>NC_046314.1:38969912-39569912 GCF_009819535.1 Lacerta agilis | reverse complement strand
AAGCACTTGCTCCTCTTTTGAAAAAATACTACTCTGTATTGAGTAATATTTCTGCAATGAAGTAAAAGTTTAGAGTTTGCAAGCAAGGAAAAGCGTAAACACTTTTGGATGACCTACCCTATATTACTTTCTTTCTTCTAGTATAACAATCATGAAATCCGCTCTGGAAAACATATTGGTGTATGTATCTCTGTTGCCAATAATAGGCTCTTTGTTGGCTCTATCCCTAAGAGTAAAACAAAGGAGCAGATAGTTGAAGAATTTAGCAAAGTAACAGGTAAGTTACTTTGTATTTTGGGTGTGTGAATTTAAAATGAAATAATTCAAGTGATCAGTGATGAATTTTTTCACCATCTTTCGGCTGATGTTGAATGATGATGACATTGTAAACTGAGATCATAAGGAATATTCTTGACAGTAGGAAAGAGATGAGCTGGGACTGTGGCCCATCCTTGTGTCATACATTGCTTGAGGGAGGTTTTACCCAAAGCCTCTTATTCAGTAAGTTTGACTGTTTGGAAGGAATTATTAAAGGAGTAATTTTGCTCAGTTCTGCTAGATTGTGTTGTCAGGCATTTAGAATATTCATGATCATTCCATGACATCATAACAGCTTGGCTTCATTTGCCTTTTATTTTATGTTAACACACTATACTGTGCTAAGATAAAATAAAGGGCAAATGAAGCCATATTGTTAAAATGTCATGGAATATTCATGACATTCAGTAGAGACATACTATACTGTTCAGTTGCTGAAAATATTTGACTGGTCAAATATGTAGCCCCAAATTAGAGGAAAGTGTTATGCATGTGCAGCAGTCTTTTTTTCTTGTTCAGTTCAGACTTTTTCTCTTTCTAGAAAAGTACTTTTGATGGGGAGTAAATTAAATTTTCTCTGTTTTCAGTTGGTGCCATGGTCTGGTATATGTCAGGGAAAGCATCACTAGATAAGCTACCATACTTTTCCGTGTATAAGACTAGGGTTTTTTTTTATTTAAAAATTAGGTTAAAAATGGGCTCATTTTTTGCACTGGGCAAGCTCCCCCCATTTTCTTAATTTGGAGTCTCCAAAATTATACTCGTCTTTTACATGGTGATGTGTTATAAACGGAAAAATACGGTATATAAGAAATTCTAACATTTTACTATGGAATTTTAGCAAATCTAATAGTCCAATGTATTATATTATGGTAAAAAGACAAATTGTCACAGTTGTTTTTCATTTTTTAATAAATTTGCATGACTGCTTAACTAAGCTCGTGATTGGCTTCAATTTCAGAGGGTCTTACAGATGTAATATTGTATCACCAACCTGATGACAAAAAAAAGAATAGAGGCTTTTGCTTCCTTGAATATGAAGATCATAAAACTGCAGCACAAGCCAGGCGTAGGTTAATGAGTGGAAAAGTGAAAGTCTGGGGTAATGTGGTTACAGTTGAATGGGCTGATCCTATAGAAGATCCAGATCCTGAAGTCATGGCAAAGGTAAAAGATCACAGTGATTTTAAAAAAAAATTATAGCAAGCTGAAAGGCATGATTATTTTGTTAAATCTATATCATATGGCAAATGCTCAGTGTTAGACACTGAAATATGAAAACTGAGAGCTAAACGGCACCTTAAATCTAGGTCAGTGTTTTTCAACCACTGTTCCATGGCACACTAGTGTGCCGCGAGATGTTGCCTGGTGTGCCGTGGGAAAAATTGAAAAATTACTTTATATATAGTCAATATAGGCACAGAGTAATTTTTTTAAACATTTTCTAATGGTGGTGTGCCTCGTGATTTTTTTCATGAAACAAGTGTGCCTTTGCCCAAAAAAGGTTGAAAAACACTGATCTAGGTTATGGGTGCAACAACGGAATACAAAGCTGAAAATGAATGAACTGCAGCTAAAATATGTTCATTTTTCACATGGTCTAGTCTTTCCCCTGCCCACCCCTCTAATATTCTTAAGAGGGTCTCTTCTCCAGTCTTCAAAGAGTTGCTGGAAGTGGGGAGGCAGAAAAAGGTGTTCCTTTCCTTCCACTCCATAGTTTTACTTTGAAATTTAGGCGCAGTACTGCGCCCAGAGCTCAGAAATTGCTTGCCCTAATGAAATTCCCTGTTGCAAAGTGCACCTACAACAAAGGGAGTTTCAAATACTGCAAATGCTGTAGAAGGAATAATGCTTGCAAAATGATTTTCCTACAGTAACTTGAATGGCTTGTTCTGCACTCAGAGCAAGAACATTTGTGGAAAGCTACAAAAGTTTTCTTGAATCTTCAACCAAACTATATAAAGCTGATAACTCAATAGGTGAACATGCTTTGTGGTTAATGACACTGACAAAATTTGCAAATTAGTTACAGTTAGGATATGTACAGAACTTCACTGCATTATCTCATTACAAGTCCTGCCTTCTTTTTAGTCCAGTCTTGGTATCCCCATTGTTGTAGGTGATGGATTCAAATCACCAAGTCCCATCACTGCAATTCTCTCTTCTACTGGGATTCTTCATTATCATTCACTGGAATTGGGTTTAATTTCCACATTAGGTAAAAGTCTGGGGGAATAGTGAATGTGTGTTGCTGAGACAGATGACTGCTCTAGGCAGGAGTCAGATGCCTTTCTATGCTGAAACTATGTCAGTACCTTTTATGTTCCAGCAGCTAACCAGGGACTTGGGTGTTGGGACTTGCAACAACATACCACTACTCTTACATATCCCAAATGACATTGGAAAAATGAATATACATTCGGAGCTAGTAGGATTTTTTCCTAGATATAAGCATCTTTGAAAAAAATTGTGGATGTTAATAATAATAATAATAGCTTTTAGGGAAATATGTCGTCTGAATTCTTTATAACTGGAATTTGTAAATTTTGAGATCCAGAGTGTGCACAACAGAACTTTCATCTTTCTTGTCTGCATCCCCTTGAACCCTTTTGAAACCATCTGAGGGTTAAGGGAACCCACAGGACTAGATTTTGGGTGTGCATGAGAAGAAGATGAAAGTCCTGTTGGGTGACAAAGTTGCTTTTGCAGTGTTTGATACAACTCAATGGCACATCCCAAGTGCCCTTGGCGAATGTTGGTATTGCAAAGAATGAAACAAAATTGTAGTCTGGATTAACCCTCAGTGCTTTATTTTAGGTGAAAGTGTTATTTGTGCGGAACCTTGCAAATTCAGTCACAGAGGAGATACTAGAAAAGGCCTTTAGTCAGTTTGGAAAGCTGGAGCGAGTGAAAAAGCTAAAAGATTACGCATTTATCCATTTTGATGAACGTGATGGTGCTGTAAAGGTAGGTTTTGATTATCAGTGCAGTTACTGCTACATGATCAAATATTTTTAAGTCACATTTTTAGCTAAAACATTTGTGTTATAAAATGCTTAAAGCTTTGTGCTGTAGTTTTGGGCTCTAAAGTGATAGGAATACAGTAGGTGGCTGTTCATGTTCTGAGAAGTTTGGTGCTCATTTTTGCTCTTTGTCTCTCCAAGTAGAAAAATCATTGCTTCTCCAATGCTTACCTTGTACTACACTCTTTTAAAAATAAGGATAGAATGCAGACTGTTCAGTTCACTGATCTGCTCATTTTTAAGCCAGAGTTTACTCTAAAACAGTCGTGAACAGTGAAGAAATAGCTGAGTCCAGAGTTTTCATGAGTGGAATTCCATTCACAGAAACCTCCAACCTGAAAAGCCACTCTGGAGGTCTAGGAGACCCCTGAACAGTGTAGGAAGTGACACGAGGCTTGTAATAGGAAGGAGGAATTGGTTAAATCACCATTCTTCATTGAGAACCCCTGTTGCATCTCTTGTCTGTTTCATGAACGGGACCCTTCTATTTGCAAAAGAAGTGTTGCATGTCCAAGTAGGAGTTAGAGTGGCTAAATATACCTGAAGTTTTCTAAACTTACTCATGACACCAAATGCAGTCATTTAGATTTCTACCCCCCCCCCCCTAAAAAATAAAAATAGAATTGTCAAAGGGGAAAACGTAAGTAGAGTACAGCTCCCCATACCTGATGCTATTTCCAATTTTGGTCATCTCAGTATTTGAAAGCTGAAGAATTAAATTTTGTTCTCTTTGTTCATGCAATTCCCTATTCTCTTTGTTTTTCTTTGAACAACTTTACCTTGCAACCTATTTTGTGAGAATGTGTAGCTGTTAAGAGATTGCTTTAATTTCAAGTGTTTGCTTTGCAGCACAGATCTTTTTGCAGATCTGATTTCAAGCCCTCATGGGTTGCAAGTAGTATTTTTGAAAACCTTTTGATTTTTACATTGGAAAAATCAAAGGACCTCAGACAGGGCCTCTAGTGGACAGGAGGTGGGCTTATATGCCCTACATAACAACCAGTGGTGTTTTCCCCCAGCATCTCTTTACTATTCATATTGTCTGTGTTCTTTGCGTATTTAAAAAAAAATATGTTTTTGGAAGAATTTATTGCCAATACACATTTCAAAACTATTCTCCGCAGGCAATGGAAGGAATGAACGGAAAAGATTTAGAAGGAGAAAATATAGAAATTGTTTTTGCAAAGCCACCTGATCAAAAGAGGAAAGAGCGGAAAGCGCAGAGACAAGCTGCTAAAAATCAAATGTAAGTGCTAAAGTGTGCGCATTTGACACCAAATGACACTTATACAAGTGTTGTGGGTTTGCAGTTCTTGCTGTATGTTGAGCATACCATGGAAAGATTTGTTTAAAATGTAGGGTTCTCTGATGACATTTACTGCTCAAGATATCAACTTCCCTTTATGCATGCTTTTCCAAAAATAAAAGTGCAGCCTGCATATTTTGGTCTATTTTTAAAAGTGGAGAGAGAATTACTATGTTAACTACATAACACCTCCAGGTGAGAAGTAGTGTTCTCTTCATTATTTAGGCCTGTATGTACATTTTAAAAATATGTCCTCAGATGTGATCAGGCAAGTGCAGCTTTCCCCCCTGAGATACTATAAGAAAAAGTGGAAAAAGCAATAGAGACATGTAGCTCATCAGAAAGTGTCTCTGGATCTATGAATTTCTGCTTATTTTATTCTCCTGCTATATTCATTGCTACTAATTATCCATTCAGTATTTAGAAGCTTCAGTTCTTTGTTACTAATACTCACCCTAAGCTTTGTGTTGCAATTTTGTTTATCCTCTGGTTTTTCATGACACAATAATTGACTGCTGACAATATTCTATCCAATAATTTTAGAAAATTTAGACTGCAATCCTATGCACATTTTGCGGTATGATAGGAACACGTGCAGCATGATAGGAACATGGGGTGGGGGGATGTCAGTATGTGTATCGCTTAGAGAGGTTTTTTTTGGGGGGGGGCAACTTCCTTTTATATGCTAATGTAGCCACAGCCTTCTTGACAAAACATTTGTATCTTCCCTTCGTATATATATTTATATGACAAACTATAACATAAATAATATACTCCTTCTCCCCCACTGTTTGTCATCCTAGTAGCTATCTCAGCTGTTTCTACACCGCATCCAATGTTGTGCAAGTGCACTTCTACTTGTGCAGCAAGACATGCATTTCCTCTTCCCACTGCAGCCCTCACCGCCTCCAAATCTGTTCTGGAGTGTCCCCAACACCGAAGGAGGTTTTGGGAGCATGGGGAGCGGCAGTGGGGATGGGGAAAACTGCTGGTGGATGGGCACCATTGGATGTCAGCCTTTTATTTGCATTTCTGGAATAAATTAAAAGGAAGAGTTACAAATATTCATGTGTCTTAAGCATTGATTTACAAGAACTGTAAAAGGTGTGCTAATAAAAGGCAAAACTCAGCTTTATGGGAGACTTGTGTTTGCTCATTGGGACTTGGCCTTTCTCCTGCAGTGCTGCACCCCCTCTCCTCAGTTTGGACCACCCAAATGAGATTTTTTTGGTGCAGGGAGGAATGAACTTGGTTTATGTGAGTGGAAGTCCATTCTGTGGGTACAGAGACAGTGTTGGATGCAACTCAAAATAGAATTGATGCAGCACCTGGAGATGGTTCCAGGTCTTAGGCAACCATGAGCATGTATATATGTTAGCTGTTTATAGAACAACAAATTGAATTTGATTATACTGCTGGTTTTCAATTATGAATGGTGCGTGCTCTGATTACATACGAGGCTTATTTACTGCTAGTTTGGAATCTCATTTTAGTCGGCATATCTAGCCTTTGAATGTATGCTGTCAAATGAAAGTGCATGTTCAAAGAGGCTTTCTGATAGCACCATTCAGCTCTACACTAAGTAGACCTCAGAACTATCATTTAGCATCAAATGTGGCTAATTTATGAAAAGTAGTGGCAGTGAGGCTTGATCTTGCACATGCTGTCCCCTGCACTGCTACAACGAGATAGTCAACTTTTGCACTTGTCCAGTTGACACGCCACTGCAAGCGCATGGGTCCTTTCGGACTCGGAAGAGGGCATGGGGTGCTCCGCTGTGGTGCTCCGCTGATGTGTGTGGAGGCCAGGAATGGAACTCCTGTGCAAAATGGTCACTGCCTATACTTATCACAACTAATTGAGATAGAGGCCTTCAGAGTTTCCATGTGGGTTGTACCCTCTTGGTGGTGCAACAGCAGTAATACTGCTAACACATTTGTAAAGCTACACTTAAATTTGACTAAATCCTGAAAACATCTGGGCAGATCTAGGCTCTGGCCAGATTGGTTTGAGATACCCCTGGTCAAGTTGACTCACTTGGAGCAATTTGAGACTGTCATAATTGGGTGGGGGGCAGGCAGGTTCTGCTTCATTAGCATGTTCCCTGCATGAAATGTGCTGGTGAAGCAACACGCAGCAAGATTGGATTCTCTGCTCAGTAGCTGGTGAACAGAGGGTTAAATAATGATGGGGGTGAAGGATTTAAACCCTGATTACAAATTTGGACTGTCCCCTGAATTGATTTGGTGTCCATACAAAGTCCTGGATTGGGCCCTGGATTGGGTGTGTATGTGCACAACCCTAATAGGTATCCAGTCCCAAGTGTCCTCTTTTTCTGCTTTGTGCTCATGTATATTCTCTGGCTTGAACCTGCTCTCTCTTCAAGCAGTCCATATCCCTTAATTATTAGTCGTACCTCTTGTTATGAATGATTCAGGATGCATACAACACAGGTTACGAACGCGCTGAACCCGTAAATAACGGAACGCGTTACTTCCGGGTTCGGCCGTTCGCGCATGCGCAGACACATCAAATGACGTCACGCGCAGAAGTGCCAAATCGCGTCACGCACATGCGCAGACACGACACTTCAGGTTATGCACGTCACAGGTTACAAACGGGGCTCCGGAACGGATCTGGTTCGTAACCAGAGGTACCACTGGATTTCGTGGACAGTGACACTCTTTTCACGCTGTTCATATCTCTTAGGCAGGTGCTTCTGTCTTTGCTCCCTATTCCACGCTAAAGCATCAGCAAATGGTGTCTTTAGCCAATTTTGAAACATGTCTACGCTGTGGTAGTTTTTGAAATTAGGAAGGGGTCCTGCATCTCTCCCTGCCTCCTCCTTACTGTTCATGGGTCTTTCTGTATTCCCTGTTAGTCTGTGACTAGCCCATTTCAGGCATTCTCTATCCATGGAAGGGTTGTAGAGATGTATGTGCTAACCCTGTTCGCTTTCTGATAATGAGGACTGTAAATGTTTTATTAAAAAATATTTCCCACTCAGGAAGATTGGGGTAGAGGAGGTGGGAACAGCTCATACAGCTGTTCCATGGATAAAGGTCTAAAGAGAGCTTTAATTGTCTTCTGTATAGTGTAACTTATTCTCTGGATGATAGCACTCCAAAATCTGGGTTATTTGGGTTCAGTCTGTTAATATTTAGCAGCTGGAGGATTCTGCTGTAAGATGATGAAAGGACCTACACAGAGCATGTGGCATAGAAACGTTTCTGAATCCATAAGTTGTTGGACTGCAACCAGTGAAATGAAGCTGAAAATTTTGTTTCTTAAGTTCATTAGTGACAATGAATATACTGTAATTGTAAACACAGTATATTAGGCAAGGGTCATAGTTTCAAAGTCTTCAGCTTTATTTACTAAATAGAAGTAAAAGAATTGTGATAGAACAGTGTAGGGCATCAGACAATTTTCCAATGAAGATAGCCCCATTTGCCAAAGAAAAATTTCCAGTTCACTGAATGCCGTAAAAACAGTATGATATAACCCAGTAGTAAACATTTGAGGAAGCTGGTGTGTATGTTTGTATTTAGATATTATACTTTGAGAGAGAAAATTAAAGTACAACTTTTATCTCTTGCCAGGTATGATGATTATTACTACTATGGCCCTCCTCATATGCCCCCACCAACAAGAGGCAGAGGTCGAGGAGGTAGAGGTGGCTATGGATATCCCCCTGACTACTATGGATATGAAGATTATTACGATTATTATGGCTATGACTACCATAACTATCGTGGTGGATATGAAGATCCTTACTATGGTTATGAAGATTTTCAAGTTGGAGCTAGAGGAAGGGGTGGTAGAGGAGCAAGGGGTGCTGCTCTTTCCAGAGGTCGCGGGGCTGCTCCTCCCCGTGGCAGAGCCGGTTATGCACAAAGAGGTGGTCCTGGATCAGCAAGAGGTGTTCGTGGTGCGCGAGGAGGTGCCCAGCAACAAAGAGGCCGCGGGGTACGTGGTGCAAGGGGTGGCCGCGGTGGAAATGTAGGAGGAAAGCGCAAAGCTGATGGGTACAACCAGCCAGATTCCAAGCGGCGCCAGACCAATAATCAGAACTGGGGCTCCCATCCCATTGCTCAGCAACCGCTCCAAGGTGGTGATCATTCTGGTAACTATGGTTACAAATCTGAAAACCAGGAGTTTTATCAGGATTCTTTTGGGCAGCAGTGGAAGTAGAACAAATAGGGCTTCTGTAAAATTAGAGACTGATAGGTTGATCAGAAACTGGCCCTTAATCTGAACGGTTGCCGCTCTAATTTGTGACATCTGGCAAGATTCCCTATATGTATATATTTTAACAATCCGCTTGGACGTGAACAAAACCACACTTCTAACTGCTTCTGGCGAACTGATTTTATTTTCATTTTATTTTTTCAATAAAGGCATTCATAGTCATTAGTTTGCATACTGCTTGGGAAAACTTGGCTCAAGTCTATTTGGCTGTAGTGTGTGCAATGTTTCAGTAGTAGTTAGTCTTGATGTCTTTGGAAAAGGTAGTTGATAAACTTAAGTGTCTCTTCAAATACCTTGTGTCAGAGTATTTGTATGTTACCAACTTAAATTGCTAGGAAAAAGGTAAATTGATTACACAATTGCTTTTTAATTTAGATCTTTGAACTAATTTGGTTTTTTACAATTCATTTTGGCTACCTGTATCTTTATGCTGTTGTTATTTCAATAAAAATTCACACCTAAATGTACACGTTCTAAAATTGTGTTTACAATTCGTTTTTGACAAATTTTATTGCAAATTTGGTTCAAATTTTATGTGGCATAGCAAGGCAGCTTAAAGGTCTTAATGCCTTGTAATTGTTGTATGGAATATGTTTGGCACACTATGCAATGCTGATTTATCACAATACTTTGCTTCTGGTATAAAAGTGATAGTTTTGCAACTGACTTCATGTTTTATCAAATAATAAAGTTCTTGTAGTAAGTTAAGTTGGTAAGTATTTAAATTCAAAACAAGAACTACCAAAGTTTATTTCAATTAGTTCTCCATATGAAATTTCCAAAGCAAATTTAAATCGCTAACATTTAATTTACTTTCACAATAAAATTTTGAAATCAAAACTGCTTTAATAGTAGATACTGTAGTAGTAGTAGTAGTAGATATTAGCTTCATTGAGCCTAGTGCATAGCTTTTGGATTCATAGGTAGAATCTTGAGAGAGCATGCATGTTGGAATTTTTTAAATGTCTTGCTTGTTACATCCTCTTTAAATCATAATATTTGTTTGAACCGTGTCCAACTTTCAAGCAGATGTGTGCACGTATGTATTGATTTTTTTGAAAGTTGCATTAAAGAGGATGTATGATCTTTAAAGCTTTTAAAGAATTCAGTTGGTATGCGTCCATGTGGTCTTCCGCCTCACCTTGAAAACTATCTTAAATGGTTGCCTATACTATATCTTAAATTTAATTTTCAATTCCCCTCCCCCCAAATTAGAGCATGCACCGTATAGCAATGAGGAATGCATGTAATTGGATAACTGTAATTTATACAATGAATATGAGAATTTTGAACTAAGCTATATAGAATTTTCAGTGTTCTTTTGATAACAGATAAAGTTGTTGAAAACATTCTAATGTAAAGTTGTTGAACGGAGTGCACAAAACCAAAATGAGTGCTGAACTATAAATAAAATCAGTTTGAACAAAATTTAAGGCCCAAAAGGGTGGGGGGATTCAAATTTAGTGTTAATCAAATGACAAAATGTTCTTGGCTTTATTTATTGTAAATTATTTTACTCATTTTTAAACAAGTCTTCCTGATTTGATTTTAAGATTTATCTAACTGATTCCTTTTGTTACCTGGCTAGCAGGGAAAAGGGGTCGAGGCCGGTCCTGACCTGTTACAATGAAGACTGACTTGCTAAGTGGGATTACACCAGAAGCTTGCAGTGGAGTAATGGTAAGGAAATCAAGCAACCTTAAGTATCGCGGCTGTATAGGAGCAAATTATTTTGTAGAAGATTCTTCGTGCGAAGATCATGGAATCAAATATGGGACACTTGGACTTTGATATGAATTTCTATTAAGTTTTCTCTGCAGTGCAAATTATAAATCTAAAGCTAATATTTTTCCCAATGTGTACAACAAATTCTTTATCTCTAGCATGGCCTCTTAAATAATGAATTCTTCTTAAAAACAAAAAAACAAAACAAAAACATCTACTTAAAGTAGACCTTTCCCTGGTGTTTTTAAAATGGATTCCAAAAGTGGTATTCTCTTATTGCACTGAGAAATCTAGTGCAGTGATAGGTGAATATCATAATTGGCATCTTTAACTTTTTATTTCTGCTCTTGAAGGGTTAATCATGGTTGTCTATATAGTAATCACTTTGAAATGTGTTCAGATACAGCAGTTTCAGGTGTAATCATCAGAGCTGGTTAGTCAGGCATTCCAGATAGTGGTTCTTTTCAGAACCTTTTTTAAAGGGTTGGTTAACTACCTCAGTAGCAGAGGATTGAACTATACCCTATCTGTACTGTACATAGAATTTTTTTGTAGATAAAATCAAGGCTTGTTTAATTATGACATGAGGGTAAAATATATACCAAATGTAACATTCTTAGTTGCCTTTAATTTCAGAGGCTTTGTAAAAGAATCCCTCCTGTTCATCATAACAGGCCTTGTTTTTGTCGTATTTTGTGGCTGAAAAAGCAGCCTTGCTTCTTCAGATATTGTAGTTATTTGGATGTATAATAGTTTAGCAAGATGTTACTTTTTGTAAGACATCAAATGTTAAAAAAGTGCATCAGCAACTTGTACTAAATACTGCAGTGTCCCTTTATAAAAGGTCAGACTAAAACTGACAACTGTACAGTGAAGCCTGACATTTGGATATTTTGAAGTTTTTCATAAATCATAGAAGATAGTATATGGCTGTAGTTTAGCTTTTTAGGTAAAGGTATGTTTTCTCATTAGTGCATTTCTTATTGCTGATTGCTGTAAAAACAAGCAGATCAGCTTTCCATTTTCTCTTTATGCAGATCATGATAACCTGTAGAGTAGAATACAATCATTTGTGCTATGTTTTAATTTTCTAAAGCACCTTGATGACAGTGAGTGTTAAGTGGTGAGGCATCCTCTATTGAATCACCCTTCCAAAAAGTTCTGTCAAGTCTAAATATGCATAGGTAAGATAAATAAAACTATGATTTAATATGGGCTTGGCAGAAAGAGCTTCCCTTATACCCTTCCCAAAGGGATACTGCAGTTGTTACATACCCGTAGGCACCACAATAAGAACTGAGACACCGAATTAAGGTTTTATACACACCAGTTCCCCAGTAAATGAAAAAAAATAACAAAAAATAGATGTCATATGTTAAATGCTCATTGCAAACAATCATTTTGCATTCCTGCAAATAAAATTGTTTTATACTGTAAGCTGGAGGCAAGTGTAACTTATTTTTGTAATAAAGTTTTTATTTTTTTTATGTGTCATTAATATAAATGTGTGTTAGTGCAGAAATCTTCTGGTTTAAAAACTCGTGCGCACACATTTCAGTATGTTTACTTGTATTTACATTTTTTTAGAATAGTGGTTTCCAGTAGTCTGTCTCTCACATTAATTGAATTTTTGTTACCTTAATAAATCATTTTAGTATATTGTATGTCAATTACTGGGATAGCTGGGACATAAAGTGTAATTTAAAATTTGTCAAGTATTCATGGGAATATGTAAATGTGCCTTGCTAGATAAGAAGAAACTAAGTGGCTGGATGGTAAAAAGTCACTGCTTAATGAGACACCTGCTGCCACAGTTTCATATACTGCCCATGGTAAAGTTCTACTTTCCATATTTGAGTAAGAAACATGAGTGTTGCATCAGCTTCTGAAATCTTAAACTTGATAGGATGAGGCTTATGGAACGTAGGTTTACTAAATGTAGCCTTAAATACAACTTTGATTATATTGTAATCCTTGGTGCTGGCAGTCCCAGTGCCAAGGAGGTTTAAATGCTCCCTTCAATGAGGCTGTTGTGCCAACTGGCATCTTTACTGTCATAGTCTTATGAAGAACACTGTCAAGGTGTTTATGCCAAATTTGATCAGATATCTAATGGAGGTGTAGGAAGAGGGAGAAACCTTCTGACTAAATCTTCCACATTTCTCCCATTGCTGGAAAACAAACTTCTTGTAGGCTTTCAAGCATCACTAATTTTGGCTTGGGGAAGAAGAGAAATTAAAAAAATTGGCATTTTTCAGAATTGTGTACTCAGTCAATGCAAATGCAAAATGAAATTTGACAATACTGTATGCAAGATAAAATTGAGAGGTCAGATAGTCCTCAATTTCAGCTGTAAAAATTGTTGGGTTGTGGGGGTGCATGTTAAAATTTACTGGAAGTGCTCTGTATAGTTTGTAAAGCAATGGTGAGTAATAAGTACCAGAATCTTGACAGTGTTCTTAAATAATGATGAATTCAAGCCATTATGACTTTTACAATTAAATATTATTTGCACTGTTCTGACATGGGTGCAGTTTTTTTAGCATTATAATGAAAAAGCGACAGTAAAATGCATGTGGAAACTTGTATTGTGAAAAACGATATTTTAAAAAGAAATGTTAACATTGAAAGTTTTAAAACAATATTTGAAGGGAATAAGCTTTCACAATTAGAAACTAAAGGTGCTGAATCATGATTTTAGATTATCTTTGATTAGTCACTTTAGGTGTTGATGTTACAGACTACATCAAGTTTTAGTGAAGTTATTAGGACATATGGAATATAATACATTATATTGGCATGGTAACACAGATTTACTGTTACGTTGTAGCAGAAATTCTGGTGGTATTCAGTTCTGTGCTAGCTTATACTAATGAGTCTACATATGTTCCAGAACTGACGGATAGTTTATGCTAGTTATTACTACAACTTAATTTTTCTCTTTAAGATACAGACTATTTCCCATGAACTTGTGTTGACATAATTATTCCCAGTTTTGCATAGAATGCCATTCAGCGTAAGTAAAGCTGATAGCAATATTTCTGGTGAGGGCTGGAGAAAATAAAGTAAGTAGGGGTATGTACACTTAATATACTTTTTATAGAAAGTAACTTGAGCTGTCAACGAGTTCAGTTGCTGAAAAGAGAAGAGAACAGAAGTGCCTTAAAGGCGTTGTGAAATTCCCTTTTGTCTATAAACAAAGATAATTCTTTTGGAAAGCTTCAAAAAGCTTTTCTGTATATTTTACATTCCCTGTACATATGCTTCTCATATTCAGTTATGTTATATGAAGTAGATAGGAGGGGTAGTTGTAAACATTTCATATTGCAGTACAAGCTAAACACACACTGGCTTGAAAACAAAAATGTGAATCTTGTACAAATTGAATAGCAATATGTTCATAATATGTTAAGTAACCTTTGATCGAGGAAAGAGGTTGCATGGGCTGTTTGCAGAAATGTGAAGCTTCTCTTAGCTTTGCAATTCTGAAACTGACCCAACAGGGGTCTTCTACGCTGGCTTTGTTCTGACATTAGAGGGTAAAATCTGAAGGTGACTGGCTGGATGCTGCAGTCTTCATCTTGCACAGAAATTTGTGGCTGCTAAAACAGAGGTCTTTGCCAGTGACCTAAGTACAACTGTGCTGCCACTTAGTGTGCCAATAAAACTAATCGTTTTTGTAGCCATTATATCACTGGATGAAAACCCTCTCCCAACAAAACTTTTAACATAAAAGGAGGGTTTCTGCTTTCTGAAAATATTACATGTTTGGAATTCTCTGAAAAGATGTAGTAAAGGAAGAACTGAACTATTAAGAACTGTTGGAACACAGCATTCCTTTTGGGACATTGCTCAACTTAAATGAAAGGAAATAGCTTCATTATATATAAAGAGGCATGTTATCATAATATTTAAATAAGAGAATTGCCTGAAGATGGCGGCGCGATTCTCTGCTGTTCTGAATGCGTGGCTCAGGCAATGGATTACAGGTAAGCAAGTACACAAGGCTTGATTAAAAGCTGCTTATTCCTCCAGAACAGATGGGGGTGTGCAGACTGCAGGGGGAGTTGGCAAAAATTGCCTCCTCTATTTATGGATGCCTCCCACTGGAGCAATACTTCTAGGAGGACCAATTGGATTCTTCCCTTTGTTTGGTGAAGCCTCTGATGTATTTGAGCCTCTTCTGCAAATGAAAGTATATGTGTGTACTATTTCCTGGTTTCCCCTTACAGCCTTTCACAGTGCCTCGCACTATTCTTGAGAAGTCCCTCAATCCCAGAAATGGTTTTTAAGGAAGAGGAACCTCAGGCCAAAGATTACAATGTTCTGGAAGCAGAAGTCTGGATCTGATAATTTAAAAAATCATAGAACATGATAAATATTATAAGATTCATACAAAACACAATCAGCACAGTTTACATGAAGAAAATATGTGCAAAACAATCAACTATAAATTCCTCAAAAAAATAATATTAGACAAAGCAGTAGTATGCTGTTTTGGATAGCAATCTAAAGGGGGGGATTACTTTCCCCCAATTACTAATGGGGCAGATTACCAACCCTAAATTGCATCCTGGTACTACATTATTTAAATAACAATAGAACCACTCTAGTCTGCTGCTGCATCCCCCTCAGCTGTAGGGCAGCTTTTCGGGCAGCATGGAGCCTGCAGGTGTTAGAGCCACCACAGTCACTCCCAGGAGAGATGTGCCTCGCTCGGGCACACTGCAGGTCAGGTCCCGTGGTAAGTGCTGCCCCCGCCCTCCTAGCTATGACTATGCCCTGGGATCTGCTGGTAGAGAATAGTTTGCAATTTCTTTATATTTCAGTTACCTTTCTCCACAGATAATTGGAGACGTATAATTGGTTGGGAGACAGAAGTTTGGTGTCTCCAAACTTGTTAATAAAAATATTAATGTTTGTTATTTTCCATATTAAATAATAAACTGGGAAAGAAAGCAAGTGGATAAGAAGCTATTCTAGCAGGAAGAAACAAAAGTAAAAGGAGGGATGAATAAAACTTGCAGTTTGAGTGGTGATATGAGTTGAGTGAAAGGAAAAAGTTATAAGTGAGTAAAAATAATGTGTGGGTGAGAAGGGAGAAATACGAAAAGACCTCCAGAGCCTCGGGATCAGCAGACTGAGGGGAGACTATCACAATAGCCTATACTTAACTTGCGGAAAGCTGAACTGTTGATGTTGAGCTCCTTGCCACATGGAAAATGTCGTGGCAAAGAATTTAGATATTTACAAAGATGGATTTGATAACTGGAAAATTATGTCCGATTGCCATCTGATTATGTCAAATGCCGACATTTTGTGATTAGCTTTGCTCACCACTATTCGGTGATTGCTGGGCCTCAGCAATTAGTCATTACAAGTGGGGCCTGGGAGTATAACATTTTAGAACCTCTGTTCTAGAACATTTTCCACATCTACACCATTACTATTCTTGAAATGCTAGTTTTTATAATTGCATTTTGTTTAAATGATTATTTTAAATTCAAATGGAGTCTCATATTCTCACAGTCAGCTAAATAACATTTAAGGGCTGCACTTTGTGTCTAATGCAAGGGTTCTAACATTCTGTAACAGCATAACAGCATAGTCTGGAGAACTGCAGCTATAACTGCCATGTCACAAACTCAACACCAGCATTGCTGACGTTATTGGGATTATAGATGAGAATTTTTTTGGTGCACAGAGACCATGTTTGTCATATTTAAAGTCAAATGTAGATTAATTTGTTCAAGAATTGACACTGATCCTGGGTAAATGCTTAAACGAAAACATCTGCATGAGATAGTACAGGAATGAAGGAGACAAATAGGCAAGGTAGGATTAGCTCTTGTACATTTGAAGCTGTTTTATTACATCTGATAAATAGAAGATGGATGTTCGCCTAATCTTTAATATTAGATCTTCAGAATGGGCTTTATTGTAATGGTAAAAGGTAAAGAGACCCCTGACCCTTAGGTCCAGTCACGGACGACTGGGGTTGCGGCGCTCATCTCGCTCTGTAGGCTGAGGGAGCCGGCATACAGCTTCCGGGTCATGTGGCCAGCATGACTAAACCGCTTCTGGCGAACCAGAGCAGCACACGGAAATGCCATTTACCTTCCTGCTGGAGGGTACCTATTTATCTACTTGCACTTTGACGTGCTTTCGAACTGCTAGGTTGGCAGGAACGGACCAAGCAACGGGAGCTCACCCCGTCGGGATTCAAACCACCAACCTGATCGGCAAGGTTTAGACCACAGTGCCACCCGCATCCCATTTGTAATGGTAGAGACTAATTAATTGCTGTCTTGCAGGAATGACAAGTAAAAAGTGTTCCAGTTGTTGGAGTTGGTCTTCATGTATTTCTGCTAGGCCTACTGCTCAAATGGTGTAAGCAGAGTGGTAATTTGGAGATGCTGCTAAGCAGTAGTGCATATAGTTTTTTTATACATACCTCTGATTTCAGAAGGGATTGCTTTTGATTCATTCATAGATATCAACTAATTTGTAGTCAGTTATAGAACAGGACTTGTGTGATCATTGGAAATGAGAAAAATTGTGCCCCTTCCCTCCCACCGCTGGGGGAAATGGCCAATGAAGAAGAAACTACTTAAAATCTCCATCAATTCTGTGCCATCTAGCATTCGTAGTGCTGTGCCTTTTCAGTCATACAACAGTCGGGGGGGGGGGGGCGACTTATGTAAAAGTTTTGTAGACTTGTCCTTCCTGTTCTGACCATGTGGATGGCTGTTTTAACTCTTATGCTAGTCGATCCTGTTCAACTGTCATTTCAAGCAATATGGACAAGGCTCTGACCAGGGAAAGGCGGCCATATCGTGCCAATTGCCGGAGTTGTCCCAAAACTGATTTCCTCCCAGATTGTAAGACTCCAGTTCCCATCAATCGCAGTAAGGGTGGCCGTGGTTAATAGTGATGGCAGTTGTAACCGGGAAGTGTGAGGGCGGCGCCTGGTTGGAGTAAGTTGTTCTAGCTGGTGCCATTATTGGAGGCTGTTATTTATCCCACCATTTTCTACAAGGAGCTGGAGTACATGTGAATCCTTATCCTACTTAGGTTAGTCGGGGAGGCTTATTAGGTTAGTCGGGGAGGCTTATTTACAGCCTTCGCTGTAAAGGACAGAAACATGCATCTGCCAACAGGCTAGGTCACAACAATCTTTGATGTTCTATAGATGTCGGTACCTCCGTACCTGAAGGTACCGCAGCATCCTTGGGTGTTTTTTGTTTGTTTGTTCTTAAAGGGTGCAGCAACGATGCGAACTGGCTCTTTGTGGCTAAGGGTGAACAGGTCCTGAGGGACGTACGCGTCGTAAAGGCCACTGCTTGTTCGGACGCTGGCCGGCTATTTAGCAGCATACAAGGCCTATGGAAATGTGGGCTGTATATCCTATTAAGAGTTGGCGAATGTTTCCTTACTTCCCCCGCCCCGGCTTTCGTCCTGCCGCCATTTTGAGCTCTTTTACTTCCTCTACAAATTGGGGAGTCTGCAGGAATCGGCGGAAGTGCTTCAGCGGTTCCGCTTTCCCCCGCCCTTTTCCGTTACCCACGGAATAGGGTGTCAAAGCAGGCGGCGGGCAGAGGGTTGCGCTTTTCAGGGGAGCTCTCCCCAAGAGACCGAGGGGGAAGCAAAATGAAAAAAGCCCTTCCGGGAGCCGCTCGGCGCCAACTTCCTTCCTGAGACACGTGGCAACATTGGCCCGCCTCTTTTGCGCGTAGAAAACACCGCGGGGGGGGGAAGTCACGTGAGAGAAAGTGGGGTGGGAAATAGGCAAGTCACATGAGAGAAACCGGAAGTCGGGAGCGCCGAGTCCCGGGTGTTTTCCTGACAGCGGGGGCCGCAGGTGCAGCCGGGGTCGTGTGCTCCGCCACGGCCCCTCCACGATGAGGCGGGTGCGCGCGGCCGGGGAGAAGCTGTGCCGGCGCGTGCGCGGCGTGGAGGCGCTGCGCGAGACGTGCCGCCAGTACCCGCTCTTTTGCTGCCTCCTCTTGGGGCTCAGTGCGGCGACGCTCCTGCTCAGCCGGTAACGGGGATTGGGGGGGGGGAAGCGAAGCGGGTGCGCGCTGGGGGGTGCTCCCCGTCACGGAAGCGCACGAGCGGGACAGAGCCCGCTCTCCTGCTCGCGGAAGGCGCTTCAGGTCGAAATGTATTTGCACCAGTCAAATTAAACGCATCCCTTTTAAGGGAATGGAAGGTGTGTAGCCGGAAAGACGCTGTGGAAGGGGCGTGATAAACCCTTTTTAGTAAACTGCTCGGGTTCTATGCTTTTAAGAGTAAAGGTAGGGCACAAAACTCAATAAAACAGAAAGGAGGCCTATCTTTACGTTACGTTGACGTCCGTTCGCCCCCCTCGCATAAGTGAAATTGCACGCGTGGGGATCGTTTCTACGAACCACTATCCGCTACCTGTTTTCACAAAATAAAAAAAATTCATTCCAATAGCACCTTAGAGACCAACTAAGTTTGTTAGTGGTATGAGCTTTCCTGGAAGGATTTTTTTTTTATTTTGTTTCGACTACAGCAGACCAACACGGCTACCTACCTGTAACTGTTTTTACAAGAGCACTTTTTTTCTGCACCCTCTCCTTTTGCCTTGTCAAGGAGAAACCCAGTGTGAATATGTCACCCTCCTCAACGCCATCAAAATGCTGCTTGTGAGCAAAGAACATTGTGTGTGAATTTGCACCAGTCAAGGGCTGAGTCTCACAATGCCTAGAATAATTACTTCGAATCATAGAGCTGTAGAGTTGGAAAGGATCACGAGGGTCATACTGTATAGTCTGACCCTCTGCAATGCAGAAATCTTTTGCCCAACGTAGGGCTCAAACCCACAAATGCTGAGTCTCATTCTCTACGGACTAAGCTATCCCAACTGTTAATGACGGTCTCTTTGCAGCAGTGACTGATATTTTGGAGGAGTACCCGTATCTCTTTAACATTTATGACTTTAAATACTGCACAGTCACTTACTGCATTATGCTCATTCCCATTCAGGCTCCTATTTCTTGGCACTTGTAGGTAGGCACTGAAGTAAGCAAGCAGTTTCTTCACCATTTAGCACAAGTATGGAGAATTTGTAGTCTCCAGATGTTGGTCAGGAATGATGAGAGTTGTAGCCCGTTGGTCAAGTTGGTTGGGGTTGATGGAAATCTTGTCTTGATAGCTGTGTAAATGTCTGTTATATGTAGTGTTGAATATGGTTTTCCAAAGTTCATAGTAGAAACATAACCAGATATACGTTTTTGTGCTGCTTTGTAGATTGTAATTTTTCTCTTTATTTTTGAGGTATCTTCACATTCTCATGACCTTCTGGTCATTTGTGGCGGGAGTTGTCACATTCTATTGTTCCTTAGGACCAGATTCCCTCTTACCCAATATTCTATTTACAATAAAACATAAAACCAAGGTAACGTATAACTTCATTAGTATGCTTTGATACCTCATATGGAAGAAACAATTGAATACTGCTTTTATCATTGTCAGAGCACTAGGTTTATGCAAATTTAACTGAAACATTAGTTAATGACCAAGAACTACTTTTAGTTGATGCTGCTGCAAGTTTACAGCATCTTTGTTTATTAAATACTGCATTTGGCACACTTCCTTCAATATCTCAAAAAGTACCTATGTTGAGGCTTGGGCAATATACAAATTTAGATTCTATTAGTTAAAAGGCTGATGTTTAATGAAATGATTTGATAGCCATTTATTTTACTGAAAAAGATAGAAACATTTGTAGACTGTATGGAACATATGCCTCATCAAAATGTATTTGCAAAAGGCATACATGCTTATTTTGAAGAGATGGAGGGTCTGTGCTTGTACAAATATTTCTAAATGATGCTGTGTACAGTTTCAAGGGAAAGGAGGTGGAACATGCTAAGCCCTTCTGCACCCCCCCAAAAAGGTGGCCTTACTTTTTCAATGTCAAAACCCAGCTGGGGGTGAGGGAATAGATTTCATGGGGGGGGGGGGAGGAAAGTACCAATTGAAGAAAAGGTTGGGATACTGTAGTGGATGGCATGAAGTTCCAAGTGTGAGAGGATTCTTAGGTGTACTTTTCCTGCTTACCACCAGCCAAGGTTTGGCATCACTGATGCTTCTGCCATAAATGAAAAGACTGTCCTGTTATGAAGCTGCTGGTGAGAAGGGAAAAGAGCCTGTAGAGCCTTCCAGGGTCGTCGCTGGGGAGGGGCGGTGGGGGCGGTACGCCCCCAGTGACAGGGTGAGCAGCGGCGGGTGGGGGTGTCAAGCGGCGGCCCCTCCCGCCACTCCCACACGCCGCCGCTCCCTCTGTCACCCCGGGAGCAGCAGCACACGGATGGGGTGCTTCTGCCGCTTTTTTTCGGCGGGGGGGGGCGACCAGCGAGGGGGGTTGTCACGCTTGTCACCCCCTCCTCGCTGGTCACCACCCCCCGCCGAAAAAACCGCGGGGGGGGGGCGGGGAAAGCCTGGAAAGGAAGCAGAGCAGGCGCGTTTAAGCGCCGCTCTGCTTCTTTTTCCGCTTTGCGCCGCTTTTTTCGGCGGGGGGGCCGACCAGTGAGGTGGGGGTCACCCTTGTCACCCCCTCCTCGCTGGTCACCACCCCCCGCCGAAAAAATCGCGGGGGGGCGGGGAAAGCCTGGAAAGGAAGCAGAGCAGGCGCGTTTAAGCGCCGCTCTGCTTCTTTTTCCGCTTTCCGCCGTTTTTTTTTCTGCGGGGGGGGGCCGACCAGCGAGGTGGAGGTCACCCTTGTCACCCCCTCCTCGCTGGTCACCACCCCCCGCCGAAAAAAACCGGGGGGGGGCGGGGAAAGCCTGGAAAGGAAGCAGAGCAGGCGCGTTTAAGCGCCGCTCTGCTTCTTTTTCCGCTTTCCGCCGCTTTTTTTCGGCGGGGGGGGGCCGACCAGCGAGGTGGGGGTCACCCTTGTCACCCCCTCCTCGCTGGTCACCACCCCCCCGCCGAAAAAAAGCCTCGGGAAGGGGGAAATCCCCCCTTTCTGTATACACGTGCGTCGTGACGTCATGATGACGTCACGGCGCGCGCGTCGTGCCCCTCCCCCAGGGGGTGCCTCTGCGCTGCCGCCGCCCCCAGCAGCGCAGAGGCTAGCGACGCCACTGGAGCCTTCCTCTCACTCCTTTTTTCACCCCAGCTGAGGTTTGGCATTGCTGCTCCCCCCCCCCTTTGCTTTGGAGAGATTCAAAGGTAGCAGAAGTAGTGGAAGAAATCCAATGCTGCTGTCCACTTGTGGAATGGCATTTGATTTAGTGGAAGTGTCAGCTTATGTAACAGAAGGAGAGGCAATTTTTGTCATTTCCCTCTCCCTTTCCCTCTGCAGTCACCTATGTCCCTCTCAGATCAGTTCCGGAGGGTTGGAGGACCTTCTAGAGCAGTGTGAAAGGTATGATGCTATGGTGGAAGGAGGAATTGGAAAAGAAAACAACTTCTCTTCCATTTGGTAGATGCTTCAGCTGGATCAAGCATTATTCCACAAGTGGGACAGCAGCAAGATAAGATTGTGGGAAGGAGCAGGAAGGTGAAAGCAGAATGAGTTTAGGAGAGTAGCCTGATTTCTATTTGCTTGATAAGTTAAAAGTCTTGTTTTTGGAGGATGGGGGATGCAGACTGTTTCAGTATTTATTTCTGTATTTTATTGTTTTATCAACATTTCTTCTTATGTGATTAGTTTCATTGCATAATCATTAAACGTGGCCAATGCTGAATTATTTCCTCAGCATTATGAGTAATGGAACACTTGTTTGTTTTCTTAGCAATTAGAGCTGCAAGAACTATATCCTCAAGGTTACACCTGTACAGTATGTAGTAGCGTCAAATGTAATAGGCACAGGTAAGTGAAAAATAGCATTTTAATTTTGTTTTTGTATCTTGAGGAATGGACCACTGCTTAACAATCTTCTTTATTCTATAGGCCTACATTTCTGCTACAAAAGTATCAGCCATGGCTGAACTTGAAAGTTCCTTCTAAAGTTGATGCATCCCTCTCAGAGGTAACTGTTTAACATCACCAGGTGTAGAAATCTCATTAAAAAAATAAATAAATCACTATCATCCTTGCTTTGAATACCAGAATTTTGCATTTGCCCTGTTCGTAAGAATTAGTAAATTATGGGTGGATCCAACATAACGCTAAGTGAATGTTCAGCCGGTGCAAAGATTTCTGCTTGTGAAATCGAATGTGCTCCCCATCCAAAATCTGTTCCAGATTTGTGCATGGGAGTGAGGAGGAGAGGAGGGAAAAGGTCCTGTTTTGCATAAATGAAAATCCTTCTGCTGATGGGATGGATTCACTCAATACCACCTGCAAAGATCTTGCCCCTAAAATGTGGGGCCCATCCTTGGTGGGTCAGCTGCTGTCTAATATCCAGGGCTGCCAACAACCTTGCAAAGTATACTGCCGTCACACCTTATCTAGTCTGGGCAAGGAGACTCCCATACCTTACTGGACACCCCTAAGATTCCAGAGAAGCAAAAACTTTAAAAATAAAGAGCTAAATGCTCTCTGAGCCTCAGGTTAGGTAACAAGTAGTTAGGAACTGGATTCGGTACCAAGGCTTGTATCCAATCTGAAATAAGATAGCTCTATTAAAAAAGAACAAGAAGAAAATGGAATAAAAATAACTGCATGTAAGGGGGCCCAAAGTACTTCCCACACAGTTGATAGCTGAATCCTATACAGGTGATTCTGAATCCTATACATACCACAAAACAATGATTCAGAAATGAAAATCCATAGCATAGCAAATATGATCTCCCAGATAAAAAAGTCAAGGAAGGCAAAAGGAGACTAAATGGAAATTAAATGGAGAAAAGAGACAAAGGAGCAATCGCTAGCTTAACAGTAAAAATTATAGCAACTGAGGTTGAGTCCCCCAAACGAATCAGAAGACTTAACACCTAGAACCTTCTAGCACTTTAGTGTACATGCTTTTCATAGCTGAAACCAGTTCCTAATTACCAGGCCCCAGTTCTGACCTTGAAACTAGGAGCAGTATAGATGCTTCAACTCTATAAGATCACTCCAATTACTTGAGAGTAGCTCCCAGCTTTTTACCTAGAGGCCTAAGCAAGTAAACTATTCCATTAACAATGTTCTGTGAATATTTATGAAAAACGAGCACTTTTTATCATTTTTCAAATTAAAATTGATTGATAAAAAAGCATTGTAAGAGGGTGATTTTCTTTCTGTCACTGCATCAGTTGGAAAGGGAATATTTTTGGCTTGTGGCCGCTCACATTGCTGATAGTAAACAGACCAGTTGATTCTTGAAGAAATGCATGCCTACAATTCTGCTGCCTGTCTACCAACATTTTTGGGCATACAAGAACCTGAACATTGAATCCCCAGACCTGTACTCCACATTGCTTTTTAAATGCTTTTGGGGCTGAAGATTCATGCAGTATACGCAGCCGCCTTTGTTGCTGAAATGGTTCTGCCAGTGGCATGCCATCTCTATAAGTTGCCTCTTTTACTGGGAACATTTTAATGCATTATTTAATTTTCAACGTGATTTTTTCTGCAGGTGTTTGAGCTGGTGCTGGAAAACTTTGTTTATCCTTGGTACAGGTAAGATTCCTTCAGTGAATCTTTATTCAGTGGTTCTTTAATAGCCCTATATCCACCTGCACATAGAAGTCACAAAAGATGGCATATAAGACAATTCCTTTGGCAAATCCTGTTCTTATGTTGCAAATTCTTAACCTGTGGATGGTAGAAGCTCCTTGGATCAATATTGTATTTTAAAGCTTTGCCTCATTAAGACAGCAGAGGGAGCTGAAATACCATTTTGTCTTCAAATAAGAGCCCTTTGAGGATTTTGTTCACTGATAAGGCTTAAAGTATATGAAACACAAAGGGCCGACCTTTTAGCCTCATTATATACAATTACCGTATTCTTCCGTGCATAACACGCCCCCTATTTTTGGGGACTCCAAATAGAGAAAATGGGGGGAGATTGTCTGTGTGTATAAGACGATCCCCACTTTTTAGCATTAATTTTAAATTTAAAAACCTAGTCTTATACACGGGAAAATACGGTATATAGAATTATTTAAGCCGCTAAATGTAGTTTTTATTTATTTATATTTTATTGAAGTGATTTCAATTAAAAGAAATAAAAGTGATGAAGAAAAAATGGATTTCGTAATACTTAGAAATTAAAAGCTCACTTTGATTGTCTGGTGAGCATGAAAATTTGGGAGTATAGTTTGGGAATCTGAAATGCTATTCAGTGTATCGTTTCCCGTAGATGGTGTCTGGAGCCATATTAACCTAATTATTTATTTCACTGCTTGATTGTAAAAAACAAACAAACACCACCACTCCAAGTAGTTAACAAAAAAAAAAAAACACAAGAAAAAATAGCAGGCATAATTTTAAAACATACAAATTTCAAATACTAAAAGAGATTAAAATTACCTCAACTTTATAAGCATCCTATGAAATGACTAAACAGGAACATAGATGAATGTATTTGCTTATCAATATTGATGCACAGTGCTTTCTTTTGAAATTTTGCAGGGAAATAACTGATGATGAATCATCTGTGGATGAATTAAGAGTAACACTGAGATTTTTTGCATCTGCAGTAATTCGCCGAATATACAAGGTAACAGAGCTATGGTGTTGAATCGAAAGTAAATCATTTTCGGTTGGGCTTTTTAGAAGAGGGTAGTAACGGATTACTTGGGAAACTCTGGGTTTATCCCCACCACCACCAGCAGACTCATAACTGTTTTATTAAGAATTTATTGGTTTTTGCAAAACAAAGAACAACATAACACATACACCACCACAATCAAACCATAATAAAAACAAATACAAATCACCCATAATTCTTTTTCTTGTTTACACAAAAAAACAAAAACAAAACTCATAACTGTTTTATATCAGTCCAATGCTTGCAGTATTTTTCAAATAATCCTGTGAATGGTATCTTGGATTGATTGGGAATTTATGTTCCCAGCCCCTCTCAGATGTACAGTACTTGAGAGTTTTCTGGAGTGAGACAGTGAATTTTAAATAAGTTTGTGTACTTACAGTCCTTTATGCTGGGAGACTTTGACTGAATTAAGCTCTTGCATCTAATTTACATTTAAAACAAAAACCTTCAGTACTTTTCTTGTTTTCTGACACTATTTAAATTATGCAGCTTGAATGTTGCTATATAAGCAAATGCACTTTGTTGTCACCTTTTTATTAAGAATAGGGAAAATGATTTCCTCTTCTACTTCTCATTCAGGTGGATATTCCAACGGTTATTACAAGGAAAATGCTGAAGGCAGCTATGAAGCATATAGAAGTAATAGCCAAAGCCAGTCATAAAGGTAGTATTTGCAGTACCATGCATTTAAATGTTTGTTAGCCTGGCAAAACCCCATTGTTATCTTCATGAAATGGTTGTTATCTCTTCAGAGTGCTTTCCTGGATAAACACCCATGACACTTTTTTTATATACCCTATCACATTACATTGACTGGGACAAAAAAGTGCCCTTGTGGCAAAAAATAAATAAAAAATCAAGTGTGCTGAATATATTTTGTCTCAAGTGCTGTTTGTTTACAGAACAAAACCTGAATTGGCCAATAGATTGTTATCATGCTATTTTTGTTCAGTTGGCTCTCAACTGTTGTGTCTGTGTTATCATCGGGTTTTTGTTGTTGTTAATTGCGCCTGTTAGTAATGTAATTATTGCAATCTGTCATTTTCTACATTTCATTCCTATCTGACCTCACTGTTTAAAATAATTTCTGCCACTACCCCCTCCAACATGTATATCTGTAAATCAGTATATAACTTCATGCTTTTGATAATGTGGTCAGTAGTCCATGAATGCTTATCCCGTAATAAATACGTTAGTCTTTAAGGTGCCACAAAACTCATTGGTTTTTATGTGCTGCCAGAGAATTATCATGGCTACCTTTCTGGAAATGGTAAGTGACTGAAATATTGGGAGACAAGAGAGTATCTTGTGTCTGTAAATTCTGTAATGACATATGCACCTGGTGTGAATTTTACCCAAATTGATTGAATTCTTCTTTCATCAACAAACTAAAAAGCTTTGCTGCAGTGTATCTTGGCGTAAGTAAAATGTTCCATGCCCAAATCTATATTTGTGGCATCAGAAGAAAGTGTGCATCATAGTACTGAAACTTCCAGAGCCAGATAACACAACTTTTTACATGAGATTAATATTTGTTTTGAGTAGATATTAGCCCTTCCCCTTTTGGTATATAGATTATTTAGCAACTGTCTCAAAAACACATGAAAAACGGCTACGGTCAGGAATAAACTGAGTTGCTGGTAAAATGCTTGGGAAACTTCGGCAGCTTCCCATGCTATTTCTGAGTAATCCCCACCTCATTGCAGCGGGATAACAGATAACAGGCATGTGGAAATTGGAGCAAATTCTGAGCACATCTCCTTTTGATGAGAAATCGTGGGTGTTTCTTGCAGAAATATCTCCGCCTTTAATGTAGATCGTTGGCCAACTGTGTCTCTTGTCTTGAGACTGCAAAGTTCTTTGTATTTATGGAATTTGTATGACATCACATAACATAAAGTTCTCTGAATCACTTAGAATAAGTAGACTAAGTAAAAACATTTGAAGTACAAAGTGAAGCAGAACTCTCTGACTCTCCCCAGATTTGAAAACAAGCCCAGATTACCCAAGTTTTTTTAAAAAGAGATGGGTTAGCACAAGGTGCTTCACTTGGTGCTGAAAAGTTCACATACATGGCTCAGTTGGTTAGAGCGTGGTGCTGATAACACCAAGGTTGCAGGTTCAATCCCTGTATGGGACAGCTGCATATTCCTTCATTGCAGGAGTTTGGACTAGTCACATGATGATCCTCAAGGCCCCTTCCAACTCTACAGTTCTGTTATTCTTTGGCTCCATGTGACCCAAGATGCCACTACTGAAAAGGCACTTTCCCTTATGGAAAGGCAGCTTGGTCATATGCTGTTTCAGACTTTAAAGGTTAAAACTAGCATGTTTAATTAGGCCTGGAGAGGGCCTGGGAGCCGCCATAGCTTTAATGACCACATTCCGTTTCCAGACCGTTTTTTAAAGGCAGCTGTACACAGAACACATTGCAATAGTCTGACTGAGCAGCTATATCAATATCTCTAGAACTGCAGCCTGTCACTCTTCATAGCTGCTGTTCACAGCTGAACTGTGTTGTAAAGTAAAATATGAAGAATTGTTAAGCAAAGCTATTCTATATAAATTTTATATAAATCTTGCT
This sequence comes from Lacerta agilis, assembly GCF_009819535.1. Taxonomy (NCBI): domain Eukaryota; kingdom Metazoa; phylum Chordata; class Lepidosauria; order Squamata; family Lacertidae; genus Lacerta; species Lacerta agilis. The sequence continues at coordinate 39,542,027 of NC_046314.1, read as the reverse complement.
GAATTTCCTTTTTCCCTGCAGTGAAAAATGTTGAATATTTACAGCAAGCTGCTTTAGAAGAATATGGGCCAGAGCTCCATGTGGCTTTGAGAAGTAGAAGAGATGAACTGCATTATTTAAGGAAACTTACGGAACTTCTTTTCTCCTTCCTTCTACCTCCAAAGGCAACAGACTGTGGGTATGCTATGAACTTAGGATACTGATGTATTTGCATTCCATACTTTTTTTGTTGTGTGGTTACGCACAGTAGAGTTCAGAAACAAATCTTGTAATCTCAGAAAATCTTACATTGCTCCCAGGACTCTTCCAGTCTTGTGCAACTACACACCTGGCTAGGGTCAACACTTGACGGTGTTCATGAAAAACCAGTTGTGTGGGAGTGGGTTCAGTATATCCTCTGCTTGGTTGTGATTCTTCTCAAAGGCTTCAGTTGCAGTCTCTAATTAGTGGGTTTTCCTTCCACGCAGATCTCTGTTGTACAAAACTGCTCCTCTTCCGTCTGCTGCAAAGCTTAATGGCAACATCACCAAAGCACCATATTATTCAGCTATTTTGTACCCTTAGTGGTAGTGATCAGTATACATTCCAAGTGCTTCAAATTGGCTTTGGTCTGCAAGACAGAAAGGCCAGAGCAGTGCACTGTGAGCAGCAGTGTGAGGAATTATTGCATATTTTGTAAAATACAACAGCAAGTGATTTTTTTCCAACAGTTTAGACTGAATACTTTATGAAAGCCCCATTGCGATGAGAGAAAAAGCAGAAATGTATAAAAATAGGCTCTTTTATTCCTTTCAGATCATTCACCATACTTATAAGAGAAATCCTTTCAGGTTCTGTTTTCCTACCCACCATGGACTTCTTGGCTGATCCGGTGAGTTTTGAGAAGTTCACTTAGCCCTGTTCTCATTTTTCAACTAAATGCTGGGCTGCTATAAGAATGCATTGTTGTATTGGTTTTCTTTTTATTATTGCATTTGCCTCAGACCTTTTCTCCAAGCTCAAGGTGCTGCTGTACATAGTCCTCCTGTTCCTCACTTTATCCCTTATAACAACCCTGTGAGGTAGGTCAGGCCGAGGGACTGGGACTTCCCTAAGGTCGCCCAGTGAGCTTCATGGCTGTGTTGGGATTTGAAACCTTGTCTCCAAGGTCCTAGCCTGACACCCTGATCCCTGTTTGCAATGTTCTAAGTGGCTTTAGGGTTTAAATTATTGAGATAAAGAGATGCTATAGGAAAAGCCTCTGCAACATTATCACTTGAACTAGGCATTCACAGCTCTTCATTTGTAATAGCTACAGTTGTTGAATATATAAGATTTTATCATTGTTCCAGCAATCATTTGATTGCATTCTCACTAAATACATTTTTAGATTTTTTATTTTATTTTTTTGATGGCAGGTTTCAGTCTGCGAACATGCACATGCATTCATAAACAACTAGCTCATTACGATCTGAGCCAAAATCCTTTTGCAGTTGTGGCTTGGCTTGTACATCATCTTGGCTCGTTCTGAGCCGTCTCTGCTCCTTTCCCTTTTCTGGAAACATACCTTCCAGCGGCAGTGAAAGGGGAAAGCAGGCTGCACAAACTGGAGGACTGCTCTCCAGTCCTTGGTTAGGTCTTAAATCCTTTACCGATACAAACTTCTCAGTGCAAAATAATAAGTTCCCTGGGCCTGGAAATTCTAGTAAACTGTGGTTTTGTTGGCAGAGTCTGATAAGCTGATAGGTTGTTGACAGAGGTGAAGATTGAAGCCACGAGTTAGGTTGCTTTGAATGAGTTTCAGCTTGCACAACCCAAGGATGTGGCTGAGGCTGCTTGGAACATCGGGTGCCACCACCTATGCCTTGCCACCACCACCTTGTCTTTTCTGGCTACTACAGGTTGCTAGGAACGAACGTGCTATCTGAACCTTGTAGTGAGTCATGCTTCTCTGAGGGAAGGGCTCGTGCCTGCTGCCCTGCCCATGTCCTTTGTTTTAAAATATCAAATCTAGATCCAGTGTTCCTTGATAACTACCGCTTGGTGCCCAATGTTCCATTTTTAAGCAAGATCTGGAGCGGGTGGTGCTACTGCAGTTCCAAGCAGCCTTGGATGATATTGATTATTGAGCCATTCAAGTCTGGCTTTCAGCCTAGTAATGTGATGGAAGCAGCCTTGGCCACCTTGGTGGATGGGGGATTGTGGCCTTGTTGGTTCTCCTGGGCCTCTCGGTGACCTTTGATACCATTGACTTTGGTGTATGTGACCCAACAACTAGTGGGAGCTGGTGAGCCAATCAGCTAGTCACAGAAGGATAGACTCATAGAATTGTAGAGTTGGAAGGGACCCCGTGGGTCATCTAGTCCAACCCCCTGCAATGCAGGAATCTCAGCTGAAGCATCCATGGCAGGTGGCCATCAAACCCCTGCATAAAAACTTCCAGTGAAAGTTGAGTTCACCACCTTCCACCATCAAACAGCTTACTACCAGAAAGCTCTTCCTGATGTTTAGTTGGAATCTCTTTCTTGTAACTTGAATTTGTTGGGTCGTGTCCTAGCCTCTGGAGCAGGAGAAAATGAGCTCGCTTCCTCTTCCACGAGTATGTGTGTAAGAGAGTGTAATTTAAGTGAAGTGCTGACAGCTAAGGTCAGATAGGGACTGACTGAGAGAGCGCAGGTAGGGATTTTCTGTGGGTTAGACAGGAGGCTGGGATTAGAGAGAGGGACTTTATGTCTGGGTGGGCTGAAGGGGTGTCTGACTTATCTGAGTAGACTCAGGGTTTATCTGTCAGTGGGGACAGATAGCGAATTGGCTCTCAGTTAAAGATAGGGATCGTCTGTGGACAGGTAAGGTTCTCGGGGGGGGGGGGAGTTAGAATTCTAGAAGGGGCTGGGAGTCTTTAACAGTTAGCGTAAGACCATAGCCACCCTAGAAAGAATTTATCTGTCCAGTGGCAGGTTTATAGTGTGAAGTTAAGAAAGATCTTAAATATCTCTAAGCTATAACTTTATTGAGTGTAAACAAATGAATTTGTAGTTTTGGTTCTAAGAGTGTCTCATCCTTACTCAGTTCACCTGGGTGAGGGGTTGAATGGCCACAGTTTCGTGCTGGTGTTAAATTATTATTATTATTATTATTATTATTATTATTATTATTATTATTATTATTATTATTATTATTATTATTATTATTATTATTATAATACAGTGGCTCTGGTCCTTTCTGGTAGGGCAAGCCCAATTGCTGGTGCTAGGGGACTTCTGTTCCACTCTTGGCCTTTGGCCTGGGAAGCTGCTGGAGGAAGTGGAGGTTTGGGCTGCAGCACCATTAACATGCAAATGCCACTTGGTCCTCATTTCCACTTCATAGTTCTGCAAAGGCTGTGGAACATATGAGCTGGCAGTCTCACTCTGAGGTGGCTGCCTTACGTGGCCACTCATTAAGACCATAGCATAGAAACAGACCCTTAGTCAAAGGGAAAGAAATATAATATATGTTAGTCGTAGTTTACATATTGGGATCCAAGGGGTTGTTGTTGTTGTTGTTTATTCAGCGCCATCTATGTGCTTGGGTGTTTTCTGAAGAAGAGATATGGAAGTTCCCTGCCCTAAAACAGATGCAGAGAAAACTACATAGGAAGGCAGTGTCACAGAGCTTTCTTAACATGAAGGCACAAACACCCTCCGGGGGGGGGGAGCATGACCCACACAGCTCCAACTTTTCGGTAGTATTGCCACCACTCTTCCGAGAAGCCTCTTAACCCAGGAATTGGGGAATCACCTGCATATTCTCTTTGCAGTCATCGCTGGAAGGTGGCGTCAGACCACCCTCTCCTGATTCCCAGCCTGCCCAAACCTTGGAGGGTGTTCGGATCAGCTTAGTTCATAAGCTGTAGTGATCTCAAGCAACCAGCCAACCTCCAGTATTACAAAAGAACTATCTCTTTATAAAAGAAATAATGAAAAAGGAAGGGGGAGGAAGGATAGCAGAGTGCAAGACAAATCAAAATGTAACATCTAGCTAGCTCGCTTGAGGAAGCTATTAGGTTTAACTGAAATGCCTGGAATAAACATGGATCTGCAAGTATTCTGATGAGGACCAAATCTAGTAAAAACAAGCCCTCGCCTATATCTTGAGTGAGCAAGGGGTTGGTGGGGGAGCCTAACCAGTGCAGAAGGGCTCCTACGGCAGCAGGAGGCAGGATACCTTTAGAGATTGGTGCTTTGAGAAGAGTAGGAAGTATAAACTGGAAAGATCTCTAGGGCTCCCATCAACAGACTTGACTAAAAGAGAAAATACTAATGTATTGTGGCAGGCGTGCACATTCCTGAAACATGCCATTCCAGTCTTTGGTCTAAGGAAAATTGTGGATGGACAGACAGGTTTGTGCAGATCACCGTGACGGGCTTTTGTGTGTTTGTGTGTGTAATGGGAACATGGTAGGAAGGGAAAGAAGATGTGGTTATTTCAGTTGCACATGTTTTGGATTGTGTGCAGTATGTAAGGCTTTCTGGAAAAGAGGAGTTTTGAATACTGGCTTAAGGTGGTAAGATAGTGGCAGTTTAGGGCTTAAGGGGCAACAAGGGAGGATGGGCAGAGTCTTTTCAGGGAATAGGAGACATTTGGATAGATGACGGTGGTAGAGCTGGATGAGCAAATGTCACAGGAAGGGGTGCATCAGGAAAAGAGAACGGAGGGATAAGGGGTGACAAGGTAACTGGGGTTATCGAAGGTGAGGACAAGAAAACTTTTCCAGCATCTCAATCTAGGACTGGGCTACTGCCAAATCTCTACGAAGAGGGTGGTGCTGCAGGAGCCTGATGTTTTTCTTAGGGCTGTTTTTCTTCCAGTGAGAAGTAGCCTCCACCAGCAGGAAAAAACCCACGTATTTGAAACAGCAGTTTCAGGGAGCGGTTCGCCTCCTTCCTGTCCATTCTGTGCTTTAAATCCCTCCCGCAGGATTCCACAGATGCCAAGTTTCGTCAGGCTGTATCTCATCTTGTTTCAGCTTCAAATCTCTCTAGTGTTCTTAACGTTTTGATCTGGATTCAAGTTTCTGTGTCCAGAAGGATGAGCAAATGTGCTGAGGCTAGTATCTTACAAGCATGTGTCTGATACCTCTTCCCACTGGCAGTGCTTTGGTGCCTTGTAGAGTGTGACTAAAAACAGGGGATGGTTTTTCGGAAATGGCATCAATATAGCCATTTTGGTTCCACATTAGGAGGGGTGCAGTGCTGCAAAGTCTTCATGCAGGTGTGGCCCTTTGGGGTGTGTGTAAAATATTTTTTTTCTTAATCTTTTTAGGATACTGTGAACCACTTGCTACTCATCTTCATTGATGACAGCCCAGTGAGTAATGACAAAATGTGAATACAAATTTTCTGCTTCTGAAATCCCATGGTCTTGCTCAGTTGACTTGCTCTTCTCCTGCAGCCCGAAAAAGCAACAGAACCTGCTTCTGCTTTGGTTCCCTTCCTGCAAAAATTTGCAGAGCCCAGAAGCAAGAAGCCCTCTGTAAGCATGAAACAGAATGTAAAGTTTAAATACTGTGCATGTTTACATTTGTTGTTGTTGTTGTTTGTTTTCTTTATTGACATCGAACAAGGAATTTTTAAATTTTTTTTTCTCCTTTTTATCCAGGTCTTACAATTAGAGCTGAAAGAAATTAAAAACCAGCAGGATCTTTTCTTTCTCTTTATGAACTTTTTGAAAAAAGAAGGAGCAGTGCATGTATTGCAGTTCTGCTTGGATGTAGGTACGATACCGCAATAAATTCCTTCTGCACCTGTATTAAATAGCCATTATTGTGAGTAGTACGACTTAACTAGCTGAAAGTTCCCGGCAATGCTCAATAATTCTGATACACACAAAAAATACTGATATTTATGTAATTCATTAATTTATAGGGCTCTTTACAGCCACCCCAGCCCTAGGCTGACCCCAATAATATCCGACCACAATCTCGCCCTGAATCAATTCAGGATGGGGTTGATGTTTAATTCGGACATTTCAACTACATCTGCAGTTGGGAGGGGCATCTCCTGCAGAGAGCGGGGAGGTTCCATTCTTCTGGGCGCTGTTTCACAATGGCAAAGCAAAGCAAACCCGTGCAGTCAGCAAGATTGCACCTTTGGCAGGTGACTCCTGCACTGCTGCACCACATCCTGCCAGACCTGCTTTCCCACCCCAACGTGTCCCAGCTCACTGCAGTTCAGACTACTCCATTCCTCTCTGCCACCTTCTCCCTCTCTGTGGCTGCCATCACCACAATTGCATTATGGGAAGTGGCCGACTGAGCTGGACTCATCTCACTTGCCACTGATCCCCAAACCAATTCTTGCATCAGCACCACCGTGGTGATGATGAGCGATGGTGAGAGAACGGCCAGCATGGGGACAGTAGCTGGTTTTTCTCTCTCCCCCACCCCACCCCCATGCCTCAGTCTCCTGCCTTGGGACCTTTGTTGGTCTTGGCCATACCCTTTTCAGTCCTGCTGTGGTTTGCTTCCTCGGTGTGTTCCCTTCAGATAACATGACAGCAAAGCAGCCCCCTGCATCTAGCAGGATTTCACCCTCCACTCACTGGCTCAGATTGACTGTGATGCATACCCCTTCCCCTGCTGGGAACAGGCACACAGAGTCCAAGCGCAGTGCAGAGCTGTTTGAAAGCCATCTGCATTTTGCAGAGGCTGCTTGGCTCTCCCTTTTCCTGCCTGTAACCTGCTCCCTGACAGCCGCAGGTCTCTCCAGGGTTTTGCTTTGAAGGGAATATTTGCAATATTCAGAAATAATGCCTTTTTTTTTCATTTTCTTCCGCCAACAGAGGAACTTAACGACAAAATTTTGCAGCCAGAATTGTCAGATTCCGAAAAGATGTCCCTTCACGAAGAAGTACAGAAAATCTACAAAACCTACTGTTTGGATGGAAGCATTGACAAAATTAGATTCGATCCTTTCATTGTGGAAGAGATACAAAGTAGTAAGTGAGACTGGGTGGAAGAAGTGGTCCCTTTGGTAGTTGGCTCTGCACCTGCAATTATTTTCTCCCTTACGTTGCCAGTTTCCACAGGATAATAGAAATGTTGGGCCAGATTGTACAATGCCAGTGTAGTCAAAGCACATGCCTTGATCAAACTTGGTGGCCTTGACATTCCCACCCCCACGTGTCTCTTCTTGACTACCAAAATAGCTGCTCTTGTCAACCTCCCAATATCAAGAGGGCAGAATTTGATGATTTAGTCCCTCCTGAGAATATTTAATCCTCCTATTACTGTGCATTTTTATGCAGCTGATATTTTGCACACCAACATTCTCCGCATTTTCACCTGTAGTTGCTGAAGGTCCCTATGATGAAGTTGTGAAGCTGCAAAGGATGAGGTGCCTTTTTGAAGCCTATGAACATGTTTTCTCCCTCTTAGAGAGCGTGTTTACACCTAGGTTCTGTCACAGTGGTGAGGTAAGCCCAAAGATGAGAGAAAGCTCATATTTATTTGGTCAGATGTATTTTAAAAGCAGAAATGCAATACAGTGGCTTTAGTACTTGCCCATTTGTTTTCAGTTAAGATGGTTTCCATTATTACAAAGTTTTGGTCTCTGAAATATGTTTAGCTCAAAGGTGCTAGTTATTCTCCATGGGCAGAATTCTAACATGGAGGGATAATGCTCTATTTTAAAAAATAGATCTTCCAGTTGCCTCAACTGTGTAGGCGAGGAGGAATAGCGGAGGAAGAGAAAGACTTGGCCCAAGCCCTTTACCCTCGCAGAAAATTGTGTAGGGAGAGAGTGAGGGCACAGCCTTCTCCTGACTTGCAAAACTCTGTTGGAAAAGGACTAGCATCAAAACACTTCCTGCAGAGGGCAGCGCTGAGGTGTTAGGAGAGAAAGTGTTCTTGTCAATGTGAATAATTGGGGAAACGCTCAATAGAATGCCATGGATATTGTTCCCCATTCATGATCCCCCCCCCTTCCAGATTATATGATCACCTTGAGACAAAATAAGGAATCTGCCATGAAATGACACTTCAGCTGATTAAGAGCAGGTTACAGAAATCCTTTAGATCAGTAGTTCCCAGTTGGTGGTCTGTGGACCTCAGAGGTCTGCGTAACCCATGGAGGAAGTCCTTGGCACCATTCACATAACAAAAAACTACCATAGAGATATCAACATTTTCAAATGCAAGGGGTCCATGGCTTGGCTTTTGAAAAACCGGGTGTCCGCAGTACTTCGCTAATTGGGAACCACTGTTTTAGATCCTAGTAGTACAGTTAATTTCAAATTTATAGTATCAAAATGTGTCTTTCTATTTTGGAGTATTTCTGACAAATGAATCATCTTTATTATGGAAAATATAATTATGAAATGAAAAAGATGTGCTTAGCCATTTTTAACTTTCTTTTCCTGGCTTAGTTTTTCAGACATCTCTTAAAAGTAGATGAATCTCCAACACGCAATTCTAAATCAAACAAGTAGGTGTATTATACTTGCATGTTTTGAAAACTTTTTTTTTGTGTGTGGAAACAATAAGATTGTCAGATGTATTCGGCTTTTATTAAACTTTGTTTCAATATAGACTCGAGAGAATCGAGCATGTTATGTTAAATAATCATTGAAATGGGTTGTCGTACATTGACCGCAATACTTTCCCTGTCCTTGACAAGCTCCAGTGAAGCACTACAGCTCAATGGTAGAGCGTCATGAGTTTGCATGCAAAGAGTTCGCTAGTTTGATTCCTGGCACTCCAGGTAGGGCTCTCAGAGATCCCTTTCTGAAACCCTGGAGAGCTGCTGCCAGGCACTGTAGACCAGGCATCCCCAAACTCGGCCCTCCAGCTGTTTTGGGACTACAACTCCCATCATCCCTAGCTAACAGGACCAGTGGTCAGGGGTGATGGGAATTGTAGTCCCAAAACAGCTGGAGGGTCGAGTTTGGGGGGTGCCTGCTGTAGACTGTACCCAGCTAGATCGACCCAGTTGTCAGACTCATGTTTCCTATGTTTCTGTGCAACCGGACACCCTTAGCACCAGAACACTTTATGGGGTGGGGAAAGGAAAGATGATCTGTGGACACTATTGATTGCCCACTGTTTGAATATGGCCACAAATGGCAAAAAGCAAGCTTTTAAAATGAATGTCACACAGTGCCTATGTGTGTGGGCAGGGTATCAATGGCAACTAAAAATAAATAAATGCAAGTCAACAATTTAAGTAATCTTCCTGGGTTTAGGTACATGCTAGTATCATGTCGTCTTTGAGCAAGGAGAGGATTAGTGTCCTGAGCATTGCAGGTGTCTGCTTGTTTCGGGAAAGATAAGAATGAATGAATAGATAAGTGCAACTTGATGGTAGCAAGCAGCACATCATTGCAAACCCTCCTACTTGCAGTTTGCATTGGTATGGTTAAAATGCTCAAGCCACTTTATTCTTGGAGGGGATCTCTATTTCTGCATGTGCACAGATACTGTCCACCCAGATTTATTGATACACATGGCTGGGATCCAGAGTCACAGGTGTGCATTATGGCAGGTAGAGTTCTGTGACTGTGAATGCACAGGTTTTCCAGTTGTTGTTTTTTGTGCTGAGAGTAGGGAAGCCCTATCTGCATACATGGGACTGGATTGCATGCGAAATGACCCTTGCCTATTTAGCAATAATACAGTCCTCTTATGCTTAGTGGTAAGTAACTTTTGCTATTCAGTATCCTAATTAGCTACATAGCTCCGCATTTTGTTTGTAGATGAGTTATTTCCTATCTAAAGAAGAATGGCGTGTGAAAAACAATTGCCTTTCTGGAGTACGTGCATGTTGTGTCTGTCTGTGTAATTATCAATATTCTAATATCTCATTTAAAATTCTTTATGATTTCATGTAATTGTTGGGCTTGGTTTCTGAGTTTAAAATAGCGCAAGTAGCTAGTTTTTAAAGTACATAATGTGTTATTTTATTGAATCAATATTAAGCACGATTTTCTTTTTTTAAAAGAAAACACAGTTGGCCAAATAGCCAACTAATTGTGTGTGTGTGTGTGTGTGTGTGTGAGAGAGAGAGAGAGAGAGAGAGAGGTTAAGAGCTTACAAAAAGGTGGAGAGAGCTTGCCTTCTATCCTTCTAGCTATGTTAGGATTTTAAGTGTGGAAAGAGGGCTTGCAGTTGTGAGAGCTCTCAAGTCAAGTCAAGGGGAGTGGTAAGACCACACCTTCCTCCAAGCACCTCCAAAGCCCAGCGTCATGTCAGGGGAATAACCAGTTCATTGGCAACCACAAATTTCATCTGGTTAATAAAACACAGTCAAAAACTGAGGACATATGTTTGGTGCTTACAAGCTGCCATTGGATTAGTGTCAGTTGGATTGGAATGCAATGAAATGCAGCTAAAATAAGAGGCTAAAGAAAAGAAAAAGGGGGAAAGAAAAAAGAGAACTAGTATGGCTTTCATTAGTATGAAAAATAATTCAGGAATGTCTTCCTTGCAGCCCTCAGTTATTCGTGCTACTTTTAAATAACTGCTGACATTCGTATTCTGGGAAGGATCTTCTTTCCTCTTAACAACTGCCCACCCCAAATCTATGCAAGTGATGCATTTCCTGGCATGCAGATGCAATTACTGTGGAAGTGTCACCTGTTTCTGTTGTCCTTTCTGGGTAGCTGTAAAAGGCACAAAAGTCCTGCCCGGGGGAGGGTGTGTGTGTGTGAAATGGGCCATCCTACTGCAGCATTGTTTCAGGGCTCAAAGAAGGAGAAATCAGATTTCTCCTGTGATCTCATTGGTTCAGCAGACCGCTTTACATCTTCAGTGCACCGCTTCACCAAATGCATTAAATTTAAATTCAGCTCCGAGCAAGTATAACTGTGGTGTCGCAAAGTTTATGAAACAGTGCCAGTACTTTTTATCACCTATGTAAGCGAATGCAAGATCAGGCTGTTATGAAGAAAAGCAGATACGTCCAAGTGCATTTGGAAATGACAGCCACTATAGTAGCTACTGTACTAACATTTGTAACTTCACTGTTTGAGTAGAACAGAAGTGTAACGGGATTCACTTTTTTTCTTGGCTTGTGGAATACTATTAGTTGCCTAGCTGGAGAGGTAGCTTCTGTTTGGATTGTTTATAGTAAATTGAGCTGACATGCCATTGTTGCTTGTTTACACTGTATCTATTTGTGACTATATCATATTTCACTTGTACACATTAAAAAAATAATACATGGAAACTTTCCAGGCTCAAGTCATGTAGTGATAGTGCAAGTAACTGCACATTTCTATCTTGTTTTGAAACATCAGCAAAAATGGCATTCGGTTTGGCTTTAAGGCATAGCTTTTTGTGGATATTTTCTGAACTCTAGAAATCTGCCACTAAGCATTCCTAAATCACTAGCCACCTGTTGTACTGATCCTAGTTTAATGAAGCTATTTTAATAACTGGGTCAAATAGTTGTGCATGTTCCTTTTTCTTTAAATGCACTTACTCCCCATTGAGGTTATATGACCACAGATGCACACTGCAATCAGAATAGTAAGGGTTAACAAGCAGATATCTGAAGACCCTGTTCTGTTTAGCAGTGCTTTTGTTAGCAGAAAACACACTCCAGTTATTCCATAGCTATTACCAAATAGTGCCCCCCCCCCATTTTTTTATTTACCATTACTACCACTTTTTAAATAAGACCCACATTTTGTGTGGGTTTTTTCCACCCCCACTCGGAAGCTTGGTGTGTTTCTAGAGTAGGAAATGAAGTTGGCTTTGTTTGGTTTAAGGGCGTCAGGCCAGCGTGCATGCATGAAGCGGCCATATATGTGAAGCATGGCTTTTTTTGTGAGGAATGCAGATTTGTTGGCTAATGTCTGTCTTTTCATTTGAATTTGCTGCCTTCTGGATGCTCTGTTATAAGTTGCTCTAGCTCTGAGCAAGATTATAAGCCATGCATCAAGCCACCTTCTTTAGGGCAAGCTGCTTTCTCCAGCCAGGAGGCTTCGTCTGCGTCTGTTTTCCCTCATTTTCAGTCAGTCCTAACCCTCCCATCTGGCTTTTTTCCATCTCTCCCTGCTGCTTTAAAGTAAGTTAGGGTTGTCTCATATCACACATGCCTGTGTAAATGCTTGATAATTTATGTGCAAGTTAAACAATAGCTTAAGCGTACGTTATTCAGCACTCTCCCACCCCCATACCACTCACTGTGATTTTTGCAATATGAATAGCCAGTTTCCTTGATTATTGTTACTGCATCAGCTTCTGTTTTGTATTTGACAGAAAGGGTGCTATAGTAAGAAAACAATTGGTTCCTTTCCCCCCCACACTCAGAACTTGGAGCACTTGGCCCTCCAGCTGTTTTGGGACTACAACTCTGACCACCCCTAGCTAACAGGACCAGTGGTCAGGGATGATGGGAATTGTAGTCCCAAAACAGCTGGAGGGCCACGTTTGGCCATGCCTGACTTGGATGGATGCATTTCAGAAAGCTATGGGTTTTTGTAATCTGTATATTTTGAGCCGTTTCTTTAACATTCCGTCACACTTCTCTGGCCAGAAACAGAAGCCTTCTTCTCCCAGACAGTATCGGGTGATGAAGAGGGAGCTGTGCATACAGGAATAAGTTAGGTTATCAAGAGGTGGGATCATCAAGGCCAAGGAGCAGGTTTAGCAGCCTATCCTACGTAGTGCTGTCCCCAAATGCTCCTGTTAGCTTTCTCCAGTGTAAGAGCCTGGTTGCCAAGCTTGGGCAGGAAGCAAAGCTGGCTTGCTGCACCTAACCCTGGCTAGCCTGAGCCCTAGAGAAGTATTTTATGGGGCAAGAGGAGGGTGCAATACGTTTACACATTAACAATGTTACTGTGTCTGCATTCACACACCCACACACCATCGAGGCCCTTGCGATATCAAAAGCATTCCTTCCATGTACCCAGTATTTCACAGCTGATGATGATTTGCTGCTGTTGCATTCAGATGTAATGAGAAACCATGGTTTGATGTGACGGACAAGCCTAGCCTACCTCCAGATTCACATCCTCCCACTCTTCCTCCAGTGTAACATCATCACCATCAATTTATTATTTATACCCCGTCCATCTGGCTGGGTTTCCCCAGCCACTCTTAGGGAGCTCTCAGCTCCATTTCTAATTAATTGCAGTTTCTCAGGTCAGTCAAACCCAATGAAGCATGATTAAGCTTAACTTCAAATCATGGGATATCAGTCTGACTTCTTTCACCAAACCACAGTTAAGATTAACCATAGTTTAGGATTTGGACAGCATGCTAAACTGTGGTTAACTGAAATTGGCAGTGGAAGTTTCCTGTAATCCTCATGGCTGCTCTGGAGAAAGTGGGGGAGGGTGAACATGGGATCCCAGAAGGGAGGGATATGCTTGTTCCCATCACGACAAACCATAGTTTATTGCAATTTCTAAATATAGTCATAGTGTGAAATTTACACAGTAAATCAGGGATGAGGAACCTGTGGCCCTCCAGATGTTGCTGGACTCCAACTCCCATCAGTCCAGCCAGCAGTGACCAATGATTAGAGATGATAGGAGAGTAGTCGGGGGCAGGCTTTGGTATGATGGTGCCCTGAACTAGGCCAAAATTTGGCAACCCCTCCCCAGCCCTCATGCTATGCTGGGCTTTTGGAAGGTGGTACGAGGACTCCTGCAGGGTCCTAGAGCCCCCCACCCCACCCCACCCCAAAGCAGGGCAAGTGCTAACTAGGCTTCAGAAAGAAGGAAAGAGGACCCTGTCAGAGCCCTCACACTTCCTTCCCATAACTGAACAAGTGCTTACTGGGCTCCCTCTCTGCTTGGCGCCCATTGTGGGGGAACTAGTTGTGCTGCCCTAAAACAGCCTCTGGTGTAGTTATTTGGAGGGCCAAAGGTTCCCCACCCCTGTTGTAAATGCTAAAGTGAAATAGATCATAGGCCCCAATCCAGAGGGCTTTGAATAGAGGACAAGGTATGCATGTACCAGGAATGTGTCTCGCCTCTTACTCTACCAGAAATGTCAGAACTGGCAACACATCTGTTTGTATGTGTCTATTACTAGCAGAAGCCTGGTTCCTTTCCCCTTTGGTCTCCCTTGCTGGATTGGGGCAAAGAAATGTGCAGTAGTGTTGTTTCAATGTTCCCTTTGCGGTATTTCAGTTTCCTCTCCTTGGAATAGCTACGCAGTATGCATTTCCCTTTTTATTTCATGTAGGAGCATGCAGAGAAAAGGAGAATCGTCCGGAATCAGAAGTATTAGTAGCAAAATTAAAGGCGTGTTCAAGAGTACCACAATGGAAGGCGCAGTGCTGCCCAACTACGGCCTGGCTGAAGGAGAGGATGACTTTGTGAGTTGGTTCTTCTTTGTCCTAGCAGCTTTGACTGCTGCACACTCGTCCTCTCTCCTGTTCACCGTATGTTGCCACCAATCCGTTTTATGGTTGCTCCCTGTCTCCACTTTAGTCCATTCTGTCTTGCTTCATTTTATGGTTACCGATTAGCAACACAAGTGCGTGAACACGATCACATGAGTTTCATCCTTGAAGTTGCTTGGCTCTCTTGAGAGCTTGTGCCACTTTGTATGTATTGTGTTCAAGGCAGATTCTTTCAGACATAGCTAAATAAAGAATTGTTGTGGCAATGCTGCAACACCCATTGTCCCTAATTTTTCGCCACACAGGTTGGAGCCGATAGTAAATGGAGCCACAGGTTCCCCACGCCCTCTTGAAACTTTAGATATGGTCTTGGTTTTTATCAGTGCTTTTTTCTGAGGGGATGCAGGCGTACGCGTATTTCACGAATCTTTGTACTTTTGTCCATTTACTGTATTTATTTTCCCTGATTTGAGCTATAAAATGGTGGTTTTCTTGAGTAAAAATGAGAGTAACCCCTAAATATATTTTTTAAGAAAAAAAGCACTGGGTTTTTGTTGTTTCTTTCATACAGTACAATTTAATACTTTGTTTTGTATTGTAAGCTTTCCTGAGCTCTGTGATTATAGTCAAAAGGCAAGATACATTTGTTCACATAAGGAAACACATTTGAAGTTACCTTGAATAAAATAGGCTCAAAATGGTCTCTTAATGCATGAATCTTCCACTGTAGATTGAAGAAGGCATCATGGTAATGGAAGATGATTCTCCCGTGGAGGCACTTAGCACGCCTAATACCCCTCGCAATCTTGCAGCTTGGAAAATTACCATCCCGTATGTGGACTTCTTTGAAGACCCCCCTCTTCAAAGGAAAGAGAGAATCCCTGTATTTTGCATTGATGTGGAAAGGAATGACAGAATGGCAGGTACCAGTACCTTTACAAGTGTATGCCTATTTACCCTACCTGCCTTAATACTCTTGATTTGCTAGCTCTGGTGCACACTCATTTTATCTTAGTTGTTTTCAAGATCCTGTGATGTCTTAAAAAAATATTAAGAACCAGCAAGTCCAAATGCATTGTCTAAAACCCTGATAAACTGTTATTGAACATTGCACCTGTTAGGATGACTGGGGTATTTCCTTTTGTATTTATAATTTTGCAAATCTTATTTTCAAAAGGTCCAGGCATGACTGCAGCAGGATATTATTGCTGCTGTTGTTGTTGATGATGATGATAATAGTAGTAGTAGTAGTAGTAGTACCACCCTCTGAGGACTTTTTCCATATCGTCCTAGACTTGTACATTTGCCTGTAGAACTTTTTTTAAAAACACTTCTTGGATGAACAAGAGGGTAAAGTAAAAAAATAATTATCTGTATGTATTTTCAGTTGGTCACAAACCTGAACACTGGTCGGTCTACAGAAAATACCTTGAATTTTATGTTCTTGAGTCAAAGCTAACAGAATTTCATGGTATGTTCATCTCCTCCCCTCCTGGGGAGGTTTAACTAGCATTTTACTTTGATAAAATTTACACGATTTTAGCGCAAGTGAAAATAAATCTTCACTTTAACTATATTTTACATATTGTGCTATGATCAGGTACATTCCCTGATGCACAGCTTCCTTCAAAGAGGATCATCGGACCAAAGAACTATGAATTCTTGATGTCAAAGAGAGAGGAGTTTCAGGAATATCTGCAGGTATGAAGAAGCTTCACTTGAGATGTACCGTATATCGCGGCGTATAAGACGACTTTTTAAGCCCGAAAAATCTTCTCTAAAGTCGGGGGTCGTCTTGTACGCCGGCAACATCATGTGATGTGACCCGGAGTTCCGCCCCGCCACTGGCTGCATGGAGCCTCTCCCCGGCGCTCCAGCCGCAACTGCTGCCTCAGCCGCCATGGAGCCCGGGCTGGGCGTGGGCGGCAAGCGCGGAGGCTTCCTGTGCGGCGACGGGGAGGTTCTCCCCGCTGCCCCAGGCGTCGCTGCCGCCGCCTCAGCAACCATGGAGGCCGTCCTGCGCTTGGGCGGCAAGCGCGGAGGCCTCCTTTGGGGCGACGGGGAGCTTCTCCCCGCTGCCCCAGGCGTCGCTGCCGCCGCCTCAGCAGCCGTGGAGGCCGTCCTGCGCTTCAGCAGCAAGCGCGGAGGCCTCCTTTGGGGCGACGGGGAGGTTCTCCCCGCTGCCCCAGGCATCGCTGCCACCGCCTCAGCAGCCGTGGAGGCCGCTGTGCGCTTGGGCGGCAAGCGTGGAGGCCTCCTTTGGGGCGACGGGGAGGTTCTCCCCGCTGCCCCAGGCGTCGCTGCCGCCGCCTCAGCAGCCATGGAGGCCGCTGTGCGCTTGGGCGGCAAGCGCGGAGATCTCCTGTGTGGCGCGGGGGACGCTCTCCCCGCCGCTGCCGCCGCCTCAGCAGCCATGGATCCCAGGCTGGGTGAGTATACCCCAAACTCTGTTTTTTCACATAAAAAGTTGGGGGGTCGTCTTATACGCCGAGTCGCCTTATACGCCGCGATATACGGTACCTATTTCTGTGGATAACTTGGGTTGCTCCTCATCAATTTTCCATTCTCTCAGTGTGTACTTTTGCCATCTGATATTCACACAACACATTTTGAATGACCATGATCTCAAATGGCATTTTAATTCAAATTGTTTCTCATGATTTTTACCTTGCAACATTTAACAGTTAATTTCCATTCCTAGAGAGAAGCTAATTTGATTGTAATTGCTTGTTTTTCTTTTTGTCTCCCTGAAAGAAACTTTCACAACATCCAGAACTAAGCAACAGCCAGCTTTTGGCTGACTTCTTATCCCCTAATGGTGGAGAGACTCAGTTTCTTGATAAAATGTTGCCTGATGTCAATCTAGGTATGTAAAACAACAACAACAACAACAACAACAACAACAACAACCCTATAGCTGAGGGCAAAATTGCAAATGTTGGATTCTAACCAATTAAAACATTCCTTCACCTACTGGCACACACCCACAACTGCTTTCTGCCACCCGTCTAAACCAGCTATGATTCATATGATTGGAGAGTAGAAAATTAGAAGTTCCCATGTGTGTATAGAAATCTTTCTCTTTGGTAGCTAATACAATATACAGTCGTACCTTGGATCCCAAACGCCTTGGTTCTCAGATGTTTTGGCTCCTGAACGCCGCAAACCGGAAAGTGAGTTTTCTGGTTTGCAAACGTTCTTTGGAACCTGAAGGTCTGACGGGGCTTCCGGCTGGCTTCCGGAAGCTCCAGTCAGAAGCTGTGCTTTAGTTTCCGAACATTTTGGAAGTTGAACGGACTTCCGGAACCGATTCCGTTCGACTTCCAATGTACATCTCTGGTTTAAAACTCAGTTACGTTATCCTAACGATCCAAGGGTGGTCCCACTGGCAGAAGGAAAGAGGTGGTTTTTTTGTCAGCTCTCCCGGAAAAGCAAGATCCTGAGGATTGGGGGGACGCTCTGGAGCAGCATGGTAGGCGATGTAGAGGCTGAAAGAGGAAGGAGACATTGGAACAAATTGCCATTTTTAACAGCATGATCCTCTGCTCTGTCAAAGTCCCTTCCACAGACTGAGGGAGCCTTTCATTCTTGGGAAAGCAAGTCTGGATCCAAACATACATTGTCATGTAGATAATAACGTGTGTTCTCTTATCTCACCTTCAAAGGCATGACTAACAGGAAGGGTGTTACAAACAAGTACACAATTAGATAATTAGGCCATGGATGCTTTAGCTGAGGGTCCTGCATTGCAGGGGGTTGGACTAGATGACCCTTCCAGCTCTAACATTCTATGATTCTTCGGTAATTCTGAGCAAAATATGACATTACTTAAAGTATTAAAAACAAGAATACTAACACAGTGAGACTTAAGTATATATTTTATCTGTTTCATTCCATGCATGAAATACTTAAGTATACACAACAGCAACGATGGCTTTGAATGATAGGAGGTGCAGTCGTGATTAAAAAGAGAATTTAGCTTTTAAAAAGATCAAGGGACAAACTTTGCAGATTCCATCCAGCCAGCTGAATTCTACTTTGAGTAGACTTGTTGAAATTAATCTACCTATTAACTGCAGGGTTTCTACTTTACGTATGATGTAGCTGGATATAACCCAATTCTATAAAATAAGTGGAGGAACATCAATGCTATGTTATTGCTAATGTGAATTATTGCTTATTTTTTCCTACTATTTTTCTTTTGCAGGTAAAATTATAAAATCTGTCCCAGGGAAGCTAATGAAAGAGGTGGGTATAACTTAATTAATTGTGTTTGTAATTGTGTTTGTCCCTCCCGCCCAATAACTAATAGTAGATTTGTCCCAGAGAGCTTTTCTTTTGAAAACGTTCCATTACAGCTATTGTTTGGTTAATTTCAGAAAGGCCAGCACTTGGAGCCATTCATTATAAATTTTATTAACTCCTGTGAATCTCCCAAGCCTAAGCCAAGTAAACCCGAGCTTACTATTCTCAGTCCTACTTCTGAAAACAACAAAAAGGTATGTGGTATGTCTGCTGGGGTGAGAAACAAAATCAGATATTGTAAACGTAACCTGGTTGCTTTTATCAATACCTATTTATACCATAACTTTTGTGTGATTGAATAAGCTGTGAAGTCTGTAGACTGGGAGCCAAAGAGCTATACTTAGGCACACTCAAAATCTAGTAAGAGTTTGATTTCCCCCCTTA
Organism: Lacerta agilis; assembly: GCF_009819535.1. Classification (NCBI taxonomy): domain Eukaryota; kingdom Metazoa; phylum Chordata; class Lepidosauria; order Squamata; family Lacertidae; genus Lacerta; species Lacerta agilis. The sequence continues at coordinate 39,523,023 of NC_046314.1, read as the reverse complement.
AACAGCAGATCCCCATCATTCCATCTCACAAATTGCCTTTGAAACTTTCCCTCCTTTTCAAAAGACATGCCCTCGTACATAGCAGGGCAATTGCTGCTGTTTGAGAGGGAGAAATCTGTAAACCATTTCCATGTACAGGAACAAGCTACTTGGTTCATTCAATCCTGTCTTTTCATCCCTCCGTCTCCATTCAGATTCCTTCAAAGTCAGAATGTCACAGATGTGAAGACTTCATTTTGGTATAGCTGGATTGCAAGACTAGGGTTAATGGTTGACATGGCTAAAAACTGAGTAAAGCTGATGTTTCAACCTCTCAGATAATTTCATTCAAAATAATAGAACATCATTTTTATGGTAATATTGGGTAACATTTCAGAACTTCTGACCGCTTCAGCTATTCTGTTGTTGCCAGAGAAAAGTGATGCAGCTTCCATTAAACCTGCAAATTACTGAAGAACGGGGGTTTTGTGTGTGATGTTGCTGTTTGAAAACTTGATACTTTCCTGTTTCAGCTTTTTAATGACCTGTATAAGAACAACGCAAACCGCTCAGAGAACTTAGAGAGAAGACAAATTCAGAACTACTTTATGGAAATGATGACCGTTGAAGGAGTCTATGACTACTTAATGTACATTGGTGAGAAATCATGTCTTGGTTTTCTGTTTCAGCAGAGGGCCTGTTAATACAACATATGCAACATATTATGTGTGTTGGGAATTTGTGCCAGGATCAGTTAAATCTCATTTCAAAGATATGGGTGTGGAAAGTTTTGTTGTTGGCACAATTCCCATGCTGACTCGATGTTGTTTTCTCTCTCCTTCTGCAATGTGGGACTTTGATCACAACTGTGCTGATGGAATTACAGCAAAGAGAACACTTTTTGCCACCCACAGAATTTTTGTTTCCTAAAATCACCACAATGTGTAAGATTGATGAGCATATTCAGTAATAGTGGACAGTTCCTTCAGCCCTGCCGAGTAGGAGGTGGCAGCTGGAGGAAGAATGGGATTTAACTTACCATGTGCAGTTGTTTAATCATAAATAGGAACCACTCACTAAAGATGGAACTCAGAGACCAGGCATACCACCAGAATCTCCCTTCCCACAAAAAGAGTATCTGTCAGCCACCAGGAAAGCTCCAGCAACTGCAGGTTTTTGTACTCCTATGTTGTCTTCCGCACTCTTCCTTTACTTTCCTTATTAAATCAAGAGGGAGGTAAATGACTAGTATTTTGAGAAAGTGCTATGCGCACCAGTAGTCATCATAGAAGGTGTGGCATAACACAATATGGCTGCCAGGGTGGGGCATGGCATAATTACAACAGAGTTGTTGCTGCTCCACTAGACAACCTGAGGCTTACAGATTATGAAGATCACACAAGATTGATATCACACACACAGAGACACACACACAAATGCTATTGCTGTGAACATTTATCATGATAAATGATAAGGTTTTGCCTCGTATTACAGGTTCTAAATTTTTTAGAAACCTAATATAAAAAGATAAAAGCTTGGAATTGGGGGGTTGTGTGTGGTTCATCCTGGGAGCTCCAAAAAGGCTTTCATGGGCGCTCTGGTACCCATGGATTCGGGGTTGGTGACCCTTGGTCCACAGCATGCCTGCAGTAGGTGAAGGCAGTAGCCTTGCCCCCCCCCACCCCCGTTAGTCTCCACTTCTGGATCTCAGAGTGTTCTGACTAGTAGTGTGGAAGTTCATGTTTAGCTACCATGGCTAACAGCAATATGTGTGTCTTGTTGGCATTTTGCAAATATCTGCAAGATAAGCTTTTTAAATGTAGTTACAGGTAGGTAGCTGTGTTGGTCTGTTGTAGTTGAAACAAAATAAAAAATAAAAAAATTCCTTCCAGAAGCACCTTAAGAGACCAACTAAGTTTGTTCTTGGTATGAGCTTTCGTGTGCATGCACACTTATTTTTTTAATGTAGTTTGTTTACAGTACAGTGGTACCTCTGGTTATGTACTTAATTCGTTCTGGAGCTCCGTTCTTAACCTGAAACTGTTCTTAACCTGAAGCATCACTTTAGCTAATGGGACCTCCCGCTGCCGCTGTGCCGCCAGAGCACGATTTCTGATCTTATCCTGAAGCAAAGTTCTTAACCTGAAGCGTTATTTCTGGGTTAGCGGAGTTTGTAACCTGAAGCGTATGTAACCTGAGGCGTATTTAACCTGAGGTACCACTGTATATATGTAACCACCCCCCCCCCCATTGTTTAGAACATGGAGGTTTAATCAGAGCCTCGGTAGCTGCTTTGAAACGTAAATGTGTTACAAAAATTTAAAAAAGCATGTCCATACACTAAATATATGTAATGATAATGACTTTGCAGGTAGAGTTGTTTTCCATATTCCTGATTGGCTTCACCATATCTTGATGGGAGGGCGAATTCTCTTCAAGCGTACCTTAGAGGAGTACACAGACTACTACCTGCAGCACAAGCTGGAGCAACTCTTTCAGGAGCATCGCCTGGTGTCGCTTATAACACTTCTGAGAGGTTAGTGGAAAGTTGTGCACACAAATGAGAGCTATTCTCTTGATAAAAAGACATGCTCTGTTTTGTAACTTATTTTGGTACTGGCACAGTTGCTTTTCGTTGTTGTTGTGTGTCTTTGCGTAAAGTAAAAACTAGCGCATACTTCAGCAAGAGCTGTTAACTAAAGGGCTTTTTTTAAAGGTTAGTATCTTTTGCATTTAATTAACTGAAGTTCACCAAGTAAGATAATTAAAGCAACGGTCAACCTGTGCTGATAGCACCAGAGCAAAAATGGGTTTCTTTTGTTTCAGATGCTGTATTTTGTGAGAATTCTGAACCTCGATCTCCTCAGGATAAGCACAGGAGGGCAAAACAGACCTTTGAAGAAATGATGAAATACATTCCAGGTTGAGTGTTTTTGCAGCATGATCTGTCAAGAGAGGCATGCTTAAATTACAATAGTTGATCAGGCTGAATGGCACATTTTTTAAGACATTCTAGCTTAAAAGACTTGGGAGATGGTTTGAGAGGCATTACATTTCTAAAACCTATATGGACCATAGAAATTCTCATGTGACAAATTTGGTGTGGGGTTTTTTTTTTACTGTTTAATACTTTCTCTCTTTGTATAAACTCTTTAGCAATATTGGCAGTGGCATAAGCATTGCTGGATTCTTGCAATTTATCGGCTGGAGCATCCTCTGGAAGCCTCCTTCATTTCAGATACAGTCATGTCTTTGATAATTCATAGTTTAATGCTTCGAAAAGAGCATTGTAGGGGTGTGGGATTCCCAGAATGCAAAGGGCACATTTGCTGAAGGTGTGCCTGCTGCTTTCCAGTCTCATTTGACAATCAAGAGGATTCCTTCATATCTGCTGCTAAGTGTATCTTTTCCTATGGTGCCTTCCCCAGCCCAAAAGTGCTCCTTTCTTGCTTGAGGCTCCTCTGTCTGGGCCTTTCTTGTACTCCAGGTGCGATGCAACCACTTCCCACTTATGTAGAATGCTAAGAGAACATCCGTTCTTCATACTATGCTGAGAAGGTGTGTGCCACATTCATTGGGACACTTTCCCAGTAGCATGGGTGCCCACAACTCCATAGTGTCACAGGCACACAGAAACATATTTGCTGCTAGCTGCTTGGCCTTTGTATCTACCGTTTGCCCCCGCCTTGTAGCTTGAATCTAATGCTGCTTCTTGCCAAGGGTGCAGGGGACCCTAGATATGCCACGATTGAGTGCAAAGGATTTTCTCTCTTACCTGTGCATGATATAAAGAACTTGTATTTGAACAAATTGTGATGACTACAACAAGCTGACTTGTAAAGGAGTTAACTCTTCTGTTCTATGGAACGCTCCACCTAAATTTAGTCAGACTTCTCTGACTTGACCTAAGTCATACTGCATTGTGCATCCAGCAGAGGATTATCAATGCAGTTAACAAAACTTAAGATTGGATAGGCACAGCCGGTTAATCATTACATTTGAGCAGAACATGATCATGCCTCTGTGCCCCCAAACAGGACACTTGTTGGTTCATGAACTTTGAGGCATGAAGTCACTCCCTTGTCAAACAATAGATCCAGTAGGAAATGTGCTGCTTGCCCAGACACAAAACAATATGTCGAGGTGCTGATCTTGCCCAAATGTTTCAGGGAAGCTGGGTGTCACCAGCTGATCTCTCTTGTAGAATAATCATTGTTGATAACTTAAAGCTCCAGGGATGATCTGGGCAAATTGAGTATCTACTCCTCCTTGTTTGAGTTGCCATAACTGGTTTCGTTTTGGCATTTTGTCCAGATTTGATAGGCAAGTGCATTGGAGAGGAGGCCAAGTACGAAGGCATAAGACTTCTGTTTGATGGGCTGCAGCAGCCAGTGCTCAACAAACAGGTAGGTGCTCTTACTCACAGCCATTATTTATAATGTTTTGAAATGACCTCCTTTCCCCTTCTGCTGGAGAGAAACCAGGGCCAAGGGCCGGTCTAGTCCACTTTCCTGTTCTTACAGTGGTCAACTATGGAAAGCTTGCAAGCCAAACATGAGCACAGAAGCATTCTCCCCGTTTGTGTTCCACAGCAATTGGTATTCAGAGGTATGCTGCCTTGGGCAGTGGAGGTGGAATATAGCCATCATGGCTTTATCCATTAATTTCTCTAATCCAAGTTGGGGGCCACTTTTACCTGCTGTGAGAGCAACCTCCAATGTTTTAACCTGGTGCTGCATGAAGAAGCCCTTCCTTTTGTCTGTCCTGAATTGTCCGACATTCAGCTTCATTCGATTCCTCCATGTCCTAGTATTACAATGGAGTGAAAAAGGCGTTTCTATATTCACACCATGCACAATTTAAACACCTATATCATGCCCCCCCTTACCTTTTCCCCCTAAACTGTCCTGCTGCTGCAAAGCTTTAGATCCATTTCAGTCCAGTTTCCATCCTGGTTTCGGGACCGAGACGGCTCTGGTTGCCCTAACAGATGATCTCCCTAGACAAGTGGATCAAGGCGGGTCGGGACTGCTGATTCTTTTAGATTTGTCAGCAGCCTTCGACATGGTCGATCACGATCTTCTGGACCACCGCCTTGCCGATGTGGGGATTCAGGGCACAGCTTGACAATGGCTGCGCTCCTTTATCTCAGGTCGGGGACGGAGGGTGGCGCTAGGGAGGGAGATGTTGCCGTGTCACTCCTTGGTGTGTGAAGTTCCACAGGGCACAATCCTTTCCCCGATGCTTTCCAACATCTTTATGCGCCCCTCGCCCAGATTGTCTGGAGCTTTGGGCGGGGTTGTCGCCAATATGCTGATGACACTCAGCTCTATCTGCTGATGGATGGCTACCCTGACCAGATGCTTGGAAGCTGTGGCTGGATGGCTTTGTGGGAGCCGACTGAAATTAAATCCTTTGAAAACAGAGGTCCTCTGGCTGGGTTGGGATGGCATGGGGTTGGGGGACCAACTCCCTTCTCTTGTGGGGGCTCAATTAGTGCCAGTGCCTTCCGTTAAAAGTTTGGTTGTAATCCTTGACGCCTCCCTTTCCAGGGAGGCGCAGGTTGCAGCAACAGCCAAGGCGACATTTTTCCATCTTCACCATATCAAGCAGTTGTTCCCTTACCTTTCCCACCCCGACCTGGCCACAGTGATCCATGCAATGGTCAACTCCAGGCTTGACTACTGTAACTCGCTCTACGCGGGGCTGCCCTTGAAACTGTCCCAGAAACTCCAGCGGGTGCAGAATGCTGCGAGGCTCCTCACGGGGTCCTTGCCATGGGAGCATATTCACCCAGTGCTCTACCAGCTGCACTGGCTCCCGGTGGAGTATAGGGTCAGGTTTAAGGTGCTGGTTTTGACCTCTAAAGCCCTATGCGGCCTAGGACCCTCGTACTTATGGACCGACTCTCCTGGTATGTCCTGCAGAGGACCCTAAGGTCCATGAATAATAGCAGCTTAAAGGTCCCGGGCCCTAAGGAAGCCAGACTATCCTCCACCAGGGCCAGGGCTTTTTCAGTGATGGCTCCGACCTGGTGGAATGCTCTGTCCCACGAGACTAGGGCCCTGCAGGACTTGATCTCCTTCCGCAGGGCCTGTAAGACAGAGCTATTCCGCCTGGCCTTCAGTTTGAATTAGCCTGATCCTCTATTCCCCTTTCCCTTTCCTCTTCTATGAAGAAACCCTTTCTGGGACCCCACATTTAAATTCTTCCCTGGTCTCCTTGCTGGCCCTAGTAGGACCAACTTGGCCAGTTAGCCCTGGTGGCCATTCAATGCCTACTGACTGGTTCCCCCCCCCCCAAAAAAAATGACCCCTGAATTTTTGAATTTTATTGATATTGATGCTGCATTTTATTTTGTATTCTATGCTGTTTTTTGCATTTTAATCAATGTTTTATACTTGCTGTTAGCCACCCTGAGCCCGGTTTTTAAACAGGGAGCAGCAGGGTATAAATAAAATATTTATTTGTTTGTTTGCTTGCTTGTTTGTTTAGAAGAGAAATGCCAAATCTGTGATATTGGTGCCAAAATAAATTCAAATAGATAGCAGTAAGGTAACTCATGGCATGTCAGTAGGTAGCTCATGGGAGCATAGGCAAGGAAGATGGGGGCTATACAGAGTTTGGCAAGATCACTTGGGATTTGTGATGCCAGCGCCACCTTAGCTGTGGCATGAGAAAATTCTTCCCTGTGACATTTCTGTGCAAGGTTAATGAAATTTGCCACTTGAGATCTGGCAGAACGAAGGCACTAGATTACTGCCAGCTTATCTTGTCATAACAAGGTATTCAAAGTGGCGTTTGTCAACAAAGCTACAGTTAACAATAATAGAACCTATTAAACTACTGTAGTTTGTTTTAAAATGGTTCCATCTCCCAGTATATAAGCCCTTAAAGGTTCATCTGCATCTGGGTGGGGTTGTACTTTTCTGTCAAGTGTACCATGGGAGTCCTTTTAGGTTATTGTTTGGGATTTGTTACCATGTAGGTGGCGATTCTTCTAAGCGGGGGGCTTACTAATCACCTACGGTCACTGTAGTCTGTATTGCAAATTCCAGAATGTAATTTATCTCTACGTTTTATTTTAGTTAACGTATGTTCTACTAGATATTGGGATTCGGGAACTATTTCCAGAACTGAATGAGGTATGTTGTGGCGGAAAGTCATATTTATCTGTTTTAGTTGCCCTTCAAGAAGGAATTGTGCTCATAATTTTAGTTGCTCTTTATGCTATGCAGTCTGTGCACCATATGAATTTTAATAGTGATATGTATGCCATTCCTTTTCTTAAAAAAAAAGTGTTCACTGCCATTGAATCCTGAGGTTAGTTATTCTCAGTGATTTCAACTAAGTTATGGCTCTGTTTCCAGCCAACCCTCATCCATAAGCCCCAGCTAATATTAATGGAAATTGTGCAAGGGGCTCGTAGCTACTTCCACTCACTGCAGTGCCATTTTCACAGAATATGCTGGTACATTGTGCCCATTTACTCATCAGTGCATAACTGAAGGTTGTGTTTGTTGCTACATCAGCCAATTTGAAGCTATCGTTTCAGAACTTTGCACAGGGGACTTTAGATTTCACCATCCTGAACGGTTTTTGTGACGAACTGTGCTTATCTCAGTATTGCCCTGTAATACTAGAGTGCTTACACATTACACGACTTCTTAATGCATTGCTCTGAGCTTCTACTGTAATTATATTGCTGTTCCATAACTGGATCAATTTAAATCACGGGTATTTTCTCTTTCTCTCTTCCCCAATACTGCTGTTAACAGGTTTAAAAGTATGCTTCCTCTGGATCATAGTGGATGAAAAAATCAAAATACTGGATTAACTCCATTTTATAGATAGTTTCTATGTGCTAATTTATTGAATAGGTCATGTGTTCAGTCTTGTACATTTGCTTGTAAATAGAATGAACTTTGACTTTTAAAAAAATCTTCACTGAAGAAAGATTAAAGTTTATTACTGGCTGAATTTCAGTAATACCTCACTGTATTTCTTCCCAATAATGTAATTTTCAGTTTCTGACATAAAACTATAGAAAATAGTTTCCCTCCAAAAAATAATAATTTTTTACACAGGATAAACGTTCTGAGACACTGAACAGGTAATTGAAAAAGCCTGCAAACACCCTGTTCCACCCCACCCATTTTTGGGTCACTTCTGGGTTTGGCGCAATGTGCATATGCATGGTTGCACACCTATTGGACTCGTGTGAATGGGGAGTTGCCTGTATGAGGATACTAGCGTTTGCATTTATTGAAGATCCTGTGAAGGACCAAACTGAAAGAAGGTTCACACCGACTTACACAGAAATCTTTAAAAAAAAAAAACCACCCTGGGTAGAAACAGCTTTTGCTCTCAATAGGTCAGATCAACATTTATGCCAACCATGACAACATAGCTAGAAGTTGCAGAAAGACTCTTGCGAGCTCTTCCGCTTTGGTAACATTTTGCAATATGCCCAGCACTCAGGGTGAAGGAAAACAACTTGCTTCTTTTTGTTTTACTTTAATTTTCTAAAAAGCAAAGGTATGAAGAACAAATATACATATCAATTATATACATACTGTAAGCATAACTCAGTTCAAACACACTATACATACAAAATACATTAAACTTTATTGTTGAATTTTATGTCCTTTAATGGCCATGCCCGTAATAATTTACATTCTGCCTTCTGGGAAGAATGGAAGCAGCTGAGATTGTCTTTTAAGAAATTTATAGAATGCAGAAAAAGTCAAGTTCCCCTGCAGCAAGTGAAAAACTAAAAAACGAAGCACAGAAGTAAAACAAATAATCCGGAAATCAAAGAAAGATGTCCTTGGAAAACAATTCCAGCAGAAAACCTCACACGACCTTCAAGCGCTGGAAATACCCTTCCCATTCTAGTTATGTAGTTGGAAACAACAGCGACATCAAGATCACCTGTTTAAGAAAAGGAAAAAGAAACACCAAAGTTCATGTCAGTCAAATCATCATAGCATATTAATCACACCCAGTTGGCCAACCTTCTGTAATTGTGTGGTGAGTAAATACGTTTGCGGAGCTAAGCTGTGTAAAACAACCACCATAAAGTTTTCTAGGCACAGCCACTGTACCAGAACAGAACTTCTAATTTGGATCTTTTTGCCACCACCTATAATGACCTCCTCCTGGAAGAGTCCACATGGCCTCTTGCTCCCTTTTGTTAAATATGCAATGCTCTGTATATACGATTAAAGCACTGACATGCTACAGTAGATGCCCGAATCCAAATTGTAACACGCTTAGGGTTTCTGCACAGGATATTATTTGGCTGCTCTTTTGAAATGAAACTTGGTATTCTGTTTTAAAGGCTCAATATGGAAGGCCCTACCCTCTTTAAATGCTTTTCCTTGCATTGTCACCAATGTCCACTCAGTTTGTGCTACACCAGGCCAGATGGTGTGTGAAGACTTCTATCTATTGTCTTCCTTCTCCCTGCTGACTTGAACAAACCACACAAGCAACACTAGAACTCTAGGGAGGTCTGCCTGTGTGATTGACATGTAAAAAGACTGGCACAAGAGCAACTATGGTGACAGCAGTAACCATGCTAGGAAAATCCTGCGTAAAACTGATCTGACTTTAGAAAATCCTTATGTATGTCCAACACATAAATCCAAGATCAGCTTGAAGGCAAGCAGTAACACACTGAACAAAGCAAACTTTTGCTTTTAATTATTAGGTGCACTTGTTTTGGAAGTGATTGTGATTGTACTATTACACTTGTGAAAATTTACTCATTTTTGTTTCCAACTTAAAATATATATATTCTCTTGCTTTTCCCATTCTCTACTTTTGGATAAACTCCAAAACCAACCTGAGTTAAATATTTCCTGTTGCAGCTGGAATAAATAAAGGTTTGCCTAATAGCAGCGTTTTCCACACTCGTGGGAGACTGTATATTGGAATTAATGTCCCTGTAGGAGACCATTCTATGTGCCATATTACAGATCGCCAGGAACAACTTATACATACCGCTACTGTGGTTATTTGAGCTTCCCTTTAGCATGTGGTATCCGTCTCCTCCTCCAGCAAGGAAAGAAGGTAGAAGCACTTTGTATGTTTTCTCCAGCTGCAGTGGTTCATAGACTGGTACTCTACACTCTGTGCAAAGAACCTTTAAGCTGACCACTCTGCTTCCCGGACTTTCAGAAAGATCATACACCACCTGTATACCTTATCAATGAAGCACAAGTTTGAACAGCATTTTAGACACCAGCTCTTGCATTCTTTGGGTCTATGAAAACTTGCTTGAAAAAATAATCATGCTGCTCTTCGGAAGTTTATAACCAGAATAAACTGATGTGAGCACAACATTTAGCCACAGGACAGGGCCACACTGCAGTGGCAGAGCAAGGGTAGAGCACATGAACTGCATGCAAAAGGTCCCAGGTTCAGCCACTGTGAAGCCTTCACCTATTCATGTCTAAAACCTTGGGAGCCATTGGCAATTACTCAGTGCAGATAATACTGTGTTGGGTGAAGCAATGGTCTATCTTGGTATTACTCTGCTTCCCATGACACACTGGATTCCAAAGCTGAATGAGTTAGGTAGCTGTCTTTCCTCCAGCAATTCTTACTGTATCCCATATCAAGCACACACTATAGCAAAGTAGTACCTGAGGGTATTTTGCTTTAAATGCATTTAGTTTCTCCACAAACGAGTGTCTATGGTGTATAAAATTGAAAACTAATCAACTGATCCAGAAAATGGCATTGACATACATAACCACAAAGCATCATTTTTTGTTCACGTCCAATGGACTTTATTCTTCTGTATAGGTTTTTGCAAAGTCTCATAAAGTAACAGCTGGTGGCTCACACAAAGGCAGCCAAACACATATAAAAATATTCTTGTCCTAAATGGTATACTGGTATATACAGGGCTGTGTCCAATGTTAGTCATACTCAGAGTAGGCCCATTAAAATTAATGGACTTAAGTTAGTCATACTCATTCATTTCAATGCATCTCCTTCAAGTAAGACTAACATTGGATACAATCCATAAAGGCACAATAATTCCAGTGAATTCGTTGGTGTGGTCTGTGACCTAAAATCCCTACACATGAAGTAGATTTTAGTTATAAGAATTTTAATTTCATTTATTAAATTTCTTCACTGCCCTTCATCCAAAGATCGCAGGACAGTTTACCATCTAAAAACACAAAAATATATAGCATAATAACAAATGGAAAAAATACCCCCCAGTTTAAAATGCCACAGATAATTTAATTAGCCAGTACAGTGGTGCCCCGCTAGACAAAAATAATTTGTTCTACAAATTTTTTCGTCTAGCAAAGCGGCAATGACAGCTGCGCTCTGCTAAACGAAAAAAAAAGACGAAAATTTTTCGTCTTGCAAAGCAGCCCCATTGACTTTTTCATCTTGCGGGGCAGCTTCTGTATTAATATTTATATTTCTTTATTGTGGGCCTCTGTGGTGAGTTCTCCCACCCTTTTTCCAGAAAATTAGCAGACGCTAATTGGCAGCCAGTGCAGTCGGGACAGAATTAGCCTTATGTGATCAACTTGTCTTGCCCCAGTGAGCAACCTGGCCTCTGAATTCCGCACCTGCTGAAGTTTCAAAACCATCTTAAGAGGCAGCCACATGTATAACGGGTTGCAATAATCTAACCTTGAGGTTACCAGAGCATAGGCTATCCCTGTCCTGATAGGGACACAACTGGGCCACCAGCCAAAGTCGATGGAAGGCACCCTGTGCCACCGAGCCCACCTGAGCATCAAGCAAGAGCAATGGATCCATAACTGCCTGCTCCTTCAGAAGGAGTGTAACCCTACCAAGAGCAAGCCACCTCCCATCCATCTGGTCTAGGGGACCACCCACTAACAGTGCCCCAGACTGGATTGAGCTTCAGCTTATTGGCTCTCATCCAGTCCATTACCGAGGCAAGAAGTCCTGCTTAGTTTATTTGAATAGTGTCATAAGTACAATGGGGTTTTGTTTTTGTCTTAATATGAGCAGTATGCTAATTGTGGCTCGTGCTTGTTTTTGCTGCTGGTGGGAGGGCATCCATGCTCGAAGCTCCTCGGAAGCCTGCATTTGTGTACTGCTTGCTTGATGAATTGCACCACCCAAGATAGCTGCCTTGTAAGATAAACCTAACCCTGGGATGATCTCCTGCCTGGTTCCACCACACCTAACCTTGAGAATGGGGCAACGTTCCAGATATTTCATTGTTTTAAAAGCAGAAGCAGGTAATCCTCTTACAATACTCCTTCGTGAGTATGTGTGGGTTTAGGACCTTGAGCAGGCAACAATGGCAAAGTAACTTACCTGAGACCTGCAGGAGTTCCCCTGTCCCTTCTCCATGTCTGTAAACGCTATGTTCAAATGCTTCCTTCAGAGTAGAGCCTTTGATCTGCAGCAAATCGAAAGTTCCTCCAAAAGGCAATACGGACAGCAACTCTTCCAAAGTAATAGTTCCTGAATGGGACAGGACGTTGTTTCATAAAACAATCGGTTTTGTGTTTTATTTCTCACTTTAGGAGACTATGATATTGTAGATATAAGCGGTAGACAATAGAAGGGCTGAGTTCAAACCCCTGATCAGCAGTGGAGCTCACTGACTGCCTTCCAACAAGTCACAATCTTGCAGTCTTATCTTATGGCACAAGCTTGTTGCAGGGACTGTAACATTAAGAACCTTGTTTATGCCTGAATTCACAGGATAAAGAGTAAGAATATTATAATAAATGAATGAATGAATGTGTTTCTGATGGTTCTACCCCCACATTTAGCCGAGTGTCCAGGCAGCTTATAGTATAAAATTTAAAACAAATAGGAACAGTCAAACCATAAAAGCAGCAGAATCTCTTGTAATATGTGGAGAGTCCCCATGGCAGGGCTATAATGCACAAGCTTAGGGCATGGGGATTTTCCAAGTGGGAAGGATCCATTTGGTAAGGATCATGGTATTCTCACATGGAGACACTGCCAAATGTTTCACAAGCCTTCGTATGAAAACAATAATCATTAAATTGGTCCCCAGCCTTTCAGCATCCAGAAATATATATCATATATATGAATGAATGTAAGATTTGTTTTTAAAGCATACTCTAGAAAGGTGTGTGTTCAAAGGGGAGGAGAAAGTCAAATCTTTGCCCAAGAAAAGCATGGCAATTGTGAAATATAGTAGATAAGCTCTAAAATAAGAATCCCTAAAACTAATTAACTTATTGAGAGAAATGTGGGGTATGAAGAGGAAATTTTAGCAGCATTGTCTTGGGGAAGAAAAAGCCCTAAAGCTAGATATACCATTCTTGCTTTGTTCATCAATGGGTCCCCGTATTCCACCACCATTTACGATGCACATCGAAACATGATTCCATTGCTTATCATCTGGATGTCTCAGGTTATTGTAAACCTAAAATGTTTACACACACAAAAAAAATATCAGTTTCAGTCTGCGCTTTATCTCAGCTTCAAGAACTTCAGGAAGTGATGGGGGAAGGGGAAAATTGGGATATTATCTAGCAACAAATCATTTACTTACACAAATAAAACAACTATAATTAAAAACTAAAGAACATTCATAGCGTACTAAAATTCATTTATATCAATGGACTTAGGATAGAATCCATTATTTATTTGTTTGTTTGTTTCATTTCCACCCATCCCTTACTCTTTATCTAAGGAATTCAGGCAATGTATAGGTTCTTCCCTCTCCCTCTTTTACCTGCCCAACAACCCTGTGAAGTAGGCATGGCTGAGAGATAGTAGCTAGCTCAAAACACCTAGTGAACTTCATTATGAGTAGGGATTTGAACATGGAGCTTCCCAGTTCCAGCCCAACACAGGCTCGTGCAGATCTAATATGAAAAATTTCAGTTTTTTGTGCATGTGCTGTTATCCTGGGAAATGCAAGCATGACATTTTTTTTTCCTATTGAAAAGTCTACAGCTCCCTTTTTCTGCTGCTGTATTTCTGCTTCACAATTGAGGATAATGTGGTGGGCATGCGCATTTATAACAGCAAGGAATCTTTGGGGATTTCTCCCTGCTTACAAACTGAATACTAAACCTGATGTGCTGGTTCTTATAAGGTGCACACAGGCAAATGTATTGTTACACACCACCTCCAATCTCCACAGAAGTGTGAGATTTCAAGGGGGTTCCAGGATGAAGTGTGTTGTGGGGAAAGGCCCCATATACTGTCTTAAGCTCCCTGAAGGAAATTTAATAACTAAAGGCAGAAATTTAATAACTAAATCATAACAAACTCACATCAGTCCCAGCCAGCATGACCAGTGGTCAGGGATGATGGAAGCTGTGGTCCAATGACATCTGGAGACAGCAGGTTTCTTATTCCTGGCTGTCCACAGTTTATTGTACTGACTTTTTACACTTCAGTTTTGTATAGTGCTTATTTTTTATGCTGTGTTTTTAGTTTACTGATTTTGTATACCTTTTTGGATATTTCTTCAATACAAAGCAGTATATAAGGGTTTTAAATAAATCAAGAGTGGTGGTGTTTTAAAATAAATAAATAAATAATTCTGAGGCTGAAGTCCTAAAAATAACTTACGTACAGCATTAAAGAAAATGGGATTTACTTCTAAGGATCACTCTGTAAACCTCACAGAATCACTTTTAGTTTTCCAACTAGCCTGTGTAAGAATACAACTGGGTATCTTTTTTCCAATAACAGCATTGGCAGAAATTAAATTGCAATTTGACACAGGAACGTTAAGTCATTAATGCACTGCTTATCAACTGAAATATGCCCTAAACTAATCTGTGGTCAATGTTTAACTAAGTCTACTGATAATTAGCTGTAGAAGGGAAATCATTCTCGTCCAAACAAATTGGTGCAATCAATTAAATATTACATCTCTCCTAGTCAATGATTGTTCATGAATCTAAGCATAGTAGCCTGTACATAAAAGTCAAGTAGTTTTCTATGGAGAGCCCTTTAGACACTTCCATGACAGGGCGGTAATGCCTGGTCAACCTAATTAATTGTGCAAACCTTATATTCAGTTTTTTACAAGGCAGCTATGGAATGAATCCCCTTTCCCTGGATGCTAGTTTAGAGCAGGCATGTCCAACAGGTAGATCATGATCTACCAGTAGATCACTGGATGCCTGCAGTAGATCACTGGTAGATCATTGGCTCCCCCCAAAGAAGCTGAACAACTGTGGCTCCCCTAAAAAAAAAACTCAACATTTTACCTCCTCCCTGAGCTCAGACTTTATATGAAACACTTTAGACTTTAAATATCAATTAATGAACCATTTAAAGTAACCTGGATTATTATCTTACCACAGCATCGCAAATTAAATTCCCCATGTTGCACTCTTGAAAACGACATGCTTGACTTGTACCATTTAGATAAACAATCGTTTTTCCTATTTCCCGGGAAGAAAAGTTTTGTAGTTGAAGTTGCATCTTGTCAACTTCTGCTTTCACGTCCTCAGCTAAAAAAGAAGTAGGGCATGTTGAAGGTTGTTACTGGCCAGGCACAACATTAGTTCAGGTTTTTTTTTTTTTTCAGACTTGTGCTCCAGAACACTTCCAACGAAACCCCTGCAAGTTCCAGCTTGCAATAGTTTGGATCCAAAGGAGTCACACAGCCACTAACTTGGGTTTCTTAAAAGCAGCCCAGTTGCGGAGCCTCTGCAGACCCCGCCGATGCCGGGGCTTGGCTCCCGGCATCAGCGGAGGCCTAGGAGAGCTCCCGCAGCTGGAGGCCAATTGTGGAGCCTCCGTAGGCCCCGTGGATGTCCGGGCTTGGCTCCGGGCAGCGGCAAGGCCTCTGTGAGCTTGGGTTAAAATGCTTTGGGTTACTTCCGTGTTAAAATGATTTGTAACCCAAAAATACGTAACCTGAAGCGTTCGTAACCCAAGGTACCACTGTACTTAAATTAGGTAATCATCAATGTTATAAATAGGCGACCTACAGGAAATAAAATTTCAGGTCTCCTTCCCATACTTACCTTCAGGAATACTGCTGTTTAGTAAGATAGGGTTTCCAGATGCTCTGATTACATTTCCTTTGTCATCAAACACAACGTTCAAATAGCCAAGGTATTTTCCAAAAGCATAAGCTTGAACAACAGGAACGTCACGCCCATCATCTGACTTCACCATAAATGGATATTTACCAGCTGGTATATCATTTGAAGGTGGGGTGCCTGTAAAAGTGGCCAAAGAGAATGAATGACCTTTCCTCCCTAGCTTTCAAAGGAAGTCCTGAATACTGATAAGGCAAGCACATCAATTGATAGTGATATTTAGCTTGTGTGTGAAAGCAAGAAACATAACATGTATACAGCATCTAGGCAAATTGTCAGATCATTCCCTTCTTCCTTCTTTCCCATGTCAACAGTTCATTTGGAGCTTCACTCTGAGACATTCAACAATGTCTGTCTCCTCCTGGGAAGGACAAGAAAGAGTGGGTCATCTGGCAATTCCTCTTTCCTCAGCTCCTACTCAATTCAGCAGCTGATCAGGGGAATCAGAGGCTTCCACTCTGCTCTCCAGCACTAATTGTGTTTTGTGTGTGTGTGTGTGTGTGTGTGTGTGTATTCACTTCCATATACAATGCACTTCTATTTGGGTGTAATCCCCAGCATTAGTAATTTAGGATCCAAATACACCTAACCTTAATAACACAGTTAGCAATCATGTTGTGCATTCTCAAAAATGTAGCTTTAGTTGTTTTGTTTTATTCTTGGTTTATGTTAGTCGCCCTGGAAAGGTAGGATGGGGGGGGGGATACATAAATCTTCCTGCACCATGTCCCACTTCACATCTTCAGGGGCAAAGAGAAATGAGGGTCAGGAAAAGCCTTGATGCACACATGCACTGGACATCCACATGATTCATCCCTTTGACTCTTGGCTTTGGAAAATGAGAGCCCGGAGTAAAACATGTTATTCTTTCCTAACAGAAAAATAATAAATGGTGAGATGTAAGTCCCCAAATGGGAAGGTGAGCTTTTTTCTTTTCAATTACCTCATGTGCACTGTTTGATTCAGATGCTATGTCACTAAACACACACTTCAGCAGAAGTGGTTTAAAAAAAAGTTTCATTTTATTTCACTCCCACATCCTTTTTGCTAAAGGCAGTACAGTATGTTTTACTGCAGAACGTTATCAGTGATTAAGGCAATAAATATATTTCTGATTGAAAGTGTTACTAGGACATTGATGGGTGCACTGAAAACACTGCCACTAGATTTTATATTCTACACCCAGCATCTCGTTGCCATGAATGATTCTTTCTGAATGCAGGCACTGATCTCTCTACTTGTCTCAGAACTAGACTCCTGGACAGCTCCCAAATTCACTCATTAATAGTGCCAGAAAACGCAACATGTAGCTGCTGCTGGTTTCTCAACTTTCAACAGCAACAACAAAATCCATTTCAACAGCAACAACACAATTTGGAACATTTCAATAGGCCAAAGAGCCTGTAGAGTCTAAATAGCCCCACCTGCATATGTGCTTAGCCAAGCACCAGTTGTGACTTGTGATAAAACTTAACAATGTTCAGGCTTCCTTTTATTTCAGGTATTCATATGCTGTTCAATATTCAGAATATATATCCTGAGGGATAGCTCAATCAGCAGAGCTGTAGGTTCAGTCAGGGATGTGGGTTCGAGCCCCACATTGGGCAAGATTCCTGCATTGCAAGGGGTTGGACTACATGACCCTTGTGGTCCCTTCCAACTCTATGATTCTAATATTCAGAGGTTTGTCAGCAAAATATAACAGTATCAGTGAGAACCATAATGCTGCATGTTCCAAATTGGGAAATTAGTGTAAAGGCTAGGCTTGGTGCACTTATCAAAATGTTAGGTATGCTTTTTGGATGTGTACACAGTGGTAGCTCTGGTTATGTACTTAATTCGTTCCGGAGGTCCCTTCTTAACCTGAAGCACCACGTTAGCTAATGGGGCCTCCCGCTGCCGCTGCACCGCCAGAGCACAATTTCTGTTCTTATCCTGAAGCAAAGTTCTTAACCTGGAGCATTATTTCTGGGTTAGCATTAGTATGTAACCTCAAGCGTATGTAACCCGAGGTACCACTGTACTCATGTATGTTCTCTCTATGTCAAGTATTAGTGAACTCATCTTCCTTTAAAAAATGGTTTCAATGCTTCTACCCAAGCTTCTAATAATAAACTCTCTACCTTTTCTTTATAAAGTGCCTTTATAATTCTACAGAAGTTTTCAATCCCTACAATGCATTATGAACGATCTGTAAATGGTGTGCGTGAGAATGAATGTTTAGCTTAGTAAAGAATGCTCAGACTAGGAAGGAGGCAACACACAATGTTAATTTCATCAGAAAGCCTGGTACATGTATGTAAAACTAAAAAAGTCACACTTCAGAGTTTGAGGTACAGTATCTCATTTCCTACTGAAAAACAACAGCACAGCACCCAGCTACACCCTTATAAGTAAAGTAAGTGTGACTTCTGTCCGGAAGAAGACCCCCAAATCAGCACTGGTGTTACTAGACTAATGTCAGTCTGTGGTCAGAGTAACAAAGTGTATGAAACAAGAGTGGCTTGAGGAACACAGAGCTGAGAAACCCTCATAGCTGGGAAAAAGTATACGAGATCCTGGGTGAAAGACATAACGTTTGCCAGATATGCGTGTGTGTGTGAAGTCTATCTACATCCACCTGGAGCAGCATGACTCATCTGATCACAACACCCTGCCTGACCTCAATGCTTCCTCTTCAGCACTCTGAACTCCTAGACTGCCAACCTAGCACTGAGAATACCCAACTCTTGCAGTGCAGGGGTGGGGTGGGGTGAGAGAGACTGTACCTGCAAGCTATTTTGTTTTCTGAACTGTATTCACTAAATGCGGTTTTACTAGTTTTTGAGGTTGGGCTTTACACACACCATTTCATACATAGTGAAGAATGCAAAGGAGTGGGAATGTATGCACCCATAGTTCTTGAGTACACATGTACACTAAAACATTAAAGTAGCAGGACAAAGGCATTAGCATTGCCCCTGCTAAGGACAAATAGGAAATCACAATGTTTTCAATTTGGCCCAGCTAAAGGCAAACAGAACATCCAGGGAATCAAAGTCTATCCCAGCTAGAGACAGAAAGAGAACCGAGGAAGGAAGGAAATCGATTTCTATGCTCACGTTTAGGCAAAAGGGAAGCCACTGGGATGAGATTCTTGCCCCTTTCAGCAAAATAAAAATAAATCAAAAGATTGGGAAGAAATTCTAAACAGGAATCAGAACAAACTATGTTCAAAAGAAAACCCAAAGCTTCACTCAGCTCCACCAACTTTGCCTTTTACATGTATAGTCAAATCCTCCCTATAAAACTGTGGAAGTTCAAGGGGGCAAGTATTATAAAAAGCTGAAGACTCTCATTAGCAAATAAATTCCATAACGTGGCTATTGGGAAAACCAAAGGTTAAAAGTTTCACTCTCAATCAGATATACAACAATAATTGGTGAATGCTTGGCAAGCATTAAGCAGACCAGGTTCTGAAAGCCAGATGCTTTACAGGTATATCTGAAAAAAGCAGTGTGTTTGTGCCATCTGTACATGACCAATGTTATAATTGGAATAGAGCTAACAGTGGGAAACGGAATGTTGTTTTTTCTGAACACATCCTGGAAAAGTTTCCAATTTCTGAGCCAATTTTGAATATTGCTGAGGCGAGTTTGCCCACCACAAACCACCGTTTCAGAAGAACATTTCACACACAGGAAAGTTTACCCTGGTCTAGTATGAGGGAGGCTGGGGAAATCACTAAACAAATCCTGGAGGAAGGTGTAAGATGGGAGAGAGAGAGTGAGTGAGTGAGACAAAGTTCATATTTATTCTGGACCAAGGGCAGGAAAAGACACATAGACACAAGCAGAAACAGGGGAGGACAGAGACATGATTCATTTGTGTACAGCTCTGCAAGCCACTGGAAAAAGGCCCAGCATCCTTGGTGCTTAACACCAAGCCAAAAGCCAACCACTTCCTGAGGAGAAAACGAAACTGATGAATGAATAAAAGACTGAAAGCTATGACCAAGGTAAATTCAAGACGTTAAAAAAAGAAACACGTAAAAACTGAACAAGACGTGTCACTGAACCTACAAGAGGTGTTGCTGATATTCCATTGATCTTTTATGCTTCTCAAATAACAGCACAATTCTATTCATGTCTGCTTAGAAGACCTAGTCAGTTCACTGGACATCTTACCCCCCACTGTGTACATGATGCCTTCTAGATGCTGATGGACTACAAGTCCCATCATTCGTGGCCATTGGACATGCTAGTTGAGGCTATAAAGCGTTACGATTCCTATAGCATCTGAAGGGAACCAGGTTGGGAAAGGCTGATGAAGGACATAAGGAGAAAAAAAAAACCTCTATACTAGACTAGTTTCAAGGTTTAAACTTTCAAATGTTTAGTTCACATGACAGTTTCTTCCAAACATGCTTAACTGTACCAAAATGAGGAGCAAGAATTAAATATTCAGCACCCTGTTATAACTGCTGAGACACAGCTACAATAATTAAAGCACTAACCAATCAGTTAGTACTCTTTTTGCCAAGGAAATGACATACCTGTATAAAGAAAGGTGTTTGTATGTCCCCCAACTACAACATCCACACCTCTCACTTTTTGAGCAATGTTTTTGTCCACAGTAAAACCAGAGTGACCGAGTGCAATGATTTTGTTGACTCCTAAAGTTATAAGTTTGTCCACTTGCGGCTGTAATGCTGTAACTTCATCTTCAAATGATAAATCCGGCCCTAAAAATCCAGGAAAAATGCATTAATGTTTTGTATTTTATTTTATTCTCACAAAATGATTTGCCAAAGCACATGAAAAAATATATTATACATATATAATGTATATACTATACATAACATTCTCTCTTTGTTTAACAAGTTCCTTTCAAGTAATGGAAGTTACACTGATACATTGCTAATTTGCTAGCTCCGTATTTCTGTGGAGCCTCATACGACAGGAAATCTTTTGGATGATTTAGCAGAAAGTGGATGGTATTCAAATAAAATCATTGTGCAAGCAGAACAACTTTCACTTGTGTAAGGGGACATCTCCCCAAGGTCCTGACAATAGAAGATTGGATACAGAAGTTAATGGACTAAGCAGAAATGGCGAAACTTACTGGGAGAGTAAGAAATCAAGGTAACAATTCTTTTTAGACAGGAATGGAAATGGTTTATTGAGTATTTACAAACAAACTGTAAACATATTAAGACATTGGCAGGATTGCTGTAAATACCTGCCATTTCAAAATATATATATGGGATATATACGGGAATAGATACATAAAAGAATATGTTGAGATAATTGGGAGTATGCAGGAAGATGAAAAGAAAGGTAAAGAACCACAGAAAGAGGGAAAAGGGAGCCAGAGTTTCAAATGTTAAAATTATGATTGGATAATTGTTGTGATATATATATAAATGAAATTTATAATTTAAAACTTTAAAAAGGGGGGGGGACATCTCCTCGCCCCCAGCACACACTGTACACTCTCCCCAAACCAGCTCTGGAGGGTAGGGGTAATATCAATTAAAACATTATGCAGCAAGCTATCCCCACAAAAATAATGCTAATAAGGAGATCCAATCTAACATAGTCTCCAGTGTTCCAGACACCTTCAGAAGCAAGAAGATCATAATTAATGTGCCAACGCCAGAGTGGAATCAGGAAACTATGTTCCCATTATTAATTTTGGAAATATTAGCAGGCTCTTTATGTTCCCATTATTAGTCAGTACTAGAACAGCTACAGAACGTATTCATTCACCGAAGCATTTATGTAGCACTTTGCTAACATGCAGTCAATCAGCAATTCCTTACTCCTCTGGATATGAAATAGCAGGACCTGCTGCAGTGGAGATTGGCTATTGGACATGAATGAAGAACACGTGTCTGAACAAAAATGGCTGCCCTCAGTTTGGCCCCGGGTTTGTATGGCACTGAGAAATAAGCTTAGGCTTTGTTCTATGTTCTCATAATAATAATGGAAATGATACATGAAAGGATTCCCAGAAAAGCAAAAGGCTGAGCTGCATGGAACACCATCTGGTAGCTAGTAAAGCCAACAGCCTTTTGCTCTGGGCTCTGGAGTAGAGTGGCATTTCCTTTTAGCTCAGGCTCTCTTGGCCTGATGCTTTTGCATTTGTGCAGCCTATATATCTATATCTATCCTTTTGAAATTCATGCAAATGTATTAAGTTGCCTGGACAAGGTGATTTCACAATTCTTCCCCAAGGAGGAAAGGGAGAGGTTACAAAAAGCCCCAGATCTTTCACCAGAGGACAGATTTTTTTTTTTAATACACATGAACAGTACAGGAAATCTAAAGATATGAATCCTGGTAGAAATTTTGGTCTAACTAATTAACCATTAAATAACCATTGGGCGGGTTTCAAATAACAAGTCCTGTCATCTTTTGCAATGGGTCTTCCTTTCCTTCCCCTCCCCTTCCCTCCCCTTCCCTCCCCACCCACTATAACTGGCTGGGGTGTGTCAAGAGAACCCCTGGAACAGCATACATCTGGCAAGCCAAAATACTTGTCTTGATGATTGCCTTAGCACAATGTTGAATTCCTCTCATAATCTTTGAGACCTGTCCAGATGCCTGTGACTGGATGACACATTAAGCTGATAATTAAACAAAGATCTAAATAAATGAAAACCGTGTATGTGTGTATATATATATTTGGGGGGGGGGAGGTTCTATCATCTGATTCCACTATAGTCACACATATCTGGTGCTCACTTTTTATCTTACTTTGAGCACCATTTTATATAATTGCAACAGTAGCAGTTTCATCATCAACTTTATGCTACAGGAAGAAGAAATAAAATAGGGTGGGAGTCACAGGATCCAAAATAAATATATTTATTTGCATAATTTTTACATAAGCATTAAAAGAAAGAATACCTGGATTTGAAAGGACAGGTGTCTCCTTCGAGGTATAGCCAACAATTCCCACTTTTTCCGAGCCAACTTCCAGAATTTTGTACGGAGCGAAATATCCTGTGATGTTGCTTGCTAGTTTCTTGCTTGCTTTAATGTTTGCACTCACAACAGGAAACTTAACATTTTTCAGCAGTGGATCCAATAATCCATTCACACCGTTGTCAAATTCATGGTTCCCGAGTGTCTGCACAACATAAAAGAAAATAAAAATAGAATCTCCTATTGACAAGAAGTTCCCACAATCATGAAAACCAAAGTACAGCATAAGGACATATTTTAAAATCTACACTGTGATCCATCCAGTTCTAACACATGAACAGTATACTATATCCAAATAGTATATTTTCAAGCTCTCTTACATCTATTTCAGTTCAGCTACTAATATTTGGAGGTGCATCAACACAGTTCTTCAGTTTCTTAAACACCAACATTTAAAAACCTGTGGCCCTCTAAATATTGTTGTACTACTTCCACTCCCAAAACCCCCAGCCAGTGTGACCAATGGTCAAGCCTGATGGAAGTTGGAGTCCAGCAATGTCTGGAGGTGAATAAGTCCCTCAGCTCCATTTTCAAACAAGAACAGTGTCAGCATCTTCTCCAATTGTCACAATGGACTAGATTTGGAATTTTGAGCCAATGAGTATGTATTTAAGAATTTAAAATATTTAGAATTTCAGTGGCCCTCAATAATTTCCTCAGAATGCTTAAATTTCTTTATCTTTTTGCAAGGTTGAAATCAAGGCTCTCCCATAACCATCTTTAACCAAACTGCTCACCAAAGGAACATATTTGGGTGTGGAAGTTGCCTGACTTCAGTTTCAACTACAGGGTGAGTCTTTTAAAAGAGGCCCCGTGGAACATGTGTACTCTGTATCCACGGGGCCTCTTTTAAAGGACTCGCCCTGTATAACTGTAAAAAGCACTTCAAGATGACAGTGCTTGCCGAAGGAAAAGAAAGGGACTTTTATCCTGCTGTCTTTATCCTTCTACCCTCTTCCTGGTTTAATTTTGAAGACCAATAAGCAACTGAATGATCTTGCACCCTTTTTTCCCTGAGCCAAAGATCAATCTGACAAAGTGCTGGCTAAGACCAATCAACACTGCACAGCATGACAAAACATGTGGTTACTCACCATGCCTTCAGCAGAAAAGATTTGGAAATGTATATATTACACTGCAAATATATCCCTGTAATTTATTGCTCTCTTTTTTAAGCCATGGTGTAACAAGCTACTCTGAAGAGCTTATATTTCCAAGCAGCTTTCTTCTACACTTACCAGGGCAAATCGTTTCTCTGATTTCCACCCTTTTAGGCAATGACAGGGATTCTTGAAATATGAAACATACTGTTCAGGCAATGCCTTGACTTGCATCCCTGTCCCTTGCATCCTTAGGGCAGGATACAATGTTATAAACTTGATACTGTATTCTATGTGTACTGTAATTAAGCTGGACTGACATGGTAGACAGATAAACATATTTACACAGCAAACCGCAATATGGCTCAAGAATACTTTCAGATGTGTTTGTGTCTGTTTACAGCAGGCACATTCATCTATTGTGGTCTGTATGGAAGGCACCAGATAATGCATTGTACAGTGGTACCTCTGGTTACATACTTAATTCGTTCTGGAGGTCCATTCTTAACCAGAAACTGTTCTTAACCTGAAGCACCACTTTAGCTAATGGGACCTCCCGCTGCCGCTGCGCCACCAGAGCACAATTTCTGTTCTTATCCTGAAGCAAAGTTCTTAACCTGAAGCGTTATTTCTGGGTTAGCGGAGTCTGTAACCTGAAGCGTATGTAACCCGAGGTGCCACTGTACTATGTTGCAGTGTGCTGAAGTCATGTTTACCCTCTTTTCTCCACAACAAGTGCAGTGCAGACCAAACAAGAGCTGCCCACACTGCGATTTGGATGTGGAAACAAACAACTTGAAGCTACTTAAAATGCCAAGAACAAGACCTAGAATGGATTTAAAATATATGATACTTCACATGCTTAAAATAGAATGAAAGCTTGAGGAAAACAACTCAGCACTGATTACAAGCCTGATTTGGCGTGTAGCTGATCACCTACATGTTATGTGTTTCCATTAAAAGCAGATAAAATCTGTATATTATAAAAGTGGCATCTAAGCAAATAGTGAAATTTTCAGCAATGAAGTATTTAGAATCTGGCTTGTGCACATTCCAGAATTTTCTGTATGCTTTGAGACTGAAACAAACATCTGCTTTTACTTAGCACATATAATTGAGAGCAGGAGTCTTTCAATCTTTTACATTTCATTTCTTTTTGCAGATTATTTCAAAATAGTTCCCACTATGCCGAAACAGATTTCACCAAAGAAAAGCAATTTGGGGATCCAAAACCACACCCCATGTATCTTTATGCAATAGCTTTTCATGATTTATCCAGACAGAAACCAAGAACAGTAGTGCCAAGCAAAGATGGGAGTGGCTTTAGCTTGGCCCCAAAAATCTCCACGCTAACCCTGTGCTGCTTAGGAGAGGGAACGAGGTATGGCATAATAATCTCAAATCCGATGGCTCTGCTGTGCCAGCCAACACTTGGGTAAAAGGAGGACAAGATGTTCCCTTGCCCAGACACTGCAAGTTATATATCTACGTCTCCTGTTGTTCTCTCAGCTCACAAAACAGATTAAAAGACCTTCTTTTCCTAGAGATTTTCATATGGATCGGAATGAAACGATGTAGTGCAATTCACACCACAGAATGAGAAGAGGAGATGAGTTCAGTATCCATCCCAGCCTTCTCTCTCACACATTTTCTTTCAAGGAATCTTATATTCCCATTCACTTAAGTTTAGTGCCAAGTGCTTAACTCCTTGTTGACACACTGCCTGCAGAGGTGTAGTAAGTGGAACAGATGTCAGCAGGCTGTTGTCACAAAGCAAAATCACCACATTTCCAGATTCAGTGACACATTTAAGAGTGTGTTTTTTTTTCTAGAGGCCAGAATAACGGCAAACGCTTTTCCTATGTGCAACCGGCAGAAGTGTTTCCTGAAAGTATATACCCTGAGGATACAAGGGGCAACAATCATTTAATATAATCACGTTAAGATAGGATACCATGACAATTACACTGGACAAAGCTTGCAAGTTATGGAAGAAGCAGGCAGTACAGTGATTGTTAACAGCCCTGGATTTTGGGATAGTATTAGGTGTTGGTTTACTATCTATTTCTTCATCATCCCAACAGTCTTCCCATGTGGGATTATGTTTTCTACGCCCATCTTTGGTCTTGCGCTGTTTTGTCTTATTAATAGCCGCTGCTAGGACTAATTCAATGTGAGCAATGCGATGCACACCGGGGCAAAAGAATTCTAATTTCACATATATGCTCATGGGACCTGAACTTGTGGTAACTGATCTGGAACTAGACCTCATATACCTTGACAGAGGTATATGAAATTATGCATGGTATGGGGAAAGTGAATTGGGAGAGGAGTTTTCTTCTCTCTCTCTCTCTCTCTGTCTCTCTCTCTCTCTCCTATACTGCTAGAGTTTGTAGCCATCAATTGAAACTGAATTGCTGGAAGAATCAGGGCAGTCAAAACAAAGCTCTTCTGTCAATGCATAGTGCCTTCTGTGGGACTATCAGATTTTACTCTCATGAGATGTAGTGATGGCCTTCAGCTTGGATAGCTTTGGGAGAGGATTAGACAAATTCATGGAGGACAAGGCTATCCGTGGCTGCTAACCTTGATGGCTATGTTCCGCCACCACATCTGGAGGCAGTATGCCTCTGGATACCAGTTGCTGAGAAGAGAACTGCTGCCCTCAGGTCCCACTTAAGAGGCTTCCCATAGGTAAGTTGGTGAGTAGAGGATGCCAGGTGGCCTTTAGCCTGGTAAAGATGGGCTCTTGTTATTTTCCTATGCCAGAACTTCCCTAGTGTGTATGTACAGCATAGAATAAGGCACATTTGCCATGGAAAATGGCGGACCTAATCCTGAGGTATCCCTGAGGAATTTTCAGTATGTGTTATTCTATTCTTCCAAATACTCTACCTCTAACTGCATTGAGACTCCATAACAATCAATCAAAATGTATTTATATATTCTCTCAATAAAATATCACCAAGAGCGCTTTGACATAAAATTAAATTATTACCAAGGCTGCTGTAACAAAGAATTAAAACAGCATATCTAAATCACACTGGTATCTTTTAATCTAAGCCAACTAAGCAGCAGTCTTAAAAAACATTTTTTTTTAAAAAAAAAAAAACAACCCTGGAAATATAAAAGCATTTTAATTTTGTGGCTAAAAGTTATTAAATTTATAATCAGGTGAATTCATAAAGAGAAAGGACATTTCACTCCTGGAGCACCATGATCAAAATAATCCTGTACCTGGCTGCTACCAACTTAAGTTCACAAAATGGGTGCAGCCCAGAGTCAGGCCTCAAATAATGGTTTTAATATTAGAGCATCGCATATAGGAGTACAGTAGATGGTCTTCCAAATGCCCTGGTTCCAGACTTACAGCTTTAAAGGTTAAAAATCTGCAGCACTTGGAATCAGCGGTGCAGCTAGGTATTTTAGACTCTGAACTTAATGTCCAAAGTCTAAAGCTGCATTTCAGGGGCTCCTGCTGTTTAGATGGGAATGTGTATTACCGTACTTAACTTACTTCAGTGCGTGGTAAGCCAGCCTCGCTGCATTTCAAGGCCCTCCTGCTCATTCTTCTGAGCGAGGGACCCTTGATTTCTGCCCCAAAGTCCTGATCTGATGGCACTATCACTTTTATTTCTGCTCAGCAGCAGTCTGGAAGCCAGTGGAGTTTGCTAAGTACTGTAGAGATAGGTTCATTTTTGGATATACAAATTAACAGCTTCACATATGTGTTCTGGGCTTGTTATTAACACATCCAAGTCTTCAGAGGCAGTTCCATGTAACTGACATCCGTAGCTAGGTGACAGATGGATCTGATCAAAGGTGCAACTACTCCAGCACTTGCTTTCCAACAGCAGGCCTGCAGCCCCTCTGCACACAGAGATTAAGCTAAATGATAGGAGTACTTCATTTTTTTCTTCTTACATGGAGATAAGAGAATAGGCACCAGGTTGTGCTTCTCTGGAGCATCTCCTCCAAAATCCCAACCTCTTCTAGAGGAGCTTCTCAGTGCTGAGTCTCATATCTTCTGGTTGTGGCTGGCTGCTGGATTTCTCCACTACTTAAGAAGAAAGGATTCCTCCCTTCAAGGTGTCCAGCTGATCTCTTACAGTCCACAGCTTCATTTTATTATCATTTATATGGTGCAGGTAGTGTTTACAGGATTTGAAGCGCTCAGTGTTTGGAAAAGTTGCCTCAAAGTAAAGCTGACCAAAAAGAATCAAGGCGGAAAGTGGAAACGCTGAAGGGAGATCACTTTGTAGTTGGTTAGTATCCAACCCCTGGAACCTTGAAAAAATGGTTCAGACTCTTGCTTTTTGCTACCCTAGATAACTGAAAACACTATATTGGGGGGCGGGGGGGGGGGCAAACCCACAGACACTGAGCTGCGCTTGGCGAAGGCCCATCTCGCCTACCCCAAAGGTAGGCCTTGCTTAGGAGGCCGCGAACTCCGTTCGCAAAATACGTAGGGCGCGAAGAAGAGCGTCATTACCTGAGCCCTGAACCTGTCGTCTGCCAATCAACCACCTGAGGGGAGCCCGAGTCCCTTCAGCTGTGAAGGGGAAAGAAAGAAAACCGGCTTCTTCTCATGCCTGCTCAGAACTTTCTTATGGCCCCCCTCCATACTGGAGCACGTTCCACCGCGAACGGTGTCCCAGTTGGGACTGGAGGACCCAATGGCGCCATAGAGTTTTTTTGGGGGGGGGAGCGTGCCAGACTATCGCGCCCTACCTGACGGGTTTGCCCCCCCCCCTCTCTCACCACCCCCGCTTACCATTGCGTTATAGCCGAGGAGGTTCATGAAGCGCACCACCTCCTGCCCTTTAAAGAAGCTGAACCACACGGTGCCCTGGTACTGGTCGCCGGCGTCGAGGAGCAGCACGTTGCGGTGCGCGGCGCGGATCCGGCGGATCTCGGTGGCGCGTCGCGCGACGCCTCCGTAGCAGTCCTGCCCGACGCATTTGCCCGAGTCGCGGCTCGTCTGCTCCACGCGGGCGTGGACGTCGTTGGTGTGCAGGATGGTGAGCTCGAAGGCACCGGCCGAGGAGGCGCAAAGCGCGCCCAGGAGCAGCGCGCCCAGGCTCCGCGCGCAAATCTGCCCCGCGCGCCGCCGCCTGAGGCTCTCCATGAATGAAGGCAGCGCGCGCTCCTTGCCCGTCGGCGCACTGCCTGCACTGGGGAGCGCAGCTGCCGACAGAGGCGCTTTAGGCGCAGCCCGGCGGGGCGGGGAAGAGCTGGGCGGCCACCTCCCCCGCGCCGCCGTCCGCCTCCCCCTCGAATTATGACTAACCCCCCGCTGCGAGTTCCGCGGGTGCTGCCTGCCTGGGAAGGCCTGTCTGTTCCCTTTGGAGACTCCCGTCCCTGCTTCGCCTTCGCCTTCCTTGCCTTAGTCAACTTTTCCTGAGAGGAGTCTTGGCATCCTTGGGCACTTTTCTGGGCAGATCTGGGGAGGCTTGCTCATATCGTCATTTATGTTTATGAACTCCGGGCACCAAGCACTTTCTTCCGCGGAAATAAACACTCCTTAAACCAGGACTCTTCCTCTTCTTCTTCTTCTTCGCAACATTACACAATACATAATTACATATGGTAATGTTTCGCTTGACGTCATGTCTCCAGTCCTTGATCTGAACCCAGCTGCCAACTGACTAACCTGTTCCTATTTCCATATCAACCAAAAGGTTATAAAACTGAGTGTGCCAGCTTCCACTTTGGGCACATTCCATTGGGGCTACCTTTAATTTTCCCATTTATAACTCAGAGCTCCAGTCTAAAAAGGCAACCTGCACTGTCACTGTCACATTGGGGGACCGTTCCTTCACATAACTATGAGGTAGCTTAAACTGAGAGACACTAACAGAATTATAGAATGAGAAGGGACCCCGAGGGTCATCTAGTCCAACCCCCTGCAATGCAGGAATCTTAGCTAAAGCATCCATGACAGATGGCCATCCAACCTCTGCTTAAAAACCTCCAAGGAGCTTCAGGCCAGCCAATGGCCAATTCACATTGACCTTGCACGGCAAATTTTGCAGTGCCAGATATCATACAGAGTGAAGGGGAGCCAACTGCTTCCAGGCAGCAAGGGGCACTCAGCATCTCACTGCTCCCTCAGCCCATTGCCAGAGAGCCATGGGTCAAGTGTGGCTTACTTGACTGACAAAGGGTTTGCGCATTCGTGGCAGATTTCCTTCCCACTGCCACAAACCAGAAAGGACACACATATGAAAACACAGTATTACTCTTTCGTGTTCATTGTCCTTCCATGTAACACTGGCGAAAGTAAAGTGCTGACATGTAATTTTCCACTTGTTTACTTTTAAGTAAAGCAAATGGTTATATGCGTCCAAGCAAGCCTATGGATCTAAATGGCCGCTAGGGGCCATTGTAGGGGACCTGCCAATGACACCTCAAACTGCACTATTCTATCTAAGCACTCAACGGATAGAATATCAGTCAATCAGTTTATTACAGTCATAGACCAGCAGTCATCGAATAGAATATTAAGTGAAATATTTAGTATAGGTTAAGTATAGGAGGACAGTTAAACTTTTTTTCTTTTTAGTCAGACTTCTGAACCTTCTCAACTGCTTGGGCTTCTGTGATACAGTACTTGCTTTTGTTTCCTATTGCTTGCTTTTTTTTATTGGAGAGGACATTTAAAGCTCGGTTTACAGTATTCCGCACCTCTCTTCTTAGGAGTAAGAGCAGGAAATGTATCATTTCAAGTGAATAAATGCAGTCAAAGTTTGTGTCACTACTCCTTCAAATTTTCCAGTTACAAAGAATTAATGAAGTAATCACAGTTGTTTCATAGAACAATAACGGAGAAAACAGATTTCAGAGAAGCCTGAAAATCTACCCTTTAGCTAAGGTGGTCTGGTGCATATTCCTCCAGTGGTTTAGGGATAGTACTAATTTTAATGATAATAACGTTGGTCCCGTCTCCTTTCTCAAAGTTGAATGCAAGTTTATCATGCAGAGAGTCTCCAAAATTTATCTAACCCAAGGTTGCTTTATAAGGGGCAACCATTGTTCTCAAACCTAAGATCTTCATGTCACAATCCTTATGCAGCTTAGGATCAAAAGGATCACAGACCACATTGCTGCTGCTCTTCCTTCCCTCGATATCACAGCTTGTCCTTTTTGCTGCCTCGACAATTATTCACCACTCATTTACCCCCCCCCCATGCAATCAGAAGGGTTGGGACTGGGGACAGAGAAGTAAGCTTCAATTGATAAGGAATGCCATTGAACTTATCTTTGAAGTTGATGTACTCTGCTAAAGTGCTCATTACTTGAAACAGGATGTGCAACAGAAACCTCTGCATTTTTACTCAGAAGTTCATCCCATGCTGTTCATTGGAGATTTCTTCCTACTGTAGAAAGAATGGGCATCTGAACCTCAAGACTTGGGGATTCTCTGTATAAACTGCAATGTTTCAAATGATGTGACCACTATTTATCCTCACTAGAGAGAGGGGAGCAGCTGTGAATTGCATCAGAGAGGTGTGAAATCTGTTGCAAGGGGAACTGTTGCAACTAATTCTATTTTCTGGAAAGATAAGTTATTGTTGGACTTTATCGGCAATACCCCACCCCAGATTGGTCTCCGCATGCATCATTATTCTGAATTCCAAGCCAAGAGATTATGAAACACAATGGAGAGAGGAACGACATCTTAAAAACAAAGTTGATTGGGGAGTGACTAGCATAGCATGTCAATTGTAAACACATGGAAGTACGGAAATGAGCAACAAAAAGAAGTTTCACCCGCAGAAACATCGACAACAACACAAAATTAGCCAAAGCATTTCGTGTATTGGGCTCGAGTCTACAAAACATTGTACTATAATTAATTTGGTATTCTCACAAGGTACTATGGGACTCTCTGTAATTCATTATTTGGCCCCCCTAACTTGTTACATGTTGTCTCAGTTATAACATTAGCATCTCCCCACGAAACCAGAATGTCCTGTCTTCAGAGGGGGCTTGGGAGCATTCATGCCATAGTTAAATAGCTCACTGTACAGGAATTCAAAAGAGCTGCTGCTGATATTTTAAACACAGATTTGCCAAAGAGGTTGCTGGTGGTGGTGGGGGCGTCTGGAAGAGAAGAGAATAGCAGCAGCCACAGAACACCAGGGATCATGCCAGGGTTGCCTTCAAGCTATATGTGGCAAAAGGAAGAGGGAGGAAATTATGCTTTCATAGCTATGCCCCACACACCCAGTGATTACTTGCTAAAATGAAAGGCATTTTGGATTCCTGAAATTGCCTCTGCCCAAAGTTACAAACTCTGACTTGGAAAACTTGTTCTTAAATGCAAAGGCTGGCAGTAGTAGCTACACTGTGAGAAGAAAAGGACTCTGCATGTGCATGGTAGTTACAACCAGTACATTTTTAGCTTCAAGGTGAGACTGCGCCTGTGGGATTTCTGCCTGCCTCAGATAAAGGCACAAAAATCATTCATTCATATGCCGCTTTTCCACACCAAAAACACTACAAAAACAATTTCATAATAACATTGCAAACCAATAACACAGTGACAATTTCAACATAGCAAAACAATAGCAAATATAACAACATACAAAAACCTGCATTTCATTACTATAAATATAACAAGATTCCTTAAACAACATGCAGCATCAAAAAAAATTAAAATAGCAATTTTACCTTAGTCCTGTGACGTTGCTCGCAGTCTCTCTCTTGGAGCAGCTTCTTGCAAGACTCCCAGGAAATACTTCTCCCATGACATTGCTCCTGCTAAGTAAACAGATAGCAACCCTGCAGAAAGAGTTGCATTTTGGTAGGAAAACCATGGGGTGATTTATCAATTCGTTGTTGTTGTGTTGTGTTTTTTTTGTTTTGTTTTTGTTTTGTTTGCATAACACATAAAAAACTGTTACTCGTTTTTTAAGCGCTCGAGTTTGCTACGTGTTTTGTGTGTGCTTAGCATGCATACAGTTATCCCCCTATTTTTTAAATGCAGAATCCAAATGCCTTCCCTTAAAACGCACCTCTTATGCGGTCACCATACTTTCCTTGTGGTCAGTCTTGAAAATATTGCTACCAGGAGAAAAAAAAATGTGGCTCTTCACTAAGCTATAGCGTATCTCTCTGGTGGTAGGTATCATTGTGTGGAATGCTGCAATTTTAGTCGGTACACAGTGTGAGTCTGTGGCAGACAGCTATTAAAATAAAATGGCATCCTTCATACATATTATGACGAGCTGGTATAACCTCACTATTAATCACGATTGATTGTTCGTTCGTTCGTTCTCTTATGATGCAAGGCTGGTGATAGCTTTTCTGTGTATAATTAACTATAATTAACTTGGGCTAAGCTATTACTTAAGAACATTAGAAGAGCCTGCTGGACCAGACTAAGCGCCCATCGACTCCAGCATCCAGTTCTTACAGTGGCTACACAGATGCCTGCTGAAAGTGCTCAAGTAGGACCGAAGCGCAAGAGCACTCTCCTCTCTCTCCTCCAGTTTCCAGCAGATGGTATTCAGATGCTTTACTTCCTCCAACCATGGAGGCACAGCACAGCTATCACTGCTAGCAGCCCTCCTGTTCAGTCCTTTTTTAAAGGCCGGTTGGTGGCCATCACTCCCTCCTGTGGAAGCAAGGGTCATAGTTTAGCTCTGCACTGTGTGAATGAAGAAGTTATTTCTTTTATCTGCCCCAAATCTTCAGCTTTAGTGGAGGTCCATAAATTAACGTATGAATTATGAGGGGGGGGGGAGTTTTTCTCTATCTACTTTCACCATGCCATGTATAATTTTATAAACTTCCATCTTGGCACATCTTCCTTACCTTTTCTCTAAACTGAAAAGTCCCAAATGTTGCAACATTTCCTCTTTGGCGAGTTGCTACACCCCCTTGATAATGACGGTTGCCTTTTCCTGGCTCTACAACTACCTGTTTGAAGTGAGGTGAGGCAACCGGTCTACTCCATAGATTTGCCAATGATCCCCAACATGGAATTTGCTTTTGTGACAACTGCCACACCCCGGGTTGACTTCTTCATTGAGCAACCACAAGGTCTTCTTCCTAGCCAGTCACTGCCAGTTCAGACCTCATAAAGTGTATACATGAAAATTAAGATTTGTTACATTGCTTTAATATTTCTAATACTTCCAACATCTTTAAATTACTAGTTATGCTTACATTAAGTTCTAGTCATTCATATAATTCCCTTCATACATTTTTTTTGTTATTAATATCTTGTTTTTGTATTCATTGTATCCTGTAATGTAATTACTATACATTAGCCCTCTTGTGCTCCAAATAATAATCACATATATTGTGTGAAGTGGCTTTTAAGGGAGAGAGCTAAATCTAGACTTCTCTTAATTTCCTAGCTAGAGGACTCCCTGTAGAGGAGTGGATAACATCATGTTGGGAATTCACAGGTTGTGCATGAATTTTGCAGCTACAGCATATCTGCTTTTGCAAACAAAGCACTTTACAATAAAGAACTTCCAATTTCTTATTATATGGGCCATCTAATTTTTTTTGTGCAAAGAAGCACAACAATTGGGTTTTATGTTCATATTCACATGCGTGTCTTGGAGGATTAAAGGAGCTTCAGAGAAGGGAAACAGAATTAATCAACCCCCTCCAACAGAAGTCTAATAGGCCCACACACCCCAACCCTTTCTCTCAATGACAATGAAAGGTATTTTATCTACAGAAGCAATCTGCTCCACTGTTCCTCCTGTACTTGTTTCATCAACGCCTCCATCAGTGTAACTTCTCCTGATAAACAAATGCCATAAATTGCTTGATTAAAGGTCAATGGGATACCAGATCAAGGGTTAGTCAAAGACCGAATTTTTAAAAAAGAACCCTCAAAAGCAGGCAACATTCAAGAAATACAGTAAGTAGCATCAATCAGGAAAAAAAGATTTTCTCAGAAATGGTTTGTGGATGATTCAGGACTTAAAATGGCAACTTTCAAGCTGTCATGCCTTGTATATTTTCTGGCATATGCAAAGCATACAATACAACTGTGCGACAAACTGCGCAGCAAAAAAGAAAAGAAAGATTTGACTTGTGTAGGCAGAGAAGCCAAAGCACCCAGTATAAAGACTGGGTACTGTGGGATTATACTAAAGCCAGAATATGTCTAGAGTGAACCTTCAATGAACTAAGGAGACTGCAGAACTGTATCTGCATCAAAGATAGGAATGAGGGAACCTTTCTCCCCTAAGGGTTGCATTCCCTTGGGGAAAAGTTCTCAGAGGGACACATATGGGTGGTGGGTGTAGCCAAGGGGGGCAGGTGGGCAGCTGCCACCCCTAAATCAATAAAAATACATAGCAAACTGATGTTGCGTCCCCCCAACAAAAGGCCTGCCCCCTAACAAAAATCCTGGCTACATTCATGGCACCTTGCCCAGACACATTCTTACACACACACACACACACACACACACACACACACACGTTGCCATGCTGCACATTGACTCACCACCCCCAGCCCTAATCAGCTCCCTCCCTGATTGCAACGGAGAGGGAAATCTGTTCCTCAGTTATTTTAGGCTGAAAGACAGAGAGTGCACTATTCCTGCTTTGCTTCCAGAGAGAGAGAAGCTGGATAAATCCCTGCCCATAGGATCAGGCTAACGAAATAGGCACAGAGTGCTCTGCTTTGCCATCCACACTGGTCCCAGAGAAAGTGTTCTCACTATCTGCAGAGTCAACGCAACGTGGATGTTGATCTGGCCGGGGAAGCAGGACACTACATCATCAGCCCAATATGCCTGGAGGAGATCAGACTCCTCCTCCATAGGTTCACTCATCATGGCAAAACATATTAGAGAGGCAATGAGTTAAGTGGTGGGGGAAAGGCAGGACATGAGAGAGGGCCTGGTCCCAGATCTGGCCTGCAGGCTGCGGGTTCCATATTCCTGACTTAAGGGGAAGCAGGGGGATAGCTTCAACTCTTCTCAGGCACCTGGTTGGCCACTGTAAGAACAGGATGCTGGACCAGATGAGCCATTGACCTGATCAAGCAAGATGCTACTTATGTGCAGAACCATCTAAGTAAAATTAAAGGTTACCCATAACACAAAGTTATATGGTTGTATATTGTGTTATGCCTGGGCTCCTCTGAGAGGAAAGGCAGAACAGAATGATTATTGCTATTCTTAGCATTATTAATAGAGACATGCTGTAAGTCCTGCTGAGCTCTGTGTGGCTTTCTCCCAGGTAAGTGTGAACAGGATTAAAACCAAAGATTAGTAAAGGACTCGCAGTCGCTTGCAGGCCAGCAACTCGCTAAAAGGAAAGGGTTACCAAGCACACATTAATACATTATTGGCAGGTTTCTGTTTGTATGGTTTAATGCTGCCCTCTGCAGGAACAGAGCTGTAATTACAGTTTTCATTTATGACACTCATTCTCAGCAGGCTTATTTTACATGTTTGTTGACCTCTTAATACGAAAAGTCTCCAAATGGTTTACAAAAATATTAAATAATAATGCGTAAAAAAATGAAACTGAGAAATGACTAAACTGCAACACAACAACACAATATAAAAATGATGAAATCCCCCTGAAGAAATATAATACAATACAATAAGAAAAAATAAAATTTCCCCCAAGAAAAACAAAAATAAACAACACACACAATGTACACCTGAAGGAGCGTCTCCACTGTCATCGTTCAGCCTGGACACTGAGGTCCAGCTCCGAGGGCCTTCTGGTGGCTCCTTCATTGCGAGAAGTGAGGTTATAGGGAACCAGGCAGAGGGCCTTCTCAGTAGTGGCGCCCACCCTGTGGAACCCCCTCCCATCAGATACCAAGGAGAGAAAGAACTGTACAACTTTTAGAAGACATTGGAAGGCAGCCCTG
Organism: Lacerta agilis; assembly: GCF_009819535.1. Taxonomy (NCBI): domain Eukaryota; kingdom Metazoa; phylum Chordata; class Lepidosauria; order Squamata; family Lacertidae; genus Lacerta; species Lacerta agilis. The sequence continues at coordinate 39,486,039 of NC_046314.1, read as the reverse complement.
TATTTAGTTTTTAATGTTTGATGTTTAAATGTGTTTGATGTTTTAATCTGTTGGCAGCCGTGCAGGGTGACTGGGGCAACCCAGTCAGATGGGCAGCATATAAATAATAAATGACTTGTTTATTATTATTACTACTACTACTACTATTACTATTTACCACATACAAACACTGAAAGCACATTCAGAGCACCAACCTTCTTGCCAAGACACAACCTTTGGTAACTTAAAAAAACAACAATGGATAATAATAAGAAAAAAAATATTGGAAAAAGCAGCACTACAAACTACTGACCAACTGATATAGTGCAAAAATGGGTGAAAAATAGGCATCTATTGAATACAAAGGGCACAAATTACTCACCCAGCAGGTGTGCGCCTATGTAGGTTTTTATTGTTTTGTTACAGTTACTCCTGGGTGAGCTCAGCCCCTGTGTTGCTAGTGCTACAGAATCCTATGAGCTGTTCTCTCAGCTCATACAACTACCAGGCAATTAACATCCAGAAGAGGAACATTCTCTTTATCCCTTTACAGCCACCAGTGTTTTCAGATGCCGGAGCTGAAACAGAATTAGTTACCCTACAAAGCAAAGTTTGCAGTTTCCCTGCAGAATCATATGCTATGTAACAACAAACAACAAACAACAACAACAACAACAACAACAACAACAACAACAACCACCCTTTAACACTACCATCTGCCTGTAAAGCATTTGGCTTCTAGTCTGACCACATATGTGTAGGATCTCCTTTTTACACCCTGAACTCAATTTGCCTTACAGCTGAGCATTACAAGCTGGACAAATTCACGTTCCAAATGAGGTAATTATGAACTTCAATGACATCAACAGCCTGGATGTCAAAATTGGCTAAGCAAGTATACTTCTGAGGATACCTGCCAATGAGATTTGCCAGCCCAGATTTTGAAATTTGCTAGGCAGCAGGAACGGACAACTTTTTTTCCTGCCAAGGAACTGCATTCCCTCAGGGCCAATCTGTCATTGGCTGCATATCAGAGGTGGGTGGAGCCAGAGTAAAAGGTAGGAGGGCCACCCCTTTTCTGTCTCTCTTTCTGCTATCACTTCCCCACCCCCACCCCCGTTCATGCCACCCAAAAGAAGTTAGACCAAGGGCCATGTGAAATTAGATTTGAGGGCCACAGGTTGCCCACATTGTCTCCCATTCTTACAATTTGTCTATTTCTGGAGAGGAAAGAAAAGCTGTCACGCCATGCCTAGGAGTTTCCCACATGGATGTGGGCATTTTTCCTTGGTGGTACTCTGGTTTAAGAATGCCTTCACCCACTCTGGAAAATCAGTCAGCACCCACACAGCTGGCATTCAGATGACCCGTAAAAATCTGGTAGTTTATTTAGCACTGCTGTTATTTGATATTCTGGATACGTTGTTTTTGTTGTATTTTCTCTGGAATATCCATTTTAAAGTGAGACACACTTGTTCCATTTATTTTATTGTGACCTGCCTAGAGATCCTAGGAGTGTGGTCTATGATTTAAACATCATCATCATCATCATCATCATCATCACTAACCTAACCCAACCTTCACCCACAGGTCTCCAGGCAAGCTACAATATGAAAACACAACATCAAAACAATTTAAAACAACTTAGAATCATAAAAATAAAGGGGGGGGGGTCCTTTACATCTTGAGTGTCAAAAACCAGGGTGATGAGGAGTATCTTCAGCATCTGTGGGGAGGGAGTTTCACAGCTTAGGGGCCAACACAGAAAATGCTCTCTCCCAGGCCACTACCCTGCAAGCATCTGCGGGCAGAGGAACTACCAAGAGAGTCTCCTCTGCCAATTTCAGCAGCCGAGAAGATCTGTAAGGAAGGATATGGCCTTTCAGATATTTGTGGGCTGCGTTGTTTAGTGCTTTAAACACTAATGTGATTACTTTGAATTTGGCCGAGAAACGAATGGGCAAACAGGAGTTACATGAGATCTAAATGGAACCCCAGCCAGATGTGCCAATACAGAACTAGCTGCAAAAAAACACATAGATGTCGAGCACCAGAGTGTCCATAAGATGGTGCTATTTTTCCTCTTACTGAACAAATGTTAGTTTCTTGGATTGGACTCAGCGGTCATATAGTTCCTCCATTATTTCTCACTGCCACCAGTGGAAGTCCCAAAGTTTATTAATTTTCCTTTGTTTGGGTTGTGGCTTCCAATGATGATGGGGAGAAAACCTGAAAAGTCAGTGGAAGTTAATTAATCTTCATTCAGTTATAATAAAACGAATAAGCTGTGAGGACATAGGAGGTTTTGCAGTTTTTCCATGACCAATAAGGCCCCTGTTTGAGAAAGCTGGTGAGCTTTTGACTCTGCAATCGGTTCAGACAAGTGTTGCGGAACCTTATGATTTGCAGGCTGCTTAGATGGGCACGCACATAGCTTAACAATAAAATAACAAGGAACAAAATTTCTGGACTTTGTAACTTTTCCTTGGTTGCAGACAAATGCCATTATTGCATGAATACAAAAAATAATTCACAAAGTGGGTTACTGAACCCAGCACACACACACACACACACAAGCACATGGTGTGGTCGTTGCCTGTCAGTGTGGTTGTCCATCAATCTGTCTGGTAAGAACAGGCTCTCTTTTAGGGAGCACACATACAGAAGGGGTGAGTACATCACAAGCAACAATACACCCTCATTCAGACCTTTCAGGGCACATCTACATTATACTGGTACCTCTAAAACACTTTCATACTACTTTAACAGTCATGGTTTCTGCCAAAGAATTCTGGGAACTTTAGTTGGTTAAGGGTGCTGAGAATTGCTAGGAGACCCCCTCATAAAACTGCAATTCTCAGCACACTTAAACTACAGTTCCCAGAATTCTTTGGGGGAAGCCATGACTATTACGGTACATACACATTACCATTTATTCTGACTCCAGTGTGCTCCCACCCACTTCATGAGAAGAGAAGACTCCCTAGGAAAGACCCTGATGTTGGGAAAGATGGAGGGCACAAGGAGAAGGGGACGACAGAGGATGAGATGGTTGGACAGTGTTCTCGAAGCAACTAGCATGAGCTTTGCCAAACTGCAGGAGGCAGTGAAAGATAGGCGTGCCTGGCATGCTCTGGTCCATGGGGTCACGAAGAGTCGGACACGACTGAATGACTGAACAACAACAACAACAACATGCATGACATTAGCCATATGTAGCCAGAAGTTTCTAGGGAAACACTGCTGTTTGATGTGCTTTCCTTCAAAACAGCTTCCACCCATTTGAGAACATAAGCCACGGTTGAGCTGAGGTGTACATTTGAAACAGCCATCGCCAATGCTATTTTTCTAGAAATAGAAAATTCTATTCACCATGAACACCTCCCTTGTTCTCTTATAATGGGAATGGCAGAACTGAGTTCTAGTGCACAGATGATGATTTCATTGAGTAGGAGTTTGGGAAGGTTGTAGGAGCAGGGCAACAAATCAGGTACAGCAAGTTGCATGAAGACATCCCTGTTCCTTCTCTCGTGTACAGCAACACACAAATGCAATCTCAACTGCAGTGGGGCTGGGGCTGGTTCTGGGCTGGGCTGACCTTGCTGTATTTTAAGCAGCTAATGTATACATGGTCCTAAAGTTGCGTAAGTGTGCTTTAAATGTATGGTGCAGCTATGAGACTTTAAAAATATCTGATGACAAGTTTATATAATACACGTGTTGCATTTTTATTCTGCGGTTCCTCTAAAGAAATTATATTCTTGCAACAAACCTGTGGGGTAGGCATAGGCCAAGGAATAATGTAACACCCCAAACTCTTTGAAGGAGGGGTCGGATGCAAAGTAAAAAATAAATCTCAACCAACCTTAGATCACCTAATGGTGGCCGAGCAGTGATTGTAATCTGTGTCTCCTCAGCCCTAGTTTGACAATCTAAGAAGAGCTAGGGAACTTGTGTCTCTTTAGATGTTGGTTACAGCATGTTCCTGATAACGCAGGTTTGATGCCCCTCTGGGCCAGCTGCATATTCCTGCATTGGAGGGGGTTGGACGAGACGTCCCACAAGGCACCTTCCAATTCTACAATTCTATGAATTCCCATCAACCTCACCAGGGATGACATAATCCAACAACACCTGGAGAGCCACAGGTTCCCCATCCCTACTCTAAGCACCACACCAAATGCTCTCCTCGACATATTAAGCCATTTATATCCTCTGTTCAGTGTGGTTAACATATCAGCATACAATCAGAAATCCAGAGAAGCACGGCAGTGATGCAATTATCCTCAGAACACTGACTTACCAGTAGTAAGCTAAGCTACCATTCAAAATTCATTCTCCTCAGGTAGAATAGATTGCGGCACTAGGCAAAATGCATCTTTATGGCCGTTTCAGGCATTTCCCCCCAGTTTATGCTGCTGTAGTATTTACAGATAAAACAATACTGTTTACATGATATTATCAGTTGTGTTTTGTTTCAGTTATTAATTTTTAAAATGTTGAGAGAGAGATTCTAACCTTTCGAGGCAGCTACACTCTAACCTGTTAAAGTAGTAAGGCAAATACAAGTGTAAATGGAAAGTCATGTAATTGTCAAGGATTTAAAATCCAAACGCTTCCTTTGGGTGGAGTTCTCTTCATTATTCATGGCGGTACTCTTACCAGCAGGGGGCACTCCTGATCCTGCAGAAGAATGATGAGTTTCCTGATGCAACCTGGCCTGCTTAATCTGGAAACATACGGCACATGATTTATATCTGGCTGGCATCTGTATTATGAGTCAGCAGATGATAAAGTCAGATATTTATGACACCTCCATTTACCACCTTTGACAGAGCAGTGCTAAATATCGTATAACTTGATCTAAAAGTCACTTGCAGTAAATTAGTTCGAGGCACTTCCTTCTCAGTGCAATATTTAGGCTGTGAGCATAGCTTGCTAAAAGGAAACATTAGCAATAAAACGAGGGTTTCTTCTGCAGTGTCTTCAGAGTCACGAGGCTTCTTGACATGACTTGTTGAGCCCATGGTAGTCATTCGAAAGCTACTTAGTGGATGTCGAGTTGAGCAACAGTGGCTTTAAGCAATCACTATGACTGAAACTTTCTGAGAGGTTGAAAGAGTGTGAAAAGGGCTCAGCTCATTGTACCAGAAGAGGCAATGGATAGTGAAGGCAAGTAGCAAAAACAAGGGCCTACCACTATAAGCCTCAAAATCCTGCAGCTTAAAAAAATAAATAAAAATGGCATACATTGGGCTAAATTTGAAATACACGATCTGCTTGACAAAGCCAACGAATGCACCAAATTTCAAACCAACGTGATAAAATGTCCACAGATAAAGCTGAAGATGGGCCCCTAGATTGCCAGGATTTAAGAAAGTGTATCACACAAATATCTTTTCAATTCTAGTGATAACTATTGATACGCTTCCCCCAGGCTTCTTGGGGAGCACATACTTCCATTGGTTTGGTGAAGTTCTGATCCGTGTGAAGGTTTTCCTGCCCCACTAAAGTCTACAGAAAACAAGTTCCGGCAAAATAGTGTCATGCAGGACTGAATGCAAAAAAAGCAAAGCTAAAACGTTACTAAAAGATCAGAATGTTTTCTAAAGGAGCCACGTAGTGAATGCTATGTGCACTGCCTCTTCCTTTAGTTTTGAAGTACACATGGGCTCATTTAGAAACCTGAGAAACTGTAGTGGAAGACCTCATACCATAACCGTGCATGCACACACCCCACTGCAGCCCGCACCCCACATGACCATGTGGTTCGGTGATTAGATGAGGGGTTACCAAACTTTTCAGAAACATGAGAAACTGTCATAGGAAGCAACACACCTCACAGTCCTACGTGCGCCCACCTCCCTGCAACCCCATATATATCCCTGAGCACCAACACACTGTCCAACTTTGATTCTTCCCCCAAAAGCACACCCCCTCCACACCTATGCTGAACACAAGAGGACAGAGGCGATTCTGTTCCAGCCTTTAATCTCATAACAACCCTGTGAGGTAGGACATGTGGAGCAAGAGCCACTGCAGGAATGCAATCCCACAAGATCAGTCAATAGAGACCACAACCGTGCATGTAAATCACACTGCAAACCTACTATTCCATTCATGATACAAGCCCCCTTCCATCCACACGTACCCTGCCCCACACTAAGAGCTCTTCAGCACACTCCACCCCATACTTAACACACACCCCCTCTCACACAGACACGCTATCCCATTAGAGCATATTTTCAATTTCTGGAGAAAGCAGTTTACAGACCCTCCAAGTGTCCCTCTTTTCCTGACTTAGAGAAGTCGTCCTGGTTTTGATTCTTAGAGAAGTCATCCTGGTTTTGATTCTGGAATCCCACTTTCCCATATTTTCATTGGAGAAATGTTGGAGGGTATTGAGTTATCCTGAAGGCACTCCCAAATAGGGAAGGCTGTTTTTTTTTTTTTTTTTTTAAAAATGTTTATTATGTTTTTATATACGTTGGAAACTGCCCAGAGTGGCTAGGGCAGCCCAGTAAGATTTGTGGGGTATAAATAGTAAAATTATCATTATGGAATTGGGACATTCCTATTTTCATGAGAGAAATATTGGACAGTATGCAGTTTATATTTGGAGCACTTCCTCCAGCACTTTGCATACGACTTTCTCGGAAAAACAAATAGCATCTCCATTTTAAGTGAAGCATTCCCCTCCCCTTTCCTTAAAATGTGACTGGAATTTAAGTACTTTGAGTCCAAATTGCTTCCTCCAGAACCTTTGGCTGCACAACGGTGCTCCCAAAGCCAAGTCTAGCTGATTGTTGGGGCTTTAGCTATGCAGGGCTCTCTTCAAGCACCAACTATCAACAGCACATCGATGCTTGTCAAGAGCCCTGCACTGCACTTGGAAGCACCAGAAATCAGCTGAGTTGGGGATTCAAAACACCAAGGACCACCCCCCCCCATGTGTGTTGAAACCATTTGCAAACAGGAATAAAGGTTTTAGGACACTTCTAGACTGTCACAATTTTTGTGTGGAGGGCGATTCAACCACACGGCAGCACATTAAGTTTGCTCATATACAGTTGACTGGGATGTTGTGCACAAGAAACCAGCTCCCCCAAATGTTCAGATGTCTTGTGATAAAATGCGCTTGAGACAATTGCTTTGAAAGCAATGTTTAGTTTCGAAGCGCTGTCATTTAACCTCTCCACAAACAAATCAGGATGAGTGCTCACAGAGCTACCATTTCCAGTGATCCCCATGAAGAACAACTGACTGTTAAACCATTCTGACAACTGTAGCTCTGGCAGGGGGAATAAGTGTCTCCTAGCAGCTCTCAGCACCCGTAACAAACTACAGCTCCCAGAATTCTTTGGGGGAAGCCATGATTGTTTAAAGTGGCACCATAGTGGTTTAAATGCTGGGTGTGAATGTGACTTAAGCTGCTGCAGTGGCCACCAATTAAATAGAAGTATCTTATAAATTGCAGATCAATTTCTTGTGAAATACCTGGCAATCATTTCAGAATTTGTAATCAATGGGGTATTTATGATTGAGGTATAAACTATAAACCATTATGTACATATAAATTTGCCACTGCTACCATGGAAAGAACACTATACAGTGATACCTCTGGTTACATACTTAATTCATTCCGGAGGTCTGTTCTTAAGCTGAAATTATTCTTAACCTGAAGCACCACTTTAGCTAATGGGGCCTCCCGCTGCCACAGTGCTGCCACTGTCCGATTTCTGTTCTCATCCTGAAGCAAAGTTCTTAACCCAAGGTAATATTTCTGGGTTAGCGGAGTCTGTAACCTGAAGCGTCTGTAACCTGAAGCGTCTGTAACCTGAAGCGTCTGTAACCCGAGGTACCACTGTAGTTGATTAGATATATCCTACTGTACCAAATACCTCTAGAAAGGATAAAGATATCCCCCCGCCCTTCTCACCAGCCTGCTAGATTTCAGCTCTCACCTCATAACTATAAATAATAGCTCTGGGGTTAGTTTTGTTTCAGACAGAGACAGAGAAAGACAGGAATTAGGAAAAACAAAGTATTTCTTCTCTCCCCCCCCCCTTGTGTCACTGGCAAACTACAGTTCTGTTGTGGTCAGTGGTAGGATGTGCAAAGTAGTGTTTTGAGATTCCATAAGGGCCTGTTTTGTATTTCAAGCAGACTAGTATCATGTGTGGTTCAACTGGCTACGGTAGAGTAATGACTGCTACAAGGTGGGTGGAACAAGGGGGAAGAAATGGTGTGTTTGTGTGTGTGTGTCCATAATTAAGAATAAGACAGAAACTATGAACAGACCCCACCCTGTTGGTTTAAAAAATGTATGCACACATAAAGAGGACATCTGTAGGGGCAAAAGGTCAGCTGGGTTTGTCTTTCTCCAGACTTTCTGAAGCAGCCATTGAGTACATTTTTCAACCACAGTCTGAACTTTACCCGCTTTAGGAGACTTTTAAATGGCAACTTTTGTGGGAGGAATTCAATACTGCTGTGGCTTTTCCCTCAATGTATCTGCAGGAAAATCTGAACAATAAAATAGTTCCTATTGTAAAAGAAGAAGTTAGCCAATGCCTTAGGGCATTGTTTGTTTTAACCTACCACTTTTTCTCCTTTCCTCCTTGATATATTTTAGAAGGGTGGAGGAATAGTGCCCTTTGTGGATTTTAAAGGTCTTTTTGTCTTGTTTAATTTATAGAACTTGATAAGGGGTTTGATGAAATCACTGGGGTATCACTCATCTATCTCATTTGCCCAAGGTCTGGTCTTCTAAGAAGTGTAATGAAAACTCCCCAAAGCACATGATTTTTATTCTACATTTTTATTTATATTCTACAGGACTTTTCTCCTACATGATATTGACAAGCTGGAACGTGTGGAGAGGAGAGCAACCAAGATGATCAAGGATCTGGAAATGAAGCCTTATGAGGAATGGTTGAGGGAGCTGGGTATGGTTAGCCTGAGTAAGGAGACTGAGAGGAGATATGATAGCCATCTTGAGGGCTGTCACATGGAAGATGGAGCATGCTTGTTTTCTTCTGCGCTGGTGACAAAATGCATTCAACCTGAACATCAGGATGAACTGATGTTCTAGGAGGCTAAAATACTGATGTTCTAGGAGGCTAAAATACTGATGTTCTAGGAGGCTAAAATACAGGCTATTCAATACAATGCTTCAAGATTATGTTGATTTGCAAATATGAACAGTGCTTCACCTTCAAAAGAGTCAAATGGCTTTCCTAAGCAGAGAAACTTTAAAAAAAAAGAATGGAAAAGGGGGAAAGCAAGACTTAGAACAAAAAATGAATCTCCAGGAATCTCCTCAGCTTACTCCAAGATACACTAAAATCAAATCTAGCCATATCTTAGTTTGTTGTTACATTGTTCCATTCATAATGTTTTTTCATATGGGATTTCAGCCTTAACTTTTAAAAGAATTCTAGTTCAGGCTGAAAAACCGAATCTCCAGAATGAAGGGCCAACAAATTGAACTCCCATGGGTTGAAAATAATCTCTCTTAATTATTTTTGTTTTAATCTAAGGCTGTTATACAATGACAACTTCTTTTTGTTCATTTCTCTTTTTACCCCCTGAGAAAGCAGAAGGGTTTTTGTGAGTGGAAAAATAAAGCAAATATTTCCCGCCCAGCTGTTGTCAAGATGAATTTCAGATGAGAAGAAATGTCTATTCTGCTTTTACATAGTAAGTGATTCCCAACAAGTTTATATTAATGACAAGAAAATGGTTTTCAAGCACTTTGGAATAGGATGGTTATAATTATGTGTCTATGAAATTATGGGTTCCAAATTTTTGGGTAACTTTTTTTTTGTATGCTGTTGTTTGAATAAATAATATACTTGGTAGAAGGGATAGCAGCACATCCTGATCCTCAAGGTCCTGTCCCCCCACCTGGCCAGCCTGTGTAGCAACCATGTGGTGATTTGGCCACAGGATGGTGTTTCTGAGGAAAACTTTCCTGAGGTCAAATCTTGGTGGGCCAGATACATTCCATAGATTGTTATATCGGATATTTATGATTTGACATGCATTTTTCTTTCTTTCTTGATGACTTTTGTTCTATTAGGGTGGCCACTCACACATCACCAGAAAAGAAGGCGTGTGTCACCAAAAAGAGACGACCAGTTTACATAAAAGATGTATATGATAATCTGTATGTATACGTATAAACTTAGAAATAGTTACAGTGGACCCTCTGGATACGAATTTAATTCACTCTGGGGGCTCTGTGTGCACCCCGAAAAATCCATATCCAGAGGCGCCGCTTCTGCACACATGAGCAGTGCGAGAGAGCAATACTGCCCACGCGCGAGTGGCGAAACCCGGAAAAATATTTCCGGGTTTGCCGTTTTCGCAACCTGAAGTTTACATTACTCGAGAGGAACATAATCCGAGGGTCTACTGTACTATAATTTAAATAGAAATATAATGTATCTTATAATCTCATAGGGTGAAGGGTAAGTAAGAAAACAACACAAGACAACAACAATTTCCAAGAGGCCTATGCGCCAGCTCAGCCTGCTATCCAGATGCTACCTATTGACGGACAATTTCAATGCCCCTGCTCTCCCTTCATACTTGTAATTAATTAATTAATTACATCAATGTGCTGCCTTTCCTCCCTAAAGAGATCAGGGAAGTTGTAGTCCCAAAACATCTGGAGGGCCGAGTTTGTCTACGCCTGTTATAGAAGACCCATCCTCACCCAAAAATGAAAAACCCTGAAAGCTACTTAGAAACAAGGGTGTGCCGTTGCCAAATACAAAAACCTTACATTGTGAGAGGCTAGCAATGAACTAGAAAGATGTGGCTTGCTTTTCTCCGTAATATTGTTCTCCCATAATGTTTGGATTTTGATCTTTCTACTGGGTTACGGCCTATTTCCCCTGTTAACCACACTTGCCCTGGTTTGCTGCGTGCAGTAAGTGAGATTGGCTCAGTTAGTGCATCTAAACCAGAGATCTAAACCAGAGATTGGCTCAGTTAGTGCATCTAAACCACAACAGACTCCTTAAAAACAGCAAGAGTAGGGTTTGGAGGGGGGCAGTTTTTTTTAAATGAACTTCACTATTTGTTCAAATGCTTACTTCCTCTTCCCCATGCCTTATACTCCTGCTTATCCACAACAACAAAAACTATCTAGTTTGCACCCACTGTTTGGGTTTTCATTCTCCTTGCCATCCCTCGCTATTTCCTCCTGCAATCCTTGCCAGATCTACTGTATGATCCCCATTGTCATTCACACATGGTCCTTGTTAGCACTTCATTGCTCCACTTCACAAGGCCCACTATCTGGCAGGTTAGTTTAGTGCTGTCAGTGAAAAGTGTCTCTTGTTTTATGCAACTATGGAGTCCGCTTACAGGGAAGATGCCATATACAGAATAGCAAAGTCTCTGACAGAAAATCTTCTGGAGCAGCACCTTCTTGGCAATGTGTCTACGACATTTTTTCTATACCTGCTTTCAATTTATTGCAAACCATCATTTTTTACAATGTTATTCAATGTACCTTTCCCAGTGTACTGCCAGTGATTAGATCTTCACTATTTATGCCTTTCCAGATGATTTTTCCCCATCCTACAAATGCACAGTTGTGATGTGGTTGTTGTGTGGGATCCAGATATACCATCCCCATATAGGGATGGCAGACAAATCAAGTCCAGTCCACATTTAAAGGAGAACCTACCTAATTTGCACTTTCCAAAACAATATGCAAACCAAAACACAGACATCCTTTTGAAATTTGCACCTCTCTGAATTTTGCAATGCAGTTCTCCAGCCAAGTAATACGTAAAAAAAAAAAAAAAAGCCTACTACTAGGGCAAAAGCATACACATAAATGCACATACTAGTGAAAATAACATACAAAACTGCATATACTTTGCAGAAGTATGTATGTTAGGAGAAATCTGACCTAAAATGCTGGTGAATTTTCATTTTAGAAAAGTTTTTGCAAAGTGATGTGGAGAATCAGATTTAAGATGGGGGAAATAAGAAACTGAGAGGAACCAAAATTGACACATTCACCCATCCTTATCTCAATATAATGCTGCTTCTCTTGCAGGCACCTTGCATTTTCCTGGTACTCCTTACAATAATGCCTATTACAATGACGGATGGAACATAGAATGCCAGCACACTTGCATTTGGAGTGCCTGGAATGTACCTGTTCCCCACTCACCAATGCCTGTGGCATTTACAAGATCAAAAGTACCACAATAATTTTTTAAGGTTTCTTTTTTAGAAAAAAAACACCCCCAAAACACAATTTTTAGAAGCTGAGTATTCTCCCTGTGTAGCTCTTTACATTTTTATTTTAAAGTGATAACACAGAAAACATTTCCCCTCCCACCACAGAAAAGCTGTACAGTTTCATGAACTATCCTTACTTCTTTCCCTTTTTTCACGTCCCATCAACACAGAGAGAGAGAGACTGTCATGAACTGGCAATACGACGGGGATGAGGAAGAGGATCCTGGTGTAGCTGGAACTGGGACACACTGGGGGAAGCTGGGTTTGGGGAAGGAGAGGTTGGCATAGGAAGTACTTACCGGGTGATGGAGAACCGCGAGGGGATGGAAGTCAGTGCACAGGAACTAGAGTAGCAGGACCCCTCACCAGAGCCAGAGGGGCCCATATCTCCACAAACATGATGGGCTCTGAGATGTAGGGAGCAGTGGGAGGGGTGCTCTAGGAAGCTGAGGCAGGCAAGGGCCCACAGCCTTGCTCCCTAGCTGGCCAGGTGGGGCTCGCTAGCTCTGGGAAGAAGTGTGTGATTCCTCAGCTGGAGTAGGCTTGGAGCAGGTGAGGGTCACCTGCCTCATCAAGCCCAGATACTGCAATCAGCAGGCAAAGTTTAAAGCAGAAGCAGAGCTGAGGTGTTGTGCTGCCTCAGCTCCCTATGTTGGTTGGACCACAGCTTGGATGTTTAGGACTGTGCTTGTGTGAGACTGACCTCCAGGCGCCCTGGCCCTTGGATCACCTGCAGAGGTGGGAATGCGGCCTGTCTGGACTGGATCTGCTGGCCTGTGTGCTAGCATCTACTGTGGGATAGTACACTCCAGTGAGGCTTGCCACCAGTTAAGAACTTTGAAGTCTCATTGATTTCGATGGGAGAACTGAGCATGAAAGTTAAGTGCACTGTGTGTTCTCTTTGTCGATCACACATGCCCTCTCTATTTTTAAAAAGTGGAAACGCTTCCACATTCTACCACACTGCCTTCTATGCACATTTGTACCTCACTTGTGACTCCCTAGACTGCAACTGTTTTCTCCTTTTGCTTTAACTTCCATACCTGTAACTGTCTCCTTCCTGAAACATGCTATATTGAACATATTCAAAGCACAGGTGTTTAAACTTATACATGAAACCCGAGCAGAATTGCACTGTCACACCATTCCCACTTTTAAGTTCTCTTTCATCAAAGCAAGAAGCCAGTTCTCTAGAGTGTCTAGATCAAGGGTTCAGTATTCACTGATTCGGGTGTGAATAAAGAGATGAAAAGCAGCCTTTCTGGCAGCAGGTGGCTCAGGAAGCAAAAATGGTGTACACTATCATCTTCAGAAATAACCAGACTTTTCCTATTGTGTGTGTGCATTATCTCTTGTCATTAAGGTGTGAATATCTCACAATGTCAGATGATTCTGAGCACCAGATTGGTCCAGTTTTTCTTTATATGGTGCAAGAAACACTTGGAGATTAAAACACTTGTAAATCCTCAAACGTGTGGTAAACAAAGCACTGGAGAGCTGTCAGTTACCTTTCAAACACTCTGCAGGGCTCCCCTTCTTTTCTTTTCAACACACTCACATCAAAAGACACCTTGCCAGAGCTTACAGCAAGCCCTTTCTTAAATCAAACCTTCCCCTCAGTAAGGAGTGAGGAACCTTTTGCAGGTTGAAGTCCACATTCCCACATAGCTAATCTTCTGGGAACTGCACACCAGTGGTGGGCAGGAGACGGAATGGATGGGGACCTGATTAACTATTCCCGGTCTCTTTTGTGGATCTCTGGTATGGGGCCTGATAACAATATCCAGGGGCGTCTTAGACATAGAGGCTACTGGAGCAAGACGCCATGGCCTGGAGGGCGCCTCCGCCCTCCAGCCCCACCGGCAGCACCGCTCTTGCCCACCTCTTCTCAGGCTGCGGACGTCATTGCAGGGAGGCCGTCAGTGAGGGCTACCTGGATGGCAGTGCCACACCGCCGCTTTGGCTGAGCAGGCGCAGGTGGAGCACAGCTGGCAGCATCCCCACCTACTGCTCTGCGCCCTCCGGCTGCCCGCCGCGCCTGGCCCTGCCCGGTGGAGCGCGAGTTCGGTGTCACCGTCGTCAGTCCTGCTCACGGCGGGTGGGCAAGAAGCAGAAGGCATGCCATGGTGGCGTCAGGGGGGGGGGAGTGGCTCCTCAAAGGAGCTGAAGCAGCAGCAGCCAGTTCGTGGTGGCCCCCGGCTGCGCCGCTGACCAAGCCCGGCAGCTCCTGCAGGCTGCCCACTGGCAGTATGAGGTGGGCCACGGAGGGGCCCGAGGGAGAGGCACGCCCGTGAGGGCTGAGCTGCCTCTCGGGTTGGGAAAGGTCTAATATGGGGGGGGGGAGAGAAAGCAACAGGCGTTTGGGGTTTGTAGGATCAGAGCGGGATTGTGCCCTTGGGACATGTGCAGAGTGACTGCACATGGCGTTCTTGCATGGGAAACGGGGGGGGGCATAGCTGTCAACCCTCCCTGCTGTTCCCCACTGCTATAATAAGTGAATTTCCCACAAAAAAGGGAAAGGTTGACAGCTATGGGGGGTGCGCTGGAGGGATCTTTGCACCACAGCGCCAGATATGTTTAAGACGGCCTTGACAACATCTGCGCTTCACATCCTTAGTGCCACACATCTGGTTTTCAGGCTTTCAGCTTAGGCAGAAACATAATAGTTGCTACTTCTTCACCCAACCCACAACACACCTCATTTCTTGTTGGATTTACACTGACTTAACAATCATGTCTTCCTTCAAAGAACTCTGGGATGAGGTTGCTTAGAACTTTCTGCTCTGAATAGATTAGCGGTCCCCAGCATTCCCTGCTGGGCACAACTGTCAAAACGATTTTAAGTCACCATAAGGACTAACTCAACTGAAGGGGGCTGACACATTCCTTTCCCCCATTCACATATAAAATTGGGGGAAATGAAAATTTCAACTCCGTCAAATGGAGGAAGGGAAGGACCATCTTTCATTGTGGGTGCCTCCAGACGGTCAGTATTTCACAGGAAGAATTCAAGTAAATACCAATAAATTGAAGTTTGCACAATTAAAGTGCTCTGCTGCCCTAGCACAACAAATCTACTTCAAAAAGAAATGGAATTTTGCATTTATGAAAGCGATGGGAAACTGCATTGAAAAGTGTAGTATGAACAAACGATTAATGGAAAGATGTCAAAACCTCATACAAGCAAATCAGAATGAAGACTCACCGTCATATAATCTCCCTAAAAACAAACAAATAAACACCGGCTATAATCTAACCTTGGTGAAAGCTTTGTGCAAGCAAATTGGGATGGATGTTTGATAAATATGTCACTTACAAGAGCCCTCTACATAGTCCATTGCCCCAGGAATTTCTCCCAAGCTTGGGATGATAGATTGTGGGGGAGATCATGTGGGAGGGCTCAGCTCCCTTTATGCACCCATACCTTTTAATATTACAATTAGACCCTCACCTTGCCCACCATACCTTCTATATGAATTAAACAAACATAACTAGCTCCATCATATCTAGTTGGCTTCATAGATATGCACAAGGACTGCAGGACTCAAAAGCAGCCCTTGAGATAATTGAAGATGGCTATCATATCTCTTCTCAGTCTCTTCTTTTCCAGGCTATATTCCTCATAAGGCTTGGTTTCCAGACCCTTGATCATCTTGGTTGCCCTCCTCTGCACATGTTCCAGCTTGTCAACATCCTTCTTAAATTGCGGTGCCTTCCATTAATCCCACTGCAATGCAGATGTGCTGTAAATCTGGCAAAAAAAAAAAAAGATAGCCTCTGCTAGCATGAGCCCTTATTCTATTTCCACAGCTCTTCAAACTGCTTTATACAATGAAGCATAAAAAAGAACATGGTGCCACTATCTATGCCTTGAGAGCAAAACTTGGCTACAAGTACCCAACCCCTCTTTTCTTACAGTGACTTTCCACCCCTCTTGCAGGGTCAAAGGGGAAGTGGGGTGTGTGTGTGACAACGACAGAGCAGTAGCTTAGTAGGCATGTGGCATTTCCTCAAGTCATAGGATGGGTTCCCCATCTGAAATCAATAAATAGCAGTTTGGGAGGAATTCTTCAGAAAAATCAGTCATGAAGTTGACAGTCCTGATGTACTCAAACAATTCTTACAGCTGTGGAGTCCTTAAAGCCAATGAGCTCCAGGCAAAATGACAGTGGGTTCTGGAATCTCTCCCATAGCAGTGTCTGGGCATCAGAATAGAACGTTTACTTGACAATGTTAATTCATTAATCATTGTAGATACTTTTGTTGCACCCGCTTTGAAGCTCGCCACAACTTTTCTTTTCCCTTTCAGATGAAATGTGGTCAATTATAGCAATACATAGTCAGAAGAATCTGTCCCACGTTAAGTCTATTTCTTAAGTTCATCAACTCCCAAACTCTCAGATATTTCTCAGTTCCATAGGCACTTAAAGAAATGATGCATGTCTTTGAGGGGATGTAGATCTTGATGTACCAGCAGCAATCTGCAGATGCTAGTATATATGATCTCCCAACGCCCACAAGTGGCTACTACTGAAGCACCAGTGGTATGTTAAGATGAGTGTGCTATTTTAAGCATGTTACTGGAACAAGGCACTTGGAAACAGCAATAAACATCTGCCTAAAGTAGGGCTGGATGAATCTGTCACAATTTTGACTTCTTTTGGTTTTTCATTTTTCTAGTCTTACTTCCAGTCCTCCATACTTCCAATTCTTGTGAACATTCAGCAGTATTTTACTGTGAATTTCTCCCAATGGACAATTTTGGTATGCAACTTTGCCTAAAATACACATTTTTTTGCAAAGCAATTTCCCATTTGATATGTTATTTTCACAAATATATGCACATATTAATGCATATCTTCCCCCTTTTGAATGCATCTTATATAAATTACTTGACTGGAGAACTGCATAGCAAAATTCAGACAAGTGCAACTTTTGAAGGTTGGCTGTATTACGGTTCGTGAATTGTTTTGCAAAGTGTGACTTAGCTAGGTTTGCCTTTAAATGTGAATCAAATTTCACCCCCTTCCCCAGCATAAAGCTACCCTTTTGTTATGCTAAGGCTTTTTAAAAACTGGAAGTTAATACCTTTCATAGCTGTCATTTCTTTAAAAGTGCTGGATTTCATTTTCTTAAATGGCACTGTTTGCATGACAGAATCAAATGCTACATATGTGATAACCAAAAGGGGATTATGTCAAATATTAACTACATTGCAAGACACTATACTAATTCTTCCCGGTTCAGTTCAGAGCCAGCAGGTTGGTCACTGGCTGGAGAAGGATCCCTTCTGCCTCCTTAGCCTGGTTTGGATTGACTTTCATCCCATTCCTTTGGGAATGGCTTTAACCTGTTAATGAGAATTCACTGAACCAGTTCTGTTGCTTTACTTTCCCAATGATCCTGCTCTGTATGATGACAACATCCATTCCTTCCTTCCTTCTTCCCTTTGTGAAGTCAAAAAAGAATGTAATATATCTGTTTTTCAATACTGCATCTATTTTTATTTGTTCCTCACTATATCTTTTCAAGATTATCATTTTGGGGTACTTTTCTTTTCTGGGTTCTACCTTTAAATTTAAAGCACGCCTTAATTAAACTACTGTATTTTTCTTTTATTTTTTTAATGACCCTTTGGCCTCTTTGTTCTTTGCACCCATAAAGATGATTAAGGACCCCCAGTGTAGCTTCGTCATTTATATCATCCTGCTAAGTTAAGGAACATTTTACTACACATTTGCCATGATCCAGCTATAGGGCATATGCATGGTTTATAGATTTTAACATGTATCCATAACTGGATTGGGGGGGGGGACCCTTCTCAAGTGGCTGTTGTGCTGGGGTACTCCTCTGATCCATTTGCCCGGACAGCATGACTACAGGCCTATCAGAAAATTAGTGGTAGCACTGATCAGATGTTTTGGAGGGACAGCTGGATTGTCCTCTCTCACTTGGCCTTCCTGCTAATCAGCTCATCAGCACAAATGGTGGTTTTCTGAAAGAGCTAAGTGTATTAAGCTATGCATTCAGCCAAGAAAATTACGTTTGCCAAGAAGCAATGTGCAGTTTGTGGGGGAAACTGCGCCTTTCCCTTCCCCTCTTATCTGGCTGCTTGGTTAAGCCTTCAACTTCTGCTTTAAAATCTCCAAGGAAGGAGAATCCACCACCTCTTGTGGGATTCTGTTCCAGTAAAAATACAGTAATAACAACTGGCTGGCTGTCATTCACGGCTCCTAAAATCAGCTGACTGAGGTGGCCATCTCACTCTGCTAATGGTAGGGCAGGCCTGGCCCTGACTTCTATATCGAGCAGACCTTCCAAGTGTCCCTATTTTCCAGGGAAGTCCCTGATTTAGAGAAGCCGTCCCGGTTTCTGATTTGAACCCAGAATGTCCCACTTTTCCTTAGAATGTCCCTATTTTCATTGGATAAATGTTGGAAGGTTTGGAGTTTTCCAACCCATAACCCATCTGAAGGCAATCCTGTATAGGGAAGTTTTTTTTAATGTTTAATGTTTTTTATGTTTTTATATATGTTGGAAGCTGTCCAGAGTGGCTGGGGTAACTCAGTAAGATGTGTGGGGTATAAACAGTAAAATTATCATTATGGAATGGGACATTCCTATTTTCATGGGAGAAATGTTGTAGTGTATGTATTTATACTGTTTTATTTAGAGATACAACTATAGCCATTAATTTAAAACAGCAATAAGTTGTCCTGCAACCTAAATGTAGCTTTTGGATTTATACATGCTGAATGATTGAAATCTCTTGATAATGTCCTAAATTTCCTTTTTGAATGTTCACCATTTGATTTTATAGGAGGGTTCTATATGCTGTACTCGCTGTCCTGTGTGCCTTCTTTTGCAATTCTTGGAGTCCAAGGAGGCTGCTTTCCATCAATTTTAAAGTTCTTTTTATCTCTGTTTGCTGACATTTTAACTTGCTATGCAATGTTTGATATAGCTGTATTTGCAAAAGACTGGCAGCCACAGGCGGAAGTTCAGTCTGCGGCATCTGCCCACCATCTTGCTGTGCAGCTGCTAATTACCTTGACGTGCAAATTTGCCAGAAAGACGTTACTAAAGTATTTCCAAGGGCCAGATCTGTTTCCTTCCCTAGAAGGGAGTGAATGCTGAAATTATCTTGACAAAACCTCTAGCTCTGAGTGCATCTGGCGTCTCTTGAACAGTCTTCAACCAGAGCCATGTCAACCAAGCTATGTTCCAAGTTATGAACCAAGCTTTGTTCGTTGGGCTTTGAAGAGTCTGCAACTTTCTTACAACTGCTTAGCACATGATTAGGTTTGCACACTGATAGCACTCTTGAGTCTAAAATCAAATGACCTTAGATGCTTGCCATCATGTTGAATGAATGCTCATCCACAGGAACTAGCCAATGGCTGGGGCTTCTTGCTGCAGTGATGCCATAGGCATTCTACACATTCGGTAAAGTTTCTTACACTGAATGAAAGGCCTGTGTACAATTTTTGTCACACACTATGTGTGTGAACTGGCCATGAGTGTAACTAGTTCAGTAGTCATTCATGACTGCATATGTGTCATATAGCAGCCAATTAGTAATATCCTTATCCTTAGAGCTTCTAAAGAACAAACTTTTGAGTCAACTTAATGGCATACATAGCCAAATAACACACATATAACTTCACATTAGACTGCAAGGTGGCTGAAAACTCACCACACACCAATACATTTACCAAGCAATTCTAGCTTTCAGTACAGTCTGATTTCCACCAATATTTTCTGAGATACTTATTTTTCAGGATCGTTGGAGAAATAAGTATCCTGGAATACAGTAGGGTTTATTCCAAGTAAGTGTGCATGGGATAGTAGCCCTACAATGAGTTCAATGAGGCATACTTCTGAGTAGGTGTGCATAAGATTGCAGACTTGGGCAGTTAATGAAGAGCTCTGGGACAAGAACAGAGGCAGCCTTTCATCTCTATTAAATAATCCACTTCAGAAATATTAACCTATTTATATAATAAACATTACTTAATATACTTTAGATAGATTCTGTTGTTTTGGGCTTAAAAAGAAATTCAACACACACACACACACACACACACACACACGTTTGATAGTGTAGAGTATTCTGTCTACCTTTCTGTCTTAGGTTCAATGGCATGAGTATGATCTAGAATAATCTAGAATATGAAATCAGACTGAGCATTTTCTTGCTATTGAATAAACAACACAAGCAGCCTGGAATTTTACCTTTGGGGTCATTGTTACCTATTTTGACAGTTTACAGTTGCTCACTTATAAAAGGGAGAAGTATTTTGCATTTATATCTCTAGACTATATTCGTACCAGTCCTTCGTCACGTTGGCAATGGGCTGTGCATGCTCCAGGGTTAGGGAAACATAGGCAGGAAGCAGGGTGAGCCAAGTGGGCTTGTAGTGATGGATTGATGTGAGCTGAGTTTGCAGCAGTGGGTGGGATGAGCAAGAGGGGTGATACTGCGGCATGGGCAACGGAGCAGAAGGTGGAGGAGGTGAGGGAGCTGGGCTGGTGGCAGCAGCCCAGGTCAAGTGATAGCAGGGGCTCAGGCAAGCTGTGGAGGTTTGACAAGGAGTAAGGGGGGGGGCTTAGTCAAGGAGTAAGGGGAGAGGGGACCTTGGTGAGGAGTAGTGGGGGAGGGAACAAAGTAAGAAGGTGCATCAGCCCCTAGTCAACTGATAGCAGTAGTGGAGCTGAAATATTCTCAGTTAATTGTGGCAAAAAATAAATTGACCTCGCTCTGCAAGGCATCTTGAATTGTGATAGCCAACTGACCAGTCATATGAGGCACTCGCTCGCACACACACATGCACACACATTCTATTAGATGACATTCCCTTTCTTGCTATGGATTAACTGGCACGAACATAAAGGTTAACATCTGTATTAAAGATGTTACTGATTACTAAATGAATAATGCAGACAACTGCCATAGCCTGTGGAGAGTTAGTGCTTTATGTGCATATACATCAATAATTTCTTCACATCAAGGACTGGCTGAGCATCCTAGATTAACCCTTGAAACAGAGAACCATTTTACCATAGCAAATTTGGGTCTAGAATATCCTTCAGTGAATCTTCACCAGTGACTATTCTCTTATTAATGGTAATGTACCAGCACAGGCTGTGCATTGCTTGTTGTCAAGCAATTTACTCGTGTTTAAGGAGGCTTCTCTTGAACATAATGGCAAATAAATTAATCCTTTGTCCGCACAAACCACGGTGCATCTGGTCAGTTTCCTCTTGAACACTTTAGCACTGCTGTCATTTATATATATATATAAGCACCAGTCATAATTGTCAAGTGGGTGAGAAAGAGAGGAAGGTGCCAGCTACAAACATGTCACATGGTACACTAACACCCCAAAGGTTATAAAAGAAACAGGCATTTGGCGCAACCCTGCACGGAATTTTCTTGAAAGCAAGCGCCCGGATGTGGGTGTTGTGTTGGCAGGTTTGCCAGCCTTTGAATGTCTTGTTAGCTGTGGTGATGCAGGCCAACAGATGTACAGTTTTGGAGCTGCCAATTATACAGCTGGAAAGAGAGTTTTGCAATTATTTGTGTTCCAGCTTTGGCAAATATCCAAGCAAATCCTACTGATTTTATAGGAACTTGCATATACACATATGGCCAGAATCCAAAGCACTGTGATACCAATTGTGTGAGTCATCCAGTTTTGTACAGCAAACTCTTTATGAAATGTTAGGTTTTTAGGTTTTTTTAAAAAGTACTTTGTGGTAACTTGCCATGGGGGTCAGCTGCTTTAAAAAAGCCAAAAAAATACCACTGGGATAAGAGTTTACCCATACCCTTTGCCTTGCTCTTTCCAGATACGGGCCCACACTTTAAAGCTCTGTGTCTGAGTGCCTCCCCGCCCCCTGTGAAAACTCATTTTTCAAAGCTGAATTGGAGCAAATGGAAATTCAGGTTTCCTGCAGATTGTCGTTTGCTCCGATTGAGCCTTAAAGAGCGGGTTTTCACAGGGAAACTTCAGTGCAAAATTGGAGGGTGCACTCAGACACAGAGCTTTAAACTGCAGACTGTTCCTGGATAAGTCCTAACACAGACCCCTTGAATGCACATAAACAGATTTTTGGAGTCCAAGATGGTGAGGAAGACCAATCTTGAACATAGTTTAGAGCTTCCCTTAGTAGTGTAGTGGCCTTATTAACTGCCATGTTGTGATTTCAGGCGAACGAATGTAGATACCAAATCTTCTTTACATATGCTGGAAGCTTCCTTAGATTGCATAGGTCTACAGTTTGGTAAGGTTTTTGTGCTTTGGTCAATCTAAAGAGCATATAATATTTTAAAAATGTATTTGCTGTTCTCAAATCTAAAGAATTATTCTTTTATTAGATCAGGGTGGGGAACATTCCATCATGGGGAACCTTTGGGGGTTGTGTGCCAGTGGTGGGTGAGGCCACAGGCAAAAGTGGGCAAAAAAAAAAAGCAGTTGAAGCAATTGATGCGACTCTTACCTTCATACAGTAAGCTATTCCACTGATGCAAAAGTCAGTAGTTTATACGTGTCCCTGCCCACATATCCCCATCATCCAGCCAGGCAAATAAGAGGCATTGCTATAGTTCCTCATCCCTTTTCAGCCAGGCTTAGTGAAGGGTGTGTATCCTAAAGAGAGCCCTGAGAACCAAATATAAAGACCTAGAGGGCTGCGTTTGAGCCCTGAGCCTGAGGTTCCTCACCTTTGCATTGGATCTTCCTGCATCTGACAAAATGCACACAGGAACCATAGATGAGATCTACCTCTCTGAGGGCAGAGAGAGAACTCTTGTGTTTAGTAAAGGAGGCCCAATCTTAGATTCCTCGCTCCAGCGTCTCTTAATCCCAGCACTGGAGCTCCAGCATCAGAAGGTCCATAAAGGCAGCATTCTGTTCAACAACTTTTTTAAAATTAATTTTCACATATTGAAACAATTAAAACTTATTTTCTATAACAAGAGGAAATATATCTCATTACTAAAAACATATATAAAAGCTTTCTTATCCTTTCTTACTTTGTTTCACGACTTCCTCTAATCCCTCTTCGCTGATTTCATTATAATACATCTTTAGCAGTCTTCCAACCCATTTTAAACATTCTTATTTCAAATCCCCTAATTTACATTCTTTCTCTATCATTATCCAACTTTACTATTTTCTACTTATTTCCAATTCTAAATACACACCTAAGCCTCAATTTCTTCCAAAATTCTGAGGCTGTTTCAGGAAGCAGCTTGGATCAAAAGGACCCTAAGGCATTACAACCCCCTGGCATGCCCCAAACTAGAGAGATAGCTAGTTAGCCTTTTTCTAATGGGAAGGAAACTTCTTTAAAAAAACCAAAAGGGACATAGGAATGTGAAGTGTTTCTCTGTAATCTCTTCTGCCCTGCTAGCTTGAGCTCATCAGGGTGCTGGATAGACCCACTTTTATATTTATACCACCGCCATGGGATTGTACCGTCCATACATTAATGTACCTGCTTCTTCTTTTGCATTTATTATTATTATTATTATTATTATTATTATTATTATTATTATTATTATTTTACTTGCATTTTTTTTTGTAACCGGCCATGAAATCCTAGATAAATGTTTAAAGAAAACCATTAAGTATTGGTTTTTGAGCTCCTGTAATATACTTTGGTTATCCTCAATTACACAATGCAGTACTATGTTGATATTATCAGCCTTAAATGTGACAGCTCAGCTCAACTCAACTGGGGAATTGCATTAACACCAAAATATTTAGTTCACATCATGATTCTCTCCTGCTTAAACTTATGTCCTTTTTAGCATCTGCGAGCAGTGATGAATTATGAATGCAGTTCATCAGAAACCTGATGAGTTGCATTAGTCTGCAGTTATTATATCCTTCAGAAACATAAGTCAGGCATTGCTCTGGTTTTCATGTGTGCAATGTCAAGGAATCTCAAGTTTCATATCACGGTAGAATTATAACAAACATACAGGGAGCAATGAAACAATACCAGTGTCATATACAAGTAGGGATGTGGGAGAAATTTGATTGAGTTCACATTTAAAGGTGAGCCTAACTAATCTAAAAGAATGTGTGAACTGAAACACTGCCATTCTTCAAAACTGGCACTTCTCTGAATTTTGCAATGCAGTTTACCAGATAAGTAATGCATATTAAAATGCATATAATGTGGTGAAGTGTGTATTAGTGAAAATAGCATACAGAAATACATTATATTAGGGGAAACTGTTCTGCAGAGATGCATATTCAGCCTCTGAACTTAATAAATCTGCTTTTTTGAGAACTCTCTAAAAATAACTGCAAATCACTGTGATAATGTGGAGAACATAACCTAAGATTGGAAAAAAGAGAAACAGAGAGAAACCATAACAGACAGATTCACCCCTCCCTACCAGCATTCCCTCAGTGGAAAAAAATAAAAATAAATTATGAATTCAGGAGTTCAACAATATTCTGAAATCCAAAAATTGTTGTTTCAAGAATAACTCCTAAAGACTTGTAAACTCCATTTTTAGTTGCCAGGCGATATGTGCTCTAACTATAGCTCCCCTTTCTCCCCTGAACAATCCAATGACAAGGCACAAACTCTGATGGCATTTCACTGTTTGTGGGTGGAATTCAATAATATGCTGACAAACTCAGTTTACACAATAAACGTTGATTTGGTGCTCTTGTGCAACAAACCCACTTTCCCTGAAATCAGACTTTTTGCAATAAAGAAAGGGGAAATGCACTGGAAGTTGGGGAATAACACCTGCTTGTTTCATCATTGTCTAACTTTGATGCAAACAAATCAGAACGAATTCTCAGTAAATTGCCAGTATCATCTAACCTCCTTGCGAATTTTGTGCAAATAAATCATGATGAATGCTGTATAAACAGGTTATCTGAAAGTGACCTGAATGTGTAAGGAAAGTAATCCTTTATTAATTAATGTGTTTGTTTGGCTTGGAAATCCTATACTTGACTATATATACTATGAACATTTCAAAAGCCTGTAGATCATATTTAACAAGAAGACTATGGTGTTGTTGTTGTTGTTTTAATAATATGTGTGTTTTATTGGATCAAATATTAGTTATTTTCAAATGCTGTCTTTTGTCTTGCCATTGTCTCAGGGCGGGGCATTCTGAAGCCCATAACTGCAACCCAGTGATAGATAAAAACACTTAATAGAACAAGGACACACAAATCTGCTAGAAACAGATTACTGAATCTTTAGCACATTTCATGTGGAAATAAATCGCACTGACATAAATGTGATTCAGTGCATTTCAGTTTAGGATTGGGCTAGAGTTCACCTTGATTTCAACAGAACTGAAGTGTACTAGACTTTTCCTGGAAAATACACTTTGATCATTTATTATGATTTTTCTTGGTAGAAAGACCCGGATTCCACAAAAGTGTAAATGTGTGGTATAACATTTATGGTAAATGGCTTTCTGTATCCATCAAGAGAGTTTCATTTCCTGCCAATGACCCCCCCCCCCCGTCTCATTTTCTATTTCAGGACTGCCACTCTGGAACATAGGAAACTTCCCTTATACTGAGTCAGGCTGCTGGCCCATTTCCCACAATGCCCGAGACAGTGACAAGCATTTCTTTCATTTGCAGACTGCTTTTCATTTGAAAATCAGAGCAGTTTACAAAATCGGATAAAACAATAAAATACAACCATCTCAGCACCTCACAAAAATTAGAAAATACTTGTAATCACAATACAAGTAGCAGACACAGGGCATAGCACCTAATGTCTGGAGGGTCCCAAAGTCTTCCTCAACCTTGGCCCTCCAGATGTTTTTGGCCTACAACTCCCATGATTCCTAGCTAGCAGGACCAGTGGTCAGGGGTGATGGGAATTGTAGTCACAAAACATCTGGAGGGCTAAGGTTGAGGAAGCCCGGTCTAGATGAATATATGCATCTTAAGCTGACAAAAGAGCACTAAAGATGCTTGACATACGTGCAAAGGCAGGAAGATAAGATGTGACTCTATACAGATAGATGCATGCATACAGCTTGTTTGTTTTTGCAGGCCAACCTTTATTATCCTTTTCTCCTCTTCCTCCTTTTTTGTGAGAGAAGAATCCCAAAGGTTTTGTGTACATGCAAATACCCAAGCTCATAAGTTACTTTTTGTAACTATATCCACCTATATTGGCCACCTCATGAGAAGAGAAGACTCCCTAGAAAAGACCCTGATGTTGGGAAAGATGGAGGGCACAAGGAGAAGGGGATGACAGAGGATGAGATGGTTGGACAGTGTTCTCAAAGCGACTGGCATGAGTTTGGCCAAACTGCGGGAGGCAGTGAAAGATAGGCGTGCCTGGCATGCTCTGGTCCACGGGGTCACGAAGAGTCGGACACGACTGAACGACTGAACAACAATAACAAAAAACTATATCCAGTGCTACCCAAGCAAAATAATTGTCATGCAAGAACATCCCCTGCTCTCTCCTCCCCACTTCAGTCCCTTGTGGCCCCTGCTAAAAGCATCCCATGAGTAAGGCTGTGCTGCACTGGGAGAGACAGTTTGCAGTAGTGGGAATCTTCCTCCTTAGTGTGACTCTACTGGATACCCAATGTAAGGCATATACAAGGGGAGGGAGAGTAAGCCTTTGCAGTGCTCCAGTGCATGTTCAAGATTTGCAGCCTACAGCATGTTGGGCATGTCGGTGCATTGACAACCTGTTCCTACAAACCGTTACAAGAGAATGGGCAGAAATGTTACATCTTGGAAAGTTGTGAGGGCAATTTCTGGAGATGAAAACCATACAATTGGAAGCAAATATGTGCTTAATAAAACATTTGGAGTCTGTTAGTTTTAGTGTGCTTTTTGCTTGTTATGAGTACACGAGGTTCTAACGTTCTCCTAAACCCTTCTTAGCAAAATAAGAGTTATTTTGCTTTCCACTGCACATTAAGTTCCCACCCTCATCTGAGACATGTGTTGATTGGCAAGGATTCTACCTTAATGTGCTGAGAAAGAAATGATTTCCTGCAGGGCTAGATCTCACCTGCAGGCTGCTCGTCATTTCAGAAAAGAAAGAGGAAGCCGGAAAAGCTATGACAGTCTGGATATGTCTTGGGGGACATCACATTGCCAACCCTGATCTCATGGATCTAAATACACTTAGGCATAGGTAAAGGTGTCTAGAGGCCTCCCCACTTGTTAACTGAACTAAAATAATGATTATGTTGTTATGTACCCTGAGCTGATGGGATAGATTAGGAGTCTATCAAATAATAAAGACATCACAGAGTTTCTTAGTTCACATTGCCAGTGAAAGTATTTCATATCTATGATTGCACACACACACACACAACCCAAATTTCAGCAAAGAATTGTAGAAATGTGGAATGGGAAGAGTGAGGAGGTATGAGTCTATTACTGATGAAGAACACAGAGAACTTTCTGAAAGTTTCTCATAAAATGACTGGCTGCCAAAGGCCCCCCCCCCCGTTGCCAGCCCTGAAGCAAAGGGGGTGTATAGATTGTGGTAACTTGTTGCAAAAGGACTTGTCTGCAGACCACCTCAGTCAACTCCTGCTTTACTGCTGCTTCAAAATGGCTGCTGACCACGGTATGAATATTTCCCTCCTTTTCAGTTTCTGAAGATCATGAAAGTGGGTCAATCTCATTTGTGGAATGAAAACAATGAACAATTTGTTCTCATTTGTGGAATGAAAACAATGAACAATTTTTAAGAAAATAATTCAGGAGCGGTAGCTCAAGCCACTCATTAGGTGATTTGACTGTCATTAAGCACCAAGGAGGAACGAGGGGGGTGGAGAACCAAACTTGCTTCAGGGTGACACCAGGTCACAGGAAAACACAGCTGAAGTTCCCCAGCCCTGTTATAATGACACACAAGGGAGCAAACACCAAATTAGCTAGGCAGTGGGCCTTGAGATGTAGCTGAGCGGCCAAAGGGATCCTGGGACAGGCTGAGCAGATTCTGTTTGTGTCCAAAGAAAACTGACACAGGCAACACATCTGCTGATCATTAAAGAACTCTCAATGTGGCTGAAAGGCTCAATAATATATTTTAAATTGTATGAACAAATTGTCACTGGCTCTTGCTTTCTCTTCATGACAGTGAGTAACAATAAATCTCCAGCCAAGGTCAGCACAGCCAGTATTTCATTCAGGAAAGAAGAGCGGGCCTTCAACATATTTCCAGTTAACAGACCAATTCATTGTATCGCCCAGTATGAGAACCATTAAAGCCTGGCAATAGAAAAAAGGAGAAGGGTTGTTGTTGTTGTTGTTGTGGCACATTTAACTTCCTGACTTTAAAAACAACTAACTAAATGGAACCTAAAGTTTCTACTCTAGCTGGCTAGGCATTACATAGTGTTGTATGGAATTGCCATTTGTGTAAGAGAAAGTAATCAATTCAGTAGGATTTTAGTAACTCCACCCTTACCCTTGGAGAATTGCTGAATCCAGTAAACTGAAAGAAACAGCAGGTGTGCCCCAGAGACCAGATGGGTCTCATAATTGGAAATTGGTTTCATAAGGTTTGCTCTCTTGTCCAGTAGATGAGAGTGGGGAAATAGACCAGTCAGAATTACAGCAAAAGCAGTTCTTACACAAAACAGCTGAAAACAACATTGTCTTATAGTTAAGTTAGCAAGGTGACTCCTTCCAGTTTGACTGTTGTCCTGTTTTGTGTGCAGGGAACTCAAGAACTAGATCGTGGGCAGTGCTTCCAATTGCCCATACAGAGACATTCATGTGTACAATCACTCAAGGAACACATGCATAAGGTACATCCTACCACCTTCTCCCTGTGCACGTTCCTTGAATCTGATTCTTGAACTTCATTTTAGAAATCTGACCAGTAAATTCTTTAATGGGCAAACAAATCATTATATACACAGCTCGAATCAGATCAGAGACGCCACACACTATATTCTGCTGTAAAAGGTAAAGGTAAAGGGACCACTGACCATTAGGTCCAGTCGCGGACGACTCTGGGGTTGCAGCACTCATCTTGCATTACTGGCCGAGGGAGCCAGTGTACAGCTTCTGGGTCATGTGGCCAGCATGACTAAGCCGCTTCTGGCAAAGCAGAGCAGCACATGGAAACGCCGTTTACCTTCCCGCCAGAGCAGTACCTATTTATCTACTTGCACTTTCATGTGCTTTCAAACTGCTAGCTTGGCAGAAGCGTGGACTGAGCAACGGGAGCTCACCCCGTCGCAGGGATTCGAACCGCCGACCTTCTGATCGGCAAGCCCTAGGCTCAGTGGTTTAACCCACAGTGCCACCCTGCTGTACTGCCCTTTAAATGATTCACCTAGGGATAGATTCTTCTGTTAATTTCAGAAGCTCAGTCAGATGGTTTCAAAATTAGATGGTTGGTGGCCAATGAGACATTTTAAGTTGTGAAAATCTGCAGCTCTGAAAATGTATATGTTTTGTCTGACCCTTGGACTGTTTTGTTTGTTTGGCAGGATTTGTATTGTAATGGCCACTGGCTATAAACAATAAAAAAGTCTGACCGAGTAAACTTCATAGCCAAGAAAGAAACTTAGGCTGTGTACATGCAACATTTTATTCTAAACTCATTGAAGCCCTGAGTACTTCCACATAGTCCACACAAAATCTAGATCTATTGCATATTCTTCCCCCCTGAGAAGTGCTTCCTGAGAAGTTTTTGCTTTCCAAAAACACAAGCTCATTGCAGATTGATTCCACATTACTCCACTGTTTGCCCCTTTGAAACCAGATGTAAGCAATTGCAATGCAATTGCCAAGATTGCAATTACCACTTCCTTCTTCATTGACAGAGAACATGTATAGGGAGGAAAAGGTGTGGATAATCTATCCACTTGTCCCATGCCTAGAAAGCATGGGGCCAAACAATTTTTGAGAGGCTTTGCCTTTGGCTTGCCACTTTCATCCAGAAAACCTGCTCTTTAGGACTAAAGTGGAACAAAGTTCAATATGTGGAAAACCCAATTGCCATTCTGTTATGATTTAGCACTAAAAATGGGTTTCCCCAGGAGGGGAAAGCAGCAGGAAAAATGGAAGTATGGATAAACTCCTAATCAAGGGGAGGGATTTCAAACACATATCAATAAACTATACACACCCTTGTAGACAGCAGGATCTAGAATAATTCTAGATTGAAAGCAGCATGTCGAGAATGAGACCAATGATTCTGGATGGAGAAAAACTACATTTTTGTACTGTAAACAGGTTAGTGCGTATGCAGCCTAAAAATAATGCAGGATCTCTACAACAGAAGATTGGAGAGGAGGTGCCTGTGGGTGCATAGGTATGTGATTATTGCACTAGAAAGACAATGTATATAATATCAAGAAAATGTATTTTTGAAATTGAGAGTGCAAGACAGCAGAGTGCCTACCAATAGCCAGCTGTCTCTTCCACTTCCATCATCTATGGGAATCTGATTCAATGAAAAGAAAAAAAAACGTGTTAGTAAAATACATAGTATATTGAAAGGGAGCTAAATAAGGTGTCGTTTATAAAAAGGAAAGGAAATGCAGGATTATGGACAAAAGGCATTGAACTGGGCTTGCAGTATATCCAGATTTATCTACAGAACAGCCTTTGTCTTTATTTCTGAGAAATAAAGACAAGCAGCACTAAAAAGAAAATGTCACAGATTCTTCAGATGCAGCTCTAAAGTTTTGCCCAACCCAGCTTTGAAAATATAGCTAATAAAACTGCACGTGCTTAAGGTCTCATATGGGATTTCCATAAAGTAAAATCCTTCCCGAAAGGTGTTTCATATTCTCTGAAAGCCAAAAGGATGCAAGATGAAACCTTAAGAATGAAGCACCTGAAAACAATGACAAATGTTATTTCCATTGCGTCAGACCATTGGGGTATCTAGCAGAGTATTGTCTACACTGACTGGCAGCAGATCTCCAGGGTTCCAGGTAGCGGTCTCCCCCTGCCCTAGCTGGAGATGAGCTAGGGGGTCTCTGAATGCAAGGCAGGTGCTCTGCCCTTCCTCAAGCTGTGTTCGATGAAAAAGCCATCCCCTTTCACATCACACTCACCTTCCCTCTTTTGATTGTGGGCTTGTGGGCAATGCCTTTCCTCTCTGTTGATCTGTGTGCATCTCTTTTCTTTTTAAAACCTATAAATAATAAATATTATTAACAGCACTACTAGTTTTGGCATTATCATCTCATTTTCCTTGACAAGTGACATGAAACAGAAACATGCAATCTGAAGAGGGGTTTTTGTTTTTTTGTTCTATCTGGCTAGCATTAGATAGTAGTGGGGGCGGGGAGAGTGTGCACTTTTATTTAAAGACAGCTTGCAATGTAAGAGACTGCGGGAAGTGAAGAAATTGTTTTTAACACACAACCTTAGTGATTGCCCTCCTCTTTCTCCTAATTTGTTCTCTGGAGCCTAAATAGTGCTTAAGGCTCCTGTTATTTGTCAAATGCCTGTCTATTGGCCAATGTGAACTCACTCAGGTCACCAGTCATTATCTCTCCTACTCCAGGAAAGGGCTGGCTGGGACCCGCTGAATGGGAACGGCTCTATTTTGAGCAGTAGGCTTGAGTCCTCCCCAGCTGTGGCTCTGCTCAGGAGTAAACACTCAGACTTGCTGAAAATAGGTGTGCTTAAAAGCACCCCCCGCCCAAATATTGGCAGGCATAAACTTCCCAGCAGCAGAAAAATCCACTGAGAGGAGTGATGATCAGGACATTTAGCTTGTTCCTTTTCCTGGGGCACAGAATTGATTGGTGTGAACATGTCCCCAAAATATGAGTCCATTTGGGGAGGATTCTATAGAGAACAGCAGCACAGCAGTATTAATCACATCAGGCTGGGCCAGCTTGACCTGTGTTTCTGCTACAACTTTTCAGAGATGTGTGTGAAAATACCCTGAGTTTGCCTCAAGGAAGGTTTATAGAGAGAGTTTGCTCTCATTCACTCATCACCACATACTTTGGTATCCATAACAAGGGTGTGGAAACAGATATTGCTATCCAATATCATGACCCCAGGACAAGAAGATCAGTGGCTGATGAACCAATCTGTCAACAAGTTTTAGAGCAGAGGAGCCCTATGAAAATAACCAGCTGTCAATTTCGTTTCTTATACCTTCTATATGAAATAATGGTATATCATAACCAGCACCCATATAAACACTGTTCCATTTGACCACCACCTCCAAAAACGGAGAAAGAAAGCTTGAGATGGAATGAGGCAATCAGGTCCTGGGACAGTGGAATAATCAGTTTTCGTTTATGTACACAAATTAACAGATAAAATGAAACAGAGTGAATAGGGGTGTGGATGGCATCTTGCAAATGTGTAGATACAAATAAGGGCTCTGGAAATACAAGAGCATGGATGCTGCAATGACCATGAAGAGGTACAGAAGGAAACACCTGTCCACACCAATCATGCAAAATGTTGTACCACTAAAGAAGCACAAATTTTTGCATGAAAAAAATCCAGGAAGTACAATGGTGTGACAGTTCATGGGCAGTGATGGTGTGAGCTGCTCATGATATCTATCTATCTATCTATCTATCTATCTATCTATCTATCTATCTATCTATCTATCATTTATTTATTTGTGTCCAGTTGCTTACTGGTCAATAGCATTTGGGAGGTAGTTTCCAAAGAACACCATGAGTTAGATCAGGTGTCGAGAACCTGTGTTCCTTTATGTTGCTGAACTACAATTCTCATCAGCCCCAGCAAGCAAAGCCAGGGAAGATGGGAGCTGTAGTTCAAGTCCATGGACAACTTCATCGGGTATACTCCTGAAGGGAGAATGCCATTTAACAGATCTGCCTGTGTCTTCATTTTATAGCTTTAAAAAACAACAACAATTCCTGCCATGTGGCTCATTCTGCATTCCATCACACCCCAGAAGGAGCAAACACAATAATAGCTAACCATGTTCCTCAAGCATTTCACCTTGACATGTTCTGACTTGTATATTGAGAAATCAATTATGAGGTGATGTTTCAGTATGGCCTCTGTGATTGGGAAACATCTCATTTTGAAATGATTTGCAGTCTGTACTTTCTGGAGATCTGCCTTCCTTCCTCAGTTCCCCATTTATGAGTAGACAAAATCAGTTTGCTCTAAATACACAAAATGTCTCATAATGCAAGATGCTCCCTGTTAACAAGACTTACCTAGTTCAGGGACTGGAGAACCTATGGCACTCCAGGTGATGTTGGACCCCAACTTCCTCAGTCCCAAACAGCATGGCCAATGGTCAAAGATGGGCACTGTAGTCTGAAGGGTACCAAGTTCCTGATTTCAGATCTTGATGGTGAGACCAAACATTCACTTTGTATTGTATCTAACACCAGCAGTATATTCCCTTGTTTTTATTTAGGCATTTGTCTTTTTTTGAGTCTTTGCATCAAGGGTTTTAAAAAATGCGGCTTTGATGTAAATTGCATCAGCTGATAGTCAGGATTACAGCAGACTTCAGGAGCACTGACATGTTACATTCAATGAGTGTACAATCTGTGCACCTGTATATACAAATAGTTGATCTGTACAAATCAACAAGCGTATGCTCTTTCACACAAACGTGTACATGTACAGAGATAGCTTGCACCTGTGTTTAGTGCAACTTGCACTAGGGAGAGATTTGAATCTTTTCCTACTGCAGAGAATCACATTTCCAAAACGGATACTTTGCTTGGGGTGGTGTTGGTCAAATCCACCACTGGAGCAAATGCAAAAATACACTTAATGACATGTCTAGTTTGGTCCTTGATTATGAACGAGAAGAGAAAGCTGGAACAAAAAAGAGAGACAAAAAACAGTATTTCTGAGACTTCCTTTCAGCCACTAGGACTACCACCTTTTTTTGACAGCAGCTTTGAACTTTTAGAAGCTGCCTGAGTAGCAAAAAGTCCATCAGCTTCTGCTTTCCAACACCTCAAGACAGGAGAAAGCTGTAGTTCTTTCTGCTTGTGCCTTTGCTAAAGTTGCAGTAAGACTACCACGGGTGCGGGGAATGATCACCCTGTAAGCCATGGAAACATGGGTGGGCCTCCAGATGTTGCTGGGCTACATCCCAAGATGACGCAGCCAATAGCCAAGGATGATGTGAGTTTCGATTCAGTAACTACAGGAGTGCCACCCAAGGATACTTATGACAAACTGTGGTGACAACATTGTGTAAAATGAGCACTCCCTGTCCCGCATAAAGATAATATCCGAAGTGCTCTAGCTGGTCAACCAAATCAATGCTTGTTCCAGATTTGGGGGTCTTTGGGCAAGATTCTCTCAGTGGACCCATCTCACTAAGTACCAGCCTCTTCTTTCTACAGTTGTTACTGCCCATTCACTGGTTTCTTCCTTTGGGCCTGATTGTACCATCTCCTAAAGAAGGTGTGCTGGCAAGATTACTGCTCCTTGTTTGGTTCCTCCCAATGCTCACTCACTTGGTGAGGGCAGGTAAACAGGCGGCGGCAGCAGCAGCAAAGAGAAGGAGGAGGCCAGGAGGCTCTAGGGATTGGTTGTGGGGGGCCCCCACTCCAATTGGGGCATGGGCCTAGGAAGGTGCCTGACTATGCCAGCCTCTGGTGCTGGTCCTTAACCAAATCCATGATGACCAGTTAAGAGGATCTGTTGGATGCTTTCACCATTTGTCAGTACAGGGGAAATATTAGAGAACCTATCAAAAAGAGTGGGGCAGATAAATGCACCTTTAAATGACCACCTGCTGAATCCCCAATACTATTATGGGAGATTGCACAGAGCAGCTTTCCTAGGTCCCATGACCAGTTGATCACAATAACCTCTCTCTCCTGGTATTATCTTGTATATGGTGATGTTTTAATTGACTTTGATTTTAGGTGGCTTTAAAATAATAGGCAAAAAAAAAAAAATGTGCCTTAAAATCACCTGGACTGCAATCCAGCACACACAAGCAGTTTAAATTCTATCACAAATCAATTGGATTTTAGAGGCCTAATTGTGTGCAGGATGGCAGCCAAACCATTTAAAAAACAGATCCGTCAGAGCTGAGCAACTGCAGAGATTTGTGTCTCTTGAAAAACAGTTAATCCCCCCACAGTGTGTGTTTCTAGTAAAAGTTTAATAATTCAACTTATTTAGGAAGATAACTCATCTGGAATGCCAACGATGATCTGAAACACTGTTTAAGAAATGTTTAAACTATGTGTGCAAAACCTACAGGAATATGTCTTTAATAATCGTCTGGGATTTTTTTTTCTTTTTAAAAATGCAGTTAGAATCTCATTAAATCTAAATAGAAAGCTTACTCGGGAAACAATTTAAAAATAGATATTGAAACCCAAGAATTCACACTCTTCTGTATTTGTTCTCATTACAATGCACACCTAAGAATTTGGTAATTTTTTCCAGGTGCTTGAAAATAAAAACTGGTTTGCATTTGTAGTTAGTTTCAGATTTTAAAGTAAACAGGGTACTTGAACTGAAGGACATGGTTTGTCCATAATATACATCCCATCTGGGAATGTTTAATTTTAAACACATCATTAAAAAGCAGCCAGTTTAATGTTTTTAAAGAAATTCCCTACCATGGTAAAGCATTTGGAGGAAATTTCCTTTTAGTTAGGAACACTAAGAATTTTTTCTTTCTTTTTAGAGCTCTAGTTCAGACAGGCACAATGGGGTGAAAACACAGATGTAGTAAGTGGGAATTACTTTTCACAAGGAGGAGAGGGGGGGAAATGAAGGTGAAAGGCCCCAAAATCTGAGGAGGGAAATGCATGTTTGGGTATGTTGAGGAAAAGTTAATGCAAGCAATCAGAATGTTATGCTTGAACTCACTGTAGGAGAAACACCCTTCACCTGTGAGGATTTTCCTATCCATATTTCACAGCACTGTTGCACTGTGGCTTGGTCTGCAAACACGTGCAGGTGATCATGTTTACCGTATCTCATTGCTGTAAAAAAACAGGGCTAGCCAAAAGCAGTCTCCATTTTGCTGGCTGTAAAATCAGCACCATTTGGATCAGTTTGGGGTGTGTGGAGTGAAATTTGGAGTTGGAGAAATCACTTATCTTTGGGGCTGCTTCCCCCCCCCATCTTTTTTGTTGCCCCCAGAAATTTAAACCAAATGAGAACGCTCAGCTCAGCATTAGTACAAACCTTTGGCACATAGGTGCAGAGAGAGAAAAGGAACATTTTTTTTTTTTTGGCACCGATATTTCTGCAAGCTGGGTTCGTAGGTTACACAAGCATTTTGACGCCAGGGTGAAATGGCAAAGCTGCCACTGAGTTACCATTTTGGGGTGCAGATGTGTGTTGACAGATGCTGTGAAGGCTTTAAACTGTCAAGGTTATTTTCTGTTTCGAATATTTCAGGCTGGTCACCAGTGAAGCAGCAATCTTGATATATGGTGGAGCATTCACAAGGTCTATTGTCAGGCAAAATTGGCAGTGCACTGCAACCTCACCTCACTGCTGTCCTATAAATATAAGCATGTGAGTGTGCGTTGAGTGGGCTTGGATCAAATGATTTTTAATTGAGTTTCAGGCATTTAGATCTGGGCTCTAGCCAAGCTCCTCCCCCAGCCTATCGATTAGCTTGTTGTGCAAAGTGTAGCGCAAAGTGGCAGGCATCTTGTAGTATATGACAGGAATGGGAGTCGTAAGAATAAATTTATAAAACTATACTGATTGTAGGAACTAGAAAGCTCTAGGGTACAGAAGTAGTACCCAGAGGCGTACAAAGAGGTTCATGAAACTGGTCTCTGCTGAGTATATAGGCCAGGCCCACCACCCTCTGCAAAAATAACCTACCAAACTATGGGGTGTGTGACATATATGTTGGTAATATGCCACCGTTGTCGTGGAAGGATCAAACACAGGAGAAGCCTTCCATCTTTCTCACACCACAGCACAAAGGTGTGTGATCTTTTCCGCCTTTCCTCCTCACCTCGCCCTCACTCTGGACACTTTGATTACTTAGGTTGCATAAAATGTAGTAATTTACAATGTGGCTATTGTGGTAAACTGATTTTTTGTGTGGAGGCATTGATACAGCTCCTTGCCAAGGATGCAAAGGACCCCAGGTACGCCTCTGGTAGTATCACCGGGGGGTGGGATAGTTTAGAGAGGAGTAAAAAATCCACTTTGATGTCTAAGTTGATTAGCTTGAAAAATGATAAAAGTAGGGACTTGTGTTTGATTTTGTACCTATTCTGTAAGAAAGCATGAGGACTGACAGTCAGGCACCTGTAAGCCATATGCTTTAAATAAATCTTGTAGCTAGTCTTAGAGCTACTTATCCTCATATTTCTCTCAGGGGGGAAAATCACACAAGATCCAGAGTGGGATTCCACAGATGTGGCAGGAATGAACAAAGGCCTAAGGAATAGGAATAGGAATAGGAATAATTTATTATTGGCCAAGTACATTTTCCAACATACTTGGAATTTGTTTCGGCTACATTGCAATGTAAACATACAGACACTGTTCCTCTCACAATACAAAGAAGTAAAGAAACCCCACCCATATTTTACCTCCCCTTAAGCTATACAACTACGAATTTAACAATTTAATGGCACAAGGGAAAAAACTATTCTTGTGCCTGGCCAATTTTGTATATGAAGTCCTGTAGCGACGTCCAGATGGAAGTAAATCAAGCAGATGATGACCGGGATGTAAAGGATCTGCTACAATTCTCTCTGCTCTCTTCCTTACTCGGGTAGCATAAATTGTCTCTATTGAAGGCAAGCTAACACCAATTACCCTTTCTGCAATTCTTACAGCTCGTTGGAGCTTTTTCTTGTCTCTCTTAGAGGCTGTACCGTACCAAGCTGTTATAGAATTACAGAGAACAGTTTCAATGATGCCTCTGTAGAATTGAATCAACACTTCCTGGGACAATTTAAATTTCCTTAGTTGACGCAGGAAATACAGCCTCTGGTGTACCTTTTTAATAATACTATTGATGTTGCTTGACCAATTTAAGTTATAAGAAGGGTGCAATCCTAAGCATATGTGCTAGGGGTGTTTACCAACCACAGTATTTTACTTGCATCTGTAGCTTTAGGAAACTGTCTGATCTGTCACAAAATAAAATAACCCCCCCGCCCGCTACTTCTACATCCCCTCCTTTCTTGAGCTTTGAGCATTTCCCTCAGGAAGTTTGGCTTCATTTCTTGGGATGGGTCCAGGCACTGGTGGAGGAAGAGGAGGGCAGGGGGAGCGCTCTGCCCCCGGCAGCATGATACTGGTAGGGTGCCATTTGCCTGCGCTGGGCGCCATGCCCCTGCAGGGGTGTGTGCCCTGCCTGCTATCCACCCCCCCCCCATTGTGGAGTATGAAGCTCCACCACTGGGGGCGGGGGTGGCTGTGGCAATTTTTTTTTTTTTGAATGGCCGTTCCCACAGAGCCATTCAGAAGCTGAAGGAGTCTCTGAGCCTCCTTGAGACACCCTGTTTGATCACATGACACAGTGCACACACACCATTTGAGTGGCATTGCTCATCAGCTTGGGGGGGCAGCCCCCCTCAAATATTTTATTGGGGGGAGGCAAGACCCCTTGGCCCCTAGGAGTTGGCTCCTTTGCACCTG
The DNA here is from genome assembly GCF_009819535.1 of Lacerta agilis. Classification (NCBI taxonomy): domain Eukaryota; kingdom Metazoa; phylum Chordata; class Lepidosauria; order Squamata; family Lacertidae; genus Lacerta; species Lacerta agilis. The sequence continues at coordinate 39,447,217 of NC_046314.1, read as the reverse complement.
AGGCAGTTATGGCACTTGATACAGTTATGACAGTTTTGAACAGTCTTAACCCTTAGATCAGCAGGTATGCTCTGTTGTGCTGCTGTCTGCCTCAGTTAGTCTGTAACAGTCTGCAACTGTATTTATCTTTGATACAAATCTATGTAATATGTATTAGTAACATAAGTAACACCCAGCTGTGTTGTATATTTAATCTGCAAGTGCAAGTTCACAAAGTAAAAGTTATTTGTTATTTAAACTTTAAAAGACAGTGTCTTAAATAGTTTTTATCGGGCGGAAAGGGGAATCAATTAAAGGGCCAGATGACCTGGGCTGTCTTCTGCATAACTCTGCAAAGGGGAGCTAATTCCCATTAAAAGGAAGCTCCACTGAAACAAACGAATGACATTTCTTAGCTAAACATTTATAGAGCTGGGCTACTGATTGATTGTGGAAATTTTCAATCTAGCTGAGCGCTTAGTCACCCTGTCACTTTAAAGTGTCTGTCTGAGTGAAAGGCAATGCTCATCAATGTGAGCGAACCTATTGCATATAAACTGAAGATTTTTATGGCCCTTGTATTACCCATGGCTCACCAATGTTAAGGCAAAATTGGGTTCTGTTGCTCACTGGGTACGACTCCTGTGGAAGCGGCAGTACGGCCACTTGTAACTTTTATTGGTTTTAAAAGTTTTTATACATGAGGCAAATAGCACCACATTTTCTAGAGGCTGGCATCCTGGAAAGGCTTAGGAGTTTTCCACCTGCATGACTGGAAAGCAGATGATTAAGTTTAAGTGCAATGTAGCCCTCGCTGTCACCTTTCTGAACCTTTGACCCAATACAGTTAACAGAGCATTAAAAATGTAACAGCATTCATCTTGTGGCCTCCCACAGAGATCTCGTCTGAGGGAATATTTCTGCTCCAAGCTGGTATATGTCCTAGCTTGAGCGGAAAATGTGTCCAGAAGAGCAGGAATTCTACCGGCCATTTCTGATCCATCTTCTTCTCTGTTTCTCCTAACTACTCTTACCCCTCCCTAGACCACAGTTCCCAACCCCCACACCATATATCACCATTTCTCCTGTTCCCCCAATACCTGTCCATTCACCCGCTGTCACCCATCACCCTCCTTTGTATCCATGACTATCCCCTTTTCTCTCTCATCTCTTAACCTAAACAATGGTCTCACTCTGTATATATCCTGCCAATCACAAAGCTCTGCAGGAAAGGCCCTCCTGTATACCATCTTCTCAAGAGGCCCATTCTGTGCAGTGTAAGAACTGGGTCTTTAGCATGGTGGAACCTACCCTTTGGAATTTATTCCCTCAGACTAGAACCATTTCTACTGTCATTCCGGCACCTATTGAATGCCTTCCTTTTCCAGCAGCTGAAAATCTTGATACCAGTCCTGGTCTCTGTTGGATTTGTAACTGTTCTTACATATGAGTGTCCATAATAGTTTTTAAACTGTTTTCATTTATGTAAATATATGAAATTGTAATTTCTTTTATAACTGATGTTTTCATTGTGCAGTCACTTTTAGATATTTTCTGGGAAGCAATTAATAAATGGCAGTTCATGGGAAGCAATTAATAAACGGCAATAAATAAAGATCAGCTCCTCTGTGCCATGCCTCTTCTGTCCTTCCTTTCTACCATCTAAGGGTTGCCAGGTCTCTAGGTTTGATTTAAAGTTTCAGGGTTTTAGATTTCAGGGTGTACAAGGGAAGGACTATTATCTGTGGGTCAGAATCACACAGGCTTACCATTTCCTGTAAGGTTTTGCAATTTGCTCCTCCCACAGTCCATCAGGCTTCAACCTGAAGCACCAGGCGCAGCCCAACCTTCCAACTTACCACCAGGAGCAATCCTATGCCCACAACAGAAACAGCAAGGCTCAATTCCTATCCCAGCAGGAACCAAGCTAGTTTGGGTAGGCACCATTCCTTGGCTACCAAGCCCCCACCCTCTGCATACCTAGCCCTAAAGAGATTTTGCAACCCTACTCTCCCTTTCCCTTCTCCCTCATCTCCTTTGATTCATTTTAGAATTTCAATGTGCTTCAGTTTTAAAAAATAAATGAAAAAACACGCCTTCAATTAAAAAAAAAACAACATATGCAGAAATGCACAGAGTCATCACCAAAGAATTCATCCTTTGATTTCTATCAGCCATAGATTTTCAGCAGATTGCGTGTAAGAAGTGAATGAATGGGAAGCGGCTTCTCTCACTGGTGAATATGAGCAGCCGTCTTCTTTTTCATTGGCTTCTGATTTGGAGAGTGTATTCATAAGCCGTAATGCGAGAGTCTTTGGGGGACGGTTCATTCATTTCAATCTCTCTTCACCATTTTACACAAGGTGGATGTCACTGCACTGAAAAAGCTATCTGGTGTCAGAACGCCATTTCAATTATTCAGAGGCTATTTAGAGGCTAAACAAAATTTCCTTGGCTGCTAAATTATTAACTGTACTGTATTTTTATGGCTAAAAGGACAGTGTGGTTAGGGATGCATAATGAAAAGCAATGGATAGTCCTGAGCAACTGTCTTCTATTTAAATTGATCTTCCTGTCTTAGGAATCCCTTAATAAGGATGGATGAATTGGCCAACATTGGTTTATCTTGGGTTCTCATTTTCCCAGTCTTAGGTTCAGTTCACACCATTTCCACCTCAGTTTGTAAATCTTTGATAAAAGCCTTCATAAAAAGATTGTATGCATTTTTGTGTGCATTTCACCTAATATACACATTGTTGCGTGCGATTTGCCTAATGTACATGTTTTTGCAAGCAATTTCCCTAAGATAATCAATTTCTATATAATATTTTAGCTAATGTAATAATATTTGTGTGCACTTCCTCCAATATAGGTTTCTTAAACTGTTTTTTTGGGGGAGTGGGCATTAGAGGCCTGCGCTTCAAATTTTCAAGGATACCTTTGTTTTGGATTACATCTTGCTTTGGGAAATGCAAATTAGTTAGATCCACATAAAAATGTGAAACAAATAGTTTTCTCACCCATCCCTACCTGAGCAGAGGAGAGAGAGAGAGAGAATGAGAAAGAGAAAGAGAGAGAGAGAGAGAATATGATCCAATGCAAAGGAGGACAGAATTATGATGTATAAGCAAATATGTTTTGGTAAGTGAAGTTTTTTAACCTCTGCATGGCAGGCTACACCTGAAAAAAACAACTTGCATCTGGTCATCAGTGACAGAAAAACAATAAATAAATAAATAAATACATAAATAAATAAATAAATAAATAAATAAATAATTGTACCCCGCCCATCTGGCTGGGCTTCCCCAGCCACCCTGGGCAGCGTTCAACAAATGTTAAAATACATTAAAATGTCACAGATTAAAAACTTCCCTAAACAGGGCTGTCTTCAGGTATTTTCTAAATGTCAGGCAGTTGCTTATTTCTTTGACCTCTGATGGGAGGGCGTTCGACAGGGCGGGTGCCACTACCGAGAAGGCGCTCTGACTGGTTCCCTGTAGCTTTGCTTCTCACAGCGAGGGAACCACCAGAAGGCCCCCGGCGCTAGATCTCAGTGTCCGGGCTGAACGATGGGGGTGGAGACGCTCCTTCAGGTATACAGGACCGAGGCCGTCTAGGGCTTTAAAGGTCAGCACCAACACTTTGAATTGTGCTTGGAAACATACTGGGAGCCAATGTAGATCTCTCAGGACATATATTATTTTTGGTGTGTTGTGGGAAACTTGGGGGTGACACCCATGTTGACATTTGAAGTCAAAAGTGGGTCGTGGATCAGGAAAGATTTCAAATCTATGAGTCTCGGTGTTTATGAGTAAAGGGAAGAGGTGACAGAATATGGACATTACAAGTGCACAAAGTGTCAGAGTCCTAGCAGATGTTGCAATGAGTAGAACTTTCATTTTTTTAATTTTTAAAAACTATTTATTTTTACAAAAAATAACAGTGCAACATATGGTGTATTATATATTTGGATTTGACAGAGGTGGTTACAAATAATTTGCTTATGAAACTTTGTTCATCATCATTCCAAAAAATTGTGCCATGTGTGCCAGTTCACTTGGTTTCTTTATTCATTAAATAAAGCCACAACATACAAAACCATCTCCCTAGTCCAGCCATCTCAGTATTCAAATTTGTTTAGACAGTTGTCAGCTAGTGAATTGTTCCAAACATAGTTAAACCATTCTTGTACCATACACCCACTCTCATGTTTCCAGTGCTTTGCTTTTACCTCTTGAAGTTTACAGTGTAAAAGGCTAACATCTCTTTAAATGGTATTGTTTGGGGGTAATGTTGGCCAGGGAGTTGCAGTTGAAGTCAATTCATGAGTTCTCCAATATGAGCTAAGATTTTATACCCAGGCTCCCAAGTCCAACTCTGGGATTCATCCAAACTGTGAAGGGATAGATCCACATGGCATAGGAGGAACATGAGCAGTGACACTGCATTCTTGCTATTAAAAAATATCTGCCACAGGCTCACGATTACAATGCAAGTTCTCTGTTGGGAAGTATTCATGACTTAGATAACTTAGGTATACCAGAAAGTGCTCACCAACAAATTGTTAGTCCACAGGACACATTTTTGCTTTTCACCATGAATATGGACTCTCATAATAACAAAGAATGCAAGAAACAAACAGTGAATTTCAAGTACCTACAGTTGTGTAAACATTTTTTTAAAAATAAAATGAAATAACCACATTTAACTATTTGGCACAGGATTCACAAATGAGTTCTGTGAAAATAGGAATAGAAACAAAAAAAACCTGCCAGCTAATGAATATTCATTTCCTCCTTTGTGGATGTTAGTTGCATTTTGTTCCATTGAAATCAATGAGATTTAAGTTATGAGATCCAACTCTATGTCTTGTGGGGGGGGGGGAGTTTTATTCTTTGGTTATAATGTGCACAGCTAACTTAGACCCATTTGTTCTGTACTCTGTGTTACCAGTTACTCCCACTCCATTTCCCTTCTGCTGTCACAATCTTCTTAGCTATTTGCCAAACACTTTGTCTCTTCACTTTTTTGTGTGTGCGCGTGCACACACACACAAACAATCAATCAATCAATCAATCACTGCTACTCATTTAGTATATTGCCTTGCAAACATTATGCAAAATCTAGTCTTAAAATCTCAGGTTTTTTCCCTGACCTTGTTTGATATGGTGGAGATAATACTGGAAGATTCAAGTCCACATCCTTAGGTGTGTGTTTGAGTTGTACAAAGTTCCTCTTAACCTTACCACTGTTGAAGAAGTCTTTTGACTTTTCTTTGGGTTGCCTCAAGCTTCTTACCATAAGAGTATGTTGTGGGGTCATGGGGAAAATTGGCGGTCTTGACCCGTTGACAAAAAATGGAGATGAGCCATTGGGTTGTTGCTGTGATAGTCCCATCAATGAAATCTTTTTAGTGATGGGGTCCCTCAGGGCAACTTGTCTCAGCCTCGGTAAAGGTGAGAGGTGTGGTGATTCCATAATCAAGAGAGCTGAGCTTTCTTTTTCCTGGTATTGCCATGGTAGAGATGGAAGGTTCTCATCCATTGCTTTCAGAAGATCTTTGACTCTTGTGTCTGGACAAACCATAGGACTTTGGTCTACCAGTCTGTTTTCAATTGCTGACCTTGGTGTTAGTCTACTTGCACATGACATTAAGGACCTCTGAGCCTGGTGGTTCATAGAATATGCTGGGTTATTTCCTAAAGCAGAAGGTGGCTTCTCAGATAAATATGATTTTCTCTCTTCTGAAAAACCTTTAATATCTTCTATATTTTCCTGCGGGTCCAGTTGTGTCTGATTTAATGGCTCACATGAAAAATACTTGTTTGGAGATTTAGGAGGTTCAAAATGAACCAATTCTCTGTCTGCAAACTTGGAAACTAAATGGAATATAGAGTATATGAAATCAGTTTATGTAGAAATTATAGTTGCAGTAAAGAGTTGAGATATCACTATGTGTTATACTTCAAATTTGTGATGGGGTCACAAAGAGTTGGACACGATTAAATGACTAAACAACAACAACAACAACATGATGATGATAAGATTTTTGGAAGTTGCTCTTTCAAAATGATAACAAAAGGTAAAAAATAATAATGGTAAAAATAAGGAGTACACTAAGTGTTGAGGGAATACTGTTTAGCTCTATATTGCCCCCATGCCATTCAACATCTACATGAAACCATTGAGTAATGCTAGTAAATACAAACTTGCACTTTATATTTTGCAGAGAATAATACACTCTGACTTGTTTTGCAATGAAATACCCCACCTCTTACAAGCACTAAGGGTGCAATGTATGTCCCTTTAAGATATATAAAAGTGGGAGCTAAAACCTTTCATAGTTGCCACTTCCAATATTTAAAAAGACATGTGCTGAATTGTATATGTATGCACCTTCCAGACTTCATGAGAGGCCCAGTTATATCATCTGCTCATCGTGTCCAGATATAAATTTTATGTCATGACTGGCCATGAGTCACAACGCATCAGGGTTAATTGTAGATGAGAAATGACTATGAGTTGAATCGAGGGTTCATGTGAGAGTATCTCCACTCATGGGACACTTCTACTGCAGGAAGAAGGGAGCTAATGTTTGCTGATTTCTCTTTCTCTTGGTATTCCAAAGGGGACACTCTGGAACAGTGTGAAAGGTGGGCAAGGGGGCAAAAGGCTAAAAGAGGGACTCCTCCTACAGGAGCTCATACTGGCCTATCCTTTCCCTTTAAAACAATAAGCTAAGGTGCTCTGATATAAGCTAAGGTTAAAAACAATAAATTTTCCCAAAAAGAAAAAAAATTCTTAGAATGACATAGATAAAACATATATGCTTTACATGTCTGCTTTTCAAAGACAATATCTAGAAAGCATAAAACCAAACTGATAGAAACCCATACTGTATTTTGTGATATATCATACTTTTTCAACAATAAAACAAATCCCAGTTTTAATTAAATGGGGAACAGTGGAGATAGATATTTCTATTATTACTTGCTTGTGAGATTGTAGAGGCACCTGGCTGGCCACTGTTAGAGCCAGAATGCTGTGCTTTCATTCTGATTCAGCAAGGCACTTTAAACATGTGTGACCGTATTCCTTTGTTTGCTTTTGGGACAAAAGAAACCACTATGCTCTTGCAAGAACCTGTATTGGTTCTCTTGTGCCTCTAAATAAAGTGCTGGAAAAAGGGAGGGGAATTGTTTCATCTTTGTTTTCCTTCTTTCATCCCGACACAATGAATCAGTTTTGCTATTAACGCACACTGATATGCTTTAGCTAGCCACTTGCTCACGGAGGGCATTACCTGAAATTCCCAGGTTTTTTTTTGCATGGAGTGCCCCTACAACAGCAGCAGTAACAGTTCTGCCTACCATGTAACTTAGGGGTAAGAAATCTTATTTTAGTTTGAGGGCCTCATTCCTTTCTGAGGGCCACATGCCAGTACAGTGTGGGGCTAGAAGGGAAGGTGTGTAGCGCACCAAATGCAAACTTTACCTTTTTATTGGAGGCTAGTTTCTAAACACACACTCCCCTCTCTATCTTCCATTCAAACAAGCAAGGCATTACCAGAGTTCAAGGAAATATTCTAGCCAGGCAAAAACGTTCAGGGTGTGCAGCAGGGTCCTTGAAGGGTATGGCCTGGGGAGAATTCTGAGAGCCACATAGAGAAGCCTGGCGGGCCCTGGACCTGAAATCCCTTACTCCTGATGTAACTTATCTCCCTTGGTTACCTTAATTTCAATTAAAGTCCCACTCACCCCAGCCTTTGTACAGTTAACTGAATTCCAGATTATGAAGATAAGCAGCACATATTACCTTCTGGTAAAATTCCTTGGTTTTCCAGAGTGATGGCAATTTCATCTTCCTGGATAGCATATGGCATTTCTGAGTTCAGGACAGAAGGAAACACTTTATTCTCACAGCTTTTCAAGTTTTCTGTTGTAACCTGTTCTGTCTTTTGAGAAGCTGGCATACCATCTGCATCTTGGCTTAGGGTCCCAGGAAGTTTAACATCAAACTTTTCTGAGGTACTTTCCTTCTGTAGACATATCAGACACTGGTAATACTACCATACATGGAAAAGCTGAAGTGATAAGAAACTGCAATGTGGTAAGTTCAGGTATCTAGGTGGGATGTAGACTTTGTTACTAGACTAGGGTAGGCTAAGAAGAGGGGTCCAATGTGAAAAGCTAGTCATGATCAAGTTAAGTCCCTTTAGTTTCAGAGCTAAACTGGCTGACTCTAAATCTGTGAAGACTGGTATTGTGACTGCAAAGACTATGAAATAGGATGTTCACATTTTTTGCAATAAATAATCTATGTACAATAAAACCAACAGTATAAAAACAAGGGATTTTATGAGAAATTCTTTTTCTCCAGCTGCACTTGGTATCTGCTGGTAGAGCCATGACCCAAATACAGGAAACAGTCTTATACTGAGCCAGATCAGTAGATCACTGAGCAGAGTACTGTCTACTGTGATTGGCAGCAGTTCTTTGGCACACGTTTTTCACACCACTTACAACTGCAGGTTCCACGGAATGAATCTGGGATCTTCTGCATGCAAAACATGTCCTCTACCACTTAACTACATGCCTTGTGTCAGGAGCTGGAGTCAGGGCAGGTCAGTAATAAAACACCCGGTGTCAGAGAAGTTAACTCGTTATTCAAAGAAACCAAAGCAGTGTGGGTCTAGTGATCGCAGCAACACTTCCCAGTAGGTCTAGCCCCAATGAGGCTCCTCCCTGCTCAGGTCCTACCTTAGCAATCTAAGACAAATTCATCTTGTCTGTCTTTGCTCCGCCGTATTCATTCCTCTCTGTGTTCTGGGAGACCGGGTGGGAGGGGAACTGATCACAGCAGGAGCAGGAGACTCCTTGGATTCTTCAGCAGCCTGTCTCCTGGCTCCCCTCCTCTCCTGCCTCTGAGTCTGTCCAATTCTCTGCCACAGTTTCCCCCTGCTCATGAAACCCTGCTACCTCTTCAGCTTCTGACACCTCCTCCTCCCACTCTGTTCCCTCTTCTCCCTCTGGTCACTCATCAATGTCCCACCACCAAGCCCCTGGCTCTGAGCTTTCTTCCCTCAAGGGTTCCCCAGCTGGGGCCTCCCACCACTCTTCTGCATCCAGCCAGTCCATGACACCTTGTGGGACACACCTTTTCATGTAGGCATTTGGGTAAGGGCTGAATGTTGGATTTGGCCCCTCTTTAAACCACAATGGCTGAACTTTTGCAATTGGTTGAATGGTTTTTTTAAATTGATGTTTTGATTTTATTTGCTATTTTATGTACTTTTGTGCACCACCTGCCAGATCCTTGTAGATGAAGGGCAGTGTAGAAAAACAGCCTATAACTAAATACATAAACAAATCTTCTGAGTAAAAAGGCCAAAGATAGCACTGTTGATGTATAATGTTGACATGTCTTAATAGAGAGTTGGACACTGAATCTAATATAGTACAATATTAAACCTTGACAGCCACTGTTTTTACAGGAAAAGTTTTTCTTGTTAATCTATCCTATTGAAATCTTTATTTGAAACAAGTAAAATTTATAGGCTGACTGGCTCTCCCAATGCTTGAATGAATTTTGAGCCTTAGTAGAGTACATTAAAAGACCTAGTCGGTTGGAATCTGAAACACTTTGGGAATCTGAAACTCCTGTGGGTTAATCTGTCCCTATCAAATATTTTCTAAACCTGCAGAAATGCAGTTATATCAGTTATCTTCAAGGACTTTCTGTCCTTGAACAATTTGGGTAAGTTTTTTTTTAAAAAAAACAACAACAACAACTGTACTGCTCAAACCACACTGCATCAGTGGGGAATAAGAGATGACATAAGTATTTTAGCCAATGCAATCAAAGCGTCTCTCAGGATTTTGCACACTCCTGGTTAAGAAAACAAATTTTCATCTTAGATTTTGCAAACTGTCATGTTATATACAGTACATCAGAAAACTTGCCATGGCTCGTTTTTATAGCCAGGCCTCTTAAGAGCTAATTGGTTAAGCACCTGGGCAGGAAGCCTTTTGGCAGGAACACTATTTCTGCAAGGCTTAACTATAAAGTTTTGGATGGCAAATTGTAATCATTAGGCTCTCTTTTCTACAACAAAACACATAAAATGCAAACAGGTTGCTTGGAGAAATCACAGTGTGTAAAAGGACAGGCCATGTTTTATGCTTATCCAATAATTTATGTCTCAAGCCTGATCGTGGAAAAAAAGGTTTCGGTTGCCTGTAGTCATTTAAAACAGTGTTTTTCAACCACTGTTCCGCGGCACACTAGTGTGCCGCGAGATGTTGCCTGGTGTGCCGTGGGAAAAACGTCCTGGCCGTTGTTGTTGCCTTCCTTCAGCCAATCAGGGTCAGCCCGCGCGTTTGTACAGAGAGCCGAAAAGAGACGCCCGCCTTGCCCCAGCAGCGCCGAGGCTACACTGCACTGCATTGCACGGCCCTGGACGCGGCAGCCGGGCCGGCCGCCTCAAAAGCGCCTCCCTCCCTCCTTCGCCCTCCCGCCGGCCAATCGTCAGCGCCCTCCGGCCTGCCGGAGTTCCCTCCCTCCTCGGCTGTTGGCGTGGCCCTGAAAGGGTCCTGCGCGCTGCGCGCCGCGCGCCCCTTGTCGCGAGTGGGGTTCCGAGGCCAATGTAGGTGCGCGCATCTTAGAAGTGGGAGGGGGGTGGAAAGAGCGGGCCAGAGATGAGGAGGAGGGAGCCGGCGGTGGGCGTGGGTGGGGGCTTGGAAATGGCGCACGCGAGGTGGAGGCCGGGGGGGGGGAGAGATAGAGTACCAAATCGGATGCAAAACCGCATCTATAACCTCTCAAGGGAAATGTTTCCCAAAGAGTAGTCATCTCCAACCTACATAAATTAAGAATTCTTTTGCTGTTTGGAGGAAATAACAAGCCTGGCTCCTTTCAGCTGGGTGAGAGCACTTTGCTAATAAATGATGAATAATTAGGATGTGTAGGTTTCCTTTTGCATTTATTTTGCACTTGCTGGTTCAACCTCTTTGAACTTCCCAAAGCACAAGATCATCACAAAAAAGGGAAACACCACATTGGCTGGGCTCTCAAGTGTGGCATGGCAGTTAATTATATCATGTCAGGATGTTCAGGAGCTTCTCCACTCATGTCTTTGTCACAAAAAGTCACTCAGGTACAAGACTAGAGTCCCTCAGACCTTACTTGGGGCTGGACTATATTTTGAAAAAAATATGAACAAATTCCTATGTCCCACAAATAACCCAGAGATGCATTTTAAATAAAAGGACAGGTTCCAATTCTGTAAAAACACGCTGATTCCTGGACCATCCGCGGGCAGCATTTAGAAGGTGATTGGGCCACATCCGACCCCCGGGTCTTAGTTTGGGGACCCCTGCTCTTAAGTCCAAGAATTATAAAATACTTTCTTTGTGTTTATTTGATTCCTATTCAAGAGAATTACTTTATATATAGTCAATATAGGCACAGAGTTAAATTATTTAACATTTTCTAATGGTGGTGTGCCTCGTGATTTTTTTCATGAAATAAGTGTGCCTTTGCCCCAAAAAGGTTGAAAAACACTGATTTAAAAGCTAAATTTCCAGTAGGTTTTCCCACCAAACAAAATTACTATCATGCCTAAAACTAGATCTTTTGTGACCAGCTGTTTGCAGTCAGGATTTTAGAAAGTGAGAAGTTAAACTTTAATAAATCGAACCTTTAGGGTCTTTCCAGAAAAGAGTTTTATTGGACAACCAAAGCACAGTTATGACTTAGTTGATGAGGGGGTGGGGAATCAAATCTCTTTCCTCGTGTCTACTGTGGGAAATCACATTCTCTCAATACTCAAACAGCATTTTTGTGTGGCAACGATAAAATGTCACACACCCCACTCAGTTAGCCTATCTATTAGAACCTGTATTATTCTGCGTAGTGTATTTACACCACTTTCATAGGCACCTACTAGCTAGTTCTTGTGACATCACTGGTGTTGAGCAACACCTAACCCCCAACCCCAAACACAGGCATTTTATAGTGTGTGTGGTGTTTTTTTAATTGTTTCTAGGACAATTATTTTACTAGTTCTTAAAAACTTATGCAGAAGCTGACTGCTGTATTATGTCAGTACAGTATTGTTCCTCAGCAATGCCCATAGGCATTATTATTATTATTATTATTATTATTATTATTATTATTATTTCAATTTATATACCGTCCTTCACCAAAAAATCTCAGGGAGCTGTACAACACGAGAAACACATTGCAAAACATCAATGATAAAACATAATAAAAGCATAGTGAAAAGCATACTGAGAGACAGCCTAATAGTAAAATGACATCTAAAGACATATAATGATGGCACCAGGCGAACCTCTCTAAGAAGAGCATTCCACAATTGGGGAGCCACCACAGAAAAGGTCCATTCTCTTGTTGCCACCCTTTGAACCTCTCTGGGAGTGGGGACATAGAGAAGGGCCTCAGGTGACAAGCACAAAGTCTGAGTCCGTTCATATGGGGAGAGGTGGTCCTTAAGGTATTGAGGTCCCGAGCCATGTAAGGCTTTATAGGTCAACACCAGCACTTTGAATTGGGCCTGAAAACTAATTGGCAGCCAGTTCAGTTGTGCCAGGATTGGTATTATATGCTCAAACCGTAGACCAAATGGTCCTTCTCTTCCCCCAAAACCCACCATTCCCCAGGGTCTTAACTCAGCAGCTTCTGCATACAGCCTTATGGAGATGCAATCAGGAAGGAATGGATTCTGTATTTTTTTAAAAAATAATAATGTGCAAATGGTTAATGGTTTGATGCAATAGTACATAAAATGCAGCAAAAGAAACTTTTTCATTCTCCCCCTCCACTGCCCCCAAAACAATTCAAGAATAGCCACTCCAAGACATGTTGCTGTCTGAGTCAAAGGAGATGGTGGGATGACCCAATTCAGCACAGGTGGTGCTATGGTCTAAACCACTGAGCCTAGGGCTTGCCGATCAGCAGGTCGGCGGTTTGAAGCCCCGCGGTGGGGTGAGCTCCCGTTGTTTGGTCCCAGCTCCTGCCCACCTAGCAGTTCGAAAGCACGTCAAAGTGCAAGTAGATAAATAGGTACCGCTCTGGCAGGAAGGTAAACGGCGTTTCCGTGCTCTGCTCTGGTTCACCAGAAGTGGCTTAGTCATGCTGGCCACATGACCTGGAAGTTGTCTGTGGACAAATGCCGGCTCCCTTGGCCTATAGAGCGAGATGAGCGCGCAACCCCAGAGTCACCCACAACTGGACCTAATGGTCAGGGGTCCCTTTACTTTTACCTTTAAGTCCACTGGACTGACAGTTGACTCTTACTTTGACACTGGCAGTAGGACACCATGGTCCTTAATAATTGTGGGGAGTAGGCTGCATGGAACATAAATCTCTGTCCTTCAGCACCTCACCACTGCTCCTTGCCCCTCAGCATTTGCTGTCTGAGATGGTTGCCCAATTCTACCTAATGACAGAGCAATCTCAATGCTGAAGATCAGTGAATGCCACTGACCTCTGCTGAACTGCATTATGCCTAAAGCAATGTGAAGTTGTATGAAAGTTCTGCCTGTGGGTTTTTTTTTTTATCACTGATGATCATTTCACACATTCAGTCTTAATCATCAGATTTTGCATTCGCTGAGTGAGGAACAATAGATGTGCGAACTTGCTGCTATTCTGAGAATTTATTGTAAGAGTTGTCCATATATCTTGGATAAACAAAAGTCATGGGGGAAATAAAGTTAGCTAGATGGCTTTCTTGATGAGCCTAAAAGCCAACGCGAGAGAGAAAGTATTTATGGCAATGTAAAAGAAGTACAACTTGGAATGACAGATGAAATTCACAAGGGACCTGTTTAGAGTTAATATCAGAAGAATTTATGAAGAGAAGACCTTTTGACTTTTTGGTTAGTGCACAAATGGAGTTGAAAGCACTCATGAAGTCCTCACTAAGCACTAGTTAAAGGACCACAGGGAACAGATCTGCTGGGGTAGCGATACAAAGAAAATGAGGATAGTAGAAGATTTCAGCCTTGAACTTCTGTTTTTTTTCCTATCTTATTCAAATGCAGGTCAAGGGATTCTTAAGTTGCTCCATATTGTCCCCATCGGAGCATTAAGATGCGCCTTGTTTAAATTCATATTGCATTTTATTTTACAACCGAAATAGGAGGCTAGGGAAAGTATCTGGCTTTCTCCGTTATCCATGTCAGAAAATAAATCCCAATGATTTTTTTAAAATGTTCTCCTTTTTATATAGGATGCATAGCTGCTTGCAAAGCATTTATGAAATCCAATCTAGAGGGGAAAATATGACTTCAGCATAGGAATTTGCCGGAAAGTTATTTAGCTTATTTGAGGCTTTCAGTTATTTATTCAATAGCACTTTGTTGTAAATTATTTGTTTCAAGTGTCCAAATATCAATGGGTTCATTGTTTCTGCACCTCACTCCAGGCATGGCAGAATGTCAAGAGGATGAAGCAAAAGTGATATCTGGCTTGTTGTCAACATTTAAAGGCAACAGAATACTAGCATTTGCAATATCTCTTGCAAAAATTAAGGTGGTCATACTGATTTCTGCTATGTTTCCAACAAATCTGTCTTGCATTCATCTTTACCAAGGTGTTTTTATGGTTGTCATGTTTACACTTTCACATGAATGAAAATTAGGTATTGTTATATTGGTGATCACTTTCACAGCATTTCACCCTTTTTGTGAAATCATCACCTGCAATTGTGCTAAACTCTGCAACGGGGTTTATATCAACCAATGTGATGGCACTGATATCGTGAAATCCTACAGTAACAGTTGCAGAATGAACTTTGCATGCAAAATGTTAATCTAGCCTTAAGACTACAAAACCCATGATGCCGTACATCCTGGTGTGAAATAAATATGTGCTAGCTGCAACCACCTCCACCCTACAATGTGTCCATGAGCAAAATCGCATCTAGAGAAATCATAGTATTGTCGCATTGGAAGGGACCACGAGGGTCATCTAGTCCTGCCCCCTGCAATTCCCCCGGCATATTTCATATGTCACTACATGATCCCCTTGTTGTGTTGGAATACAGGAGAACAGGCAAATATCAAGTGAGTCTTTGAAACAGCTTCATTACAAAATGCCTGAAAGTTCCTATGAGCAAGAATTAAAACCCTAACAAGGCCCATCAAATTTTTGAACCACTCTCCACCTGAGCATATGTAGTAACCATTAGGCAGTAAAAATAATGAAAAGTGTCTAAGATCATTGGAGAGGCTACACACAAACCATAAATTAAAGCATATTTCATGCACCTTTAAACCACAAGACTTTCCCCAAAGAATCATGGGAACTAACAGAGCTACAATTCTGAGTACCCTGAGCAACTTACAATTCCCAGAAGTCTTTAGGGAAAGTTCCTCACATTATTCCTTTTGTGACAAGAGCTGTTTCTGGAACTACTCTTGTGAGCTGAGTTTATGAAGACAGGAAACTGTGTTTTGGCCATTGGTCCTTCCAGCTCAGTATTGTCTACCAATTGGCAGTGGCTTTTCAGGGCTTCAGACCAAGAGAAATGGAACCACCCTTGCCCCCAACTGAACTTTAGAGGTACCTGAACTTTCCGGGAAGGTTCCAAAATAATTAAGTATGCCAAAGCAATATACTGAAAATTTGCACAGAGCCATAACTTCATGAGTCAAACTTATCAAAACAAGCTTTCACCCTGCATTGGACATTCTAATGTGTATTCTAAGAAATGTTGTTTTTGGTCAAATGTTTCCAAACCATTTACACTTTTAAAGTTAGATTTTGGCTTCCTGTCTACACAGAGCAAGATGTTTATGACTGAGCTGCTAGCCTCTTAAGAGTGATGGTTACCAGTGAGGGGAAACGTAAAGATGCCTTAAGTAATTTGGCTCTAAGTAAGTACCAAGATGTCCCCCCACCTGTTTATTTGTTTAATAAGCCCTGAATCTGTGCATTAAAAACTCAGGGCTAAAACTAAACATGTACTATATGGCCTTGCAACCTCTCAAAGGAAACAATGAGAAATCCTTAAAATGTTTGAGGTTTCCAGTGTGATCTGCTTCACACCTTTCCTGACACTGAGATATTATTGTTTTATTCATTATTTCACTCCAACAAGCAAAGCTCAGAAGAGCTTAAAATGTTGAAAACCAGCACCAAAACATACAACTAACACCAACACAACCCAATAAAAATGATAACAGCAAGGTAAATTGCCAAGGCAAGGCAGAAGCTTGCATAACATACACAAAAAACAACTTTTGTTTCAAGCAAGAAAGCTTTTCTAGCTACTAGCAAACACAAGTTAATCTGCTCCAGGTCATTTTAAGCAATTTTTTACTTTCCAAGTGGGAAAGCTACTTGCTTTAAACAAAATAAAAATAAAAATACCAATGAACACACATACGCTACGTGCACACCATACATTTAAAGAACATTGTTTTCTACATAGAATCATGGGAACTTTAACTCTGTGAGGGGGTAAGCTACAATCCCCAGGATTCTTTGGCAGAAATGATGTGCTTTAAATGTGTGGCGTGTATGCTGTCTTGGTGCTCAGCACTTCCCAAGTACCAAAGGACAGGCCTTGCAAAGCCCCTTGTGCAGTATTTCCCAAGTGTCTGACAAACAGCTGTTTTTCGTTTGCTCAGAAAGCGCTGCACAAGAGGATTTGCAAGTCTTATGCTTGGTGACTGGGAAGTGCTGTGCACTAAGTTTTCGATCACTTGACATCATTATAATGTTGGATGACTGACTGGTGGGTGGTCCAACCTACCTGTCAAAATTGGCTCTTGAGGATGGGGAATTTATTGTTTGTATTTATTTATTTGTTTATTTATTTATTTATACTAAAAATCATTTATAAACCATGCAGTATTTTCAAAATTTCTATTGATCTGGGCTGCTGGTCCAAAAAGTGGGCTGCTGGTTTCCCACTCCTGCTCTAAGTAGTATTCAGTCTAAGAACCATGATTGTTCCCTAGGACAACTCAGATTTCCCCTCCCACACCTCTGTCATCTGACAGACAACTCCCTTAGAAACTGCAGAGAGACCATGTCTATTAACAAGCCAGAATATCCATCCTCTGCTCCTGCCAAATGTTGCCCATTCCATCAATGTAGGACCAAGCTGGGCAGGTGCATTATTCACAATATTTCATCGCCCTCCATTAGAGATGTTTGGCTTGCAGCATCCTTAGCTCTCACCATTGCCCAAACACCAACCCTTCAACACCAGGAAAAGGAATGATAAAATGCAGCCATATTTACTCTCTGGGATAGAGGACCACCAAATGTGCATTGCAAGCATAGCTCCCCAATGGTTCTGCCACCCCCAACCCACTTCTTGGGATGCAGAAATCTAAATCAGGGAAGGAAGATCTAGAAATTAATAACCTGACTTACAGCTAGCTAGAAATACATTGACTAAAAATCCACTGAGAACTGGCTTCCCCAGAGTTCAAGAAACTATGCAGGCCCCATGTTTTCAGAACTGCAGGCAAAGTGCAGGCAACATGCATTCACTAATCCAGTCATTGATTCACACCTCACCTTCATTGCCCCGTGTTCTTTCTGATATCTAATTAATTTCTTCAATAGCAAGTAGTATGTTGCCATTATATAAGATGGCTTGTTGTTTATCAAGACATTGACAACATCCGAAAGATTGAGCTCCAGTGTTTCTGTCATGTAACTCAAAACAACAGGATTCAGCTCATCGGGGCGAAGTCTGAAAAACAAGATGCTTTGGTAACAGGGATGGAGGGAACCCTTGGGCTCAATCTGGAACTGAGCTCACTCAACAAAGTTATTCCCCTCCACAACAAAAGAACCCTTGTTTCCTTCCTGATCCCAATTTCAAAATTTATCTGAACACCTCCTCCAAATCTCCCTTGAGTTCCCCAACCTGCCTATAAGCTCCTAAACCCTGCCTCACCCACCATTTTCCCAATCTTATTGCTGCGGTAGAGCAACAATGGTAATGGGTTGGATCTCAGTAGAGGCCTATGGGTAAATGTACATATCATGTCACTTGTATAATTACTGCTACTCAGTTACATGTTCAGCCAGTAACACTACTTCAATGTAATTTTTTTTTAATGGAGAACAACTGTGTAACTCAGTGGCAGAGCATCTGCTTTGCATGCAGAAGGTAAGATCAATCCCTGGCATTGCCAGGAAGGGCTGGGAGAGTGTCTCTCTGAAACGCAGGTAGCCCACTGTCAGTCCCCACCAGCAATCTGAAGTGGAACAGCTCAAAAAATGGCTGATGGCCCCAGTCAGTAAAAGTTCTGTATATTAATTATTTTTTTAAACCACACATTTCAGTCCTAAACTTAGGGGTGGGGCATTTCTCCTGTAGGATAATGTTGTCTAAGAACGCTATTCGAAATAAAGTAGGACAGAACCAATTTATTCAAATTCTGTCAGACTTTAAAAGTTTTAAGAGTAACCAGAAAGTGCCTTCAAGAGGCTTGGATTGGACTTTATATGTGCCCCATTAAAACAATCCAGTTTTGTTTTGTTTTAAAGGAAGGGCTAGAATTAATTGCACTGGCCTTCAGCCTAGGAAATGCTATTCATAAGGCGAAAATGAACAAAGAAGACAAAATTTGAAAAGAATTACCTATTTTTATATGTACATGGATTCAGTGGTTTCCTGATGTTACCGTCATTCAGCCATTTGTCTTTCATTGCCTCTTTAATAGCAGGTCTCTTAGCTGGATCAGGTTCAAGTAAAGAGTGCATGAAATGAACAGCTCCTGGGCAGAAATTCCAACAAAATAATGTTAGCTAAAGCAATAGCCTGCATTACAGTTTGTCTTTCCCTGGCCTTAGACCTTGTACTTGCTAAGTTCACACCAACAGAGAATGCCCTCAGAGGATTTAATTTTGTAAACTATTTGATGAACATGTGTTTAATGTCCCAAGTTCAATTCCCAGCATCTCCATATATGACTGTGAAAGACTCCCTACCTAAAAACCCGGAGAGTCACTGCTAGAAAGGTGTGGTTCAAGGGTTCCCAAAGTGTGGTCTGTGGACCATCAGTGGTCCGTGAGCATCATTCAGACTCATGAATTCATGCATTACACAACAAGCTTTATACTTCCATTTGTATTTTATATATACTTAAGTTCCTTTTAGAACCTGTTGTAAGTGGCCTAATTTTTAATGCTTAAAATAGTAAGCTTTGAAGTTCTAAACACTGACACCACAGTAGAACCAGAATGAATCATGGGGTGCTTTTGCAACCCACCTAATTTACCTAAGCTGTTGTAGGCACTCCAAAGCTTGAATCAAGAGCTCTGCAGCCTGTTTAACCAAATGAGAATCCCAGGACAACCTTTGTTGAAATATCAGATCTTCTTTCAGGCACATAAGGAAATAGAAGGGTGAACAATAAAATTCCACAGTTGACAGGCAGTATGGAGCCTCTAGATTGACTATGTTTGGCACACACATTATGAACATGACCTTCATCTGGTCAAAAGAGCAGTGAATTCTGCCAGTGCCTTCAGGCCTGGATTTTAGATCTTCCTCAAGTCTTCCTTCAGCAAATTACTTCGAGAACCCTGGGGTGGGGAAGCACATTCCACTCCCAGCCTAAATTTGGATAGAGCTGTCCAAGTTTGGCCTTGTCTAGAACTGACAACTACAGTATAATGTTGCAGTGTGGCAGACAACACTTCCAATAACAGTGGTACTCTGTTTGTCCTCGGATGCTTAGTGATTCAATAAGTATAGGAGGAGCAGAAGCATAAAGCTGCCTTGGCAGGTCACTGCCCTGTTTTAAAGTCAAGATGGGTGACCTCACTACATGTTGGGTTAGCCAGACTGAGATGCATGCAGGATTGCTGTGAACATAGTAGTAGTAGTATTTTATTATTTGTACCCCACCCATCTGATTAGGTTGCGCCAGTCACTCTGGGCGGCTTCTAGCATTTACAGAAACATAATAAAGCAACAAACATTTTTTTTTAAAAAAAAAAACTTTGGTTTTGTAACAAAAAACAACCCGAATCTATTTTGAATGGAAGTTGTGCATAAATGGCTTTCCTGTTCTCATCAAGTTACATACAGTAGTGACTAGCACAACTTGCCTCTCATTGCAGAAGGTGTTTCTGAGTTGTTCCATCTACCTAGTCACAATGATTTCATAATCATTGTCATTAATACATTGCCAAAAAGGAGGAGAAACTGCATCAGCATTTTCTTTCACGCAAAACTTTATTAGCATAAAATTTAAATATGCTAATATATTTAAAATTATGGGAAAGCCATGAAGCAGTGGCAGGCCGTTCAAAATGGTACAGGAAGGTGGTGTTTTAGCTGTGGCTCATTTTGCAAGATGCCATGAGTAGCATCCAAAGTGGTGCTTGTGACACTAGTGATGCTAGCATAGACTCCATCCTCAGAGAAACACACGCAATAGTTCTCTTTGCTGGACCAAGCGTCACTGTCATTTGACAGCTGTCATTGGTGGACTGAGCATTTACAAATACTGTTTAATGACAATGAATGCCTGCTGGCTGTGGTGTGTGGCAGGGTCACCTGGGAGGATTAACAATGTCTGGGCAGTGTGCCCAGGAAATGCCCCGGGAAGATCCAAAGATGCTTGCAAAGAAAAAGCCACTCATTTAAAAATAAATCACAAACAAGTGCTTCATAGATGTTGTTACTCCTTAACAAGATTGATAGCAGATGAAATCACAACTCATTTGTGTCACATTTTCTATGAACGAGGACAATCCAGCCAAAGTTAAGTTCAGAGAGTTCAACGGGAGTGTTAAGCATGTACCTACATTTTTTCCAAGGAAGACAAACAGGGCTGGTCCTACCATTAGTCAGAGTTAGTCAGGTGGCTCAGGCAGATTATTTTGGGTGTCCTGAAAAGGCAACAAATGTCTGCAATATATTATACTATGGTTGTAATTTGACCACCAGGGAAAAGTATTTGTGCTTATGAGTTTTTCTGCTCAGGTGCCAAAATAACTTAGTGGGCCTTGGGTACTATGTCCCTTAATCTGTGGCTAGGGGGTGGGGGTGTGTGGCATTCACAGCTCTGCCTCTGGCAACAAAATGTCTTGGGTTGACCCTGAAGTCAAAGGAACTCAAAAGTGCTTACTTTGGCTGGATCAAACTCCATGTGTATAATACAAAGCCAGGTATGGTTTACCAGTGGAGATGTCGGGAGGAATGGGATTCATTTCACCGTTCACCATCTTGAGGTGCAACTGCTTGATATTAAATGGTTCCACAGTGAAGGGCAACGTGCCGGTTAGCATGGCAAACATGCTAACTCCTCTGCCAGGGAGAAAGATAGTAACAGTCACATCAGTGGAGCAAGAAGAGTTTTATAAAATGCATGTGTGATGCTTGGGAATACAGTGATAGATTTATGTGTGTTAGCATTATATACTTTGTCAACCAAGTTGCTACTGTCAACCATACTTGATGGTTTCTGCTCACATCCATACATGATAGAATAAGCAAGCCATCTACAAGAATCTACTCCGGGCCCTTTCCCACACTGTTGTTCTTTTTTCTGCAAAATAGGTGCACCTCCACCCCATTACATACTACATGACTATTTAGAAGTAAGCTGTGCATTTGGTGACTCTTAGAATGAGTCTTGAGAGTCCCATGGACTGCAAGAAGATCAAACTTATCCATCCTTAAAGAAATCAGCCCTGAGTGCTCACTGGAGGGACAGATCCTGAAGTTGAGGCTCCAGTACTTTGGTCACCTCATGAGAAGAGAAGACTCCCTAGAAAAGACCCTGATGTTGGGAAAGATGGAGGGCACAAGGAGAAGGGGACGACAGAGGATGAGATGGTTGGACAGTGTTCTCGAAGCAACTAGCATGAGTTTGGCCAAACTGCGGGAGGCAGTGAAAGATAGGCGTGCCTGGCGTGCTCTGGTCCATGGGGTCACGAAGAGTCAGACACGACTGAACAACAACAACAACAGGAATGGAATATGCCAGTTGTCAATTGTAGAATATGTTCCCTTCCCTTCCCCAGCCGTCTTACCTCATCCCATGCTGTACAGGAGCCTCTGGCCATCCAGAGAGCCCCTCAAGGGGGTGCAGTGGGAAAAAACAATTCCCTAATTTCTTTACATTAACTTAACTTTGGTTCCAAGTCTAAAGAAAACTGCAGCATCAGATTTAAGGCGCTTTGGAGGACTGTAATGTGATTAGCTTTCATCCACCATCAGCTGCATTTACAGAACACCTGTTTTATCCCAGTTTTCATGCCCTCACTTTCAGAGGGATGGAAGAGCTGCAGCATGTCACAGTCAATAAATCCCCATGCTTCATGTCTTGTCTGTTTCCAGTCACAAGTCAACCTCACAACTTATTGTTGCTCCCTATTAACATCTTGCATACTAACGCCTCTCTCACCCTCAAAATTTCCATTCTTTAGGAATTCAACATTCTGGTAGGGTGTTGAAAAGAGGTCTTGGTAGTTCTAAAGGCACTCACTTTCATATATCACCAACACCAAGTAATTTAACATATACAATGATCGCAGTGTAAAAATCTAATGCTACGTGAGTCTACAGGTCAAAGTACTCTTATTTTTACTCTCATTGTAAAAATCAAGAAACCCACTTGCCCTTCTTGAGGTGCATTTAACTTCATTTAGTATACTGATGTCTAAAGCTCCAACTAAGTTTTTCTGTCTCTCTCTCACACACACTTAAAATTAAAATTATCATCTTTGAAGCCCCCATTCTCCTGAACATTGCTGGGATATAATTGATAAATTTAATTCTTGGAGACTGGATGTGACTAGATACGATCAGCAACATAAAAAGAAATATCTGAAGAAGTGTGAATGCACACGAAAGCTTATACCCAGAACAAACTTAGTTGGTCTCTAAGGTGCTACTGGACATTTTTTTTTAATTTTTATTTATTTATTTTGACTGCATCAGACCAACACGGCTACCTACCTGAAAGTAAAAAGAAATAGTTTGATTTATAAATATCTGAATTTGTTTACTTATTTATTTAAGGTATCTACACCTCACCCTTCATTATAAAATTCCAGGGCACTGTACAGAATACTTTTTCTTACAGGTCCAGTTAAAGTACATGTTTGAATATAGGATGTGCATGTAAATTTCTTGCATACTTTTTGTGGGGGAAGAAGGGGCTGCCAGGGGAATTGTTCAAAATCACAAGCCCATCATTTGCTGGCAGGAATACCACATGACTAGAACTCTGCTAAAGTGCTGTAGGAGCAATAAAATATTCCCAATCTACTTACATGGACCAGACATCGACTTTGGGTCCATATTTTTTATGAGCCAGGAGTTCTGGGGCTGCATAGGCTGGACTCCCACATTGAGTGTTTAGCAGTTCTTGAGAAAGGCCCTCAAACTTCATGATGTTGCTTAGTCCAAAATCTGAAGAAACAAACACATAGAAAATTGTATATTTTCACACACAAACATACATCTTGGGGATATCTTTAATGTTTAGATCAACCAGTTAACCAAAGCAAGCAACATGGTGTTTCCTGCTTGGCAGGGGGTTGGACTGGATGGCCCTTGTGGTCTCTTCCAACTCTATGATTCTATGATTCTAATCTAAATGAGATTGGTGCAGCCTGTTTTCATGTTATATCACTCCCCACTTTCTCCTGGGTGTCACTAGAGATGGACCTTGGAACAAAGTCCAGGGTGCAGCAGCCCAGTATCCACTATATGAGGGTGGCGGGTAATGAGGACAGTGGCAAGTGTGTACCTTTCCAAGTGATGACTCTTCAAAAGTCAACTTGGGCGGCGTCTTACCATTCAAAACATGTGAGGAGAAAAAGAGGGGAATGATTGTTTATAGAAACATGAAAGAATAGGGCTAAGCAGTGTGCGCTGCCCAGTAACAACACTTGGTCACTGGTTTCATTTTTGTAGGGTGTCCAACTTTTGTGAAACATGAAGTCTAACCCAACTCCTATGGAGTTTCTATAGACTGAGGTGGACTTTTGCTTAAAGACTTTTGTTAATATAAAATGTGTTTTTTTGGGTATGAGCCTAGTCTGCTCAATTAATTCAAACAAGCAGAAAGAGAGTGTGGCAGAATCCTCCCTGGGTACCAGGGGAAATGAGTAATGTATAAACAGGGGGTGGGGAAGGGAAGGCCGCACCAGGGCCTTTGGCTTCTCGTCATGGTGTGCAGTGATGAGGCCATTACCTTGCGCCAGGGACTGATCTAAGCCCAGCCTGGAGTCCAGAAAACTTTCAGATGTTCGGAAGCATATTGAGCAAATTAATCTGTTTACTATGGATTCTTTCTGGAGTGTATTGTTGTGGTGGTGGGAGAGATGTCCTTCCATGGCTAGGTCATTCTGTCCCCAGGGCACACATTTATCTCACGTTGAGTATCCTCTGCAGCAGGAGGATTTTATTTTCATCCAGAAGCCTGCATACCCTTGTGGGAAGCTTTCCAGGGGCCACACGACAGTGGTGGCATTGGGTGGGGCCAGAAGCAAAGGTGGATGTGTTTAGAGGCCAAAAAAAAAAGAGTGGGTGAAACAAGACCTGTGACTCATATCTTTGCATAGTAAGCTATATTCCAGCCATGCATAAGTCAGAGGTTTCTGTGACAGCCACCCATATCTCTCCACCCAGGCAAGGAAGAAGCACAGTTCAAAAACACATTCCAGCTAGGCAAATGCAGTTGTGCAAGATGTGGTCTGTGGAGAGAAGGGGGTGGCCAGGGGAGTGAGTGAGCATGGCTGGGAAGAGTTCTGAGGTCCTGGCAGAGAGGCCTGTGGGGCCACTCCCAGCCCCCAGCTGGGGAACTAGGTTCCCCACTCTGGCCATCAGAGGTAAGATCTCACAACCCACAGACACCATAGCTGTTTATTTGGCCACTAGTTGTTATGTATAAGTGCAAGGCAACAAAAAAAAAAATCTCTGCAGAAGAGATTTGAAAGTCTGCCATACAGCACACCTACCAACGATTCTGATGTTGTTGTTTTCATCCAGAAGAAAATTTTCAATCTTCAGATCTCTAAACAAAGCAGGAGAGAAAGTAAATGTGTTGTCTTGAAATACAGAATTGGATCCAGAGTTTCTGTGAGTAAAATTCCATTGACTGGGCACTTCCTACCAGAGGAATGGTGGGGAGGTGATTTTAGTCAGTTCAGCATGCAATTCCCTTGGACACTCCAGACATATGGCAACCCATGTTGGCAGTGTCATTTTTGGCTCAACAATTTTGGGATTTTCACTTTTTGAAATATGGCAACCCTAGGTTGGCACTGGGGGGGGGTGTGGAGAGGAGGAGAATTGGTGGAAACCCAGAGCAAATCTGGATTTAGCGCATAATATTTTTGCTCTGCAAATAATGTTAAACTAACCTTTCTGAGTGTAATAACTTAATTGCACTAGAGCTCCCCAGAGACTCCTTGCCTTATAATAATATTTTCTAGCACAGTATACAGCTAATGCTGGACCTTGGCACTGAAGTCTAGAAACCTGAAGCCTCTCCCCCCCCCCAACTCACCCACCAAGAAAAAATTACCACAGAGTGACATATTATGGGGCAGTGGGAAGCAGGCCTGGGATCAGTACCTGGGCTGGCACAGGTATGCCAGGCCCTAACAGGGACTGATGATGGCTTTCTCTATGAGGCCAGTATTAGACTACAAAGCTCATGTTCCAGGGGGAAGAGAAAGAGGGAGTTTCAGGAAGGTGAGTTGGGGCGGGGGAGAAACACCCCTCCCCAACCATAAATTGCTAGTGACTTGAACAAACTAATCCCTTCTATCTCTCAACTCCAGTTTAGCACCTGAGGCAAAAAGTTTATGCTAGTGGTAGCAGAAGTAACAGCAGCAGCAGCAATAATAATAATGATAACAACAACAACAACAACCAGAAATTTGCTTCCCTTTCATGGCAGCCAAGATCAGTTGCCTGAGGTAAACTACCTCACACTGCCTAACAGAGGCGCTGACCCTGTGCTCCACATATAATAACCCACTTGTCAAAATGATGGACATTTTTGCCCATTCTCCTAATAAATCCCAGTTTGCACTCAAAACCATACTTGTTTACTTTAACACTGTGTGTGTACACTGAGCTAGCCTGAGACATTTCATTACCTGAAGCAGGAAATCCAAATGTTTCTCTCTCTCTCTCTCTCTCTCTCTCTCTCTCTCTCTCTCTCTCTCTCTCCAACAGTAAGGATGTAATAACAAATTAAATGACAAGGTGCCATGCTTTCATCTTTCCCATGAGACATTCACTTCACCCTAATTGTTTCACTGCCTTAAGGCTGCACAGATGCTCTCTGTGAGTACCGGTAAATAATCTGATCTTTCTGAAGTATTTACACATGACATGATTGATCAAAGTTAAGCACTTAATAATCCCACTAATTTGAATGGAAGACTTCAGCAGATACTTTCATGAAACGAGTAGAGTTGAGTTTTATCATGCCCCCTGAAATATAAATCTGAGGGAAGGAAATCTGCTGTACCTGTGGACAATCCCGTGATGATGCAAATGTTCCACTGCAGACATAATCTGCCTGGTATATTTCTTGACTTCCCTTTCTTCCAGTTTCTTTATCTCGCAGATTCTGTCCATGAGATCTCCCCCTAGGCACAGTTCCATCACCATGTAATAGGAATTTTCCGTCTCCAATGTTTCATACAGCTGAACAATATTGGGATGTTTAATCATCTGGTGTATCCTAGGTTCCCGCTTCATGTTTTTTAAAACATAGGAGTCTTGCTTGGCTTTTTTCTTGTCTATGACTTTTATGGCTACCTAAATAACAAAAATGCTGTCAATATTTTTTTATAATACAGACAACCGACTTTTCTTTAGCAGCACAGTGTCAAAGACAAAATTGTATTTTATATACATATTATTTACCATTGATGGGATCAAGATGCAGTTTTTCTGCTAGTAGTGTGCATGCAATAAGTCATAATTTTCAATGTCAATGGCTTCATAAGTTTTTTATTTCAGTTAATATATGCTAAAATGAGATCATGATACAATGATGATCTAATAATTTGTCCTAGCAAAAGTGTTCCTTGTGAAACACACAGTGGAATGTCTGCATGTACAGACATATGCCACCTCCCAAATTCTACACTTTCGTTAGATAACTTGAATGTTGAGTTTCTCAGGAAAGATAAGCAGTGTATGCATTAGCACATTTACAAAAATGTAGGTGCACAGACACTTCAGATGCTCAGAATCAAATAGGAATCAAACAAGTTTCATTGGTATCACCAATGGGAAAACTGATTCATAAAAGTTAGGAAAAACATCTAATTATACACAGCACACAACATATCTAACACAGTAATATTAACATATATATATATATTTGAAAGATCTGGTGCAATATTCCAGAGCATGATAGCAGGTAAATGTATTACTATTATGGGCATTGCTGCTTCAGCTAAATAACGCACCAGGTTGCACTTGCAGATGAGTAAACAAAGCCCTAAACTTCTTCAGCATACAGCACCATGAGATTAGTGGCAAACGTTCCTCACTCTGTTCTAGCCACTCCCCATTTACCTTCTCCCCAGTGGGGATGTGAAAGCCCTCCATCACTTTGGCAAAGGAGCCTTTGTTGATCATTTTGCCCACTAGGTAATTCCCAACTTGCTTGGTATGAGGGAAATTCTTCCTAGACTCTTGGAACATCTTGCTGAAACAAACAGGTACCGGCATATCCCTATGGTTTGTCCCCCACTCTGGTAATATCCTTTCTTGGTTTGCATGATCCATTCGTCTGTCATGTGGAAGAGCTTTGATTGCTGCAGGCATTCCTGGGGGAGTGAGGCTGGCTAATGACACCACAGTTCCCGAAGACTGCTGCTTTCCAGAGGCAACACAGAATGGTTAACAGATTCTATGCCTGTAGGTCTCGAGGTACAATGGCCAAGTCGTTGGCCGCACCGTGTGTGATCATCCTCCCTCGGAGGCTAGTTTTTCATCACTGATCTCTATCTGCCGGCATGCAGGCCTGCTCAAGCAGAACCAAGCTGGAGATTATTAACCTAACCTGATACACGATGTCAATTAATGCCCCAGAACTGACAGCTCCGATGTCACATAATCTCACGGAACAAACCCCTCCCATTTACAGAGGCCAACATTAGCACCAAGGGCTCTGTTCACCAGCCGTGAACACCAATCAGCTAACTTAAAATGCCGCTCGCTTTACCTGTATTTCCAGAGATAAACAGCGCATCCATTCCTCGTGTAAAGGCATCAGGGTATCTCAAGTGATCACAGAGTTTAATTAAACAGAAGGTGGTGCTAGCATGTGTTGAGAATGGCTTGACCCCATTGTGCTGCTGGTCCTCTCTGCCCTCGTCTAACTCAAGAATCCTCTGGGGAACTGCACTCTCACCTCACGCTGGGTGAGAGATTCACACTGTTCCCCCGGACACCCATGAGCTCACTAACTGATTCATACCTCTTAGCAATCACTGGGAACTTACTACACGCAATGTTCATTGCATGGCTTGCAATCACATTTCCACCCCTTTATTCCAGTGGGTTGAACTTCCCATTTTCGTGTGCTTTGTTCACAATGAACATCACATTGCTCACCCCCACAAAGGGGTGGGGTGGGGTGGAATGACAAAGAGATTGCAAGCAAGACAATTAAACCACCAGGCCCTATCTGTGATCTACATTATTTTTTTTTTAAGAATAAAGTAATAGAATTATAGAGTTGGAAGGGACTACAAGGATCATCTGTGCCAACCCTGCAATTCAGGAATTGTTTGCCCAATGTGGGACTTGAACCCACAACCCTGAGATTAAGAGTCTCATGCACTACCGACTGAGCTATCCTAGGACATATTTAAATCAGGGTCATTCTACTTTAAACAAGCATGGCTTTCTGGGAACTGGATGGAGGATAGAGGGGTGTGTACAAGTGTAGGAACGTAGCCTTCTGTGCAAAGGTCACATTTGAATCTGGTGCTTCATCTCCTTTTGCCTATGGCTCCACACACCATTGGCATGTGCTCTCCTCCAGAAGGTTGAACTGAAGAGATTGTGGCCTTCAGACTCAAAGCTTTCCCACCACGGACCTATTATTGGTGTTTGCACGCTCCCCACCATGCTCCCTGGTTTGAGAAACTCTTGGCAGATCCACACCATACATTCAAAGCACATTCAATGTAAAATTCCCCAAGAAATCCTGGGAACTGTCAATTGTAAAGAGTAAATGAATGCAGTGCACTTTGTGGAGGCTCTGCGGGGGCCAAGGCACTGAAGTTCCAGGATTTTTTATAGGGAAGTCATGTGCATTAAATGTATGCTGCGGATCAGTCCATTCTTCAAGCAAAACAATCACTCACAAATGAAAAGACCATGAGGAAGTGGTGGCTTCTTCTCTTCTACACATTCTTCCACTCCTTCTAGCACCACCTAATCCATTTGCTCCTCTTCTGAAAACCAAAGTAAAAAAAGATGATGGATGCAAATAGTACCAGTTAATAAAGAAGAAAAAGAAACACAGCATGAAATAGAACCCCCCATATTTCTCGACACATTTCAAAAGAAATCCAGGGAGTGGGGTTGAAGCTTCCTTAAATACAGAACAAACTTGAAAACACGATACACAGCTAAACTAACTATTGCTATGTTTGGGGAAGAGCCCAACCTGACACCTTGGAGGGGGGAACCTTACATTGCACACACTGCCAAATATTTTTAAAGCCTTTTTTTGTTTGGAAGACGAGAGACTTCAAAAGGAACAAATAAAAATGAACAAATATGCCAAAAGCAGCAAAACTCAGCATTGGGGAGAATATTACAGGATGAATACAGACCAGTTTATGAGGAAACGCTACAGAAGAATCTTGCAGCTCGAAATCAAATGCAACATCGATCACATTACTTTTAGATTCCAGATTTAAACAGGTACCTGTATAACAGACACTCCTTCTTCCCAAAGAGTCTTAGAGGTTGCAAAGGGAGCTAAGGAACCATAACAGGGAATCTCCAGAGCCCTCGTGACTTGGGTCTAGACTTTGCTCCCAGTGGCTGACTCTCCCACCTGCACCTCCTTTTGCTCTTCAAAAACCTGCTCCACAGGGCAGGTGGGGGGGGGGAATCCTCTGGGATACTGAGGTGGGCATCAGGGGTGGAGGGGAGGGGATCACAAAAATTGCCACCTCCCTTCACCCTTCTGCTAGGGGAATCGCTTCACTGGAACCTATGCTTTCCATAGATGGAAGAAAGGAGCTCTTTCATTTGTGGAAAGCTAAGTTTGGGTCCAACCCTGTGGGTGGGTGAACCAATATATTTTGGTTTCTCTCAGCTTTTCATTTTTGCAATCTTTAGCTCAGTCCTTCACAATTCTACATTAGTTTGTGATTTTTAAGAAGCATTTTAGTATGGATTTCTTCTAATAAACACATTTTTCTGTGGAACTTTGTCTAACTTGGGAGTCTAACCCTGAATCTCTCCAGAACCCAGCATAGAGCAATCCAGGGCTGATTCCACCTGACTTTCTCTGGATCCCTCTGAACTGGCTTTTTGCAGAGTCCTAGTGGAAAATTCTTCTGTGCAAAGCCTATTGAAAGGAATGGCAGCCATGTACTCTTGTACTGCAGATCCCATTCCTTTCGAGGGGTCTTTTGGGGCATCCAAAGACTCAGATGTGTCCACACATCTCCCCGTGTCCACACGTGGTTTAAAAAGCACAACTCTAGGTAATATGGTGCAACTTTGCATCTAGTCAGTAACATTCTATATTGCTCATAGCAAGTGTGGATGAAAGGACGCATTGACTTCTCAATGTCATTTACGAAGCAAATATATTTTGAGGTTGAGCTGGTGTTTGCTTTTTATCTCCCATCCCCGTACTACCTTGCATTTCTATGGGCAATCCTGGTTTACCTGCTCTTGAAGCTTCCTTTCCTCTCTGGATCAATAAATTCAGCAACACATCAGTCCTAGATAGCAAATGTGCATCTGCAAAAGATGGCATATTCCTGTGGGTTGCTGCCCTGGCACAAAGAAGTGTTTGATCTGTATGTGATGTCATGGCTGACGTGTGATACATTATCCTCATCTGAGATTGTTAGTTCAATAGCAGATGGCCCAGTTCTTAATTTTAATGTCAGACCGAACTGTTTTTGATTCACTGAGAAGCTGGCTTTCCAATGTATTATAAAGTGCCCTTATCTTTTCATTTTTTTTTTTTTTGGGATAGCTGTTTTGCTTTTTCCAGCTGAAGCAGCATTGTTCAATCCATTTCAGATGTGAGAACTTGTAGTAGTAGTAGTAATAATAATAATAATAATAATAATAATAATAATAATAGTTTGATACCTTTCACACTCCATCCTGTGTAATACCTAATGTGCCTGGATTTAATGGTGGAGCTACACATTTCATGGAGCTCGGTATTTTTGTTCTTTTTCTTTTCTGTTATGCTGTGTAACAACTGAGGTTGCAGTTGGAAGGACAGAACTAATGTAGTGAAGAAGAGTCGTAAAAAAAAAAAATCATTAAAAAATCCTGGAATTACCCATAAGGTGCAGAAAGATGCTGCAACATTGTTGCTACATGTGCAAAATATGCTTTTCATATGTGAAGCTTAATTTGCTTTGTTTTGTGACTAAGTTTGAGAGAGGAATCTTCCGATATTGGATTCAAAAGTGGGCTAACCTAATTTGATCCAGGTGGATCATGACCTAGATTAGATCATGAGTCCGTTTTATATCCTGAGTCCAAAACTATCTTTAAAAGCTCCAGATTATGTTATCCAGCTGCCCTCAGCTGGGAACAGCTCCTTGCTGCCAGACTTTTAAAATTTGCAATAGAGCAAGTCCCCCTGG
Organism: Lacerta agilis; assembly: GCF_009819535.1. NCBI lineage: Eukaryota > Metazoa > Chordata > Lepidosauria > Squamata > Lacertidae > Lacerta > Lacerta agilis. The sequence continues at coordinate 39,415,381 of NC_046314.1, read as the reverse complement.
GAGCAACAGGACTTGCCCTGTTGGGACAGCCATATTTTTTCCTGTCCAATTCCCTCTTGGAGTGATGTAACATCATCAAGTCCCACCACTCCCTGAGAACTTGCTTGCCCTCTGGTGCCACCTATGGCTCTGTTATTAGTGGGTAATAGCCAATGAAGTTGTCCCATTAATGCAAGAACTTTTACTTGTGCAACAGAACTTCCCCACCATCTCATGCTCCTGCATGTCCCCCAAATTTGTTTTGAGGTTTCCCACAATGCTCCAGAGCAGACATGTGGTGTGGCAGGGTGCACGGGAATTGGAGAAAGAGAGAAAGCAACAACTTGAAATTGAACACTGTTCCTAATATGTTCTATGTATTTTGTAAATAACTGTCTTGATTTTACTTATATGGTTTCATTTTCCTATTAGTTGACCTGGTTCTTCTTTGGGTCAGACCTTTTTCACCATATTTCCCCACAAGATGGAGCAATATTAACCTAAGCAAAGGCACCACTTGCCTATAGAAGGGGCACGTGTATTCACACACACATAGCTAAATCTCAACTGTACTGAAAAAAAGAGTTTTATTTGAGGCAGCAGGAAAATGGATCTCACAGCCCAGCTGAATCTCTTTCAGGGGGATCTATAAAAGATAGAATTTCTATCAGTAGCTAAACTTCTAATACAGTCATTTTGACTTGTTTTTATAAATGGTTCAATGGCTAACACACAGTTCTACAAAAAAAGTGTAAAGACCAAAAACCAAACCATCCCACAAACATCCCAGAGGCCGAAACAACAGCCCTACATCCTAGGCCTTATTTGGTCGTTAGACAAGATGCCAAAAGTTGTCTAGATTTGAAATGGATTGGGGGGGGGGGATCCGACCAAACAAAAATCTTTCTTAAAAACCAACAAAGTATTTTGACATTTCTGAGGAACTTTATTTGAAAGAAGGACATTACAACTGTATAAAAGATATTTGGTTGTGGTTTTTTTTTTATCAGCCTTCATAAAACCGAGCAGTGCTTATACATGTGTAAACAGAAATCCCTGAGCTGAGCTGGTGATTTGCTTTATAAATCAGATAATTAAGGATGTGGCTGAGGGAGGCTCAGTATTTACCATTGCCTTTTATTTACTATTTAATAGCTAAACGTGTTATGCTGTATAAATCTTGAAACAGCTTGATTGTAAAACATGTTCTCTAAAGTCAATGGGCCTTCCCTACTGAGTCCTAAAACTCGTGAAAAATGGGCAGTATCAATAAACACCAACCTTTGTACCAATAAATATGTTCCCCTCATTACTTGGTGAGCCAGAGGCATGCAGATATTAAAGGCCCCATTCTCCCTTATATAGCAATTACATGTGCAGTGAGGGAAGAAATCCAGTTTAGGGCAACACTTTGCTAAGTTTCCGGCATTACTTTCTAGGGTGGAGGGAGAAGACATAATCATCCCATACAAAAGAAGCCAAGTGGTTTGCCTCCATTTCATAGGTATTTACCAGAAGAAGATGTGGGTCACTGTTCCCTCTTCACCCACTCCCATTGTACCCCTCTATTGCCTCTCCGATCACTATTTTTTCTCTGCTCTATCTAAGAATGAGGGAGAAATTAGATTTTGTTTTCATTTCAATGAGAAATAGACTAATTCACACTTCTAGAACCAATACTCAAAGCAAAACACAGTCACCCTTTGAAATTCACACTTCTCTGAATTTGGGATAGTGTGCTCCAGCCAAACAGTGTGCACAAAAATCCATATAGTAGAGGAAAAAACAGTCACAAATGCATTGCATTGGAGGAATTTCTTGCAAAAACGTGCATATTAGTCAAACTGCCATAGTCAAAACAAAATAAAATAAAATAAAAAATTCCTTCCAGTAGCACCTTAGAGACCAACTAAGTTTGTTATTGGTATGAGCTTTCCTGTGCATGCACACTTCTTCAAATACACTGAAACGGAAGTCATCAGACCCTTATATTTTGTGACAGAGTGGGGAGGGGTATTACTCAGAAGCGTGGTGGGAGTGGGTGATTGGCTGATAGGTGTGGAAAACCTGTTGATGGCTATTAATGACTGCAATTGGTCTTACAGGAAAAGGCAAGGGGTGAGATAGCTAAAGATAGCTATTTCATGTATAATGAGATAAGAATCCAATGTCTTTGGATTCTTATCTTATTATACATTGGCTATCTCATTGGATTCTTATCTCATTATATCAAATCCAAACTCCTCCTCCTCCTCCTCCTCCTCCTCCTCCTCCTCCTCCTCCTCCTCCTCCTCCTCCTCCTCCTCTTCTTCTTCTTCTTCTTCTTCTTCTTCTTCTTCTTCTTCTTCTTCACCACCACCAAACATTGTCAGTCTTTTGTTTCCCATATGGAGAGCAAGTTTTGCTGCTCAAGCTTCACCTTTGCCCTTTCTATTTTTTATTTCCAGCATGGGTTTCATTCATTCCTTTTTCATATGCTCCATATGGGTGTCTGCCACCAGACAAGGAGCAAGCTTTGCACATTTGATGAAAAGAACAGCCCTGATCAATTACTCACCACCAACGATTTTCACAACAAATATATTATTTGGGGAGGGGTGGGGGAGGTTATATATATATGAATTATTGCTTTGAACAGGCAGAGCCAAATTTCCCTTTGTATTTACAAGAGACGACTTGGTGGAAGTCTTGAGGAATTCACCAGTGTACATTAAAGAAGTGTGAGACAGTTTGCATAAATACGCAGGCTTCACGTTTTGGCCAAATGCATTAAGAATTTATTTTTCAGGACTTCTCTTGTTTTCTTGAATTACAACATTTGAGCAATATACTATAATCGTGCAAGCAGAATTGGGGAGTTTGACCTTATTATGTGGTCCTTGAAACAGTATACATTCATAATAAATTATTGTGCACTGTTGCAAAAAAAAATGGGGGGAAATTAAGGCACAGGCTGGGGGGAAAAACAACACGAGTCCTTCTTCTGTTTTTATTGTTTTACAACAACCATGTTGTTTTCAGCATTACAGCCGGTAAAATAATTTCTGTCTATGGAGGAGTGATATATTGCTCCTTTAAAACTAGGCTTATGCTTCTCCCCCTCCCCTTTTTCTCCGGGGCCCTGGCGTATGGATGTATGGAGAGGTGCCTACCTAATTGGCCACAAGAGAGGATTAAATTAAATAAAATCACAATCCACAGGGGGGCTCTAAATATGGCTTTTTAATTTGAAAAAAAAATGTGGGTTACAGTGTAATTCAAGCTTTTCAAGGTTTATTAGTGCATAGCTGTTCACACAGCTTGCAAAGCCCTGGTGTCTGGGTGTGTGATGAGATGCTGGCCAACATTAGCACCGAAAGATGAACCACTTGCTGACAGCTGCAAAACACCCTTTGTTTGTGTGACACAACAACAAAAGTTCTGCTGTCAATGGCACACGTCAGAACACTGTGATGAAGGTAGCAGTGGGCTACATTTGGCAGCTGATCCTTCAGGTGGAAGTCACTGGAGGGGAGGCAGGGGACAGTCTGAAACGACCCCTTCAATGAAGATGTTGCAAAGAGAGACGTGAGCAAATGCCAGCCATTTTCCCCCCATGTGTTCTCTGCAATTAAAACCCAAACAGCCAGCTTTGGGGTGACTAATTGCCGTGGAAGGAGAAGGAAGCAAGAGCGTTGGTTGCTGTGAAGCTGTTAATGGAGAACTTATGGAGAGAAAGTCCGAGCCCTCTTGTCCAAATTGGAATGTGATGGAAATCTGTTGGAAGGTGATGACAGAAATGAAGTAAAACAGTTGTTTCCTGATCCGTGTGCCAGATGTGTCACATACTGTGATAAATAAGATCTGCATCTTACACTCCAGAAACTGGGGAATATTATGAGCGTTTATTACAGCAAGGTACCCAAAAAAATAAAATGTACTTGAAATGCGCTGTTACTTCTGGCATCAAGCAGTGCACAATTATTGCTCAATGCCTGGAGCTGCTAATTCTTTTGTTTAGCTTCAAACCAACAAAGCCTATTAAAAGCTTACATTCAATTTATTGTTAAGGTATTTATTAACTGATTATGAAAAGACATTAAAGGGTTCATAATTAAATGGCAACATTGGCCCTTAAGTTGATTATCCTCCCCAAGTCTTCTCCTCTCCTACTGAATGGACATCCATGAAACAAAATATATTTGTTGTTAATTGAACCACCACTAGCCTGGGAGTTAACAACCCTATCTACAACTTACACCAAAATAATTGGGTTTATATAAATTTCCTGTCTGGGTGTTCATTAGCTTATTCATATCTATATTTATTTTTCATCTTATTTTATATCCCACCATTCCACCCAGAGGTGCCCAGGGCAACAAACAACAAATGATAAAACAATAAAAAAATATCTTAAAAGCAATTCTAATACAGGTGCAGAATGGGGGAAGATCTCAACTTAAAACACTTATGGAGAGAGGAAGTTGGTCAATAGGTGCCCAAAGGACACAGAGACCTCTGTCTAATATTCAAAGGAAGCGAATTCCAAAAGGTAAGTGCCACAACATTAGAGGACTGATTCCTACACTGTGCAGAAAGGACATCTTGATAAGATGGTATATCTGTATAAACCCATTACCTTCAGAGCCCAGTGACTGATTGGCCCAAGCTTGATCCAGGGAAAGGGGATCATGGTTTATGGGGTTTTGTGCCTCCTGCAAGGCAGGAGCCAGAACTGGAGGATGAGGAGGGGTCTGAGCAGTCAGAGGTGGTGGAGGAAGGACAGGACATGCCTGGAGCTGTGGGAGAGATAGTGCCCAAAGAAGGGGGGCAGAACCCCATCCGTCCCCTTTCTCACTGTCTCCTGGACCAGGAAGGGCTTCAAGAGGCAGGCACAGAAAAACTTCCATGTAGGAGAAGTTGCAGGTTGCTTGCACTCGTGCTGTCAGACAAAGGTATTTGAGTTTGGGCTGGAGGTGTGGCCACCCATTGCTCCAACAGTCCAACTCAGAGCACAAGCCCAGGGAGGGGCACCAGCTACCTAGCCACCAGAAGCGTGTGTGTTTCGTGCATCTTACAAGCAGGACTGGATTTAGATGAAGAGATGCCCTAGGATCCTCCACTTGTGAGGCCCCTCCCCATCCCCCATCCTCACAACTAGAAGAAAATGGAAGAGTGTTATAAACAAAATTGTGTGAAGCCAAGGATGATGATGGGTAGTTAAAATTCTGCAATTCACAATTTCTCCTCTAAAGGACATATGATGTTATTGTTAAATACCATGCTGATTTTTAAAAATGCATAAAATTAACACTGAAAAACTTTTGTAAACATTTTGTGGAATAAGCATTATTTTTTGAATGAAGTTGTAATGGTAGTCTGGGCAGGCTGGGTCTTCCTGTTATATACCTGCTGGGATTCACAAGACATCTAACCCTCACCTGAATCTCATAGCTCTTCTGACGAGTGCTTTGGTCTGCAGCCACAGTGTAGAAATAAAGGATGAGATTGCCCACCAGATACCAGACACTCTACTATTCAAATTAGGCCCCAGTGTTTTTCTTACAATCCCTTTCTCAATTAAGTAATCAATTTTAATCTAGAATTCAAATTAGCATCACAAGTCATGTGCCTGGAAGTTGCCGAACCAATTAACCAAATACAAGGATTATTTTTAATAGCACCAGTTTTCCTATAACTTGATAATTGCTGGATATTTCTGATGTATGCCTTGCTCTCCCCAGATCTGCTCTCTTTGGTTTATATTTTGGAGCTTTATAATTTAGGAAGACTTTGGAAGAACTGGTTGACAAGTCTTATCAGTCACTGACGTATGAGTGGATTTTATTTGCTGCTATTCTGGGCTTCTAGTGCACCAGGGTTTACACTAGCGTAATAGAGTTGGCCAGGATGCCAGAAGGGTTACAATTTATGAGCTTTCTCCATTATCTGCACAGCAGGGGGCATTCAGTCAACAGTGCAAAGGCTGAGCTGAAGCATTCCCTGCTGGTTACCTGCTTTCAGCAATAGGGGTCACTGTTTGGTAGTACCCAATTGGTTAGCTGTCAGATTCTAGAGTTCCCTATTGGTGGCTCTTGGGTAATTCACAAAATACAGAATCCATTCATAAAACACAGTGTTCATTCATAAAGCAGTAACATAAATATCCATTGCTACATATTGGTTGTATATTTCAGCGGTTGAACGTACAGGTTTATGGCCATGCTGTAGTGTAGTGCTTATGCAACTGTGAATAAAAAGTGACTGGGCTCATTGTCTTGGGGTTTGGTGGGGAGAAGTGACAAAACTGATTTCCAATAAGTGCCCCCCTTTATTTTGATAACAAGTCCTTGATTCTGTACTCTGAATAGTGACACCAGGGACCTAGAAGGTACAGGGCTTCTCAGTCCAACCCCTGCACAGTCTCATCATGGCTGACCTTAAGACAATTGGAGCAACTGGGCTAAATTGGGCCCCGCGAGCCACTCCTAAGGAGCCCCCCACACCAGGGCAATCTAGATGGATTTTATTTATATGTATAAGATTTTGCAGACTTTGGCTGTGAACTGGGGCCCTACCCCCCCAAAAAAATCAAGTTGCGCCCTACCACAGAGCCTAGGGCTTGCCGATCAGAAGGTCCCAGCTCCTGCCAACCTAGCAGTTCGAAAGCACGTCAAAATGCAAGTAGATAAATAGGTATTGCTCCAGCGGGAAGGTAAATGGCATTTCTGTGCGCTGCTCTGGTTCGCCAGAAGCAGCTTATTCATGCTGGCCACATGACCCGGAAGCTGTCTGCGGACAAACGTCGGCCCCCTTGGCCTACAGAGAGAGATGAGCGCCACAACCCCAGAGTCGTCTGTGACTGGACCTAACGGTCATGGGTACCTTTACCTACCTTTAATATTTTGCAGAGTTTGGCTGTGAACTGGGGCCCTACAAAAAAAATTCAAGCTGCGCCCTACTGCTTCAAATTGGGCCCCATTGGCTAGCCATGAGTCTCATAGTTGCTGGGCCTGAGTTGCCTTGCCCTTGCATGAAGTCTTGGGTTTACAATTTTGGGGGAGGGGAGACTGCAGCACTCTGGAGTGGGCAGGGTGGTGAGGCCCCCTAGATTTAGAGGCCCAAGTTGTCCTGCCCTCGCATGAAGTCTTGGGTTTGCGATTTTGGGAGAGGGGAGACTCCCCGCTGGGGAGTGGGCAGGCTGGCAAAGCCCCCTAGATTTAGAGGCCCTAGGCTCTAAATACTTAGGCTATACATAAATCCGGCACTGTTTACAAGGTACTGTTAGTTCATGCCTTCCCAGTAAACAATTAAACTACCAGACTTTTGTCCTCCTTTGGCTGGGTGTGCTCAGCCAAAGACTGAGATGATCTTTCAGGTATCCTGGTCCCCCAAATTCATACACTAAAACCAGCACCTTGAGCTCAGCCCTGTAGCTAATTGGCAGCCACTGCAATCCTTTCAACAGCAGCGTAATGTGTTGGCGATAGCCTACTCCTGTGAGAAGTCAACAACTCCATTTTGCACCAACCTCAAGGGCAGCCCCACACAGAGCACATTGCAGTAATCCAACCTGAAGGTTAGCAGTGCATGGACAGTGGTCAGGCTATCCTGCTCCAGCCCAAGCTGGTAGTAGGCACGTTAGTCACTGATATCACCCGATCCTCAGGAGCACTCCCAGGGTACACACTTTTATTAGTTGTGGAAAGCAATTTTTTTTGGTTAAAATTAAGGGAGGGGAGGAAAAATCATTTTAACAGATAATCATGCAGGGTGGATGTATAAAATGTATTATTACAAATGTATTTATAAAATGTTTTATTTGCCACCATGTAATAACTAGCAATAAACAGATCATTTTGAAGAAATTAAAAACTGTCTCCCAAATCAAAGCTGGTTGATTTGGCCATTATTTCCTTCCTTCCTTCCATCCATCTTTCTTTCCTTGCTGTTTCTTCTTCAGTCTGGGTTAGTGTTGTACCTTCCTTTTGTTAACCCCGTAACACCATCATAGCCACTTGAAAACTTGTACTGACAATGGCTTTGTTTGCCAGGAGTAATAAACCCTTAAGTTTCATTATTCTTTCAATCAGCAGCCTTACCAGACTCTGTTTCTGCATTCGGCTGCAATCTATATACCAAACTCCAGCAATGACATCAGGTCAGACGTGGCCCACTGGGATTCAGGGGAGATAATGATCTGGCCCACCACTAGATTCTGTTCCCTACTGCTAGAGTAGCATTTCTATGCTCTGAAAATTCATCTTCCCCACTCAGTGATTTTGCAGCACAGGTTTGCCAGAATCATTAAAAAAAATATTGTCCAGAAACACTAGTGCTGATCAGCTCTGCATGATTTGACAGGAGTAGAGTTTACACATATACCAGGATTATTGGCCACTTTAAAAAAAATTCCTCTTGCATCACTGCAGGCAATGGAGTCAGGCCATGAACTCTTTCCAAAGTCTATTGGTAAATCTTACGAGTGTGGATTGGAGAGGTACAAATGACTCTTTAAGCCTTCTCACAACTTTCTTTATGATCTCTCCACTTATATTAGATAGAAATGATTAGGAAGGAAAGTGTGGCCGCTGAGCCCTGCTTTGCAAGCTGAGATTTGGGGCTTCGCATGTGTATAGTCAGGTCTTTGCAAGAAGTTATTTGCTGAGAGGAATAGCAGGTAAGAGAAGCCAAGAACAATTTAATCAAATGTGTATTACTGGAAATATCCAAGAACAAACCACTGGCTCCTCAGTGTCCCTTCGGACCAACACCAGTTTTGGAAGTTTCAAACTTTGCGTAGTTGACATCTTCTTACATTTCTAAGAAAGGGAAGGTGGAGGAGCGAGTGGTTAGCGAAAGGGGAATGGGGCTGCATGTGAGACTATCTAAGAAACACATCAGGCAATTCACAAGCCCTTGTTTTTAACCTTCGTCCAGTAAAAAAAGAAAAGGAAAAGGAAAGAAAAGGAAAGATGGAGTTTCTATAAAAGCTCTGCAATTTTCACGTTTTCAGAAGAAATAATCCCATGCCAAGTAATGCAGTCAGGCACTTACTTACATTCCACGTACATGTGCCAAGGGTTATATCCCAGGCATGGTGTGCTAGTAAAATTGGTAGTGTAAATCCAGATAAGGTGTTTAAACCACCTCCAAGCTGAGTAATGGGAAGGGATAAAACGCCAGCTTTAAAGCTTCTCTAGAAATGGACTGCCATGGGTTGTGCTGTCACTTACAGAAGCATGGTAAAGCAGAGAGATAAATGATACCGTAGTTGTACTTGGTAAATATTTCCAAGAGGCAACTCTTATGTCAGGGGTGGGAGACCTGTGACCCTACAGATGTTGCTAACCCCACCCCCATCAGCCCCAGCTAGCATGGCCAATAGTTAAGAATGATGGGATTTGTAATTCAGCAACATCTGGAGTCCTCCACCCCTGATCTAAATACTACAGAACCTAGATTTCCCTCTTAAAAAGTACCCAGGAGCCATAATGGGCAAACTCCCTTGTACCAGAATAGCAAAAATCTTTAAGAATAAGCGTGCTGCAAAAAGGTATAGAGAAATCTACCAGTTTTTGTTTCTGCCCATTCCTCGTTTTTTCCAGACTTAAGATCAGTTTCCCTTATTTGTACATCAGTTTGACAGTTTATTTGTTTTAAAAGTGCTACACAAACATTTGTACATATTTCTCCTAATATGAATATTTTTTGTACACATTTCCCCCTGTCATAACACATTTTCTGTGTTATTTTCAGTAATATATTCATTTTGTGTGCACTTCCCCCAATACACACTTTTTGGTATGCTTGCCTTGGTTGGAGAACTGCATCACAAAATTTTGTGTGAAGTGGAAATTTCAAAGGATAGCTGTGTTCCAGTTCAAGAAGTGCAAATTAGGTAGGTTTGCATTATAATGTCTCCCCTACCCCTAGTTACAATGACTGAAAACTCTGCCTGTTGACCTAACTATGGATGGACTCCAGAGGTGATTTTTTTTGTTTTGTTCTTAAGACACTGAGATCTGTTGTGTATGATGGGCTTAATAGGAAGGCACCTTTATCCATATAGGGGAATCAACTACTATCATGGAACTGGATGATGTAATGTGTGTTCAGATCTATGTCCTGCCCCCTGCTTTGATCTTTCCGCAGGGGACAGTGCAGCCAACAGAAATGGGAGGCAATAGCAGCGGGGAAGTTTTGTATCAAAGCCAAATAATGCAGCTGCAGAATTCTTATAATAACACTCAAGGATACCAAGTTATTTATATCGGCAGGATAACTATGCGCCTCTTCTGTGTTCTCTATCAGGTCAACATATCTATTCCCCTCTATGAATCTCATATTCAAATGCTGGCATCTGCTTCAAGGCTTCCATACCATATACTCTTATAACTGCTTGAAGAATCATGGCTTCCCACAAGAACACCGGGTACTGCAGTTTGTTAACAGTGCTGAGAGCTGTTAGTAGACCCTCCTCACAGAGCTACAATTCTCAACACCCTTAACGAAGTGCCCTCTACTTACCCTGAACCCCAGCAATCAGGCTGGGGGGGGAACCTTCTGTTGGCTACAGTACAGTGGTACCTCGGGTTAAGAACTTAATTCGTTCCCCTTTTGAAACTTGAACTGTTGAACCAGAATGTCACTGAAAGTTTTTTAGAGATTGGAACTGCTTTGCTAAGGAACTTAAAGGAAAAATTGAAGAGCGATCCCCAGGGATTTTATCTGAAGTGGAAAAGAAGCAACTCCAAGAAGAAGAAAAGCCCTATCGACGTGGGAGGTCTAGGGCTGGACAATGTGACGTTATAACGGTTTTTGGGGGTGAGAGCCCAGAAAACCTGGAACAACAATATTGGGAACTACAATCACAATTTGATTTGATGACTGAACTGGAGAAGCTTGGTGGTGACGTATTACTTCCTTCGAAGAGTTTAGTAAAGAAGTTTTGGGGACAATGCTCTGGTGTTTGGACACCAAGAGAAAGATGACATTCTGGATTACGGCTTGGGAAAAAACTGGGGGGAAGTCTGGTGGTTGATTAAGGAGGGTGGAGAGAAAATGGCAAGAAGGGGGGTAGGGTGAAAGAATATATATGATTGATTAGGAAGGCTTACTACCGTACCCAACGTCAGAGAGTAAGAACTGATTTGGAAGAGAAGAAATACTTGGATTGTTTATGAATGGTGTTGGTTTATTATTTTATAAGGTATAAATTAAGAGCAACAGTTTTTGGCAATTAGAGATAGATAAGGTTATAAGAAGTTAAGATTTGTATTAAGATGTTGGATTTGATATTTAGAAGTTAAAAGGCATAAGATGTTAAGATGAAGATTATGAATATTGATGAAAGAATTGTTAAAATAGGTAGAATAGTTACTAAAGTAAATTGGAATTGAACACAGAAGAGAGAACGGGGGAAGTCCCATAATTAGATTTGGAAATAAGATTAGGATTAATAGGTGGAGTGTTGGTGTTCCCGTGGTGAGGTATGTATTTGTTTTTTGTTTCTATTCCATTGATGTAGTTTGTAGTCTCTGTTTTGTTGTTGTTATTATTTGTTGATTCTTTGTTGTTTCGGTTGTTCCCTGTTTTTTGATGTGGAAACCCAATAAATTTTTGTTAAAAAAAAAAAAAGAACTTAATTCGTTCCGCAGGTCCGTTCTTAACCTGAAACTGTTCTTAACCTGAAGCACCACTTTAGCTAATGGGACCTCCCACTGCCACCGCACCGCCAGAGCACGATTTTCTGTTCTTATCCTGAAACAAAGTTCTTAACCTGAAGTGTTATTTCTGGTTAGCGGAGTCTGTAACTTGAAGCGTATGTAACCTGAAGCGTCTGTAACCTGAGGTACCACTGTACAATATTTATTTCAAGGAAGCAAGGTAGGAACCTGTGGGCACAAGAGAAGGGTGCCATGGGCAGACAAGTCTGTGGGTGCCATGTTGCTGGCCTATGGTATTAACCAACCTTCTAAATATTGTCATTTTCAGAATTTCACCACTCATGTAGACCGTGCCTCATAAGTAGTTATATATCACAGAGTATGTGTTGTAAGGTTAAGCTAGAGCTCTCACGACCAGTTCTGTAGCATGTTCTTTGAGCCTGCCATTATGTGCTTTTCTCTCTCTCTCTAGTTGGACAATAAACCTATTGCCTTGCAGCAGGCCAGATGCAGCTGCCTCCTATGGTTACCACAGTTCCTGTCAAAAACAACCATTTTCATGTAGAGCGGCTGATAATACATGCTGTGTAAAATTGTCGCTGCTGTGCTTTGGCACCATTTATTTCTCTTCGATTTGACACACACATACACACACACAATCGGTTTATAGCACTCAAATAACTTGGCTCGTGTTGGTGTTACAAAGAGTGCAGAGTGCCTTTACAAAGTGATTTGGTCCCACAAGGACAGTGTGTTTCTAACAGTGAGACAAGAAAGGTGAGGGGTTAAAGTAATGAACCACTTTCTGTTGGCTCAGATGCAAGGTGAAGAGAGCTTTTGTTGCTTGGCATCACACCTCTCAGCGCTTTTACTGAAATGTGTTCTGATTTCCAACCAGTGTGGTGTCTCGAAGGCTGTGTTTGAGAAGTTCATGTCGAGAGTTTAAACAAGACCCCCCCACCCACCCACCAAAAAAGCATACCTTTGGCAGCATAGCTAAATGACTGGCAACCATCTTTCTTCACTGCTATGATGATGCAGTTCAGACACTTACTGCGTAGTGACAGGTTTCATATGGTGGAGGCATGGGTGCATGCTCTCTCCACACACCCTCATGCATACCATGTGACTTAAATTATTTGTCATGTCGATGCTCCCCATCAAGGCCAGATTTCCATGAAACGTTCGTCAAAAAAGAGGGTTGGCAAGCAAGGGCCAACAAAGAGGCTTTTGTGCATGCAGGCCTGCACATGGTGGGGGGCTATGCACACTCCTTTGCTACAGAAAGACTCCAGCATGTCTGAAGCAAACCGACAATACTTCTTGGGCCATGTGTTAAGACAGACTCCCTCTAACTAGTTGCTTTCACATGGGGCACACCAAATATTGTCACTTCCCCTTTTGCATCCTCAGATTCATGTGAAGAGTCTATCTTCTAAAATATACAAATTATCTCTAAAATTCCAGTATCAAATATTTAAACCCTCCGTGTACATGATAGTTTAGCTGTGTAGCAGAGGATCTAGGGGTAAGCATGTCGGAGAATTTCATTCTGCTGTTTGTATTTTCATTCCAGGTCCAGAATGAAAATCAGTCCACAGGATTTGATTGGTATTCTGTCCCATTATTGTGTTAGATTCAGGTAGGTAGCTGTGTTGGTCTGACGCAGTCGAAATAATAATAATAATAATAATAATAATAATATTTATTATTTGTACCCCGCCCATCTGGCTGGATTTCCCCAGCCACTCTGGGCGGCTTCCAACAGAAACCAAATACAAAAATATCAAACATTAAAAACTTCCCTAAAAAGGGCTGCCTTCAGGTTTTTTCTGAATGTCAGGTAGTTGTTTATTTCCCTGACCTGTGATGGGAGGGCGTTCCACAGGGCGGGCGCCACTACCGAGAAGGCCCTCTGCCTGGTTCCCTGTAGTTTTGCTTCTCGCAGTGAGGGAACCGACAGAAGGCCCTCGGCGCTGGATCTCAGTGTCCGGGCTGAATGATGGGGGTGGAGACGCTCCTTCAGGTATACAGGACCGAGGCCGTTTAGGGCTTTAAAGGTCAGCACCAACACTTTGAATTGTGCTCGGAAACGTACTGGGAGCCAATGCAGATCTCTCAGGACCGGTGTTATGTGGTCTCGGCGGCCACTCCCAGTCACCAGTCTAGCTGCCGCATTTTGGATTAATTGCAGTTTCCGGGTCACCTTCAAAGGTAGCCCCACATAGAGCGCATTGCAGTAGTCCAAGCGGGAGATAACCAGAGCATGCACCACTTTGGTGAGACAGTCCGCGGGCAGGTAGGGTCTCAGCCTGCGTACCAGGTGGAGCTGGTAGACAGCTGCCCTGGATACAGAATTAACCTGCGCTTCCATGGACAGCTGTGAGTCCAAAATGACTCCCAGGCTGCGCACCTGGTCCTTCAGGGGCACAGTTACCCCATTCAGGACCAGGGAATCCTCCACACCTGCCCTCCTCCTGTCCCCCAAAAACAGTACTTCTGTCTTGTCAGGATTCAACCTCAATCTGTTAGCCGCCATCCATCCTCCAACCGCCTCCAGGCACTCACACAGGACCTTCACGGCCTTCACTGGTTCTGATTTAAAAGAGAGGTAGAGCTGGGTATCATCCGCATACTGATGAACACCCAGCCCAAACCCCCTGATGATCTCTCCCAGCGGCTTCATATAGATATTAAAAAGCATGGGGGAGAGGACAGAACCCTGAGGCACCCCACAAGTGAGAGCCCAGGGGTCTGAACACTCATCCCCCACCACCACTTTCTGAACACGGCCCAGGAGGAAGGAGCGGAACCACTGTATAACAGTGCCTCCAGCTCCCAACCCCTCTAGCCGGTCTAGAAGGATGTTATGGTCGATGGTGTCAAAGGCCGCTGAGAGATCCAGCAGAACTAGGAAACAGCTCTCACCTTTGTCCCTAGCCCGCCGGAGATCATCGACCAGCGCGACCAAGGCGGTTTCAGTCCCATGGTGAGGCCTGAATCCCGATTGGAAGGGATCCAAATGGTCCGCTTCTTCCAGGCGTGCCTGGAGTTGTTCAGCAACCACCCGCTCAATCACCTTGCCAAGAATGGTAGATTTGAGACTGGGCGATAGTTGGCCATATTGGCCGGGTCTAAGGATGTTTTTTTAAGAAGCGGTTTAATGACCGCCTCTTTCAGCGGGGCTGGGAAGGCTCCCTCACAGAGGGAAGCATTCACCACCCCGCGCAGCCCATCGCCCAGCCCCTCCCGGCTAGCTTTTATAAGCCAGGATGGGCAAGGATCAAGGAGACAGGTGGTTGGTTTCACTCGTCCAAGCAGCCTGTCCACATCCTCGGAGGTAACAGACTGAAATTGATCCCACGCAACTGGACTAGACAGGACTCTGGCACTCTCCCGCCCTGGCCCTGCTCCCACGGTGGAGTCTATCTCTTTCCGAATCTGAGCGATTTATCTGCAAAAAACTTTGCAAACGCATTGCAGGAGATCTTGGGGTCCCTACCAGGCCCCGATGACGAAGGTATATAAATTATTATTTTTTAATTGTCCAGTAGCACCTTAGAGACCAACTAAGTTTGTTCTGGGTAAAAGAAGAAGTGTGCATGCACACAAAAGCTTATACCCAGAACAAACTTAGTTGGACTCTAAGGTGCTACTGGACAATTTTTTTATTTTTTTTAAATATATTTCAGCCATTATTGTGTGTTTTTTTAAAGAAAAGATTGTAACCAATATTTAATTAATGACTCTTTTTATACACATTGTTTTGATGTTTCCTTTACATTGAAATGAACAGTGTGGAAATATTTACATCATTAATTACATAAAATTCATAGCCTATGTAAATAATTACACAAACTATGTTAAAGAGCAGACAGAGAGACAAATAATGTGATCTTTGGCAGAAGCCAAAATGCAGCAAAACAAGCAGCACTGATTGTAACGAAGGCAAGTTTGGAATGCCTCTGCTATGCCAGGATTGCAGTTATGTTGTTGTTGCTGTTGCTGTTGCTGTTGCTGTTGCTGTTGCTGTTGCTGTTGTTGTTGTTGTTGTTGTTGTTGTTGTTGTTTATATAACACCCTTCATCTGAAGATCACAGGGTGGTTTACAATAAAAACACACACATTAGACATACCATAATAACACACAAAAATAATAACACACACACAGTTTAAAAGACTGTTCGATAACTAAAGGATAGAAAGGGTGTGTGTGTGTGTGTGTGTCTGTGTCTGTGTAAACCAAGTTTCTACCTTCTGAGGTTGTCAACTGGCTATTTCTGGATTGATCAACCTCATTTGCTCCCATTGTAACAAGCGGGGACATAAGAAGGCAGCAATTTCTATTATCAGAGTTCAGGGACACATTCCAGCCAACCACACTCTTTGCTGCAGGAATAAAAGTGGCACAGTTTCTATCACTTGCAGGGCAATCCCATACATTACGACATGACAACAGCAAGAGTGGCATCTCCCCTATCGACAATACTTTCTTCTCATAAAGTGTTGACAATGCAACGTTATACATGCCTTCTTAGAAGCCGACCCCTCTGGGTTAAGTGGCACTTGCTCCCAGGCAAATGCATATAGGATTGCCGCCATCAAGGCATCTAAATGAAACCTTCTTAAGCCCATCAGAAAACTGACACATGATCTACAACTCTAGTTATAACATTTAACTCTCAAATCTTATCCTAATCTCTTCGATAGTCATACTTATTAGCCATTCATACTATTATTTTTATTTCCCCTGAAAAAGTGAGAGGTGCTCCGTTCCCTGAAAGAGTAATTTGAAATGTGTTCGAAATAAAGTTTAATGCCTAGTTAAACGTTATGAGTTCTCTTTCATGTGGAGCTTATGATTTATTTCCACAAGATATAAAAATAGAACCCACTGTCTCATTATAAGTAAAAGCGGGGAGAAATCCCGTCCTCATTATGACTAATATCCTATTACTGTACTATTGCCTTATGTTTCAGCATTTTAATAACTTGTCATTGAAAGAAATACCTCAAGTGAATAATACACACTCCCTGATTGACTATGTGGCTATAATTCAATCAAGGGTCTCTACTGACATCATAAGCCAAAAGGGGTCAGCCTGAGGGTTTATGAATGGCAGAAAAACTCTGTGATTGAATTATAACTTTGTTATTCAATCTGAGAACACATTTTCTTATTTATAGTATATAGAAAAATCTTATGAACTCCCCAACCCCCCACCCCATTCAGGTGAAAGCAATATATCAAAATGTAGCAAGGCAACCATTTCTAATATTCAAGATGTGAAATCTCTTATACAGGAGAGAATGATTAATGCGGACATGACAGGAGGTTATTGAAGGTGTGATTGGGAGGAAGAAGGAGCAGAGCATGAGGAAATTAAAAGGAATATTTCATTGAAAAGTAATCAGAGTTTATTTCTTTCCTGGAAATGCTATTAGATAACTATAGTAACACAGAAACACAACCTAAACTGAAATTGTCACAATCCTGCTCCTAGGTTATTTCCAGTTAGTATAATATTTAGAATTGAGTCAGCATTTTATTTCCTTAAGAATAGAAAAAGAGCTGTGCTGGGTCAGACTAAAGGCCCACCTAATCCAGCTTTCTTCTTCCAGTAGTAGTCAATGAAACTGGATATTTCCCCTCATTGCCGGGATGGGGAACATGTGGCCTTCCATGTGTTGTTGGACTCTAACTCCCATCAACCCCATCCAGGGTGGCCAACCACCTGTGATGATGGGCATTGTAGTCCAGCAACGTATGGAGGGCAATCGCTTCCCAACCCTGCCCCGTGGTGTTCAGACTCACATGGAAGTGTCATTGAACTATCACAGCTAATCTCCACTGATACATCTATCCTCTAAAAAACTAAGGTAGTGGCAATCACTATTTGTCAGGGGATGGAAAACCTGTGGCTCTCCATCATTCCTGATGATTAGCCACGCTGGCTGGACCTGATGGGAGTTATAGTGCAGCAACATCGGGAGTGGGAGTTATGTTTCTATTTAAGTTCAAGCATTGGATTTTAATTGTTACAAACAGCCTACCAGTAGGTAGTATCTATCTAGCTACAGTCGTACCTTGGAAGCTGAGCAGAATCCATTCCGGAAGTCCGTTCAACTTCCAAAACATTTGATAACCAAGGCATGACTTCTGATTGGCTGCAGGAGCTTTCTGCACACAATCAGAAGCCGTAGAAGCCATGTTCCAAAGAACGTTCACAAACTGGAACACTCACTTCCAGGTTTGCCGTGTTTGGCAGCCAAAACGTTCGACTTGCAAGGCGTTCGGCTTCCAAGGTATGACTGTATTATCCTACTATCTATCTATCTATCTATCTATCTATCTATCTATCTATCTATCTATCTTGCTATCGATGTATCTAAAATTTATTTAAACACATATATACCCATCAGCCATCATTCGGATACTACACTATCCTTGTGAATAGTTGGGAGCAAACAAGTTCCTTTCCAGTGTTTTTAATCATACATGGGCATTATGGTTGTTTGTTGCTGTCATTACTGATATATACATAAAAAGTATATTCTGTGCGTCTATGCTCCTGCTTGTTAGTTCTTAAACAGGGATGGGGAATGTGTAGGTTATGGATGATGGGAGTTGCAGGCCACCAATATCCGGAGGGCCTCAGGCTCCCCATCCTGTTGTTAGATGTGCACATGAACCCTTCATTATACCTGTTTGAACCCAGGTGGAGCGTTTTTCAATCCAGCACCCTTCTCCCATCTTTTCGATACTTTGGATCTCATTTCCAGTGTAGCAGTTAATAAAATATGTGAGCTGGCAAGAATCCCCGCTTCCAAATTTATTAAGGTTTTGTCTCACAGTGTTACTTCCCCCCCTCCCCCTTTGGTTTTGATGGTCTGTCAAATGCAATGAATCAATTTTCAGAAATAAAAAAGAATTTTGGAAACCAAAGTCTACCCAGTAATTGGAACAAGAGTCTCATAATTTCAAGCTCCCGAGAGAAGCTACATTGGGGTGGGGAATAATATAGGTTTTTTAAAAAGTGGTCTATATAAAAATCACAGATCGTTGAGTGAAAAGAGAGTTGCAATTATTTCTAATATTTACAGTGAAGCAAGACGTTTAATAAAAGTATAATAAATCTAAGGGTGGGTTCAAGGCAATGCACATGTAATACTGTACCATAACCTTATCTTGAAGGACCTCTTTCTTTTTTTCTAAATCTACGCAGTGGGTTCCTTTCCAAATAATCTTAGTTCTTTTTCATAAAAAAGCTAAGTTTGTCCTTTGGAGAACACCTCTGAAATTCTATTACAGCAGGCACAAAACCCCCAAACGAGGAGCTGGGGAGAAAGGGGGAGTCACATGTGAAGCTGCCTTTAGACTGCACCTTCTTAAAAGCCAGGCCATTAGGGGTGTCAGGCACCAGGTCCATTGGCAGACCAACTCTGCATTACAAAGATGAAGGCTGGCAACATCAACCCTGCTATGTGGGAATCCCTTGCAGACGACCACAGTGCCTGGAGACAGACAGTCAGGTGGTGTATCCATAGCAGTGACCAGAGGAGGAATGACCGCTGGGAGGAGCGCAGAGCGAAGAAACACCACGGTGCATCTGCAGCAGCACAACCAGACACCTCCACCTGCCCCAGCTGCAGCAAAACATGTCTCTCCCACATCAGTCTCTACAGCCACAGCAGGCGCAGCAACCTTCCAACAGTTTGACTTCACCCTCAAAGATGCACTCTTCCAACAACCAACAACAGAGATTTCCATTCTTAGCCTGGAAACAGCACCCATATACATGGTCTCTTTACCTGCTCTAAGTGGAACTGCAGCCCCTGTCCCTCTCAGTTTACTGCTCCATCTTCCCTCCTTCTCCTTCAACTACCAGATTGGATTCATGCTAACTTGGCAGGGTAGGGTGAAGGACTGGAGAATGAGAGTATAGGGAACCCTGTATAGGGAAGTTGTTAATGTTTGATGTCTTACTGTGTTTTAATTTGCTGGTAGCCACATAGAGTGGCTGGGGCAAACCAGTCAGATGGGTGGAATAATAATAATAATAATAATAATAATAATAATAATAATAATAATAATAGTTGTTGTTGTCGTTGTCGTTGTCGTTACTGAAGGACAGAACAGGAAGGACAGAACAGGAAGCTCAGCAATGGCAGGCTCATTCAAAGCATTTAAAGGTATGGGGATCTGGCAACGATATAAACAAATAATGTGGATAATGATGGAGCCAGTGGGGCTTTATCACAGACTCCTTTTAGCTCTTTAGCCATCTCTTCTTGCTCTATCCTCAATGGATCAGATAAACAGTTTATTTTGCCTTTCTGAATTGAATGCTGCCAACACGTCCCCATTTTGCAGTGCAATCCTGTTCCTGTCTGCTTAGTAAACTCCGTCGAGGGCCATGGTACTTACAACCAGGTAAGGGAGTATAAGATACCAGGCTGCTTGGCACAATCCTAACCATGTCTACTGAAAAGTAGGTCCTACTGAAGTCAATGGAGCTTACTCCCAGTTTAGTGGGTTTAGGGTTGCAATCCTAATCACCTTTAGCATATCCTGAAACATACCTAGCATGTCCTTCCAGAAATATATGAGTTACATTTGATAACGGTTGCTGTGCAATGGTAAGGGTTTACTTCTCCTTAATGGCACATTTCCTCCCCCCCCCCCCCCGTTGGTAAAATAATAAAAATAAGAAACAAGTTTTCCAAACACAGCTCCCAAATTGGGCCTGAAACTCTGGGTTGGCTCAAGATCTCTGCTGAGGCTCACCACAGACTTTCCGGCATGATTTCCCCCCCTGGACCTGGAATGTTGCCATTGTTGCCTTGTCAAAGGTCAGCCTTTCGCCATAACTCCTTTTCATTACATGGAACTGGCTTCTGGGAATGCAGAAGCCGTAAGCTGGCTTCCTGCCCCCCTTCCTGGTACTTTCTCCCATTAAGCTGCTGTTCATCTCTGCTCTCTAGTTGAGCTAAGGAGGCAGCTGCAAAGGGAGAAGAAAGGAAGTCGTTACTTTGGTGCCTGTGGGAGAGGCACTGATGTTGCAACAGAGCTTATCAACAACTTCCATAGGCCCATGAATTCATGGAATTATTTTGCTCCCTGGGGTTCCTCCAGTTTTGTTAAGTTTCCAATCGGCTCTACTTTTCATTTCGACACACTCAACACTGGCTTATGAGAAGGAGAACACCTGAGGAAATTAGGCGAGGGGAGCCATTGTTCCGTATAGTCAACAGAACTTCATAGTTTTTGTTTTCATGTGCTCATAAATGCAATTGTCCATTCATAACGTGCATTGATTTACAGAAAAAAAAATATTTACACCCTGTCTTTCTATCCGTCAGGATCCATATGGCTTAACAATATAAAAGTAATACAGTTAAAAATGAAATAGGGATAGCAGAATTGTTTTAAATGCCCAGCAACAGCAGTGAGTAGCATAATGAGAATTAGTTAGGAGAAAATAGCACAAGCCCTTTTAAAGTCTTGGGGTCTGACTGTGGACATTCTTCTCTATGGAAATTTGAGAGGTGCCAATTATATACATACATACATATACGCATACATAATACATCATTTTATTTGTATGTCGCCTTTCCATGCTTCAAAACATGCTGAAGGAAGATTACATCATGAACACTATATAAAACATCAGAAAGTACACGACCAAATTGAACATTGCCATGTAAATTATAGTAAGATCTAAAATAAATATACTAAAAATACCAATAACAGCAACAGCCACTTGCCAACAAAACTCCATAAATAACACTCAGACCTGGGTCAGGGCCTTGCTCTCCCAGGCCGGATGGAAAACACCTGCAAGGCAGGGAACATGACTTCCAGGACTCACAGACAAGATACTATACTAAATTTCTGATGCCTTCTGAATACTTTTTTCTTTTTCTTTAGACAAGCTTTCTCAGAAAATTGATCCCATCCATGTACAACTAAATTTTTAAACTGTTTCATTGCATATTGATATTTTAAATTCTGTATATCACCCTGAACATTTCTAAATACAAAGTTATTAATGAGTGTTCATAAATAAATTACACAGAGAAAGAGAGAGCAAGCATGATGGTTGACTCTGTTTCTCTACTGACTCTATTTCACTACTGGCGCTATGCCTCATAGTGTTTTCCTTCCTCCTGCTTCTCCTTTGAAACATGGGTAGGTCAGGGCCTAGCCTTTTAATATCTTATGAGAACCATCAAACTCTGGGAACAGGATGAAACATTGCTCCGAACTGCTAAAATCACAGCTTGTAATGCCTTGCTGTAGTCTCTCAAATGTTAACAAATTCTACCACTTTCACACATCTGCCTTAGGTGAAATCACACCTTTCTGTGGTGAAAGCAACGTAGCGTAGTGGATTGATGTTTTCACAGAGAAAACCACAAAAGGCAATGAATAATTCAGGGTGGGGTGGGGGGACTCACACCTGTATTGCATCAACACCACACTTTTTTATTTCAAGCAAAACGTACTGTAATGCCATATGATGAAGGTAAAATGTGAGGAAATCCCACTATTGGATGGATGGACCCAACTAACTCCTGCTTCTCCAAAGAACGTCAAGATTTGTACAGTGCCTGTGAATTTAATTGCTTCATTCTAATCTTCTGCTCCCACCCTTTTCCTTTTCCTTTTCCTGTTAAGCCCTTCTCAGCCAAAGCACGTTTCACTATTCTGAAATGATTCATCTCTCCTTCCAGCTTTCCAGCTATCTGTTTCTCTTCTCCACTTCCTAACATCCTCTGTTATATATGCTCTCCTGGTCTCCAAATGTTGCTCCAGTTACTGTTTGATGGTGGAATTTCCCAGGAAATCTAGGCCAAAGGGTTTGTACATGGATCTGGATTAATATCCTTTTGCCTTATTTGTATTTTATTTGATATCAAAGCCAACACTCTATAAAAGCTGTATAAAAAGGCTGGTACAGTATCTTCACCCCTGAAGAGCTTTCTTAAAAGCAATTGGATAGAATGATGTTTCCAACCTTCCACTAAAATGTTTATGAAACATCCTGTGGATCCAACAGCCTACATTCTGAAGAGAACATTATAAGGTCAACAACAGCAAAAACTGGAAGGAGATAAATTTTCTGGTGATGTTATCTTTCTCAGTAGCTAGAGAAATGACGCAGCAGGTGAGATGTTGCTTTAAATCTCTGCTAGACAAACCCAGAGGAGGAGACCTTGAAAACCTTTTCTTTGGCTGTTTCACTTCACAGTATCTCTCCACACATAGAGATTTTTTAAAAAAACTGGCTCCCAAGACTTAGGTCTCAAGACCCTTTAAATAATAAGATCTGGGTAAAATTGGTGAAGTAGTAGAATTTTATTAAAGGAAAAGCATCATTGCGCAAGGATGGGTGACCAATACAGGCACACTTGGATCAGGAAAAGCACAGGTTATAAAGTCCTTTGTCCAGCTGAAAGTCCCTCCTCTACATGCCCACAGTAAAAGGCTGAAGAGTTTACAGCGTATCCCGTCCGCCTTATTAACATATTATCATCCTACTTCATTCGTTACATTGTATAAATATGGTCAAAGCCCCCCCCCAATATAAATTGAATGATGCACAAGCAGTATGTTTTTATTACAAGATTGTCCTACTCGGGGGCGTAGCAAGAGGGGCATAGGGTGTGGGCCGCCCCCTGTTCCATAATGGAGGGGGTGACAAATGATCAAGGAACAATAACAATTACTGCCCTACTAGGGCGGTTCATAAAAAAAAAACTTTTTTTAAAAAAATGCCTGCTCCAACGGTCTTATCTTACTATACTAGGGATTATATAGCTATATATGAAATTTCATGTATATCGGTTAATATCTTGACCCTCCTCCACCCAAATAGCTGTTGACTTGGCTGTTTTCCTATGTCGTGAAGGCTGAAATTTCAGTTCAGTGGAGCACTTACTGTTCCCAACCCTAACCCTGTGGAAAGCCATCTAATTAGACTTTAATTTGATTTTGAGATGTTTTTAGGAGGTAATTTATTTATTGTTTGATTTTATACCAATGTTATGTATCTGATGTTAGCCACCCTGAGCCCGACTTCGGCTGGGGAGGGCGGGATATAAATAAAAGTTTTTTTTATTATTACTTGATATTATTCCTTTTGTAAGAAAATATGAAATAACGTAAAACCATTTTTGCAAGGGGGGGGATCAAAATGGCAAGAAATTTTCCACACTGGGTACCACCTGATCTTCCTATGACTCTGGGGGGAGGTGACAAAAAATCCCCCCCCCCGGTACCAATATACCTTGCTATGCCCCTGGTCCTACTTACATACCTGTTGGCCGCAGGCTACCCTAGTTACTAAGTGTAAACCACCTTTTGTTTCTAATGTAACCATAAGCCAGTTCCTTATCTGATAAAGCTAAGAAGACAAACCCCAATTCGACCACCAGTCACAGATACATGCAGCCTTCGTATCTGGGTTCCTTACCACAAGTTACAGGCCTTTCAGGTGTGAGATGGTTTTGTGTCTAGGCTCCTAACCACAGGCTACATACTTTCTGTGTATCCTTTAGGTGAGAGCTGCTTCCATGTCTAGGCTAACCCTCGTGGTTACCTTATCAGCTATAACCTATCAGATTCTATGCTCCGTAATATCCTAGCAGATAGCTGCTTTTTAGACCTTTAGACTTTTATGAAAAAGCATACAGAAGCATAATTTAATGATGCTAAGAGCATCATTAAAAATGAAGAAGTATTAGGAAGGCAAAAAGTTGCTTAGAAACATCCCATTCAAAAATGGTCAAACTATAGATTGAGATAGCTGCATCTTAGTAAGAAGCATTAATAAAAACATTCTTATAATAAGAAGCATTAATAAAAGTATCCTTATCCTAGGGAAATAATGAAAAGGCAACATATTGGCAACATACTTCTCACATGAAATGGCAACTAATCAATAATAATAATAATAATAATAATAATAATACACGTTAACATTTTCCAGGCCTTCAGAAACTGGCAAATGTTACCTGCAAAATTTATTGCTGGTTGTTTTTTGTGTTTTATTGTGCATTTGTGCGTTTAACTGTGATTTAAAATTGTTTTAATGTTATTTCAAGATAATTGTAAACTGGCTTAAAAGAAGAATTGAGTATAAGGAAGGAAGGAAGGAAGGAAGGAAGGAAGGAAGGAAGGAAGGAAGGAAGGAATCCAATGATCACCACAGCTTCCCTTCAAGCCTACCATCTTTAGTCACCGTATTTCCATTGTAGAACCAATATAATTCCACTTCATGTTAAACACTTTTCAGAATTTTCTGTTTATGGTCTATGAATGGACTCCCCCACCCCCTTTCCCCACCCCTTGCTATGGAGGGCTTATTAGAGCAGTTTTATTGCTACTTTCACACATTTTCTTTGTTAAAGTCTAGTTTAGAAGCTAGTTTCAGAAGCTTGTAAACAGGAGGTGTAGCAATTTGTTTGGCAGTCATTTCATACACCCCTCCTGGTGAAAACAATTGGGTTACATGGGTGGCTTCTCCACTCAAACAAAAAGCATGTGCACCTCCTCCATTTTGAAAGGAAGCCAAAGTGGAAGGCAACTGCCCTGTTGCCACCGGCATATGAGCCTGTGGTTTCAGAGCATGATTAGAGGTGCCTGAAATATGTTCGAGGAGCCAAAGGAGAAATGTTAGGGTCCAAATCTTACTTGAAAGAGCTGAGCCGTTCAGAAATCACTGATGTAATGGAAGGGCATTTTTATGCAAGTTGAAATTGGCTTTCTCCCAATGTGTGAATGTTAAACCAATACATTAATGCAATATACATTCGATTTTTTCTTCTGCAAACTGACCTACATCAACAAGATTCACACATGGTCCAACTAGCAAGGGAAGAATTCAGCTGCACTTCGGGTGTGAAGGAATGTCACATCTACATTATTGCAATTTATGTATAGAATGGTACCATCTGGGATAGGGTGGTGGGTGGCCAAGGATGATGTGATACTTCATGTTTTGTTTGTTGTTCTAACTTAATTGTCTTCTTGTTACTGTTATTGTTTTTATTGTTGTTTTTATATTGTTTAAAATGCCTTGTGTTATTGTTGTATTTTGTTTTTCTGTGTTTTATTGGAAAATAATAAAATCTTATTAAAAAATAATAATAATTGTCTTCTTGCATAATTAATAATAAAATATAAAATATAAAAGAAACATCATACTTAATATAGGGTGAACCTTTCAAAAGTGGAATAGAAATAGGAGAGTTTTCAAGAAATAGGAGAGTTTGAAGAATCTTCCTTCCTTTCAATCACTCTATGTGAATCTTTCTTTCATTCACTCACTCACTCACTCACTCACTCATATATAGTGATAGGTGGTTTCTCTCAGTTTCTCATTTTTCCAGCCTTCAGTTCTTCACATTTCTGCATCAGTTTGCATTTTCAAAAGATGTCTCAGTGAAAATTTGCCAGTGCAATTTTTCTCCAAATATACACATATTTCTAAGCCGTTTTGCCTTCTCAACATAGTTTTGCAAGCAAATTCCTCATATGCACTTTAAATGTTATTTTCACTAGTATATGCATTATTATGCATACTTCTCCCAATATACTCATTTTTGTACACATTATTTGGTTGGGAAGTTGCATCACAAATGTCTGAGAAGTGTGAATTTCAAAGGATAGCTGGGCTTCTGTTCATGTATCGTTTTGGAAAGTACATTTTTTTAATTCTATTTCTATACCACCCTTCTTCCAAGGATCACAGTGTGGTTTACAATATAAAAACACAAAAATACGTAACATGGTAACAAACAAAAACCAGGTAGGTTGACATTAATATCAGGTAGGCTCACATTAAAATTCTAACGAAATCGAATTTCTCCTTCATCCCTACTCACATATTCAGTTATATCTCCACAATAGCTTTGTAAATGATGCCTTTAGCACTCTAGGTGTAAACAGAAGGGGAAATGGTATCTGGGGGAGAGAATACTGCAAGTCTGTCCAGTCTTTTTTTTTTTTTTTTGATCCTGCAATTTCCCCCACATAGACCATCAAGGGGGAAAGATAAATATAGAAATCACATGATGTGTGCTGGGTGGACATTGCAGAAAATGACTAATGAGGTCTTATTCAATAGAAATTATCATTAAAATATAAATTTTGATGATGGTGGTGGTGGTGGTGGAATAAAGTCCATAGCTTTTTCTGCAGAGCCCTCTGATTTCTTAAGCAAGACTCGCTGAGAGTCATGGCCCTCAGAGGCTGTAAGCCTAGAGGTTGTTAGCTTTCTTCTGTAACTCTCCAAATAGTATATGTATGTATTTAGAATATGTATATATTTATTCAGGTTGGAGAGAGCAGCCTTCTCTGTTAATAGCTGTGGTATTGTATAACAAGTCGACAAGCATCAAATTGCTCCTATGTTGAAATATGTTGTTCTTAGAGCTACTGAGAGTGCGTTTCCCTTGACAAGAAACACAGATGTTTGAAACACAGAGGGAATTCTGGGAGATTTAAACCTAGTATCCCCCCCCCCAAGTTGTTCTGCACACGGTCTTCAAGTTTAAGGCTCCAAAAAGGTATTCATAAGTGCACTCAGAGAAATCAATGGATCCAATAGCACAATACATATGCTTGGAGTAAGCGGAGTTCAAAGGGGCTTACTCTCACGTAAGTGTGAACAGAATAGGATTGCAGCCTAAGGATGTTTAGGACCACTATCTACCTCCCTCTCTTCAACTCCTTCTCTTAGTATTGGGCAGACTCCCTATAACAGGCAGGTAGGTAGCCGGGTTGGTCTGCTGTAGTCAAAACAAAATAAAAAATAAAAAAATTCCTTCCAGTAGCACCCTAGAGACCAACTAAGTTTGTTCTTGGTATGAGCTTTCACGTGCATGCACACATCTTCAGATACTTCAGATCTGAAGAAGTGTGCATGCACACGAAAGCTCATACCAAGAACAAACTTAGTTGGTCTCTAAGGGGCTACTGGAAGGAATTTTTTTATTTTTTATTTTGTTATAACAGGCATAATCCATCAAGCGTTATTTCTCATTAAATCCAATCTAAAATCAGTTTGAATCCTATTTGAAATATCTTATTTGTAATTAACCACGTGTTAACCATGCCAGTATTAACCATGTTAAGTCCCATTCCACTGTCAACAGGATGGGAGTAACAGCAAACTTTAAAATGGTCTTCAAACTAAAACTGTGTGTGTGCCTGTAACATACACACAGCATATGTACAGAATTATAGGCAAAGGTTTTCTCCAGCACATACTGTTAAGAGGTGATTTCTAGACTATTTCTTGGGAAGAAAAAAAAAGTTAGCGGCATAAATGAAAAGATACAAACATTTTTTAAAAAAACTGTTCCAAGCCAACACCTTTTTCGGGCTTTTATCATGGCTTCCTCACCATTTGAGACATTTATTTAAGTTATTAAAAATTCCCTAAAATTCACAGCTGAAAAGTTGGCTTCTGTTTTTTCTACCAAGCTAACTCACCTGATTTGTCAGAACAGCTTGAAAATGAAGTGCTAACTGGTGGATTTTATTGAAAGGAAACCAAGTGGAACAACATATGTATTTTCTTAGGAAACTAAAAAGCTCACAGTCCTGTGCCATTCCTTGGGGTAAATTCTTTGTTATGAATTACAACCTGCTTACTGATGAGTTGTTAATAAAAAGTGGAGCTGCTGGGCCATTATTTTTTTCCACACAGTATACCTAGCATTGTTGGGTTAAAAAAAGGGGTTTTCATTAATGCACTGAGTGTGAATAAATCTGTTTCCCATTTGTAATTGTTTTCCCTTCAACTAGACATTAATTTACTGCCAGATCTAACACTCATCTATTTTCTAGTACCCTAGCAAACTGAAGATTTTTTTTAAAAAAAACAAATCTCAAAGAGGTTGTGCTGCATGGGAGATTAAAATGATAGACACAAGACATCCAAGCGTCTTTTGTTTCCTCACAGACCATCCAAGGGTCCAGGATCATGAGAAAGGGGCAGCAGGGTTCTTGTGAGGCCCCAGCCACGTTTGGCGTAAAGAGACGCCAGCTGGCCTCGTACACAGCCAAGAAAACGGGCCGAAGGAAAACGTCAAGGGAAAGTAGAAACAGATGGTAACCTGAGGTGGCAGTATGGCTTTATTTACTGAGGCGGCTTTCTTATTTATTTATTTATTTATTTGGTTTTATTTATTTAATTCAAGAAATGCATCTGCTCCCACTGGGGAGTCTCTTCAGTTTTACTCATTACTGCTGGCTAATCAAGTTCTCCAAATAAGGGAGGGGAAATATATCAGGTTGGTTTTGAGCACTTTGGGTTTATCAAATGATAACTTTAGGCGCTGCCCAATGGAGGTTAAGGTGAGTCTGGAAAACATATGCTCAAAATCTCTTGGTGTTACTCTATTCTGGTGGTTGGTTGGGAGGGGGGTGGAGGGGGGTGGGGCAGAACAGGGGCAGGAGGTTTTAGATAGATATTCTAGACTGAAATTGCAACCTCCTCCCAGGCCTGTCTGAGGGATCCTATATTTCAGAAGAGTGAAGATTTTAGGAAGAAGAAATATGGAGTGCCATTTTCCATGATTCCTGAAAGAAAACAAAAGGCAACCTATGGCCTTAATGTGGTATCCCGTGGAAAAGTTGTTGTTTTGCTGCTTGAAGACATGATTCAGAATCTTGAGAATCATCAGCTTTCAATAAAAGGAAGGGAAATTGCATGTTTCTTTACTTAACATTTTACTAAATACCACTCTCTCACTCCATAAAGTGAAGTGTCTCACATACAGATGCACTGGGCACCAAAATGGAGATGAGACAGAGATGGAGGCCTCAGAGAAAGGAGAGATCCCAAGGTTTTTCAAAAAGGAAGGCCTGCCTCCTCACAAAAACACACCCACACTACAAACCAAGTCATACGTAGGTGGTAGGTTGCTTTTATCGCTGTGGATGAATTGGGCATGACAGTGCAGGATGGGTTGGAGAGGGAAGGGACAAGGAGTGGTGGCATGAGCAAGTTTTTATGAGGAGGCAGGCCTTCCTTTTTGAAAAGCCTAGAAGTTCCTCCTTCCTCTGATGCCTCACAGGCCAATTGGGAAGCCCTGGTGGGAACTAATTAGGCCCAAGAGATGGAGGTTTCCTACTGCTCATTAAAAGGAAGGAGAGGGAATGGAAGGGATGAGTGTTTTGGGGACTAGCAGGAGTGAGATCACTCCAAGCCCTTGGACTGGCTTTTTACTATTCAAAAAGTGGATGTATCCTACACGTGAATGCACTGGGCACAAAAATGAAGAACGAGAGAGGGACAGAGGGACGCTTCAGAGTAAGGAGAAATTGAAAGGGAAGGCATACTTTCTTGTGAAAACAGGCACACCAGAAACAGACAGGGATGGAGGACTGTACATGCACACTGCCCTCATGAAAACATTGATATGTCAGTGAGTTGGGTATTAGGCTGAAGAGAACACTATTCACTTCTCTTGAGTCTTGAATCTAAAGGCAAGGGAGTCTGGAGTCTTCACACACTCCTTGATGCAGTCCTCACCAACCCCAAAATGTAGGAGCTAGAGGCTGCAGAATCAGACAATGGCATGTTTAGCCTGGAGAAGAGAAGGTTAAGGGGTGATATGATAGCCATGTTCAAATATATCAAAGGATGTCATATAGAGGAGGGTGAAAGGTTGTTTTCTGCTGCTCCAGAGAAGCGGACACGGGGCAATGGATTCAAACTACAAGAAAGAAGATTCCACCTAAACATTAGGAAGAACTTCCTGACAGTGAGAGCTGTTCGGCAGTGGAATTTGCTACCAAGGAGTGTGGTGGAGTCTCCTTCTTTGGAGGTCTTTAAGCAGAGGCTTGACAGCCATCTGTCAGGAATGCTTTGATGGCGTTTCTTGCTTGGCAGGGGGTTGGACTGGATGGCCTTTGTGGTCTCTTCCAACTCTATGATTCTATGATTCTATGATTTTAAGAAACAGATAGTTCCTCATAGGAGGTGGGGTTAACACGTGATGCAGACCAGCCTTTATAAGGCCTAAAGATGCTATTGAGGCAACACTCTCCTTGGATAATTTAATTCTAGTCAGAAGGTGCCACAGTGACCTGTCCAGGGTCCTGACAGTCCTGGCCTACCTTCAATGGATATTAAAATACATACATATGATGGCTTAAAAGAATTGTAACCAAAAACCCATTGTAGTTTGTCTAAGATGAAATGCAATGCTTGGACATTCTGAAACTTTCTTAGTAATTTTTTTAAAAATAGAAGCCCCCAATAACATTCTCAAGAGGCACTCTGAAGATTGTTCTGGGAAGCTTATTAGAGGTTCTCTAGCCTTCTGATAAAATCTTCATTGAAACAAATATGTGAAACTGCAGTAGCCAAACAGCCCAGAGTTCTCTCTGCTCCCTGCACACACACTGCATACCGAGGACTTCACTTAAGAAAAAAAAAGTGTGTGGTTGGGGGGGGAGGGAGAAATGGCTGATTGACATTCCACATTCATCTCACCCACATTTAGTGTGACCAATAAATATGCTTAATTATGAGCAACCCCCAACCACTGGCACACCCTATAAGGGTAGCCTGTTTTGATTCCATAGCTTTTGGTGTCCTTTTGATATAAGAATTAATAGCATGAGGACCCCAGTGGGCTTCTTGGGTGGGCATATATACATTTCTCCAGTCCACTGTTGTTGCTTTCATATTTTGGCAAATGGAATGTGCTAATCCTTAAACCATTTCAAATTATTTCCAAAATTTGGGTAGATGGGATTACCAATATGCATTCTCTGGGAAAAGTGAAACGGGGTAAGTGTTTGTGTTGGAGGGGGTGAAGCAGGGAAAGGAAATGCTTGCAAATCACACGACTCAATTGTAAACCAAGGTAGAGTTTGGTATAAATTGCTTTTACTCCAGAGGCCTACCCTACCCCCATCTGCTGTGTCTTTAATAGGTAACACAACAAATCCTGTTCTTTCTTCCTCCCTGTCTTGGGAGCTGCTGCCTTGACTTCCCCAAAGGTGCTGGGCTTCACACGGCTTGTAAAAAGCTGTTTGGCAGCTAAGAGAAAATGATGCAGACACATTTTTCATCCTGACCTCCTCCCACCCCCTAGCCCCCCACTCCTAACCACAGTTAATTCTTCCCTTTTGCCCTGTGTTATAGGACTTACGTCCGGAAACAATAGGAGCCTAGCACCTTCCCATATGATCTCCTTCTTCGTTTTAGCTGCTTGTAAAAACCTATCCCAGTCCCTTGAGTCCCGACGAGTAATAAGTACAGTGCCTCCAGCATTGCCTTCTCCAGATGGGATTCTCATCGGGATTGAGTCTGCAAACTGAACTCAAACGAGGAGCTTCGGAAAAATCAACAGCCAACCTGTCTGGCAATAGTTTACTGCACGATATCTGTGTCCAGCTTCCTGACTGGATCTCTTCAAAACAGGGATATTCCATTGTTTCAGGAGTTTTTCAGGGTTACCAGCCAGATCCCTGATGCAAAGGGAACATTTTCAGTTAAGAGCTGCCACTCATGGTTTTGGCTGAAGGGAAATCTCATCATACACCACCTGTGTTATTAGGCCAGGCAGGGCACATTGGCAGGAAGAGAGCAGATGCCAAAGGAGGCTTTGGGGGCCTAGGAAAGCAGGGAGGCTACACAGACTGAAAGGGGTTTGGATGAGAGATAGAAACTGTTTTGTGGCTGAGCCAAAATTTATCAGAAAGGAATGCTCAGACTTTTGAAATTATATCTTTCCCCCTTCAAACTCCTGTAATGCTATTGAAGAATTTCATTCCTCCCCTGGGGAACATTTTGCAGAAAGGCCCCCACACCTGCAATTATATTTTAATATTGACGGAGGAAGAGATGGACTGGACCCCTGCTTCTTCCAGCCCTCCTCTGTTAGCCCATACCTACCTGGGAACTTCATGGGCTTTGAGCAACAATAAGGGAGTGAGAAAAAAACTGCTGGTGAATTTATCATTATTATTATTTTGCTGAATTGTGACACGGTTGGAAAGGGCAGGTGAATTGGCATGAGAAGTGAAAGGCAGGACCAGGCGCCAAGCAGGGACAACTTGCCATGCAATCACTTCAGCCCCTGCCTCTGATGGCAATAGCAGCGGGCAGACCTTGATTTCAAATTTCACAAGAGGTGAAACCTCACAAGAGCCATAACTGCCTATTTAAAACCTGGGTGGGACTTAGATCAAGGTTACTCACCCCTATCAGGTTTGGCCCTTTCAAAAGCTATTGAGTATATACTGCTTAATTGAAATGCTAGAGTCCTAGCCACTGTGAGGCATGAACAAGGCTGGTATGAACACACTGCATTCTGAGACATGAGCACACAAGGCTCAAATATTCCATCAAATATATGCAGGTCTGCCACGTGGAGACACTTTTCAGCTTCCTTCATGCTGGAGCTGTGAAACTGTAAAACTTAAACAACCGCCAGGTTCAAGTGAATGCATGGCAGATGAGTGAGGTTATGCAAATTAATTTGTTTATATGATGATGGTTAGATTTCGTATTCACCCTTCAACCATAATGGCAGGTGGGTTACAGCCTTTTTAAAAATACAACATTAAAATCAGTTTCAAGCAAGTTACAGTGAAAAGTATGTATCTCAGATTATTATTTTTAATGCAAAATGTGGACAGTGACCCCATGCATCCACTTGCACTTGCACCTATATGTAAAAAGGCCTGTTTTAGGTATTTTGTTCTCACTCAGGACCAGTTCCTCTTCCCTTTTTCTTATTTTTGCAGAAAAGATCCTTAAGCAGGGTACTAAACTCCAGCCACTTCCTACTTGTGCAAATCTCTGTTATTGTGTAACATTTTCTGGGTGTATTTTTCCAAGAGGGAAAACAGTTACAGTGGTACCCCAGGTTACGTACTTAATCTGTTCCGGGTTACATAACCCGAGAAGGACGTAACCCAAACAATTCGTTCTGCTCATGCGCAGACTGAAAAATCCGTGAAAAACGCTCTGCGCATGCGCAAATTGCACGCGCATCAGGTTACACTTCCGGGTTGGTGGAGTTCATAACCTGAAAAGTACGCAACCTGAGGTATGACTGTATGTAACCTGAGGTACGACTGTATATGAGGATGGGAGCTATGCAGTGAAGAACACAAGAATTCAGAGCTTGTGATCCCAATAAAGAAACCTCAGAATAGTCAGAAATGCACCTGCAACCTTTACAGTCGTCTTGGGTGTTTTTTTTATCTGGGATGACTTTGTGTAATGTTGTTTGACATAATGTAGTCCCATGTAGTGTGGGTGGAAAAATATGTGTCTGCAGCTACCTTGACCCTGTGGCAGATGCCATGGAGGAATAAAGTGGAGAACCCTCTATCTTATTGTTATTGTCTCTCCTCCAAGCAATATTTTCATGCATATGTCTTATTCTTTTTGTCACTAGATGGCAGCATGATGGATACATTCACAGCATTTCCCAATATTTGCTTGGGGAGGCTAATATTTTAAGTGATGTAATCTGTTTAGGACATAGCACATAGCAATGAGTGAAAACATAATCACCAGCTCACCTCATGTTCATTTCCGAAGATTTATTACAGTGCTGCTGTCATTTGCAATGTAGCATCTGTGTTGTATGCGTGCTGCATTGCAAATAGGTGAATGCATGAATACTATGGGAGGCTGCTTGGTTTGTCTGGCCCAGGAATGTCTCTCCAGATGTTGTTGATGTTGCCCCATTTCCCATCAATTTCAATCAGTGTGGTCTATGAGTCAGGAATGCTGGAGTCCAGCAACATCTAGGGAGCAGTGGCTCCAAGTCCTAGGGGCTGAGGTCATTTGTCCCCCCCCCTCCTTAATTTGGGGGTGGGCGGGCAGGAGGAGAAGGAGGAAACCAGGCCACCAGAGAAGAGTAGCTGCTAGCTGTTGATGCTGTACTGGAGCAGTGTTCAGTTCTGCTCCTGGCTCCTCCCAAATATATTGTAACCAAGAGATTACAATGGATAAATTAATTTGAGCACCAAAAATATGTTTTTGAATGGCATTAGCTTTTGCATAAAATGAAATACTAAAATATGACTGGCAATATGATAGCAGCTGCAAAAATTATTATAACTAAGAAGTAGAAAAGATGAGCAACCCATCCATAGAAAACTGGCTTTGGAAAGTCTGGTATGTAAATGCTCATGTGTAAAATTACTCCTATGGTACATGAGTGCTTGGGGAGAGGGGGGAAGCCATTCAAAGGTTTGTGGAAACATGGCAGTGATTTGTAGAACATTGGAACTCAAAAGAGGACTGATGACAATCCACGCTCAGATTTTTCAGATGTTTACATTCAGGAGTGATGTACATTGGCTGCATATATTTTTGTACTTGATTTTTTAAAAAATGCATTATATAATTCTCTTATCCATGCATAAACAACAACAGATTTCCAGAAAATCCCAATCCAATTTTGTGGATCCAGTGTGACCACATTACAAGCTTCAGAAGAGACTGAGTTTCTTCTGTGAGCCACTGATTGATGTTCCATCAATTGTATAAAGATGATTGGTGATCCCTTGAGTTTTTACTGGCACACCACACTTTCTAGAGAATACAGATGTTGAAGTGGGGGAGAGGTTGCTTCAGTGTGAAGTGAGAAAAGTTTCCTTATAAAATGATATCATACGTGATTGGCGAGCCAGGTTGAAGTGTGCTTTAGAAGGCTAGAATGATGCCCATCCCTTTTCATGGACTGTGTTTTCATAACACCCTAATTAACTGAAATGTCTTCATCAGAAAATAGCTTTCTGTAGGCATGTCTCCTGTTTTTCAGACCCTGTGGACAATGATTCATTCTCTCTCTCTCTGGCTTTTATTATATGTTTCCCCCCGCCCCCCGCTCACTACGGGAAAGTACTAATAATTCATGCACAATATTCAAAAGTGATCTCTTTGCATTAAAGTAGTTCTATTTTATAAAGCAATGCAAAACAGTTGAAAATTTAGCCAGTTCTATATGTTCAAAAAGCAAATTATTATTAATTGGATTGCATTTTGAATGTTCAGGGGGTTCTTCAATGGTCTTCTCTCCCCCCCCCCAACCAATTGTGGGGCAGGAGGTGGGGCAGGACGAGGTGTGCTGGCAACATCCTGACATGAAGCAAACAGCTACGAAGAACATCCCATTAAGTCAGCAGCGCTTAATTCCAAGTAATTTTCCAGTTTCTAAGCCATGTTTAGAAAGCATCTTTCCCATATGGATTGGCTCTGCTGCCAATGTAGAAGGGTGGGAGAGGTAGAGAGAACCACCTAGTAGTTATTGGGATTGCAGGAGCGATGGACCAAGCATGCACCTCCTACATTAAGCATGGGGAGAGAGAACTTGGTGTTAGACTCACAGCGCAAAACCCTATACATCTCTACTGATTGAATTCATTGTGTCTTACCTCCAGGTAATTGGGTATAGGACTGCAGCCTTAGTCCAAAAAAATGCCCCCATGCCTGTGAGCTGATTATCTCTTTCAGCTAAAACAGTGCTAATTCGGAGGAGTGAACATGGTGTCCTCCAGATGTTGCGCATTGGCTATGCTGGGTGGTGTTAGTGGGAGTTGGAGTCCAACATCTGGAGGAAACTAGGTTGGCAACCCTGGCATTCAGCGTAGCATGCAATTTCTAGTTATATTATGGGATCACCCACTGGCAGCGCAATTCCTGTCCCAATGTGTTCACTCAGAAGTAAACCAATTTGAAATGAATGGGACTTCTTGCCGGGTAAGTGTGTTTGTGTGTATTTATATAGTGTGTATACACATATAAAGGATTTCAGCCTAAAGTGCTTAAATCCATAGGTTTCTAAAGCAGCAGCTACAAAGACCTTTGGAGAGACCCATGACTGAAATCTCTCCCTCTTTCTCTGAGCACGATGACTCAGTGAGAAAATGGCTTTCAGCTCCAGATTGACTTTGGATTTTGTATTTGCAGCTGTTAACACAAACAGAGTTCTCAGCAGGGCTGCAGCATTGTTTTTTGTTACACGGACAGAAAACTATGCATGGTAATCTGCAGATAGCTTAGAATTTAAGTGCAGTGGTGGATTTAAAAACACCACATGTTCAGGAGTCTTTATCATATTATATCACCTACATATTTCACTAGACAGAGCTAAAGATTGCAGGATGTCTTACTTTGCAAAGCTCCTAATTCCTTTCAATTGTGATGGTAAGTCGCATCCACAGTGTCATTTACACAGTTCTCTGAGGTGGGGTGCAGCATTGCAAGCACAGTTAACTTGGCGCATGGAGCTTGTGTGATGAAGCGGGTAGACTGGGGAAACCTAGGCTCAGATCCCCACTAGGCCATTAAGTTTATTGTGGGAGATCATTGGCCAGTCTCTGTGTCTTGGCCACCCTCACCCCTATGGGACTGTCACAGGGACAGAACAGATATGTGTTACATTCTGGATCTGTTTCGATCAAGGTTACAGAATCACTTACAGCAGGGGAGGAATACAAATCCAATAATCCTTGACCATTGGCCATGCTGGCCTTGGGCTGATGGGAGATGGAGTCTGACAATATCCAGAAGGCCACTAGTTCTTCACCCTTATGGATCAAGACTTTATAAGACAAGCCTGGTATGGCACAGCCTCTAAGCTGGATAAGAAGAGGCTCCAACGAGCAATAAGAATTGCAGAGAGGGTAATTGGTGTTAGTTTGCCTCCAACAGAGACACTCTACGCTGCTCAAGCCAGGAAGGGAACAGAGAGAATTGTCGCAGACCCTTTGCATCCTGGTCATTACCTGTTTGATTTACTCCCATCTGGACGTCGTTACAGGACTCTATACACAAAAACATCTAGGCACAGTAATAGTTTTTTTCCTTGTGCCATCAAACTGTTGAATTTGTGCAGAAGGGAGGTCAGTTGGTGGTATGGGGTTCCTTTGCTGTGCTGTTGTATCGCAAAGGGAATAGTGTTTGTACAAGGTACGTTTTTTTTTACATTGCAATGTAGTCGAAGCAAAATTCCAAGTATGATTGATACTTGGCCAATAAATTATTCCTTATTCCTTATTCCTTATTTTATAGGTGAAGGTTTTACAGTTTTTTCTCAGCCTGTGGCCTCTCTCCTCAGGCCAGAGGGAATGGGTGTTACTCTTAAACTTTTTTTGCATAGTATATATTCATTTTTGTACATTTATATCCTGCCTCTCTTCTCTTCTAGCATGGAACGCAAGATGGTGTACGTGTGGGTCCCAGGTACTCACCCATCAGGCATTAGCCAAACCAAGCTTGCTTCTCCAGCAAGGTGTTACTTTGTGTGCCTTCAGATCATGCCTTGTGGCCATAAGTAACACAACACAACCAGACTGCATCCTGTTGTTGCACACTTGGGAGGGAGGACAGGCTATGAACAGAACCGGGCTTGCCTGATTTTCTTCAGTTGTTGTTTTTTCAATCCACAGTGGCAAAAAGAAGGCTGCAGTGCCAACACCAGCCCAAGGTTGGTTGCCTGCAAATAGTTGGAGTGATGTTTAAGCCATGGAAGGAGACCTGAAAGAGTCTTTAGGCATCCAGGATGTCTAATATCTCAGAACACTTCATTTTAAGACAGAATTTCATACGGAAAATATCCCTGTAAAATTATATGAGGAAAACTGGGCCCTGGTGGGACTCTTTAAAAAGTAATTACTTTTCCTCCCATGACCTCGGTTTGATCTTACAGAATCCAAAGAGTTTATGTTTGAGTTGTGTAACTCTCTGGCAGGAGAGCTGTGTGCTGGAGCAGCGTTCAAATGGGACCCGAGAACAGGGTTAAAGAGCCCAAGGGGAAAGATCACTAATAGTGGTGCATCTGTTAAGTATTCTTTTGTCTTGCTGTCCATTTTGGGGGGATTGCTTCTGTCTGAAGTGTATTTTCGAGTTGGCCCAAATTGGCTTGGCCCATTAGCAGATGCTCAAGGTCATCTAGCAACTTGCCACATAATATACTCTCTCATCTCCAGCCCTGCAAAAACTGATGAATTATTTGCTCTGTCCAAATAGTCCTTGGACTGCAGTCATACCTTTGAAGAATGAAGGCCTCAGTCCAGGATTCCAATGGGCGTATGCCCTTGTTTCACACATGCACATTCCATCAAGACACTTTAAAGGGCTAATGCTGCCAGTACATGTGAGGTATTTTCTCCTGGGTTTCCTTTGAAACTGCTTTCGTGTCTGTTCCTGAGGGCAGCTCTTGAAAACAAATATGTCTGAGGTAGATGTCATTCTCTGTGTGGTGTAGTGGTTAGAGTCTTAGACTAGGAGTGTGGAGACGTGTGTTCAAATTGTATTCTGCCATGGAGCAGACCTTGGGACAGTCTCTATCTCTCTCCTAGTCTGCCTCACAGGGCTGTTGTGCAATAAAATGGGGAAGAACAATATTTGTCATCTCAAGGAAAAGTGTGATTAAATGTGATTAAAAATAAAGTAAATGTAACAAATTAATATATAAATGTTATATACGAACACATATAAAATTAATAATTATCTGGGGTGTGTTTTTGTGTGCTTCTTTTTGAAAATGTACAACAGCATTTGAGAATATTTACAAATGTTTTGGAGTATGCTGTGATGCCTCTGAATTTGACTGCATTGTCTGGAGGCTTTCATGTTGGGCTACCTGAGGGAACTGGCACAAGATAACAACAATGCCCTCCAGCTCTGGACAAGACAACCCTTTTCTTAGCCAATTTTAGATGCCACATGAAGTTGGTCCTCTTTTGCTGGGGTTTTAACAACTCAAATCTCTTTCTCTGCCTCCCTCCTGTTGCATTTTTTTTTCTATTTCTAGCTACAGTTTGACTGTTGTTTTATGGAAAGCAGAATTTATAAAACTAGGGAGCAATTCTAAGGTCCCTAGAAGAGTGTCTGAGGAGATGCTGGGTGTTATAGACCTCCCACCTGCAGAGAGGGAGGTCTATAGTAAGGTTACCAGATTCCCCCCCCCCCAATTAATTTGGGGGACACTTCATTGAAATGAGTCGGAATGATAGGATTTTGTCAGGGGACTGATTTGTAAATCTGGGGACTGTCCCAAGGAAACGGGGGTGCCTGGTAACATTAGTCTATAGACTTTGTAAGAAGTGCAGCACCAGAGGCCTCCTCAAGATAGCAGTGAAAAGTTGAGCCACCATCACGCCTCCATTGTCAGTGATCTTACAATGGTAAGAGAAAAGGGGAGTGTGGGGGATAAGTAAAGAGTGGATTACAGGGAAACCTTGTATTCACAGAATCAAAAGCCTCCCCATTTCTTCAAGGCCACCTCCCCTGCAAGAAGGGGTGAAAGCTACACCAGCCCTCGTGTCTTACTTGCCAAAACACTTTACAACTTCTTGTTTATTTGAATGAAGCTGTGCCTCAGAGTGTGTGTCGTGTGTGGGGGCGAGGGGGGGGGAAGAGAGAAATAGGTGTTCCTACCAGAAGTCAAAGACTGCATTCAGAGTGGATTACATGCATGTTTTTTAAAAAGTGTTAATGTGTTAATCTGCTGGTTACTTGATCCAGGCAAAATGCCATGATATTCCACATGAGCAAAATACCACGGTTGTTGGAAGTTTCCTATAAATATTACCCACTGTGTTTCCACATTTGAAGAGCTGGTCTTGTCTATTAAAATCAACACACCGGAATGGGTATCTGGAGATAAGCAATATTATTGCATTTAGATTTATAAACTCAAAATTTAAAAAAAAAACCCTCTTCATTTTATTAAATAAAGTGGAAGGGAATATTAATCTTCTTGTGATTTTATTTGCCGAATGTGAATATTTCATCCGTGCCTTCCAGCAGTAAAAGCACATAGTACCACATGTTTGACCATTGTGTCCAATAACGTTAGGTTCTCTGTACTGTACTGAGTCCAAAAACAAAACAGTGAGCATGGGAGGCAACACAAGAAATATATTGATTTACAGTGAAATAGGCCTCACACTAAATAAAAAGCTCATTCATGATTAAAACATCCAGATTTATACAGTACTCCTGACTCAGTTAAACAAAGAAAAATTACTTTTTGACAAAAAGAAATCTCGGTGCGTTTAGACCACACATAGTGCATCTATTCATTGTAGATGTATCACTGGATTCCTGTCAGTAAATTGGCCGAAGCTTTTGAATGCAAGTTAACAACTGTTATTGTTAATGGTGGATTAAATGGGCTGGCTTGGATACATAGGAAGTAGCCTCTACTTGTATTGTGTCATGTATCGCACCACTTTGGGGACCTCTTGACTGAAAAGCAACACAAAAATAACTCTATTGCTGAATAAGAACAGCGTCATATTTGCTTCCACCCCCTGCCCACTTCGGTCTGTGGGCTTCTTGGGTTACAGCAGAATTTTAAAAAGAGGAACCTAAGCATGAAGATATTCATCATAATAATGGTCTTTGGGGAGAGAAATTGGGGGGGGGACCTAACTTGTATTTAGAAAGCATTTGTCCTCAAGCAAAAAGGCTTCATCTTTTCAGCCACCAAAACCTACACACTTTAAGCCTCTCGTGTTGTTAAGTACTGTACTACTCTGCATAAAAAGTGATATTTGGGTTGGTTTTTCAAGGAACTGAATCCGGTGCAGAGTGGCAGATGTATGTGACTGAAAAGCCATGATTTTGAACCTGGTATGCCCAAGATTTTAAGATTCTAACATCCGTGGACAGGTAACACCTTTAAAAACCAACTAAAATGACACAAAATGGTGAGCAAGCCTTTGCATTTTTTTAGAACCCTTCATCTGGCTATTAAACAAAGCAGGGCAAGGGGAGCTGGCTTGATGCTGAA
The DNA here is from genome assembly GCF_009819535.1 of Lacerta agilis. Classification (NCBI taxonomy): domain Eukaryota; kingdom Metazoa; phylum Chordata; class Lepidosauria; order Squamata; family Lacertidae; genus Lacerta; species Lacerta agilis. The sequence goes on along the minus strand of NC_046314.1, from coordinate 39,373,955 downwards.
GCCACAGTGCCTTTGGCGAGTCAATCTTCAGACAGAGCATGAGAGGGAAAGGCTACTTAAATAATTTGACTCCCGTCTACTGTGTGCTAAGCAAGTTTCAAGTTGCACCTGGGACTGCCCTGAAGACTGCTGAAGTGGTCCTTAATTACAGTACTTCATCATAAGTTCAGCTAATTCTTCGTAACCTTCCTTGTTTTGTGTGAGGGAGGTGGGGAGATGGAGACCTGAAAAATATGACCCTGAAATCAATAAAACTTTGAGGAGGAAATACAGGTGGAGGCAGCTGTAGTCAATCACTGCAGCACTCTTCTTCCTACCCCTCCCCAAACAGGTAAACATGGGTGAGCCAGAAGTGGAATGTTGTGGTGATGGCGAGGCAGGGGAGACAAAATGGCTACCGGGAGCAAAAGTGCAATTGTGCTTGGAGCATTACACTGAGGAAGGGCGAGGAGAGAGTTGAACAAGGCAAGGGAGAAGGAGTATGGAAATCCTGGGAGGCTACAGCAGCAGCCATGTTGCCAGTGGCAGAACCTGGGTTCTCAAATCTCAGCGATGCCAAAATTCAGTGCCCCCAGCCTCTCACCTTCCATTCTACATAATGGCTGTGCTGCTGCCTGCAGCATTCCCGAGGCTCCACGCCCAGTGCGATTAAACTGGTTGTGCTCCCCTAAATCAGCCTCTGCAAGTAGCAGAGAGAGGACAGGAGGGAGAAAAGGCAATTGGAGCTAGGAGTATTGGGAAATGGGTCTGAGGAGGAAGCTCAGTGGTGAGCCAGACTTTGTTTATTAAGTTAACTTTAGTTTTAGGGGAAGTCCACTGATGAGAACCGTCCCTCTCTTCCTCAGGAGGTAGAGAGCCACCAGGCAGGCCCTGAAGTAAGGGTGCACACCAGGGCTTTGCAGGTTCTGTCTAGAGATGTTTCATTACTTGTGTTGTTGTGGGGACTGAAGAGGCTTGAACACTGTTTATGGTCAAATTGTGTCTGTAGCATTCTGTAATGTCTCCCAAGTCTACTCAAATTTTTCAGTCAAGGGTCTGGACATTCCTCCTAGTGATTCTCCCTGCCCAATTGGACTTCTTCCAACTTCACAAGTAGGATGGTGTGCACCCAGCGGCACAAATAAAACAGGGAATGAGGCAAACATTCCTTTGATTTTTGTTTGTTTGTTTGTTTACTGCCTTTTTGTTCATGCTTTTAAAAAATATTTTTGGATCCCATTGAGCCAAAATTAGCATTTTCACATTTCGCATCCCCCCACCCCGCAAGTGGCCAACCCATCCAGATTAATGTTACCTCTTTTTAAAAACTCAGATACAGCTATATTATAATTCTGTATCAATACCATCTGAATTTCCATAGCACCATGTTTTGTAATCTGAAGCAAGGTTTCCTTATTATCTTTTGTCCCAGAAGGTAACATTATATTTCAGGATGTTTCAACTGAAACCTGTTGAGAAAATTCTGCTAATAGAAATGTTATCAAGTAATTAACAAAGTGGCCTAAATGGGCTTTCCCCCTTTGTGTTTCTGAAAAAAAGAAAGGAAACAAAACATAAACCCAGGTCAAATCTAAGAAAATTATTATATTCTGGTATGTTGCCAGCATATTCCATAACAAAGATTTAAAAGTTAATAGTCTAGGAGATTAGAAATTGGGGTCAGTTACAGATCTGTGAAAAGTTATTTCTTTACCTTAAGATGGAACAGCTGAAATTAATAAAACACATTATTCTCTAACCCCACCCACACCCCCGCTTTCAGCTCTAATTGAACTTTTTGGTATGTAGGCCAAAGCTGCTCAGGTTGGTTGGATGGTACCATTCCCTGGTAAAAGAATACAGTGGGGAGGAAAGCTTAAAAGGAAATGGGTATTACAGTTTATCTTGGAAAATTAAAACCAACTAATTTACATGTTGAAAACAAAATGCAGTATTAACAGTACAAACCTATCTTGAGCATTGCTAATCAGAAGTAAATGTCACTAATGAGCCCAACAAGATTTACTTCTTCGAGCTATGTATTTGTTTTATTTAGAAAAAAAAATGTGAAAATGTCTTTATGTGTGTCCGTGGAAATAAAATAATATAAACTAATTACATCCATAGGAATGCAGTCTAAATTACAAAGGTTGTCTTGAATAGCTCAGAATAGGGTAGGGCTGTGGAACATTGAAACAACTGAAAAGCTGGATTTCCCCTTCCAAAGCTATGAAATCAACTCAAGAGAAGGGTCTGACATAATATATAAAATAGCAAGTGAAGAGAGTGGTCATCATGAGTCCTACTTTACAGAGCAGCAAAGTCCTCTGTTTGAAGGACTTGTCTCTTCTAAGTCATGTTAAAGATAAACGACCATAGGAAGGGAGATTAGGGGCCTTAAAAGTTGCCCAACAACACAAGGGATGGCTGGATCTTTCACTTCCTCATTTTTTTGGGGGTATAAAAATTAGTTTTCCACATGTCCAGATCAGTTTGCAATTTTTAAAAACCTCCTGAAATTTCATCAGCATTTTAGTATGAATTTCTTCTCATATGCACGTTTTGAAATGCAGTTCTGCCTTACTTGGTAGTCTTGACCTTTTGCATGCACTGAGCTACGTCTCTACCTAAGGAAGAACAGAAAAACACATCCCCTCACTAACTACAAAGAAACAACAAAATACAGAGACAAGCTGCTTTTGCTTGGGACTTTTGTTCTCTGTGTTATGGGATTTGTATGTGTAACTGCAGTATTACATAAACTTACATAGATAAAGCAAGCACAAAGCAAATGGAACAAGGCTTAGAAACATGCTGAGAGGGGGAAAAAGGAGGACAATCTTCAGCTGGGCCAAGGAACGATATAGTCTTGGCCACATGTAGCCACACCAGGCTAAGCTGCAATCGGTTTGTGTGTTGTGCCAAACAAAACCTTTGGCTCTGTTGTGACAAACGACAACCTGGGCTCCTCTGACAGCAATTCATTGCAGAGACTCTTGAACTTCACAGCAGAGGCTGGGGGAAGAAACAAAGGCTGCTAATGAAAGACTGCTGTTTGTGGCCCAATGAAATGCACACTCAGTCAGATATCGGCTGGGCACCAGAACAAAAGAACATGAAGGCCAAAGAGGTCCAGGCATACTGAGATGCCTGTCCGGCATGGCCTATGTTTAAAGTAGCCCATCATCCCTTCCTCAATGATGCCCTGAAAAGCAAAGGGAATGGAGGCTGACTTTTCTCCAGCTTGTTGCATGATGATGGTAGGAAGAAGATTCCATAAAATGAGCAAACATGTTGTTGACATCAGCAATGATGATGCAGATGAATGGGCATTCCAGGGGATTTTGGTTGTAGCTTAATGGTAGAACATTTGGTTTGCATGCAGAGCGTTCCTGATTCAATCCCTGGCAACCAGTGCTGGCTGGTGTCCTGGTTGGGACTGGTAGGGTGGAATACAGGGAGATCTACAGTGGGTGGAGCCAGTATGACAAGTGGAGCCAACTAGTTCTAGTTATGTCCCATCATCCTCCCTGCTGCGTTCTATGAGGGCAACACTGAGATGGAGGAAGTTGACAAGCAGCAGCACCCTGTGGGATGGTTGCAAGTAAGCAAACAGGCAGGTGAGGGCTGGCTGGCTGGCTGGCTGGGGGGGGGGGTAGACTGAGGATGGTGCAGCATCTCCAGATAGGACTGAGAATGTCCTTTGTCCAAATCCCTGAAGAGCTACTCCCAGCTAGTGTACACAATAGTGAGCTAGGTTGGCCAATGGTCTGACTCAGGATAAGGCAGCTTCCTATGGTAGATGGGTGGCAGCCTTAACACTTGGTTTGTTGCATTTCTATTCTGCCTTCCTTCCAAGAAGCTCAGGGCGGCAAGTGCCAAAGTGATAGAACAATGCTAGTAAAAAATAAAATACAGCAAAGGCAGATTTAAAACAATTAAAAACCTCTAAAAGGAATTAATAGCATTAAAAGTATCTAAAACATGTAAAACAATCACACACCCTCACAGTTAATAATCTCAAGGTAGCCAGAATCAATATCTTTCATCCATCAAATGTCTGGGTGAACAGTTAATTTTTTAAGTTCTTCCTAAAAGTTAATAATGAGGGAATAAATTAGCAAGGATTCTGATCCTGATGAGCAATGGGAACTGACAGACAACACACATTTTAAGCACAAGACACTGGAAGGTCAAGAAGGTTCTGGGAATTAAAAAGGAAAAGAAAAGAAAATCCACATTTCACCTTTGGAAAGAAAAACGGACCTTTGACAAAATAATCCAGATAATACAGGCCAACAGCATGCCACCATTTTATAAGATGATGTGATGGTTCCACATGATTTAGAGAGTGCTTTTAGTAACAGTAGTTTGCCTTGTAAAAGAAAGATTTGATTCCACCAGGAAACCCTTTTTCCCAGATATTAAAGCCAGCCCCATGGTGACAAGCCTGGCAGCCAACCAAGAAAAGGCTATAACGGAACCTGCACAGTGCAAGGGAACAGCTCGTGTAACCTCGGGATTCCATAGATCAGGCCGTGCAAATGACATAGGCTCACACAGAGGAGCTGGTCTGGTCACTTAATCCCAACAGGTGTTGTACAGACATGCTGTGCATTAAGGATTTGCTCTTGGGCTGAAGATAAAAAAAAAATCAGACATGCTGGTGGAAGAATTTCTCTCTCTCTCTCTCTTTTTTAAGGAAGCCTATGTTCTCTGTTTGATACAAAATTATCTTTCACATAATAAATAGCATGCCCTCATTTGTGTTTTGTGTACTGCAAGGAGGAGGGAGGAAGCTAAATTCGAAACGGTCTTTTATGCAGCCCAGTTGGCTTAAAGAAATTAATAAAGACTGCTTCTAGCAGCTGCTTAAAACAATTAGGCTCTCTTCAAGGAAAGCCTCACAGACTACACAGAGCCTTATGAAAATAATCCTTTCAATTAGTGTGTGGTCACTGGTGCACCTGCAACAGAGACTTGTCCAAGAGAGAGTATCTGCTCATGTCAATGAGAACAATTCATGGATTCATCGTTGGGGCCTTTCTTTTTTCATATTACCACATTTACACAGATGTTAATCCCTGGGGTGCAAACACCAGAAGGATAACCCTTCTGTAATCCAAAGAGCATGAGAAACATGAGTTCAGATCAGGAAAGCTATTAATTTTCATGTATATTTGAGCAAACTCTTATTTTTCCTTATGCGCACTTATAGATTGGCCGTGGCTAATATTCCTATGGCATTACACAAAACAATATTGTTCCATAGAAAAGAATATCATCGTATTCCCTGTGAACAATGACATAACCTAAATTATTACACACATATAAAACAACAAGCCTGAACTCACTTCCAGCTGTGTAACTTTATCACCTGTCCCATACTTGTGAATGAACTCATCAAGATGGAGAGATAATAACTTGTTTGAGTTTTGGTTGAATTTCAAACTACTGACAGCATTTTGGCTTGGTCAGCAGGGAGGATTGATATCGTATATGCCATAAATGGCCTTCTCATGATAGAAGAAAAGTCTGTCAGTTTAATGCAGACATCACTTGCACGGTATGGCATATACCACAGTTATGCAGTTTCATTGAAACCCAAGGAACTATCTCAGTTTAAGAGCTCTGTGAAAGATGCTATGAACAGTTCATTGGATGTGTGATATAAAATAGCCAGTATGGAACTGGGAAGTGATAGGTCCTAAAAGTTTCCATGTTTCCCTTTGGAATTACACTCCACACACTCATGGATCACCACAGAGCTTGGGTCTAAAAATATAACAAGTCACAAATATTCCTACCATGTACCAGCAGCAGGTAACAGCAATGGTGACCACCATCATGGCCACCACCATCTTCCTCTCCAACTCCTATTCCATTTCTGTTTTTCCCTTAACAGGTTACCACAGGCACAGTAAGTTGGATCCAGACCATTAATCACACTTAGTTCCCATTGAGTGATGTACAGACTAAGTTAGTTGTACTTGCTTCCTGTTGAAATCAATGGGGTTTAAGCTAAGTCATAACCTGATCCATTGTCAGTCAAACCATGTTAACTCAGAGTGGGTACAACCTATGGAAATGAAATTAATAGGGATAAAGTGAGTCATGGCTATTTTCATAGTGATTTCAAGTGTGATTAACTCAATCTGGATCTGACCCTATATCAAAGTTTCTGGGCTGTTAACCAATACCTGAAGGAGCGTCTCCACCTCCATCATTCAGCCCAGACACTGAGGTCTTCTGGTGGTTCCCTCACTGCAAGAAGTGAGGTTATAGGGAACAAGGCAGGGGGCCTTCTTGGTAGTGGTGCCCACCCTGTGGAACGCCCTCCCATCAGATGCCAAGGAAATAAACAACTATCTGACTTTTAGAAGACTTTTGAATGCAACCCTGTATTGGGAAATTTTTAATGTCTAACGTTTTACAATTTTTTATGTGCTGTAAGATGCCCAGAGTGGCTGGGGAAACCCAGCCAGATGGGCAGGGTATAAATAATAAAATTATTATTCTTATATCAGAAAGAAATTATTCAAAAAAGTCAGTTAAGTGTCATTTTACCACGTACTAATGCACCCTGAGCTTCTGCTCAATGGGAAAGGGAATATCCAATTGCATCCATGTGAATGCAAAGAATCACTGAATCCAGGTATGTTTCTGTCCCTCGTTATTGTTGAAAATGGCGCAGATTGAAACATTGACACCAACATATCAGAAACCAGAAATATTTGGGGAGAGAAAAGATTGTTATTCAAAACATACAATTTCCAAGCCAACCCTGTGAGTTGCCAACTCGATAACAGCATATACTGTCTCTCTGTGCTGTTAATGTTGGATACATTTTTAGACCATTGGACATGCATTCTTCAATGCAGATGAATTTCTTTCACTCTGCCAACTTCAGCACTCTTCCGTTAGATAAGCTGAGGCAAATGATTTACACCCTTCACTTGTGGGAGCACAATATTTTAACCTTTCCCAGAAAAATGAAACAGGCTTGTGCTTTCTTCTTCATGTAGGCATTGAGTCCACTTTTGCAATATGTAGTCTGTGTCTTTAATGAATGGGAACTTTGCCTACATAGATTTCGGGATGAGGCATCCTATGAAATGCAGCAGAAGGCTCCATGCCCAGAGCAACATATTATTTTCAAATATCAACAACCCTCAGTTCTGGGGAAATGAGAAGAACCCTTGATTCCAAGCACATATATCATATGAAACAGGAGAGGACAAGAATAAGAATTTCAAATGAATTGCATATTTGCTTCTACGATTTTTCTTTTATAACTTCCCCATATGTTGTACTGCTGTGTCTCCATTCAGTGTCTGTGTTTTCTGTTTTTTCCTCCTTACATTTTAAGCTCTGCCTCTTTACACACAGACATTTTTATCAGGGAAAAGGGGGGTTACAGTTAAAACTTTCTCATATTTCAATTGCTAGTAAATCTCACAGTCTCAGAAAACAGAAGGGTGTTTAAGAAAGGCATGATACCACATCACCCAGAACCTCAGCAGTTTTACTTGTTCTACACTTTAGTGGTCCCACACTGGTTTTGCACCACTGCAATGTGATCAAGATTCTGAAACCAGCATCCAAGCTCTCCTGCTGAAATTTTGGTTTCTCTTGCAAGTGCTGCCCATTATGTTTACACCCAAACAATTTAAAAATTGGCAGTGCTCAAGAAACAAGTTTATTCATGAAGGGGGGAAAGCACGAATAGGCTCTAGAATTATATATGGAAGTGTCCAAAATGGCAGGCTTGGACTCTCACATCTCCAGACTTATTACAATGCCTTCCAACTTAAGCATTTGATGTCACTGATCCATGGGCAAACAGGTAAGCCATGGATATAGAAATTTCAGATCCTGCATATACAGCATATCCCTTTCTACCCTCCTCACTAAAACCCATACTATTTTGAACCCTTTTCCCCACACCACTCTACATGTATTGAAAGCAAAGTTTAAGAAATTGGCTCCCCCAATATCTCCCCTTCTCCCTCTTCGCTTTCACCCATCTTTTAAAGAAGCATGGCAATGCTTAGATTGGGATGGTTGGGAACAGGTGGGCCTAGAGAGCCAGTGTGGTGTAGTGGTCAAGAGCGGTGGACTCGTAATCTGGTGAACTGGGTTCACGTCTCCACTCCTCCACATGCAGCTGCTGGGTGACCTTGGGCTAGTCACACTTCTTTGAAGTCTCTCAGCCCCACTCACCTCACAGAGTGTTTGTTGTGGGGAATGAAGGGAAAGGAGAATGTTAGCCACTTTGAGACTCCTTCAGGTAGTGATAAAGCAGGATATCAAATCCAAACTCTTCTTCTTCTTCTTCTTCTTCTTCTTCTTCTTCTTCTTCTTCTTCTTCTTCTTCTTCTTCTTCTTCAACCAGGCTTTCTATCTTGGCTGTGATGCGCTATGGTTCTGTATTCAGTAATATACTGCATAGATGAAGAAGTGAGCAACATCATGGGAGGAACGTTTCCAGCAATCCCACTCCTTGCCTTTGAAAGCCTTGAGTTGCTGCAAAAGAAGGCTGGTGAACAACATCATGGGTGTTTCTAGAAACAAATTGAAACTCTCAATTTCCATTTCTTCTTATTCTCCGTATCTCAGACATGTTTCAGAGGAAGCTTATGTGATTCATCCAAGGATTATTTACTGGGTTGGGACTCACCAGGGACCTGACTCCAGAGGATAAAGTGCAAGATATATGCAAAGCAGCATTCAACCATAGTTTTGATGACAAAGGGAATTATATAAAACCAGAGTGATGAAACCCTGAAATGTTTATGGTGAGGTAGTCCAGGCAGCTGATTATTAATTGTTACGAAAACAGTATCTTGGCAGTAAATATGCAGAAGTCACAATGCAGACTGATAGAAATGTTAAATATTAGCAAAATGCTTGCAGCGAGGCCAATGCAGGTATGGAGGTGTTGGTTATATATTCTGAAAGTCCAGTCTTGGAATAAGCATCCCTCCTTTGATGCAATTTCATACTTGAATCAAGGTCTGCTGATAGATTGTTGTTCTGAAGTGAATGTTTGAACCAAAAAACACTGCAGTGTGGTGATGTAGAAAAGAAGTTAAGATCCCCAGGCTATAGTTTTTACCTGCTGTAAAGGTTTCTGGGGGTGTGTGTGTGTGGAATTGAGGCTTAGGTAAGTGCTAGGGAATTTGTAAGCTTCTTAACTCTTCACTTAGCACAAGGGTGTTCCCACCCCACCCCCCAGATTTGTATTGTGATTGAATTACAATTATTTCCTTCCTTTACTGCTTGCTGTATTTCATTCTGGCATATTCTAAATGGAGCAGCATTTGCTTCTTTAAATTTTGTTATAAGTTTTCACTATCCACGTAAGTGAAAGCCAAAAAGTGTGTCTATTTCATAATCACTATCAGAATGCCCAAGTCACGTTTCTTTGTTTCTGTGGTTTTTGATGTCGCCAGAAAAGCCTTCAGCAGTTCTGTCTGTGCCAGCTGTGGAGCATTTAGCATCTCTATAAAAAGTAAGAATGAGAATTTGCTTGTACATCTGAAGCTGTTCATTATTATATTCAAATGAGGGGGGTGAGAGGGAAAAACAGTGCATTGTACAAACTCCTTAAACAAAATGCCTCCTGGGAGGAATGAGGAATGGGCTGTGTGGTTTGAAGTCAAGCTTTTTAATAACAACAACAATAATAAAATATTCAGAATGGGAGCTGTGCCTTTCTTTCCACAAGTCTTTTAGCCCTTGTCTTCCCCAAGTATAGCACCCAATCGGTCTTTGTCTCTCAGATGGCAGGGTAATGTGAACCAATTGGTATTCTCAGCCCAGATTTCAAAATGTTGGGTTTGTTTTTTCCCCCTTTGACTCATTGCCAGAGGCACTTTGGGAACAGAGACTCCCTCTCCCTTATATTCCACAAGCAATTTTAATCTTGTGTGAGAAACAGATCCTGTCGTCTTGCAAAAGTTAGCTGTGGGGGATAATAGGAAAAGCATGGATAGGGATCTGAGCTGGGTGGAGATATTAGAGTTGACAACCAACATGCCACCCATTTCCTATTAGTTGGTAGCCATTATTTGCTAAAGCCACAGGCATTAACTCCTTAGCATTACCTTTTATGCCATGCTTACTAACTATACCCAATAAATCACTAACAGATCTACTTCAAATTGTGCTTAATATCCTGTGAGGATTGCGAACACTTCACCCACTCAGCGTATGGATTTGACACTCAACATGAGAAATGGCTGCTTGTTGTATTTTGAAGCTAGCGTTGTCTCAAATGCAATGGGGAGCTTTACTTCAGGTTGGTAGGCTGATGCCTGTGGGGAGATCATAGCTGCTTCCTGATACCTCCCGAGTTCAATTTTGTGTTCCTTGCCTGGTCCATCAAGAGTCAGGGCAGAATTTCTCTCCCTTCTCACAAATGGTTTGGGTTGCCACTGAGAGGTCCTGCCCCAGGTGGCTCATGAGTGTCACATGCAGTGGGGGGTGGGTGGGATCTACTATATAACTTCTTTTGTTGTGCTGCACCTGGTGGAATTCTCTCTTGCTCTTCATTGATGACCTTACATGCAAAAACTCAGACTAAAATGAGAGCCAGCTCATGTCACCCAACCAGGAATCCAGGAGGAGTTGTTGCACATGTGGTTTGAGTGGATTCCTGCACCAAATGCTTCAGTAGCACACATCCAGCACTGACATAGTTCAGCAGCCCCCATTCACCATGCCACCTACCACAACATCACTTTCACACATTCCAAGTGAGAAACTTTGAGCTTGAACTGAATTGTGAATGTTTCAGTTTCACTTTTGTCCTTCAGTTTCACTTATACAATGAAATGGGCAGAAAGCATCTTTCAATCTAACCTTTAGTAGATTTCCAGTCCAACCAGCTATAAGTCTTTTAAGACTTAGGAGCATCTTGTTAAATTCTGAATTTGAGATTTCTTCTTCTTCTTCTTCTTCTTCTTCTTCTTCTCCTTCTCCTTCTCCTTCTCCTTCTCCTTCTTTAGCCAGCATTATTATTTTCTTTTCGGTGCAGTGGTGTTGAGCTTCCTGTGAAATAGACCTTATTTTCAGCAAGGCATGCTTTGCAGCTATTGAAATTATCATCTCAACAAATGCTATGAAAATAGTGCTGTTTACAAAACTAGGAATAGCTATTTTTTAAGCTGAAATCCTGTGCCCATTTACCAGATAGTAAGCCCAACACTACCCACTCTAACCAACCGAAATGCTTTGGAGTCCCAGGCAGAGGCATTTCCCTATCTCCTGCTACCTGATCTCTTAATTAAAAATAAATAAATATCTGAGATTGATTGAACCAGTAATAGGCAAGGTGGTGGTGTTTTCCTGACCTCACATCACTGGCATTGCTATATTTTACTGGGAGGGGGAGGGTGGATGATGGCGAGTCCAAACTCATTGGAGAAGCCAATCATTGACTTCTGCCAGTGTGTTTGCACCGTGCCAATCTCATCACCTGCTCTCCTTCCCAGTAAGAAGAAGAAGAAGAAGAGTTTGGATTTGATATCCTGCTTTTCACTACCGAAAGGAGTCTCAAAGCGGCTAACATTCTCCTTTCCCTTCCTCCCCCACAACAAACACTCTGTGAGGTGAGTGGGGCTGAGAGACTTCAGATAAGTGTGACTAGTCCAAGGTCACCCAGCAGCTGCATGTGGAGGAGTGGAGACACGAACCCGGTTCCCCAGATTATGAGTCTACCACTCTTAACCACTACACCACACTGGCTCTAAGCCATAGCGATGCTGGTGATAAGAGGTCAGGCAAGTGCTGCTGTCCTACCCCACCAATATATGTTGATAATGTTTCATTGATGTTAATAAAACATATTTGTTAGATCCAATGAATTGGCTTACAAGGCCTTGCAGTGACCACATGCAACTCATGGGAGCAGCCATTGATTTGCCCCACTATTGTAGGGTTGATCATGTTCAGCATATCAAGCAGACCGTGATGGATCACATGAAAGGCTTATCTAGTCCAGCCTCCTGTTTCTCACAGCAGCCAGGCTTTGGACATGAGGGCAAGAGTCCTCTCCATTAGCAATTGCTAATTCAAATACAGTGGTACCTCGGGTTAAGAACTTAATTCGTTCTGGAGGTCCGTTCTTAACCAGAAACTGTTCTTAACCTGAAGCACCACTTTAGCTAATGGGACCTCCCGCTGCCGCTGCACCGCCAAAGCATGATTTCTGTTCTTATCCTGAAGCATACAGTGGTACCTCGGGTTAAGAACTTAATTCGTTCTGGAGGTCCGTTCTTAACCAGAAACTGTTCTTAACCTGAAGCACCACTTTAGCTAATGGGACCTCCCGCTGCCGCTGCACCGCCAAAGCATGATTTCTGTTCTTATCCTGAAGCATACAGTGGTACCTCGGGTTAAGAACTTAATTCGTTCTGGAGGTCCGTTCTTAACCAGAAACTGTTCTTAACCTGAAGCACCACTTTAGCTAATGGGACCTCCCGCTGCCGCTGCACCGCCAAAGCATGATTTCTGTTCTTATCCTGAAGCAAAGTTCTTAACCTGAAGCATTATTTCTGGGTTAGTGGAGTCTGTAACCTGAAGCGTATGTAACCTGAAGCGTATGTAACCTGAGGTACACTGTACACATGCTTCTGAACCCAGAGGTAGAATAGACATGAATGTATCAATCTTCCCTACCACTGGGGCAGAGCCAGTCTTTGATGGGATTTCCTCATCTGCTCCTGTAACCTGTAAATGGTGCTTATCTCTCCAACTCTTGGGATCCCAAAAAGGTCTCTTGTCACCTCTGGCCCTGGTTATGAAAGTTTGATTTGTAGTACATGTGTGTATTTGCAGGGGGTGGTAGAATTAGTGCATTGGCATTGAAGACTGGGAGTGCAAGAAAATGTGCTGAGCTTCATTGTCACTAAAATAAACACTTAGTGGAGGAAAGAAGCCTTGGCTATCCATGTCATTGATACTGAGGAGTTTGAATTTCCCACCTCTTCCTACTAGGATCTTGCCATCTTAGCAGATCCTAGTGCTATTACACCCAGTGCCTTTAAAAAATAAATAAATAGAAAAATAGGTGCCGGTACTCACTATGACGTTATTACAGTAGGTGTCACACTTTTTAAGAACAACAAGAGGTGTTGATACTGCGTACCCTTGAGTACACCCCCCCCCCCAAGAAAGAAAGAAAAAGCACTGGTTGCACCATTGGTTCATCTAGCTCAGTCATTTTTTATAATGATAATGATAATATTTTTATTAAATTTTCTCTTTTACAATTTCAAATAAACATTTTACAAACTATAAAATATCCAGTGACTTTCTTTCCTCTCCTTCCATGGTTCATTTTACATATCTTAAAGGTAAAGGGACCACTGACCATTAGGTCCAGTCGTGGACGACTCTGGAGCCACGGCGCTCATCTCACGTTACTGGCCGAGGGAGCCGGCGTACAGCTTCTGGGTCATGTGGCCAGTATGACTAAGCCGCTTCTGGTGAACCAGAGCAGCACACGGAAATGCCGTTTACCTTCCCGCTGGAGCAGTACCTATTTATCTACTTGCACTTTGACGTGCTTTCGAACTGCTAGGTTGGCGAGAGCAGGGACCGAACAACGGGAGCTCACCCCGTTGCACGGATTCGAACCGCCGACCTTCTGATCAGCAAGCCCTAGGCTCTGTGGTTTAACGCACAGTGCCATATCTTACATCCCTGCATATTTTACAATAACCATTCAAATCAATTTTCCACTATTACATCCATCAAAAATCCCTGGGCCACTCCTCTGCTGTGCTGGGCAGCCGGGTGAGGTGAGCAGGCTCCTCTGTGTGCCTTGGCAGAGGCATCTGGTCACTGGCATGGGCTGTTGCAGAAGCCCTGTGGTGCCCCCTCCCTAGCTGGCCAGTGGTGCTATTGGAAGTGTGAGCGGTGTGTGGGCTCAGAGGGAAGAAAGGTGGAGAGAGGGGATGAGAGCTGCAGCAGGAGGAAAAAGGAAGGAAGGAGAAGGCAGAAAGGAAAGCGTTGAGTGGAGGGAGGAAGGCAGGCAGGCAGGCAGATGGTCCGATCAAGATTGGGGGGGGGGGAGCAGAGCAGACCTGACCCTGATGGCCACGAAGGAAGTCCCTGATGGAGCATGAAAGATGATAAAAAGCAAACTTTATTAGTTCCTGGCCCATGGTCTTGCCCAGCTTTTGAGGAACTGATACATGCCATTGCCAAGGGCGCAAGGGAGCCCAGGTACACCTCTGGTTGCCTACACAAACTGGCAGCTCTCTCCAGCATTTCAGATTGGAGATCCTGCTAGCCATCCCTGGAGTTGAGAGTGATTGGATCTGGGAACTTCTGCATGCAGAATAGATGCTTTTCCATTGTCCCATGCCCCATCCCCATTGGCCATGGCAAATATACCCATGTTTTCCAGGAGAGAAACAAGCAAATGTTGTTGCTGCTCTATGGTGGTGGTGGTGATGCTTGTATGTGACTCACTTTTCCACTTTTCCAGTGTTGTAGCAACCTAAAGGGGGGGGGGGCAAGCAGCAAATTCAATAATGACCCTGACGGAGGAGTCCCCACCCCAAATTTGTCAGGCAAGAATAGCATATTTTTGTCACTGTAATAACTTTTTCTCTTTAGCTTATTCCTACATTGTTGTAAGAGCCCCCACACCCCACATTGTGTGTGTATGTGTGTCAGAATCAGTATACAGTGGTACCTCGGGTTACAGATGCTTCATGTTACAGACTCCGCTAACCTGGAAGTAGTACCTCAGGTTGCGAACTTTGCCCCAGGATGAGAATGGAAATTGTGTGCTGGTGGCGCAGCAGCAGCAGCAGCGGGAGGCCCCATTAACGAAAGCACACCTCAGGTTAAGAACGGTTTCGGGTTAAGAAAGGACCTCCGGAATGAATTAAGTTCTTAACCCGAGATACCACTGTATTTTTGTTTTGTTTTTCAAGCTTGGGATTAGTTTGAGGAACATCTCGGCTTGGTGATCTATGGGAAGCACATTTTTCATAAAAATAGCTTAAACACTTGTGATTTTGCAACAAAAAAAGAAAAAAGAAAAAAAAACTTAACAACCTTGCCCAAAAAAGCTCTTTCCGAATTTCCACTGTGGCAACCCAACTTAAGGTGCGGGGGTGGGGCAGGGGAGGGAGATGTTTATACAGGCCAGCCTGGACTTGTGAAAAATACAAGAAAACTCTGCTTACATGGGGATTTTCACTCCCCCTTCCTGAATGGGATAAAGTTATGAGCTAAGATTGAAAATGAGTTCATTTCCAGCATCTGGGGAATTATAGAATTTAATATTCCCCAGACAGATAAAAGGGATAAGAGAAAAATATGTTTTCCTGATGTTTCCAAATAGGTCAGAAAGCTCAAGTAAATGTGGCCTGTTTTTCTGAAAAAAAGCAGAGAGAGAGTGAAATGTCTTGTTGAGGTTTTTATTTTTTATTTTCCGCTTTCATGGTTTAGACTTTACAAGTCAGGGAAACAAAAGCTCTGGATTTTTTTTGTGGCAGCTGTCAACAATTTAAAGACATTCAAGAAAAGAACTGACAGCCTGGTCTGATCTCTTGGTTTTAGAGTCCCAGTGAGGCGAAGTCTTGCTTGCACTGCTGTAGTTAGAGCAGCCTGGGTGTGCCTGCCTGACGCATCTGGGCAGAGCATTGCAGCTGCACATGGTCCTACCTGCTTCTGTGGTTAGGATGATCAGATGCAGTTGTGAATGGAGCGTCCACCCTCCTAATACTGAAGCTGAAGCGGGGGGTTTGCTTTCCCACTCCCTCCAGCTCTTTGATATGACAAGCTGCACCTGCCCCAAGGCTCACTTCTACACAATTGATTAAAAAAATTATGAAAACCTATCCTGTCTTGCACCTGGTAACTCTATGATCTTCCCATGGCCCCTCAATCCCAATGGATGACAGCCTCCATGTACACCAATCCACATCCAAGCCATGGGTAGTATTCAGCACTAGTCCTACTCAGAGTAGCCCTGTTGAAGTTCATGGAGACAGCCAACTTAGCTTCATTAATGTGACTGGGTCTATGTGGGGAAAGCTCCCTCCTTGCAGATATTTGCTCTGAACACCGAAAGGGCAGTGCTAGTCAGTGCACATGCTGTCAGAGTGTATGGCTACTCAGTATGGTCCCATTCTTGCTCACATGTTGGTCTTACGAATGGGCATAACTTCTAAATGGGGCATTATGATAAATATGCCATTTGCGAGGACTTTGGGGTGGGGGGTCAGCAGCTATGGAAGCAATTTCCATCAGTACTCCAAAGTGAAGGGAGAGGAGGTTTAATCCTTTTCTCTCCCACTATGGTCCAGACAAAAATATCCTCCATGTCTACTAAAGGTAAAGGTAAAGGACCCCTGAGAGTTAAGTCCAGTCGCTCATCTTGGCTTTACTGGCTAAGGGAGCCAATATTTGTCCACAGTCAGTTTTTCTGGGTCATGTGGCCAGGATGTCTAAGCCACTTCTGGCGAAACCAGAGCAGCGCACGGAAACACCATTTACTTTCCCGCTGGAGCAGTACCTATGTATCTACTTGCATTTTGATGTGCTTTCGAACTGCTACATTGGCAGGAGCTCGGACCAAACAACAGGAGCTCACCCTGTCACGTGGATTCGAACCACTGACCTTCCAATCAGCAAGCCATAGGCTTAGTGGTTTCTTTTTCTTTTTCTTTTTTATTAAAGATTTTCTTGATTTACAAAAGTGTGTGCCATGTCTCTCTCGTATTTTTTCCATGTAACATTTTTACAAATCAGTTTTGGTTGTTGAGACATTAGGGAGAAAAGGGGGAAAGAGGTGGGTGGGATGATGGGATGGGTGAGGTGGGGTGATGATGTTTCTATTTTACTTAATATATGTAGGGTTTGGTGTCAGCGTTGTTTGTGTAGGTTCTCTGTTGCTCACTTGTGCTCCTTTGGTGGTGAGAGGTTGGGGTTGGCGTAGGGTGTGATTGTTCATTTGTGGTTGGCTGTGGTGATCTTTGGTTTCCTGTGTGAGTGGGGTGGGTGGGTGTTTTTGATCAGGTTAGCCATATTGATTTGTATGCTGTCGGTAGATTTTTGTCATTGTCTTGTTGGGCTGTGTGTGTGATGAAGGGGAACCATACCAGGGTGAAGGTGTCTTCTTCTGTTTGTCCCCGTGTCAGTTTCAGGTTACTGGTTAGTTTTTCTAGTACAGCTGTTTCCCATACTACTTGGTACCATTGGTCCATGTTTACTCCTGACAGGTCTTTCCAGTGTCTGGTTATGATGTTTCTGGCTGCTGAGAGTAGATGGATTATGAGTTCTTTGTGTTGTAAGTGGGCATTATTGAGTTGGAAGATGTTTAGTAAGACCAATTCTAGGGTGGTTTCTAACACTTGCTTGGTTATTTTACATATTTCTCGTATGGTTGTTGTCCAGAAGGCTTAGTGGTTTAGACCACAGCGACACCCGTGTCCTAGCAGTCCCAAAAGATGTCAGTGGAGGCTTTCAAAATAGGAGGCCTGTGTGCGTGTACACATGCACGCACGGACACGCAGCAGGGTGATTTTTGTCAGGAGCAGAGAGAGGAAGGAAAGGAGTTGAACATCCCCACCCCACACAATGAAGTTCTGAAGAAAATCATCCATGATTTTGATGAAACACACACCACCTGTGCCTAGTCCCCCCCCCACATGGTTGCAAGTGGCACAGGTAGAGTAATGTCCAATTTGGCCTAAAGTTCATACATTCAGACAATAAAAAAGGGAAGATAGGAAGATAGTGAGCCCATGAAGTACTGTTATGAACCAGAAATGAGGAAGGTGACTACAGTCCCTGTTACATGTTTCATTTTCCAGGGTATGCACAAGAAGTTTGAGGCATGCACCTAAAAAACTAAAGCTGGATCGCAACAAGTGTAGTTTTGCCAACATGTATCATGTGCATGTACATTCAAAAGGGAGCTTTTATTGGCTGCAGCTTACAGAGTGCACACTTGGGAGCAGACCCAGGTTCGCCTCTGCATAATGTGTGAAATGGCTCTATAGTCAAGCCAAGACAAGACACAAAAGAAGAAAACGGGGAAAGACCACATTAAAGACAGATGGTCTTCCCCATTGACCGACAGCACTCAGTGTAGCCTTTGGAAGAGAACTCATTCTGCACAGCCACCTACATTGTTCTAGCTTTCCCCCCTTAAAATTGAAATCTGAGAATCCCTTTAGTTTAAGAAGTTGGAAATCATGAGGAATGGACCGGCAATTATAGCTTAACTCTTTGATGTGATTTCGTAGACAGGAGTAATAGGAATTTGATTGCCACCTACTGATCCTGCAGAACTAAAGACATGATGGAACCCAGTATGTTTCCATACATTGCAATGTTGTAATGATTTTTAACAAGAGGCTCAAATACAGCAACCTTCCCCTGTGAATTTGGTTCGGGGACATGGATAAATGCACATGGAAAGACAGCAAAGTGAAGTGGAAATTTGGTCTTCATACAAAGTGCTTGAGCAAAAAAAAGTATTTGTGGAAATAAATTGATGGGGGGTGCTTGCCCTATGATCCCCATATTTGCTAGAATATTTTGGTAGTGCTTCAAATACATATTCTAACATGTGTCTGTGGTAATGTAGGGTACTAAAAAGTTTTTGGTTTGGTGTTTTTTAAGCACAGTATGCCCCAATTGCTCTTTCAATCTGGAAACCGTTAACAAAAATATTTTGGGAATAATTGAAACATTTCACACATACAGAATTGATGGGGGATATTTTTAGATCTAAAACATGCACACCCGTCCACCATTTGTAAAAAGGATCATGTTAAAAGAGAAGTCTTATTTGCTGACATTCCTTTGGACTGGAGGATACCTGACTGATATCAGTAACCAATTCCACATTAATCAGTGAAGGGAACAAAGAGCAATGGCTTTTGCATCGACCCACAAGGGCTGCCAGCTCTCAGCAGCCTCCCTAGACCACTGGCACATTTATGAAGTGTGGAGACATTATCAGCATTACAGAGCATTACATGAAACTACAGCTTACTTCCACTGGGGAAGAGCCATAACTCAGTGGTAGAGCATCTGCTTTGCATGCAGAAGGCCCCAGGTCCCCTGGCATCTCTGGATAGGGCTGTGACAGACTTCTGCCTGGAGTCCTGGTGATCCACTGTCTGCAAGAGTGGAGAATGCTGAGCTAGAAGGAACAATTGTCTGAGTTGGTATAAGGCAGCTTCCTATGTTCCTATTCATCTTTTTTATTTTTGTTACCCTCCACCCCAGTCTCCACAGCAGTGCAAGATGCCAGGGGTCCAGGGTCTGTGTCTCCTTCAGAAATGAGGGGGCAGCAGAGACTGTGGTGTTTTTATGATAGATGGTTCATTTACACATATATACAACCTGAGTCTAGATGGAGAGGCTTCAGAACACACACATTCCAAGGGGATCTTGCCTTCCCCGTAAGCACCAATAAAAAACAGACCCAGGCCAATATAAGTTTCAATAGTGAGAGTAATCCCTACTCACAAGTCAAATGTGAATTGCAACAAGAGTACATATAGTTACTAACAAGAACTCCAATCTATTTAACTTCTCCGTAAGCACAGCACTGGGTTCCGAAAGACACAAAACAACCAGCCCACCTTGTGCTCTGTCCCACCCCGCTCCCCCGCGTGCCCATTTGTCACTGCTCACAGTCCCAAACAATTTGCCTGGCTTACATCATCCAAATTGAAATCCAAAACCCTTTTTGTCTCTGCCCACTAACAAACCACTGGAGGAGGGGACCCTCCCCATCTCTGCCCTGCTGTTGGCTTTCTTGATGAATCATCACCAGTCTTTGTCCCCATAGCCACCTACACTTAGCTAGCAACCACCAGGCCAGCCTTGCCTGCTAACATAAGCTTAATCCAAGGGTTCGGTTTTTGGCCCACTTTAACTCCCCAAACCTTGATTAATTCTAAATTCTATTGGACCCAGGAATTTAGGGTGTCCCGCAACCCACAAACTCATAATACTACGCACCTATTCATCTTCTTTTCTTAATATTCAGGCGGCTGAAATATCAGTGGTTGAAATCCAGAGGGCTGTACAGGACTTTCCAGGTGAACATCAAGTCTCTCTGCATCCCCTGAAAGAGGAAGACGTGAAAGTGGTAGCAGGTAAACATCAACAGAAGCCCAATAAGAACTAGAATGTGCTTTAGGAGCTCAGATGGGGGCTTTGCCAATTCTTCCTTCCCTTTTGCAGTTCTCATGTTTATTAAGTAGTGGGTGGACATAGCAGACGACACAGAGATTCTCCAAGCAGCTCTTTATTCTTAAGCTGAAACTGAACTGAACACAAACAGCTCAGCCGGCCTGCTTTTATAGGCAGCCGGCTGAAAACCTTGTAACAACAACAGCCCAGGGTATCCTGCCGAAAATAACTGTTGTGGACCTGAGTGAAAACTATATACACAACACCCCTGTTGGCCAGGGTGAGAACTTCAATACATAACACCGTTCAAACTGCATCCTCAGCCTCCACATACATTTTTCATGACACAGATCAAGACTTTCCCCTGTCACTCCCCACCAAGGGCTAAAAGGCCAGAGGCAGTGGGCAAAGCCTGATCAGCCATGCAGACTTCATCCTTCGCAGAAGCTTCTGTATCGCATGCTAACCTTCTCTGGACTCTTTTTTGGTTGGCTCCACCAGTGAGCAGATTTCATCCAGATTCCTAGAGGGAAATCTGTCATGCAAGGCCAGGTTGGTGGAAAGCCTCTGCCCCAGTATTCCTCAAGGGAATTCACTTATTCTAGCAGTATTCAGTGGTCAGGAAAAGTGACTCGGTACATGTTCAAAGTCTCTTTCTCATTCCACATCTTCCAAAGCTAAGCATTGGCACAGAAAACAGCTTCTGACTCTAATTAAGTGCAGTGTAGCTATGAGACAGCTGTAGAACAGAAGAATGATGTGCTGCACATGTTGTGTGTGCTAAGCAGAAGGAACTTGCAGTGCACACTCTTTCATTTAAAAAAGTTTCAAAGCAAGCATCTAGTCCTCATGGTGTAAAGAAAATAAGCTTGAAAGTATATTGGCAATGCCTGGTGATTTTTATCACGGAGGGGTGTGTGTGTGTGTGTGTGTGTGTGTGAGAGAGAGAGAGAGAGAGAGAGAGAGAGAGAGAGAGAGAGAAATTTATACATATATATAGGTTGTCCCCTTTTTTGATACAGAGTATACCACTGTGTTCTCGAAGCGACTGGCATGAGTTTGGCCAAACTGCGGGAGGCAGTGGAGGATAGGGGTGCCTGGCGTGCTCTGGTCCATGGGGTCACGAAGAGTCGGACACGACTGAACGACTGAACAACAATACCACAGTTAAAGTTTCAAGAAAGAAACTTAGGATGTGCAAAAAAAAAATCCACTACTTTCTGTGTCCAACCTACATATCTACTGTATTTCAGAACTTCCAGATATTAAGATGGGATCACAAATCATATACATCCAAGGAGACAGAGTCTCTCCACCTTCAATTTATTTTCATCTCAGTTCTTCTCCAAAATATATCGGTCTGCATTCCCTATAAAATCCTGAAGAGCCCAGTCTTTATTTGAAAGAAGGTTAGAATATGCATGTGTGTGTGCCTTGTCTCCCACAGACTTAAAGCTACTTGTGTTCTTTGAACTGATGATAGCTTTGTAAAGATATTAAAATTATTGGCTCAAAATAAAGCAACACAATGCAATTAAAATGCTATATTATTTTGACCTTTCCCTTTCCCTGCTAAAATGTCTACTTAGAAGTGGAAAGAATCCTGTTCTCTGCGTAAGTTCTGCTACTGTGGTACATATAAAAATAGAATTATTTCCTGTACTGTACCAATATCTTCAAAATAATATCTCTTAGAGCCATTTTATGTAAGCCTTTATAAGCATATACTTCAACCAAACTCTCATTTTGCAGCCCACAGCTCATTGAAGCTCCTGTTGTTCTTAACAGAACCCAAATACACTTCATTTTCACATTTTGCTATGGAGATCAGGACTAACCACACATTTACTAATGGTGGAGCTGCAATCACTGAAGTTGTAATACATTTTTTGCATGCAGTTTAGGTTATCTTTGGGGGGTTTTGTGGCTATGAACTACCGGTAAAACACTAAACTAGCTATGAACTAAAAAGCTAAACCAGGCTGCTGAAAAAAACATTGATTCCAGTGCATTCAAATTATATGGATGATGTTGAAGATCTCACCCACTGAGCACCAATGGGCACCAGCCACCACTGCGGAAGTCTCAGAAATGGATCTGCTGAGGTTAAGGTCCCAGCAGTAAAGGGGAGGACCTGTATCTGAAACCACCAGTACCATTAAACACTAGCCACCACCCAATTTAAACTACTTGGATTTAAATATGCATTACTGAGGTAAAATAATTCAAAATTAGTACAACTTCCATTTGCATTGAAATTTTTAAACTAAATTTAAGTTCCCTTTCTTTGGTTAATGGATATATCACCAAAGACACTGCCTGATAAACCCTTTGTGTGTTGTCTTTGGTTTTAATGACCTTACATACTGTGTTCATTTGGGCTTTCATAGTTGGCCCCATTGGCCATTCGACACCGTTTTTTACATTTGTAAAGGAACGCAACATGGTTTTAACAAATTCAGCCTGCCAACCCAGTTGAGTTAAACTGTTTTAAACCATTATTTACAAGCTGTGTTAGAGAGTAGGTGGTCCCAGACCTACTTTAAAATCCTGCCGGACACATCTTCAGCTGGTGTTAATTGTCACACTCCACGGGTTAAATAGAAACAGGAACATTTTATTCTAGCCGAGAAGCTGGCAAAATGCAGACCTGTCGTCATCCACACTGTCTGCCGGTGGACAGACAAGCTGTCTCTGAACTATTTTATTTTATGCTATATGTCTAGTTGGGCCTTGAATACATTCTCATATTTCTGTATCTGCTGATCATCCACTCTGGTCTTCAGTATGTCTGCAACATCCTGTAGATTGATCAGAAAAACTTAACAGGGAAAGAAAGGGAAACAAAACTTGAGTTCATCTCTTATACCAAGCATAGGACAAAGTCTCTCTTTCCTCTCCTTAATTTCCATAATTTCGAGAAATTGGGAATGGAGGGTGTTCTTGTTACTGTGGTCAATAGTCAAGTAAGTATTGGCCAAGTTACGTATCTGAACGTAAAAAGCCTGTTCCTCAGAGAATTGCCATTTCCACCCCATGCCAGATAAAAATCTGAGGGCAGTTTCAGAATCCATTTAAAATATGACATGCTTCATTTTATTGTGCTTCATTTTATTGACCTTCACAGTTATTGTTTCTTACGAGAACACAGGTACAGCTCCAGGCAGCCTGGTTACTTCCAGCAGAAGGAAACTCCCTTCCATATTTTCCCCTCTTCTGGCCATGGGAATGGAGCTGGTATGGGCTGCAGCTGGGTTCCCCCCCTTTCACCCCTGCAGTCAGGGAGGCCTGGCTGAATAGACTACACACAGGCACGTCCAACAGGTAGATCGTGATCTACCGGTAGATCACTGGATGTCTGTGGTAGATCACTGGTAGATCATTGGCTCCCCCCAAAGAAGCTGAACAACTGTGGCTCACCTTAAAAAAGCTCAACATTTTACCTCCTCCCTGAAAAAACTCAACAACTTTGACCTGGACCCCCCCCCAAAAGGGGGTAGATCACTGCCAGTTTTTAACTGAGTAGATCGCAGTCTTTGGGGAGTTGGCCACCCCTGGACTACAGCATAGTGTAAATATTACTTTTACAGTATATGCACTGGGAAACCAAACAATTTGTGTGAATTGCTTTATTGCAATATTCACTTTATTGCAGTGGTCTGGAATGAACCCATAATATCTCTGAGGTCTACCTGGATATCCTTGGAGTCCTCTACTAAAGGGGTGGAGAGGAAAAATCAACACAGTGAACACAAGGCAGTTAGTTGTGTAAGCATAAGGAGCTCTTTGGGTTTTCGCCTATATGTTTTGTGTCCGGTATATATTATTTTTTATTATTTTATTGACTGTACACCATTTTCCCAAGTAATTTTATTGACTGTACACCATTTTCCCAAGTAAAGATGCCCTGAGGTGGTTCACACTAAAACAGCAAAAAATACTTACCAATAAATTTCTACTAACTGATGTCAAACCTTAATAGGACAATCCAAATAAATAATTAGTTATGATAATACTAACCTAGCATTTTCATAATTAAAACACTTCTCAGTTTATGTTATTTGTGTCAGTACAGTAAGGAACATGGATGCATGGGGTTGTTGTTTTTTTGCTGTGTTTACCTAAAGTATACAGTACCCCATTTGATGTAAGGGAACTTGAACAAAAAGAACTACTTCACACAATGCGTAATAAAGGGCGCTGGAATCAGTTTCAGCCTCAGCCTTT
Source organism: Lacerta agilis (assembly GCF_009819535.1). Taxonomy (NCBI): domain Eukaryota; kingdom Metazoa; phylum Chordata; class Lepidosauria; order Squamata; family Lacertidae; genus Lacerta; species Lacerta agilis. Next base: position 39,349,565 of record NC_046314.1, on the reverse strand, counting down.
GAGAGCTCTAGAATGAGGAAAATGCTCTTACTGAGGTGGGCCTGACTCAAGTGTTGCTGCTGACCTTTAAAGCCCTAAGCAACCTCAATGCTATATACCTAAAGGAGCCCCTCCACCGCCATTTTTCAGCCCAGTCACTGAGGTCCAGCTCCAAGGGCCTTCTGGCAGTTCCCTGGCAGAAGTGAAGCTACAGGGAACCAGGCAGTGGGCCTTCTCAGTAGTTGCATCCGCCCTGTGGAACACCCTCCCATCAGATGCCAAGGAAATAAACAACTACCTGTATATGGCTTGTAGAAGACATCTGAAGGCAGCCCTGTACAGGGAAATTATTACGGTTTGATGTTTTATTGTGTTTTTATATGTGTTGGAAGCTGCCCAGAGTGGCTAGGGCAACCCAGTCAGATGGGTGGGATACAAATAATAACATTATTACAATTATTCTCTTTGCTGCCCATTGGCTTGCTCCTTCCATCTGGAACCAAGAGGTAAAAAGAGCTTCAAGGGGCAACAATATACCTGATGCTGGGGTGTGGGTCTCGGTAGGTGTTCAATAATGCCAGCTATTGACACCAGTCCTGACTGCAATCCCATACACACTTACCTTGAAGTGAATTCAGTTTGAGTAGACCTGCACAGAATTGCACTGCAGCTCATGGAATTCACTGGCACAAGAGTTGGTGGCAGCCATTTAAAATGTTTTAAAGGCCACGTAATTGCTGGAGGGGAGGTCTAGCAGCAGGTAACAGCCATGATCGCTAAATGGAACCTCCCTATTTAGAACTAGCATATCTGTAGGTACCAGATGGTGGTAGCAGGCAGCAAGAGAGGGCTGTTGACCTCATGTCCTGCTTGTGAGCTTCTGGCTGACCACACCTGTCAACAAAATGCCAATCTAGAAGAGCCTTTGGTCTGATCCAGGAGGGCAGCACACAATCGAGAGAAACACGCCATAATGAAGCAAACTGCCATTACATGGTCCATACTTCACTAATTGGCTTCTAAGGACAACATTTTATTGGGCAACAATCCATCAGTAGGCAAAACGTAGCACTTGCTTAATACAAGAGTTTTATTCTAGCCCCAGGGAAAGGAAAGACTAAAGGATCAAGGAAACAAATGAAAAACAAACATGGAAAGCTGCAAAGTCCCCCCCCCCACTCTAAAACACACCAAGAGGAGGAGGAGGAGGAAGCCACAAAGGAACTGGATTCGATTTCAGAGTTGTGTGTGTGTGTTTTTTAAAAAGAGAGAGCACCACGATCTTTCTTGTAAATTAATTCCACACTTAATTTTTGGAATTCTTTCTTATTTATCCAAACTCCAGCCAAAAACGAAGTCAGATGAAATGTTATAGGAAACTGGCAGCTGAGGATAGAGTGGTAAACTAGTTTACTTTCACAGTTTCCTTTCATATGCAGATTGAGCACTGCCTTTGCTTTTGTCATTGCTTACCAAGATCTAAGCTTCCTTCCTAAGGCATCATCTTTTATTAATCAGCTTATCCACAGCAGAGTCCAAAGAGACTGGAAATGGGTTCGGACAGATGTTGATAAATGTCTTAAGTTTCTTCTACGCTAAATCAAGGCCAGCTCTGTTTTATTAATAAGGTAACCTTCAAACATACTTGGCCCTCTGTGTACCATATCACACTTTAAGAGATCATCCTGTTTACACTGTGGAAGTGCAGCCTGAGCAATGGCTGTTAACGTCTTTTGTTTGGAAAGGCAAAACACAATGTGCGCATCTGAATATTTGCAATTAATTGCAAATTGAGACATCCTACAAAAGGAGTAGGTTGCTTCGTATCAGGTGATGTAAACAGTAGTAGAAACGATACTACCATAAACATTGCTTTATTTCTTGTCACTTTTTAAGAAAGCTCCTTGGTCTCACAGTACATCAAATGCCCATGTTGCTTGATGTGGTCTTCCTTCTAGGGAGATCTAGATTCTTTGGGTCCCACAGGAGTTTCTTCCTGCTGCAGCACTATTTAAAAGAACTTGTCCTGGGGGTCATATCACACTGGTCTACTTCTAAGATCTCAACTTCCAGCGAGGAGAAATTTGAGATAATCGGACACGGAAGGAAGTCTTCTCATAGCCTCTTTTGTTTCCAAATTCCTTAATGCCTGCCAAATCAATTTGGTCAGCAGTTGCTCGGAGGTCAAGATAATCAAAGGCTTGCTTGTATTAGCATATTCAGCAGTATACTAAGCAAACAATGGAACAGAGCGAAGGTCCTCCTAGCTCAACCAGAAAGGTGTTGTGTTGTAGTCCAACAACAACTGGGGACTCAAGGTTGAAGAACATCAGGGCTTTAAAAGCAGTGTTCCTTGGGACTTTTAGTCATTTAGTCAAAGGATATTGCATGGGAACTCCTGACATGCTCTTAAAACTCACAGTCATGAATATATCAAATATTAAACCTGTTAACCTTATCTGTGAATGCTGTAGATGACAGAGCTTTAGTACCACTCTGAGAAATATTCACCACCACCACCCTCTCTCTCTCTCTCTCTCTCTCTCTCTCACACACACACACAAGTTCTACACAGAAGGAATTGCTTTTGCAAAGTGATGCTCTCAGTCAAAGGAGTGTCTTTGTTTCAGAAAGGCATCTAAGGATGTGTTGTTCCTCATCCTAGACTGGCAGGAAGGAAATTCCATGTGGCAAATTAGTTCACTTCGAAAACAGGGCAGGAAGGTTTCTGGTGATAACTTCTACATAGTTAAACACAAACAGGCATATGCACAGCAGCATAGTCCAGGGGTAGGCAACCTAAGGGCCACGGGCCGGAAGCGGCCCAATCTCCTTCTAAATCTGGCCCACGGATGGTCCGGGAATCAGCATGTTTTTACATGAGTAGAATGTGTCCTTTTATTTAATATGCATCTCTGGGTTATTTGTGGGCCCTGCCTGGTGTTTTTAATTGAGTAGAATGTGTGCTTTTATTTAAAATGCATCTCTGAGTTATTTGTGGGGCATAGGAATTTGTTCATTTCCCCCAAAAAATATAGTCCGGCCCACCACATGGTCTGAGAGACGGTGGACCGGCCCATGGCTGAAAAAGGTTGCTGACCCCTGGCACAGTCAATAGGGTCAATAGTAGGGAGAGGATAATTGTGTGGCAGAGGGAAGACATTCATAGTAAGGCCTGCTGTTTGAGATATTCATAATTAAGCTGCAACAAAACTGTCAGAATAACTACAGCTCCCAAGGGACACCTGCTATGGAAGCCCTGATGTGCTCTCTCCAGTACACAATAGTAATGGAAAGGGTGGGGATAAGTGGGGGTGGGGGTGGAAACCCTCCCTCCAGCTCTCTCCTTGATGCTGCTATCATAGTGGCATCCTAATTTAAAAGTTAAAGGGAGAGTTGGTAAGGGGATACAGTTTTCCAGTTGTTTTAGGTGGGGGCAGTGCAGAAATGGTTTCATTTCAGGTGAGTCCATGAAGAGACTGGGAGAATTTGCTCAACACCACTTTGGGTTGGAACTGTCTCCTTCTCCCCACCACCACCAATCTGCAAACTGGGGGATAATAACACTGACTTGGTGCAATTACAGATGGTGGCATTTTTTGAATGGTGATTATTATTTCTGGCGGAAGCTTTGGTGTTCTGCCTCCTTGCCTGCAGGACTTCTCAAAGCTACAGTTTAGATACCTAAAGCCCTCAGTGCTATTCCTACATGATATAAGTTATTGCAGTTGTTTAATCATACAATATAATTTTGTTTGTTCAATTTATATCATGCCTTTATAACAACAATAAAAACACAATAATCAAACTTAAGTCCATTGTTTTAAGATGGTCTAGTCTGACTAACATTGGATGTTAGTCATTCAAAATAATACGAATCTATATAATATTATTATGGTATACTGTATTGTTAAATGAGGAAGCTGCCTGAAACCATATCAGATGCTCTGTCCATTTTCTTTAGACCAGGGGTGGCCAACTCCTAAGAGACTGCGATCTACTCACAGAGTTAAAAACTGGCAGTGATCTACCCCCTTTATTGGGGTTTGGGTGAAAGTTGTTGAGTTTTTTCAGGGAGGAGGTAAAATGTTGAGCTTTTTTTTAGAGGAGCCACAGTTGTTCAGCTTCTTTGGGGGGAGCCAGTGATCTACCAGTGATCTACCGCAGACGTCCAGTGATCTACCGGTAGATCACGATCTACCTGTTGGACATGCCTGCTTTAGACCAAAGCAGCTTTCCAGGGTTTGAGGCAGAAGACCTTTCCTTTCACTTGTGACCTGAATCGGCTCTGCAGTCCTTCTCCAATACATCCTTGCTAGATTGCATCCTGCCATTCCATGCCTTTGAGTGCTGTTTTTCTAGTGTCCAAAGGTGGAAACGCTTTATAATCTTCCAGCTGCCTGTTGATTGTTGATTGTTGATTCCTCATCTTCAGTCACCAAGAAGAACAAGTTGCCTGATTATAGTGGATTGGCTGAAGGCCAGCGCTGCCATTAGGCAGTGACCACCTCAAGCAGGAGGTGCTGGGACAGTAGCAGCAGCTTCCAAGCTGTTCTTCCTGAGCCCCCCACCCCACCTCATAACTGTTCCCCTTTGCTGTGACAGAACTATGTAGGCCACATGGCCTGTGCAGCACCCTATAAAACTAGCCTGCAGTGTCAGGTGTGGTGGTGAATATTACCCTGTCACCAGTGTTGAGGTAAGGTTAAGCTTCCAATCCAGTCAGCTTTCACATGTGGGACAGGGAGCGGGTACCATGTTGTCCTTCATTTCAGGCAGCAAAATGTTTTGGGCCAGCCCTGGATTCACTTTCCCCATAGTTAGAGCAATCAGCCTCCAGAAGCAGTTTTGGCACAGTATCGGTACTCTGAGCTTCTTAACAATTCCTTTATTTATAGACAGCTTACACTGTCATGCTTCTGCATATGCACTTCTGTGCTTATAAGTCTTTGAGCCAACAGAATTTGACATACTACTTTTTCTTGACAGTTGTTTCTTGCTCAGATGTCTTCAGGCAGTAAATATTGCTTTCACGATGTTGTAAAAAGAAGAAGAAGAAGCATTTTACAACATGATGAAAGCATTTAATTTTTATGTGAGGGGGGGGGGAGAGCAAAAATATGTGTAACAGTCAGAATGACAATAAATCTTATGTTAACATTAGGAAACCTCACACAAGGTTTTGAGGTGAGTAGGAAGTATCACATCTATCAAATTTAGCTGATTAGAATGGAAGTGATGTCGCTAAGAAATTCCTTCTAGTGCTACCAGCAAAATTCACACGGGACAATATGGTGGGAGGAACCAAAATAAATGGTCAAGAAGATGCAAATAAAATCTTGGAGCAAGAAACACTGGAATGCAAATCCAATCACATTGTGATTTTTGCATAGCACACACACACACACACACACACACACACATTATGATTCACGATATATTGCCAGGTCCAAAATTATGAAACTGATTTGGTGATATGGACTTCTGTTTCTTTCAGATATGGTGAGTAATCTCATTTCATGTTTGTTTTATAACATGGTGAGTGTGCATGTTCTATCCAAAAACCACTTGCCATGTTGTGAAGAGTCACGGTGCATGATTTGGGACTCTGAAGCTGCAGGTTTAAAAGCTCCAGGCACCGAGTCCTAAATCTGGATCTTCCTTCCCCCCCCCCCACTTTTGAGGATGGGGACAATGTTTCCCTTCCTCCAGTCTTCAGGGACCTCACCTGCTCTCCAAGGATTCTCAAAGATTGTAGCAAGAGGATAGGATCTGCCCACACATGCACACACAGCATCCTTCACTCAGGCAAGCAAGAGGCATTATCAGAGTTCAATGAAATATTCCAGCCAGGCAGAATCATTCAAGAACAGTGCATAGCAGGGCTGGTGAGCAAGGCCCATTTGACCCCTGGACCATTCCTGCTTTAGACACCTGTTGAAAACCTTTCTCTTTGCTTTCTCCAGCTGAATTTTCAGTTTGCAGCCAATACAACTTGCAACGAAAAAGAAGAAGAAGTGTTTGGATTTGATATCCCACTTTATCACTACCCGAAGGAGTCTCAAAGAGGCTAACATTCTCCTTTCCCTTCCTCCCCCACAACAAACACTCTGTGAGGTGAGTGGGGCTGAGAGACTTCAAAGAAGTGTGACTGGCCCAAGGTCACCCAGCAGCTGCATGTGGAGGAGCGGAGACGCAAACCCGGTTCCCCAGATTACGAGTCTACCGCTCTTAACCACTACACCACACTGGCTCTCAAAAATGAAGGTTTTTAAATCTTGTTTCAAGGGTGATTTCATCCTCTGAATTTTTATATACTCATGTCCACCACTGATATATTTTATACCAAGCCATGGAGACGCCCTCAAAATAAATAAATATAAATAAATAAGGGGAAATGTTTATTTTACTAAGTATTGCACAACTGCATATTCAGTAAAGTGGAAAACCAGATGCTTTAAATCCTGAACTGCATAAAATGCCTTGATGCACATATAATGTGGGAGACATAGTTCGTCCTGTTGCCCGGCCAAGTATTCTGGGTAGCTTCTGTTCAGCACCAAACAGCTCTTGGACAGGACAAACAGGGAGGCAGCACCGTGCAATGTCAACAGGCCATTTAATTATTATGGGTAACTTTACTACATGGCTCTTACTCATCCTTGTAGCAATATTGCTAACAGCGCATTTGCTTTTATCACAGCCTCAGTTCCTGTTACTGGAGAACAGGAGTCTCACAGCCTGCGTCCAGCCCTCCAGCCCAGAAGAAATGACCCATCAGCCCCAGCAACTTAATCTTCTGATCTCAACACTGAGGAATTGTTCAGGACCACAGTCAGGTACACCCCGTGCAAGGCAAGCAACAATATATATGCAGTTGGTGGTGGAGATTATAGTCCATAAATGATTTCAACAATTTGATGGTGGTAGTCCTAGAGATATCATTGGTCACTCTCATCACACTGTAGCCTCTTTGCACATGTTTTGGCAGGGCTTTCTTTTTCTTTTTTTCCTTTTTTTACAGTGCATCAAAAATGTGTGAAACTGTGTAATCACACGAAGCCATTAGCCAAAAGAAGCAAGTGTTGACATAGTGGGTAACAATTCCTTTGGTGTACCACTTTTGACTGACTCCAGCCTAGGCCTCACAATGTGTGTGGAATTCTCAACCCTGAAGGTTCTTCTTCATGCTCCCTTCCCCTACATCCCATAATTTTCATGTTTCTGTGTGTGGCTGTATGCAAACTTCCTCTGCAAATTTGGGGATTTGCCTCTGGCTGCCCATCCCTTCCACCATTATGGGTGCAGTCAAACCTTTGCAGGAACAAGGTGTGAATGTGCCTATCCATGCAATTACTTTAAAGAGTGGAATCCTTAAAAAAGAGATGCGCCATATACTTCAGGAAGCCAAATCTCAAAGCAAAACAAGCAGTTCCTGGGTACTAAGTATTTCTAATGTAGATTATTCAGTGGCGTTTTGGGGCTTTTAAAAAACGCACATTCTCACTGCCACCAAGTACAACCCAAAAAGTGGGACATCATTGTGATCTTTGCTTGTTTTGCACATGATTGGTAGCATACCTTTAAACTGCTGTAAGTAATAAAAAATATATGTGTGCAAGATGGCTATAAGAAACGCCAAAGTTTCACCTAATAAAATTTTGGTATGCTTCAATTTTCAAAGTAAATTTGATTTATTGGAGCCACCAGCCATATGATGACAGCCTTGTGTTTTTTATATGAGTCATGTCCCCACGGGCTCTAGAATATGCCAATAGTGTACCTTGGACTGGGTCCAGTGTCCGCAAACAGGTTTTCATTAGACTTTGATGCCAGTTGCTTTTGGGAGCGGAGAGGCTGCTGAAAACCAGCTTTGCTTTGGGACCGTTTCTTTCTGCAAAGAGAGAAAGAGAGAGAGAGAGAGAGAGAGAGAGAGAGAGAGAGAGAGAGAGAGAGAAGAAATAACAAAGATCTTTTTTAGAGAAGCTTTACGCCTCCGCATTGTAGGTGTAGGACAATATTTTAGGGAACAGTAATCTGTTATTGCAGGTGGTCATGCTTCAAGCACTTCCGTATTTTGAGAATAGATCAGACAAAGTGCAACAACTCTTATTGAAAAATTGCCGAATTTGTAAATTAGAAACACATTGGTCTGTGGCTAAGATTAAGTTAGCATGTATTACAGTCACTGGGACTTTTCTGAAACGCTAAAGGAATATAATTACCTACGCTATTCCACATGTCATGGGGCTGGGGCCATAATCACATTAAAGAAAGCTTTATTGCAATATCCTACCAGGCTCATTCTTTCATTTCAGTGAAGACTCTACAGATGCTTTGACTGGGTAACTCATGATGACCTACAAAAAAGTGATTCCCCCACCCACCCACACTGTTCTAACCCTGTCACCACGCTGCTCTCCACATTTGCTCCACATAGAATACATTTGCTCGGTGTCCTGATACATACACTACTTCAGCAGCTTCAGAAATTTCCCCCCTTCCTCAGTCACCATGTCCTTCTGGTAATCTCCATATCACGGAACCAAGTGCTTCTTTTCCCTGTGATGTGGTTCCTATCCCTGCAAATGTCCCTTTACCCACCCCCTGGAAGACTAAACAATGTAGTGATTCCCACCAAATGCATGAGGATTAGACAAATTCGTGGAGGACAAGTCTATCAATGGCTACTGGCCATGGGGGCTAGGTTATCCCCCACTGTCAGAAAGCAGTATGCCTTTAAATGCCTGTAGTTGGGGATTAGAAGTGGGGAGGGTGATGTTGCGCTTACATCCTGTTTTCAGGCTTCGTACGGGCATCTAGTTGGCTACCGAGAGGTTGGACTAGGTGGGTCTGTTGGCCTGATCCAGGAGGGATCTTCTTATGTTCTAGTGCAGGTGTGAAAAGAAGCCACGACATTTGCCCACTTGGATCCTCCAGAGATGCACTACCAGAGGAAACAGGAGCAACCAAACAAACCTGGAAACAAATACGTAATTATAACAATACAAAGGGCAATGATAGCAAAAGTCCACTTGAATTACCCATGAAAACATACAGCAGGTCAGCAGAAAAATCTTACACACACACAAGTATTGGTGGAATAAAAAGAGTTGTCATGTACTTGAATATATAACAGTCTGACAACCCGGCCAGATGGGTGGGTATTGTTATTATTATTAATAATAGTCTTCCTAATTAACAAATTCGTAGGCGTGCGGGCACTTTTTTCATTCATAAGTCGAAAAATTCGTATGTCGAGTAATTCGTAAGTTGAGGTACCACTGTATACAGCTGGTGGCAACCTACTAGTGAGTTTGTGACTGCAGTAATAGAACTCTGTAATTAAAGGAAACATCAGGGCCCTTTGAAGTCATATTCGTTTCAACAGAATAGTGAAGCATGTGCTTAAATCTCTCCTGCTGAAATCAATGGGGCTTAGAAGTGCTTCATTTTTGGATCAGGCTCCTTGCATTTTGCCCCATATAGGAAATTGGAAAACGGCCGGTTGCTTCATGGATGCTAAAGTTCTTTCAGGAACTGGAATGAATCGGCATTTTACAGACTAAAGAGTTCTGATTGATTGATTGATTGATTTTAAGAGGAGGTAATTCTGTGTGTTGGCATCCATCTGTCTCAGGAGACAATGGAGGAGTGCACCTTGGGGGTGAAGTCAAACTGTTGGAAAGTTACAGTGCCTGCTATGAAAGTTGTTGTAGAAGATGGAGAGAGTCTGAATGCACTCAGTTAAAATTCATTCAAACTCCCCATTCCTGTGCATTTTCAAAACTGACTTCGAATTGAAGGAACCCTGTAAAACACACTTACTCAGAAGAAAGGCCCATCAATTTCAATAGGTGTTATTCCCAAGCAAGTAGCCTGAGTGGTAGGTGCTTTTTGATCAACAATTATTGATGCTTACAAGACTAGTTTAGAAAAATGTGGAAATAGTACTGTAGAAAAATAGTAATATCTTGAGAGTATTTTATATAGTTTATCCTCAGTGTAAAGCCCAATTTATATTTGTATTGCAACTCCACCGCCTCCCCAGTTACCTGACCCCGTACAGGACCTTGTATTCTTTGCATATCTCCAAATGCCACTTGCATTTTCCTTCCAAATGGTCTTGTTTCATACACATAGTGCTTTAGAGCAGAATCCATACAAAGATCAGCACCATGCAGTTATTAGTCATGCTAGATTGCCATTGTCAACAGCCTTTCACTCCCAGACCTAGGAACACTCTTTCCCCTCCCTTCTTGTAGATTAAAGCCTGCAGCTATTCGTCTCTGCCGATATATATATATATATATCTCACTCCTTACCCTCATTTCTATGGAGGAAGTGGAGGAAAAAGAAGTAAAAGGCTTTTTACAAAATTAATTTGCCAAATCATACATTTTTTTGCATTGGCTGTGAGCCTGTGGCTTACAAAAGCACATCATCCATTTCTAGAAAGTGTTTTTGAATTTCTTATTTTCACATCTACCTGGTTCACCACATAGCTTCCATTGTTGTCGCACGTCCACCCACAAGCGTTATGTGGCGTTGCAATATGGGCATGCTTGCAGCCAGGGCCGGATTTAGATGAAGAGAGGCCATAGGCTACTCCACTTGTTAGGCCCATCCCCATCCCCCAGCCTCACAACTAGAAGAAAATGGATGAGAAAGTATTGGCTGATGACTTGTACTGGGAAAGAGACAGGGAGAGTGCAACCTTTTTTAATTTTCCTTGATCTCTTGGCAGTTTTAGATACCATTGGGTTGAGAGTTGGAAGCAAAGTGAAATGATAGCTTCATTCCTGCCTGCAGGACTGGTTCCAGATGTGGCATTAGGAATGCCTTCTCAACCCAATGGCAGTTACCTTCCGGGGTTCCAGAAAGTTCCATCTTGTTCCTCATGCTTTTTAACATCTATATGAAACCAATGAGAACAGGTGGTTTAGGGTGGTCTCATCAGTTCTGTCATCCAAGGTTGTGTGGGTGGTAGATCACTGTCTAGAGGCAGCTGCGGTCTGGATGTGGCCAAAAAACAAATGAAAGTGAAGATGGTAATCCTATAGGTAGGAGGTTCTGCAGTCTGGGAATTGAATAAATAGCCTATTCTGGGTGGAGTCGCATTCCCCCAAATGAAAAGGTGCATAATCTGGAGATGTTCCTGGATACAACCTTGTCATCAGAAGTGCAAGTGGCACTAGTGGCTCAGAATGCATATTTCCAGCTACAGCTAGATAGAGATATTCGGGCACAGGGTTCCATGATGTGGTAACCTCTAGGTTAGATTACTTTAATGTATTCTAATTAAGGCTGCTGTTGTAAACAGTTCAGAAATGGCAGCTAGTGCAGAATGTGGCAGCTTGACAGCTGAGTGATTTAGCGAGCTCAACTCATATAGTGCCAATATTGAACAGTGTACTCTGGCTGGCTGTTTAGTACCTGCCCTCTTAAAAAAAAAAAATTGCTAACTGGCTTATAAAGCCCTGAGTAGCACCGTACCCATTTACCTGAAAGAGTGCCTCTCCCTGTATTGTCCTGTCCAAACTTTAAGATCTACTGGGGAGACCCTACTCCTTATTCCATAGATCAGTTGTGAGAACAGGATGCTGGACTAGATGACCAATTGGTCTGATAGAGCAAGCTCTACTTACAGTCTTACAAGTGAAGTTCATGGTTCTATAACTCAAGAGAGGGCCTTCATGGTGGTGGCTCCTCAGCTGTGGAATGCCTTCCCCCTGGAGAAGCTGTTGGACTCCAACACCCATAAGCCCCAACCAGCATGAGCAGTGGTAAGTAATGAGGGGAGTTTGAGTCTAAACATCTGGAGGAGGATTGGACATCATATTTATGAACATTTTATTGTTTTCATATTCTATTGGTGATGAGTTGTCTTGTTTTATGACCCTCTCCTGGGGGTCACTTGTATGATGAAGGGCAGGGTAAAAATTAAATAAATATAGTGGGGAGCACATGACGTTAATGAACAGGTTTCTTCTACATCCACCTGAGTTGCCAATGGATTTCCAATCCAGCCCTGCCAGAGGTGACGCAAAGTAGGAACTATGTATGAATTCTCTACTAAATGTAGTATAATGCAAGCATTTCAGTACTACAAGTATAAATCAATTTTGGTGAATGTATTGAGGGTGTGTCCCATATGACATAACTTTTAACCTTTCCACCTGAGGAGTACTAAACAAATTATCTCCCCCCTCCCGCCGCCACTGCTATTTTCAACACCCTAAACAAAATGCCTTCTGAGAATTGTTTCTTGGGTGTTTTTCGTTGTTTGTTTTTAAGCTTCCGGGGGTGATAATCAGGTATAACAGCTAAAACAGCTTTCTGCTGTCATGGAAATATAGTGGAAAGGGCAACCTTTTCTGGAATTCAAAACTCTCCAAAATATTCAGCCTTGTGAACTTAAAAATGAGACTTTTTATGGCCTTTTCCAACAAGTTTGCTTATTTTATGTACGTTTATATCACCGTGTAAACGTGATAAATGATGATGAAATGAGATAATGCTTATAGAAATCAACGTGAAGGGTTCCAAATTTCTGCTGGATTCGGTTCAGGCCTTCCACATTTGTAATGCTCAGCAAAGCTTTTGCTTCACAAGTCATTAGGCAGCCTTGGTCCCAATAGTATCTGTTCTTTTCAGTATAACATTAGAGCTGAAAGCCTTCTGGTGAACCTCATAAACAAGAATGTCTAAAGGCTCGTTGGGAAACACTGAACAGACATGAACACTACAGGCCAAATTCTGCTTTGACTTATGGCCCATGCAATTCCACAGAAATCTCTGGGATTGTGCTAAGGTCAGAAAAGATATGGACCTTTGGGTCTAAAATATAATAGCCACAACTTGACCCAAGAAATCCAGAGCATCTTTAAAGACATACCTTATCCTATTGAACTCAATGCCAGCTCTCCCCCCCCCCCCATTTTTTTTCTTGGAAGCTGTTACCAAGATGGAACAACTCGAAGAGAGGTGGGGCAGGGAAACAGGAAACAGAACAATTTGGCACCTCAGTCAAAAGAACATCCATGTAGAAATAAAAGACATTTTGAAATTTGAATGTGCATTGCTTTTGAGTACAAACACCACCAGCTTTTACATTTGCTGAAAACTGATACTTGGTGAAGGTGGTGCTGCCCCATCTCATAGAACTGCACCAATTTAAGCTGTTTGGTCTCTGTGGTGTTGAACAAGGCCGAATCCAAGTTCTTTCACTTAAGGGTGAAATGATTTGTATGCTAGGAAATGAAGAGGGACATCCCTTTTCTCCAAATTTTTATTATTATGCCAATGACTGTGTCGCTGAGAATTCACAAAATTCTCAACAGACCGCATGTTTCCCAGTTTCCATGCAGACACCACCACCACCACCCCATCTGGTGTACAGTGGACGCTCGGGTTGCGAACGTGATCCGTGCGGGAGGCATGTTCGCAACCCGTGCTGCTGTGTCTACGCACGTGCGTGACACAATTCGGTGCTTCTGCACATGTGCAAAGTGCGATTTAGCACTTCTGCGCATGCGCGAGCACCGAAATCTGGAAGTAACCTGTTCCGTTACTTCTGGGTTTGGTGCGGTGCGCAACCCGAAATCACGCAACCTGAAGCGGCCGTAACCCAAGGTATGACTGTACTAAACTGATTAGATTGATTGAAGAGTTAACATCAGCTTTATAAAAAGCACTAGTTGCCGAGTGCTGGCCCTTGGATGATACTCATTGTTTCATGGTCCATGCCTTTCCAGCTGGGTCACTGCTTGCTTTGCATTTTGAATTAGAAAATCTGCTGCTCTCTCTGATCAGCAGCTTCAGCAACCACAACAGTAGCAGCAGATCATGGAGGAATGCCTGTCGCTCAGGAAAATTAAGACTTTCCTGGCTGTCCAAATCCTAGCTGAGGATTTTTTTTAAGAGAGGAAAATTATGCATACTTTTTATTTATAACCATCTCCTCTGAGAATGTGCTGTCATTAACAAGAGATAAATATTCCACATGAAGAATATATTTGGATGACATAAAGGTCAGCATTTAATTCCACCAAGACGGGGAGGGGAGTGTTTACGGGACATGATGCTTCCTATGGAGTTAGAAACCAAGTAGCTTGCTCTGGGTTGCATAGTGATTCTGATGGAGAAATGTGAGCAGAGAGATAGCTCATATATTAGAACTGATACTACTTAGCTTCATTGTTAGGCGTGAACAATGAAGTGATCAAGTTTATGGAGGTTATGAAATTGTTTAGGAGGTTGGCTGTTGCCCAAAGGTATCCCTTGTGCTGATGGAAGGCTCTTTGATCCAGAAAAGGGTTCTGTCAGTTTAATGGGAAAGGAGGCCATTTTTGCCAATGCCCCCCTTTCCCCCCTCTGCACCACCTTCTGTGGTATTTCGAAGGCTTCCTCAACTCTTGAGCAGATATTGGAGGCATATGGGGAGCTCAGGAGTGAAGGTAAAAGAACAGTGAAAATCTCCTCCCTCCCCAGACCCGTCATTCTGGGCAAAAAATTCTCTTTTTAACTCAAAAACAAGGTTCTGAGAAAGAACATCAAAGGAGGAAATGGCTTAATGAACAGAGAGAAGGGATTTCTATCGTTAGCCAAGATTACAGTGGTACCTCTGGTTACACACACCTCGGGTTACAAACACTTCGGGTTACAAACACTTCGGGTTACAGACTCTGCTAACCCGGAAGTAGTACCTCGGGTTAAGAACTTTACCTCAGGATGAGAACAGAAATCATGCGCTGGCGGCGCGGTGGCAGTAGGAGGCCCCATAACTAAAGTGGTACCTCAGGTTAAGAACGGTTTCAGGTTAAGAATGGACCTCTGGAATGAATTAAGTTCATAACCGGAGGTACCACTATATAGAGGAAGCATAGAGATGGGAAACAGGAAAATTCCTACTCGCAAGTAGGAAGACTGCCTCAGATTATTTTCACTGTACATTAGATTGTGGTCATTAGTCACAATTCAGTGCACTGTTTTGTTGACTTCAAAGAGTGAGGCAGCTGCTGCAGGTGTCAAATGCTGGGAAGATATAATGTGTTGAAGAAGGGAAGACTTTGTGTGCCATATGGCTTGCTCTGCAACCCCCCCCCCCAAGCTATCCTTCTGCCCTCAGGTGCAGTAGAGGACAGTCACCAGTCTGATTCAACTGCCAATCTAATTGGCCTGTTTGTAAGGAATGGGAGAGGGCGCCATCTTGTATTTTGCCTCAAGCAGCAAAATGTATTGGACTGGCTGTGCTCCATTCCCATTTAAACTAATAGAGCTTCATTGTGTATCTCTTCAAGATGGATGGCACCCATTGTCTCTAGCAATCTCCCAATGCAATACCAGCTTCCTGTAATAATACACTGTAAGGTTTGAGCGTATTTAATTTAATACTTAATTTGTAATGCAATCAATGTATTTTGGCCACAGACGCAAACAGACACGAGGAAGGAGGAGATGTCATGAATGGCACCAATCCAAGACTTGCTGTGCCACTAAATAAGTGCTAAAGATTAGTTGTTCTGTTCTGACCTTGGAAGGCAGAGCAATAGTTATTACGAATAATGATGTTATGTTGGCATTGTAGGGATATTCTAGGGGGGTTGGGGCAGATATACTAGTGCAAATGTTACAATAATTAGTGGAAGTGCCTTTGCCTTGATGGCTGTCCAGGGTTTCTGAAAACGAAACTAATCCCCGACACTCACAGTTAGCTCCACACTTGAGTTTTCTGCCTGATATTCCTAAATGAGAGCTGCGAGGCTATCAGTCTACTTTGAAGGAACGATCTGTACCTCAGAGGCAGACAATAGCCAGTGTAGACAATATTGAGCTAGAGAGACCAATGCTCTGACACAATAGGTATAAAGCTTCCTATATTTTCTTTGTACATATGTTATAGGCAATATACATGTGAAAGACCAAAAACACCTCCTGCTCCTCTAACCTGGCCCTAAATAACCTTTGCTGTTGATATCACCTTATAAGGTACTTAAACAATTCTGAGCACTGCACAGATATTTAAACAAGAAGAATGTTAACAACTCCCCAACATATTTCCATTGCTCTTTTTGGTGCCCAGATATTTTAAGAAGCCCAAATTCCCATGTACACTGGAAAACAAAATTCAGTAACATCTAAAATTAAAGTCCTTCCTAGCAGAAGCACAGGGAAATCCTGTTCTCTGTTTCCACATTGGCCCACAGATTCAGTGTCAGTGAGAGAGAAAAAGGAGGGAAAGGAAGAGATGGAGAGACATGCCAAGTGTTGTCAGCCCCTGAAACTTATTGGTGAGAGAGTTCTCCCTTTTGTCATTAGATGATGTGTCACATGCTGATTGGACGTTGCCAACAACTAAAATGTCCTTTAATGCTTTCTGGCTTTTAAAATAGAATCCTGCTTGGGCTGCATATGTTTAACATTATCCATAAAACCATCAGTCCCCTCATTTTCAATAGAAGCAGCTGTGGAAGTGGGCCAGAGTGCAAAGAAAGGCAGCTCCAATTGTGAAATTAGCAACTGGACAATATTTCCCTGAAATGTTGGTCCATGTTTAGCTGAGCTCTGGCACAAAGCCAGTCTCATTGTTTTCATTTATTCATTATGATTATTTCTATGCTACCTCTCAAAATACAAATCCTTTCAAGTAACGCCAGTGCTCATCAATAAAATCACAATAAACAATGTTGAAAAAATGTAAGACATCCTCAGGATTCTTTACCCGGGGTAGCAGGTGGCAGATGGCCCTGTTGATGGACAGCTGGAACCAGAGCAGACATGTGGCAGTGGTGGCGGTCAGGAGGCAGTGCCAGCTGGACATGGTGACATGCTGACTCCATCTTGGCCAGAAGTAAACACGGCTTCACATGGAAGGTGAGCTCAAAGGACATGTTTTCCATGTAATAATTATAACTTTCTTCATTAGTCCATTTCAACTTACAGGTGAACTTTGAATTCAGACGGAGTAGAGCATACAGTTGTTCCTGAATACAGCACATTAGGGATGAAGGCTTCAGATGGTCTCTTCTCCAAAAACTCTCTGCCTACTTAGCATATCAAGTAGAAGGATAACCTAAAGCCATTTTCCTCTGATGCACCAACTTTCCACAAGCAGGGGAATGTTTTGTGATGAGCAGCATTTAATTGTGCAGCTCCCCACATGCATTTTCAACTAGCATGGCCCCCAGAAGGCTACTATGTGCAGTTCTCCTGGCTGTGTGAATCATGTCTTTGAATCACAGACTCTGGAGTTCGTTCAGACATATATCAATCTAGCAAGAGTCTTGGAGTACACCACTTCCTCCACAGAATTAAGATAACATGTGATGTAGGTTTCCTAATTTGGCTACCCATTCATAGCATCACTCTATCAGAATAGTATCCCCATCCAGGGGTAAATAGCTGGCATGGTTCAATCTAGGTCAATATTTAATATCCGATGCTGAGTCATCCATTTTCCTTTACTCCCATCCCACATCAGTCCACGCCACAAACATTCGCATCAGACATTTACAGAACACATAGCATGAGGTGAATAACAAATGTGAACTGAGGCACATGGGGAAGAAACAAGTTCCCTTCCTAAATAAACAGGATCCACACTGGTTTAGGTAACATAATAGGTTTATTAAAATGGCTTATATACAGTTGTCTGGCAGGGTCTAAACTGCAGCTGGGTATCTCCTAATACAAGGGAAGCAGTGGGGAGTCTGGACGCTAGGATGTACCAAACAGGACAGTGCACACTGACTACAATATAAGCACTATTTCTTTACAAAACTGGAATTGCTGCCAACACTTTTATTTTTAATCTTTCTTTTTCTTTAAAAAAAAATCTAACTCTGAAAGAGTTGCTGATTTATTAGAACTTTGTACATGTGACCAAGCCAACTAGTAACCAAACCAAACTGAAGTACTTGGATTAAAGCCAGTTTAGTCCCCATTGAATTCAGTTCAATTTAAGGGGCTTAATCCTTTGGTCCTTCCACAAAAACGGGATGGTGAGCTGGGGCTGGTGGTTATCTTTCCCATCTCTATCTAGTGACTGCATGACTGCAGTGATGTCATTGGTGGAAAAAGCAGAGGCGGTGGTAATGCCAAGCCAAACATGACACAGTGAGAAATTAATCTCTTCTTCATTGACATTAGTGGGTCGAAGAGCAGCCAGCAGAGAGTGCAGCATGAACACAGGAAGTGTTTGCTAGGCTTTTTGCATACTTTAATTTAAAAAGTATCTTATCTTATGAAACTGAGCATTTGTGACTCTAGCTCCAGTGACTGTGTGGAAGCCCAATGTCTCTCCCTAGCAATGGGCTGAAGCAATAATTATTTCAAGAAGCACTTCTTATCTCTGAAATTTAGGACACATCTGCAGTGTAGATTCAAACTGCATTAACATTCCATTCCTCCTTCCCCACCCTGAAGGCAACCCAAGGAACTGTAGTTCTGTGAAGGGAAAAGTGGGATAGGAATCTCTAGTCTATGTGACAAGTAAACGAGGTACTGATCATTCTCTGTTAGAGATTCCCAACCCCCTACCACCACCATTTCACAAAATTGTGATTCCCAGCATTCCTTAGGGAGCTATGGCAGCAAACCTGGTCTAGAACTTATTGGTAAGAGCTTCTGGATTGGCGAGTACCAAGGACAGTGCCTTTTGAATGGTGGCCCCACAGCTTTGATGCTTCCTCCCGAGAGAAAAATGTATGGCTGTGTCAATGCTAGGTTTAAAGAAAACTCTGAAGATGCTTTTGTTCTAGTCTTCATTGGCTTTATGAATTTTAACAGCTCTGGGGTTGAAATTTATGTTTTATACTGATAATTTTAGTATAATTATTTTTATTTGTATGTGTTTTCAAACATTATGTAAACCATTCTGTAAACCATTAATGCTTGGTGTTTTTGTTATGTTTTCAGATATGCTGTAAGCCACCCAGAGTGGCTGAGTAATCCCAGCTAGATGGGTGGGGTATAAATAAAATTGTTGTTGTTGTTGTTGTTGTTGTTGTTGTTGTCACCTTCAGCAGACAGCACAATGGTTATCACTGATGGTTATACATCACTGATTAAGTAACTGAGTTCTAGCCCAGTGCCTTGCAATACTACATTTTTATTCTGAATATGCCTATGCACCAATCTAACTGTTTTTTTATGGAATGGGTTATCAATGTTTGTAAATGAGCATGAAGAACACTTCTAACTCCCTTTCATGCAAAAGATGGGATTATACCAACTGCAAGGCAGACATAATTGTGGCCGCTTTGTGGTTATGCTCTAAGCTTACTTTCATGAGTATGATTTGACAAACTAGATAAACAAATTAAACAGGACTTTACTGCTTATTGCTCTATTAACTTTATTGTCTGTAAATGTCTGTTGTGTGTGATCGGATGCCAAGATTACGAGAAGAATCCCTTCTCAGAACTCATTTGAGAGTGGAGCTGAATAAAATGGTTTTCAAGGCACTTCCTTTAGGGTTCATTCAGATATGAAATCCCTAGATTGGTTTTCATATAAAAAGGGGGAAACATTTTCACTGTGAACCTGTTCACATTCACGTCACTCGGAGTTGTAATCCCCAACATTCCTGGCCCAGTATTTGAAGTGAGTGAGGAGTATGCAATCTTTCTAATGGTGGCCTCTTTGGAAAGAAATATGAAGTACATATATAATAATTCTCTATAGGACTTCACTGAGACAACTGTGAAATAAGCATTTAAAAATTGCCCTTATAGCTAGAAGTAACATCTCCTCCCCCCCATTTATTCTGAACCTTTATATTATGAACCTCGTTAACTATGATCAGCAGTAAAAGCATTTTGATTTTGCAACCATTATCATAAATTTATTTAAAGCATTACAAAATAACTGTGGGTTTCAATTTCACCACAGAACCAAGTAATATTAAAACACCTAGGATCAGACCAGAGAGCCTCTTGCATGAACACTTCTACCCATCCAAGGGGGATCTACACTTTTTGCCTGTTTGCCCTTCCAGCTGCAGCCATTCATGCCATACCCATCTCATTCCAAAGGGTCTCCTTGTCCTCGCAGCTCTCAGGAGAAGCCTGGGGACCAGGGGTGGGGACCAGGGGGCTGCCCTAGGAAAGTGGCAGGACAGTCAATTACACGAGGGGTTTTCTCGTTGAGGAATACACACACCTGCCTCATCCCGTGGTTGATCATTATGTCTATTCAGCTTTAGTGTACATTGGACTAAATTGGCTCCACAATGACTGGAATCAGTTCTCCAAGATTTTTGGCAGGAATCTTTCCCACCCTTCCTGGATACATGACAGCATATGGGGCCTTTTGCACACAGCACCACTGACCCACAACCAGGGGATTTTTCCAGTGGGGGGGAGTAAAAACTGAAAGGGGGCAGGAGGCTAGTTTCCCACAAAATTTGAGAAGAATCGTGTACGTACGTTTTGCCTCATATATCAGGTTTTTACAAATGCTACTTATTCTCTTCTCCTTGTTGATGTTGTTTCAAAATGACCTGGTAATCTGTGAATGGGGGGCGGCAGCGAGTAATTGGTTCCACTGCCCCACCCTTTGGGCATCCATGCCCACAGCCCTTCCACTTCTTTAGCTTCCATCCACCCTTAGCAAGCTTCTTCCTTTCACCATTCACCAGCTAGTCTTCTAGCTGTCCTCACTGGCTTATTTAAGGCAGACAGTGGTATCTTATAAGCAAAAACTATCCCTCAGTTGCCAAGGGATGTATGTCTGATTGTGCAGTAGATACTGCACCAAGAAGGGGGGGGACTGTGTGTAAAATGCCTGGAACTCAACTTATGGAAGACCTCAGTCTGAACTTCCAATCCATACATGCTGCTGCTAAATCTACCAAACTCTGATTTGCATCAGACAAAGTAATTGGATTGCACTGTTTAGCTCACAAAAATGGATTTAAGTCAAATCACATCAGCCATGCATTTTCTTTTGTTGTGCCTATAAATATTATATAGTTCTTAGAGCAATGCATTTAATTTAAAGTCCCCTTTATAAAAAGGAATGATGGTACTAAGGAAGAAAATGACTATCTATAAATTGGTTGAGTGATAGTAGCTTTTAGTTTTCTTTGCAACAGATGTTTTGCTGTATTGGTCAATTGTATCATATATAAGCTATAAAATCAAGAAGGAGGCTTTGCACATGATTGGAGCTTTTCCAGCACTTAAATCAGCTCTGACTAGCATGAGAAATGATGCTGCAGAGAGGGCAACTATAAGGAAAAGCAATTTTGATATTCTGTACCTATTCCAGCTTGGCTGCTTGCTGTTTGAACTCCCCTTGCTTAGTAGGACATGGGGGGTGGACAGAAGGGGGGGAAGATACCTTTCCAAATAGTCTCTGCACTGCATTATTAAGCATCCTACTTAGATTTATCCCAATGAAGAGTCTCCTAAGTTACAAGTCGCAAATGAGTTTTTCATTTCTTCCATTCAATAGACGCCGCTGGAAAATGTTCACAGCTCTAGCATTCCATTGTCAACATGGACTTCTCTTAGTATCTTCACAAGGCAATGATGCGTGACATTTGAAAAGCAAGGATGGGGAAAATTGGCTACACCATACATTGATTCTCCACCTCTCTCTTCCTGTCCTAGCCAAGAATCTGAGGCCCGCTGCCATAACAAAAGGTCAAGCCCCTGCACTTTGTCATGCAGAACGACAAAACTTCCAACAATGATATGTCATGGTGTTTTATTAAGGCCCAACATCATCTATGAATTCCTCTTCTTGGAAAATACTGTTACACACCATTCCAGTCTCCACGGCAGTGCGAGATTCCAGGGATCCAGGCACTTATCTGGGGTCTGTGCATCCTTTGGAAATGAGGCACAATGGAGACTGTGGTGTCTTTGCAACAGATGGTTTATTTACATCTATATGCAACCTGAGTCTAGATGGAGAGAGTTCAGAGCATTCACATTCCAAGAAGGTCTCTTGCAGGCTTAGGTTTCAAAACATAGAAATCAGCCATGTTCTCCGTCTCTTTGTTACAGCCCATCATAGTCAGTCCACATGATGCTCTTCACCCTCCCTTCCTCTTCCTTGCCCCCGCTAGCCCAGTGAAAACTATTCCCCTCCAGCCTACATCATCCAAACTGAAATCCTAAACCCTTTTTGTCTCTGCCCACTAACACACAGCTGGTGGAGGGGCTCTACGCCCCCCCCCTTGCTGCCTGGCACTTGGTTATGTTGGTGATTGGCCATCATCAGGTGATTAGTTCATATGGAATCTGGTGTGTGCTATTTCCATCTGGAATCCCTGCTGGATCTGGGAGCTCAGTGTTTGCAGTTTGACTCCCCAAATATTAACTAAATTCTAACACTTACTAAATCTAGAAACTATGGGTGCCTTGCACCCAAAACTTATAACAATACTTACTAGGAAGGCAGGTAAAGACTTCCCTTCTCCAGTCTCTGGTGGTCTTCTTGTTGCAGTTGAGTGACCTTGGACAGACCATGTTGCACATCATAGCCATTGTTTGAACAGTGGGGAGTTTGTTCAAAATCCACATTGTTACCATTTAGCAAATGTAATTCCAGTGATTCCAGTTCAGGTTCATCCTATTCATTTAATATTAAGAGCTGGGGAGGGGGGTGTTCAGTGTGTGTTTTTCTTCCACACAGAGATTTCTCACTATAAAGGAAAAGGTGCCGGAACTGTGTCCACTTGAATGTGTGAAGAATGAGAGGCTCTTTTCTTGCGGTTGCATGTGTTGAGGAGCTACTGAATATAGTGGCTTCCAAACACATGTAACAATAATAAAATAGACACTTGCACATTCTTCACACATTAGGGAGATCACATTTTTGGCACATCTTCCCCCACACAGAAATGAATTCCATGTAGGGAGGGGGGAATCCATGCATAAAGGAACATCCTGCACTCCAAGACTGAGGGATAATCAAAGTCCCTAATCTATTCCAAAATTATCAAGATACCTGCTGAATATCTGAGAATTAATTTTGATCTCTTTGGCTCCAAGACCTCTAGGTCAGGGGCAGGGAGTCTGTGTCCCTCCAGATATTTCTGGACTACAACTCCCATCATCTCTGGCCAATGCTGGTTAGGGCTGATGGGAGTTGTAGTCCAGCAAGATCTGGACGTCCCTGAACTCTAGTATTGTGAGAGAGGGAGAAAAAACATTTCACTATTCACTTCCTCCGTACCAAGTGCAAATTTTATCCACTTATATAATGTCACCTCTTATTTGTCTCTTCTGTAAACCAAAGAGCCCCAAATGCTGCAGTCTTTTTCTCATAGCAGAGCTGCCCCATCCCCTACATCATTTTGGTTACCTTTTTCTGAACCTTTTCCAACTCCACAATATCCTATTCGAGATCAGGCAACCAGAACTGTATGCAGTATTCCAAGTGCAGTCACCTCCAACCAAGCCTCTAGGACAGGCATAGGCGAGCTCAGCCCTCCAGATGTTTTGGGACTTACAGTTCCCATCATCCCTGACCACTGGTCCTGCTAGCTAGGGATCATGGGAGTGAGTGCCTGGAGGGGGTTGGAGGATGGATGGCGGCTGATGGATTGAGGTTGAATCCTGACAAGACAGAAGTACTGTTCTTGGGGGACAGGGGGCGGGCTGGTGTGGATGACTCACTGGTCCTGAATGGGGAAACTGTGCCCCTGAAGAGTCAGGGAGTCATTTTGGACTCACAGCTGTCCATGGAGGGAAAGGTCAATTCTGTATCCAGGGCAGCTATCTACCAGCTCCATCTGGTAGGCTGAGACCCTATCTGCCCATGGACTGTCTCGCCAGAGTGGTGCATGCTCTAGTTATCTCCCACTTGGACTACTGCAATGTGCTCTACATGGGGCTACCTTTGAAGGTGACCCAGAAACTACAACTAATCCAGAATGCAGCAGCTAGACTGGTGACTGGGGGCAGCCACTGAGACCTTATAACACCGGTCCTGAAAGACCTACATTGGCTCCCAGTACGTTTCTGAGCACAATTCAAAGTGTTGGTGTTGACCTTTAAAGCCCTAAATGGCCTCGGCCCAGTATACCTGAAGGAGCGTCTCCACCCCCAGGTGGAGCAAAGCTAAAGGGAACCAGGCAGAGGGCCTTCTTGGTAATGGCACACACCCTGTGGAATGCCCTCCCATCAGATGTCAAGGAGATAAACAACTACCTGACATTTAGAAGCCATCTGAAGGCAGCCCTGTTTAGGGATGTTTTTAATGTGTGACATTTTAATATATTTTTAATCTTTGTTGAAAGCCGCCCAGAGTGGCTGGGGAAACCCAGACAGATGGGCGGGGTACAAATAATAAGTTGTTGCTGCTGCTGCTGTAGGCCAAAAAAACCTGGAGGGCTGAGTTTGCCTATGCCTGCTCTAGGCAGCCCAAGTCATTTGGGACCCTTTTTGAATGTGTAAATTCATCTCCAATCTAAGATCTTGCACAGCGTCACATTTGTCCAAACCCGTTCAGCATCACAAAATAT
This sequence comes from Lacerta agilis, assembly GCF_009819535.1. Taxonomy (NCBI): domain Eukaryota; kingdom Metazoa; phylum Chordata; class Lepidosauria; order Squamata; family Lacertidae; genus Lacerta; species Lacerta agilis. The sequence continues at coordinate 39,325,105 of NC_046314.1, read as the reverse complement.
GGTGCTCAGGATGATACCAAAAGATGATGTATCACTGCAAAGGATTAGGGGCATGTTGTGTAGGGATCCAAATACACTCCACAGATGCAAACCTCATGTACTATACAATGCCTTTGTAACCTTTTGACCACTAAGTTGTTAGGCTATAAGGGTTGAAATCCTGGCAGCGATCCTACTTATACACTGCAGAATAATGCACTGGAGATTATGATTGGCTCTGAAATGGTTGTGTCACAGTTCGATTACACTTCACAGAGATTCCACTTTGCACTTAATATGATTTTGGAAAGGAGTCCCTGCTAGATTGCTCAGTCTCTGCGCTTTGCAAAATAACTATTCACAGATGGAAAGGCTATAAAAAATTATGGTTCTGCTATCTTGTAGCGTGAACCACAGTCTATAAATATACAAAAGATAGATATTAAATCAAGCTGCATGTGAATCCCACGGAATGACGCCTTCCAAGGTTCTGACATGTCCTCCGGTGTTGCTTCCTTTTCAACTGATGTCAACTTTTGAAATATGCTTTCCAATTGTCCAGATTATTCTATTAAAAGTTAGTTCAAACTAAATTATTAAAATAACATGCATGGTCATGAATAATTACCTTGGAAAGTGATTCCACGCAGATTGAATTAAGTATTTTCTAGAGAAAGTAAATTGGCACAGAGAAAAATGCAGACATCCAAAAGAAAAGCCACAGGTTATTATAGTTACCTATCCCCCCCCCCCCAAGTACTGCCTGATATGTCAGATTAAACTGATAAATGAAGGAATTGTTTGTCAGTATAACATGCATATTTGTGCTTTTCAATCCTTGGTAAATATCATCAGTAAACATCAATTTGCAGTATAGTACATACAGATGTTTCATTAACAGTGCAATTCTGCACTTGCCAACTCAGAAGTAAGCCCCACTGAGTTCAAGGAGCCCTACTCCTGTGTAATTGAATGGAGGCTTGTAACCTGCGTAAAGCAGGAGTCCCAGCCAATTCCCCCGCCGCCGCCGCACAGGATGAATTCATACTTTTCTCCCTTTCACAGTGTAAATGACAAGCATGCCTAATAGTAAAACAAGGGGTACAGGTAGTGCTGTGGTCTAAACTACTGAGCCTAAACTACTTGGGCTTGCTGATCAGAAGGTCAGCTATTTGAATCCCCACAATGGGGTGAGCTCCCGCTGCCCTGTCCCAGCTCCTGCCAACCTAGCAGTTTGAAAGCACACCAGTGCAAGTAGATAAACAGGTACCACTGCAGTGGGAAGGTAAATGGCATTTCCGTGCACGCTCTGGCTTCCATCACGATGTTCTGTTGCACCAGAAGCAGTTTAGTCATGCTAGCCACATGACCCAGAAAACTGTCTGTGGACAAACGCCGGCTCCCTCAGCTTGAAGTGAGATGAGCGCCGCAACCCAATAGCCGCATTTGACTGGACTTAACCATCCAGGGGTCCTTTACCTTTACCTTTTTAGTAAACCAAATCCATCAGTCTTGTCCACCAACCTGCAGCATTGTAGATTTTTAAGTATTGCATGAAGGTTTATTTGAACTACCCAGTCCCCCTTGTAACTGCCCATTTGGGGTCTAGCTGTCCATTAAAAAGATAAGGAAACCTCACATGGAGGGATTGGCAGGGAAGATAAGAGTTTTGTTTTGTTTTTTAACCACTGTAAGGCTGTTCTTCAACTACCGGTACATGGCTAGATTGCATAGCCAAGAGCCTGCGTACATCTGCAGTGGCTCCCCGTTTCTAGGATTCTCTCCTTAGGGAAGTTTGGCTGGCTGCTTCCTTATACACCTTTAGGCGCCAGGTGAAAACCTTTGGCTGGTTGACATCTGATGCCCTTTTAAATGTGTTGTGGGAGCGGGGATTGTTGGATTGTTTTTGTTCTTATTTTTATTATCCATTTTGTGGTTTTTATATTGTAATTTTATGTTGTGAACCTCCCTGAGATCTATGGACGAAGGGAGGTTTGTAAATTTAATAACTAATAAGAAGGGTTTACCTCACAGCCAATCAGGGGAGAAGAGGGTGGGGTTTGTATAAATCATTAAGTGTCTAAATTTGAGCTCCCCTTTGAGTTTGGGGCCTTCGGCTAAATGGGCTTCCTGCCTTCCTCCCCTTCCACCACTACCACCATAGGTCCTGTTGATACAATAGATTTTAACACAATAGCAATTTCTGGCTGCTTCCTTTATATATTTTGTCATATGGAGAAACTTGTTCCTTGTCAAGCTGTTATTTAGATCAGTCGAACACTTACAGGTATATTACACTGATATTCCATTTTCCTTTTCTTCTTCTTCTCTCCATTCTTTTTATGCATCACCCAATAAATCTTTTATCGAGTGATACATAAAGCTTGGGTTGTTTTAGGAAAGGTTTATGGACGGTTTCACAGGAGAATATCTCCAAAAGAGCTATTGTATCAGTATTGAGATTTTATTTTATTTTTTGAGGGGGAGGCCACGTTATATGTTTTTCTAAAAATGTGACAGAATGCAATATAAACTGTTTCTTTGAAGACATTCTGGCTACATCTCTCGACACATTCTATTATTCCCAGTATCCATTAGGATACATTTATCTGGATGCATCATGGCTCAGAAAATCTGCAATGAGATCCATGTCTGATAAGGGGCATCTACTGGCCAAGTCAGATCAAGGGCAGGTTCAATGGTCCAAAGAACCCAACAGACTGAAATTACTAATGTTTAAATATTGTAACTCTTAAATATTGTAACTCTTGAGAGTGCCATGGACTGCAAGAAGATCAAGCCTATCCATTCTGAAGGAAATCAGCCCTGAGTGCTCACTGGAAGGACAGATCCTGAAGCTGAGGCTCCAATATTTTGGCCACCTCATGAGAAGAGAAGACTCCCTGGAAAAGACCCTGGTGTTGGGAAAGATTGAGAGAAATGAGAAGGGGACGACAGAGGATGAGATGGTTGAACAGTGTTCTCGAAGCTACTGACATGAGTCTGACCAGACTGTTGGAGCCAGTGGAAGACAGGAATGCCTGGTATGCTCTGGTCCATGGGGTCACGAAGAGTCGGACACGACTAAATGACTAAACAACAAAATATTGTAACATTGATTCTGCAACTAAATTATTAATATGGTTGTATAATTTTCATCCAGGGCCTATTTGGGCATAGTACAAAATGTCTTTAAAACATGACACTGTCCAAAAGGGAACTAAGTGATCTAAGATGGTCAGTGCCAATCAGACTGTAGACATAGGAACAAAGGAAGCATGAGTCAGCCAATTGGTCCATCTAGCTGGATATTGTCTCCACTGACTGACAACAGCTGTCCAGGGTTTCAGAGAGAGATCTCTTCCAGCCCTACGTGGAGTTGCCAGGAATTGAACCTGAGACTTTCTGCATGCAAAGCAGATGCTTTTCCATTGAGCTATGGTCCTACCCAAAACAAGTCCACGAGGAAATAAGATAAGATAAGATTTCTTTATTGTCATTGTACAAGTACAAGTACAACGCTGTACAAGTGCAACGAAATAAGAGGGAGCTACCAGCATATTCTAGAGAACTACAATGTTTGAAGACATACCAAAAAAGAAATGTTAAATAACAAGAAGCAGAGATATTGAGTTCCCACCACCACTGCCCCGTGCCACAATCAGCCTCATGCTGACTGAGCATGTTCACTAGCCAAATCATGTTGAAAAGGAAAATAGAAAACTTGCGGGGGCGGGGAATGCAATAGGCTGTTGGAGGTGGGAATGGCTGGTTGGTAGAAACCAGTCGACTTGTGCAAAGCAGCCTTACTGAATTCTCCTGATTTTCCCCATGCACCTGTGGCCTCCAGACATTGTCGTGACCCTCAGGAGCAGCTGTTACAGGAGGCACAGGGAGCTGTAGTTGGGACAGGAGACGGGAAAGGTCCGCTGCATGAGCGCTGTTCCACTTGCTTGTCTGTCAATCCAGCCAAACGTCTGAAAGCCCGGAGAGCTGAAGCTGCATCAGAAGACCCATATAACTACAGTCGCAGTGCTGAAAAATGGCTCCCCCGGTCGTTTCGTCCACCAGCAGCTCAATAAGGCTCCTGCAAATGCAGTCTTGGTTGGGAAGCGCCAGTTAGAACTGGCTGACTGACTGCATTTAGCTTTGCGGGTCACACAAGCAGTGAAGGCCTGTGGAGATAAATGAATGTAGACTCGCCTCTGATAATGCCTCTAGCATTGTAATATTGGTGTAAGGGTTACAGAGCGAAAACTGCTGCATAAGTGATCTGTCAATTTGCTCCAGTAGATGGCAGTCTCTCTATTAACTACAGATCTTCTTTGGAGTACTAGTAATATTCCCTACTTATGCAGCTGACTCAGGAGCAGGAATAATAAGGATCCCCCCCCCCGGTGTAAACACACCCACGTCGTTCTGTCTCAGGGACTACTTTTCTTCTGCTTATCCCATGTGCTTTCTCAAATTATTATATATTCTGGAACATAATGAACGCGTTGCTCTTTCGGTGTGGAAAAATAACTTGTCCTATAATTTCACTACGTTCTTTGAAGAGATGTCAAACTTATTACAGATGCACCGCATTTCAACTTAACAAGCTCTTTTTCTCCACAACCATCCTTTAGAATCAAAAGAGCATTCATTTACAAAAGAAGAAAATATTTGTATCTCTCAGTTCTTTCCTCTCTCTTCCTCTCTTTAAAATAAAGTACAGATCATGCAAGGTTTTTTTTTAATGTACATACACTGCAGCACTCAACATTTTAATTGCCACTTCCTCCATGAAAAATATTGGAAATCTTCCATCTTGCCATTAGCACTTCCAAAATAGCTGTTAACAATATCTTCTCCAGACGCAGAAACGTTACAATTAATGCTGGAATGTTCTTCAAAGACTATTGCCTAAAATATATCCTATAAATGCAATTCAATGGAATTCTGCTGCTTTAATATTCATTAAATGTGTTGAGGGAAGTGACTTAGCAACCAGAAAAGACCAGCCCACAATCAGGCTGCTTGAAGTGGGTGAAAAAAGGAAGTGGGGGTGTTTCCTGTCAAGTTAGATCAGGCTCAGCTGAAAAGGAACAGGGTGGCTTTAGTTGGGGGGGGGAGAGAAGCAGGGTAGTATCTCATGGTTTGGTCTGAAGGCGCATGAGGACACCACCTTGCTATCAGGTCTGGTTAGTGTCTGGATGAGACACCTCCTGGGAACCCACTTTGAGTTCCTTTAAGCGGGGGGAAGTGTGAAATAAATGCAAGAAAATTAATAATAACTAGCATCAGATGAAGGCGGGTTCACTTGGGAGTAAGTCCCATTCCATAGTGGGGCCTACTTACAAGTGGACTTATATATCAAATTGCACTGCATTGGCCTTTATGGGGAGTCTGGAGAGGATCTGATTAGCAAACACATCCGTTCCAGGGAAACAGCATTTTCTCAGGAAAGCACCACGGTTTTGCTACACTTGGTCCCACTCTCCCAAGCTGCAAGAAGTTCCAGCAGTACAGAGATCTCCTAAACTTCCTTTGTAAGAAGCAGTTGTTGTGGTGGGCAGTGGCGGAGCAAGCCGATCGGGCGCCTAGGGCAGCTTGTGTGCCCTGCAGGGGTGGGGCCAGCTGCCCGCGGGGGCTGGGCAGAGCGAGCCAGGGCAGGACTCTCTGCGGGGCCTCCAAGGAATCTGTCTGCCTCTTCCCCCTCAGCTGCAGACGGACTGTTTGGAACAGCGCGGAGAGACGCTGGCTCGGGTGCGCTGCAGGCCCCGCAGTGAGTACCACCTGGCATTTTGTCACCCCCCTCACTGCCCCCACTGCACCCCCCTTTGTCTACCACTGGTGGTGGGACAGTGTCCTAGAGACACTCAGACCCTATTTTCCAGGGACGTCCCTGATTTAGAGAAGTCATCGTGGTTTCTGATTTGATCCTGGAATGTCCCACTTTTCCTTTGGGTGTCCCTATTTTCATTGGAGAAATATTGGAGAGTGTGGAGTTATCTGACCCCCGAGCCATCTGAAGTCAATCTTGTATAGGGAAGTTTAAAATATATATATATGTTAAATGATTTGTTTTTTTTTTATATGTTGGAAGCCGCCCAGAGTAGCTGGGGCAACCCAGTAAGATATGTGGGGTATAAATAGTAAAATAGTCATTATGGAATGGGACGTCCCTATTTTCCTCAGAGAAATGGTCCCTCCCAACACCAGCATATCTGTGTGAAAGGTCCGGCCCATCCTTGAGGCAAAGTGAGGCAGTGGCTTCAGGACAGCAGGCTTGGGGCAGGTGGAAGGGGCTTCCAAGAAGTGCACAGCTTACCGCCGCCACCTCCTCTGCACCTGATGGAGGGCAGGTAGCAGCCAGGTGGGGGGGGGCACACAGCTGATGAGGAGGAGGTAGGCAGCAAAGGAGGAGTTGGGAGAGTTGCATTTCATGTTTTGCCTCTAGCAGCAAAATGTCCTGGGCCAGCCCTGCTGTGGGACAGGACAGGGGTGACATCCAGGGCTTTACAAGCACAGTGACAGGAGAACAGGATTGGCTCCACTTCTGGGTCTGCACAGCCCTTACCTCTCTGCCTTCTGGCTCCTGTCCAGGTAAGTAGCTAAGATGCTGGTGTCAGGAGAGTGGCTGTACAGCAGCATCACACCAGCTGCTCCTACTTAGATGCCCAGCTCCAGGATGTGGTGCTGGGGTACCATGGATCAAACCTATGGCAGTTATTAAGGGTAATCAGCTACTCTCACTCCTCTGCAACAAAAATAGCAATTGGTCCTCTCTCTATCTCTCTCTCTCTCCCCCCCTGGTGCCCATTCAAGGTACAGACTGGATCCCATCCTCAGCAGCTTCTTTTCAGCCACTTCTGTTGAAGAGCAAGAAGAACCAAAGCTGGACCAGAAGCAGTCAGAAGCAGTTGATACCAGAGTTGATTTGGACTTACCTTTCTTGGACCCATTATCTGGCCAGGACCAATTTCTATGTTTGTTGAGGTGTGAGAGTGGCTGGTTCTACAAGCAAAACATACATTGAAAGCACATTCCACCACCACTCCAAAAAAAAGAAAGAAAAAGAATTATGGGAACTGTAATTTGTAAAGGATGTTTGGAATTGGATCACTGTGAGGATAGTGGGGTTGTGCTTTAACTGTGCAGTAAATGTATGGTGTGTACACAGCCTTGGGTGTGGTTAATTTAGTTAATAGCTAAAGGAAATTAATTTGTGGTTTCCCCCGTTAAGATTGTGGAACTCAAATTAGTAAGATTTGGGGGGGGGGGTTAGGAACTGGGAACTATGCAGCAATGCCTATCAGTATTGATTGTTGACGGGGGGCCATCTCCATGCGTGAGGCCTGGGGCAATTGCCCCCTCCTGAATAAGGATGTTCCAAGGCCAATTCAATGTGTTGATTTTTGACCTTTAAGCCCTACATAGCTTGGGATCAGGCTACCTGAAAGATCATTGTCCCCTCCTCCTATTTGGAGTCACCTTCCCCCCTCTACTCACTGCTAAAACAGCTACCTAGAAGGGCCCTAGCAAGAGCAGAGGGAACAGGTTTGTGAGGAGCCCATCTGATTCACCAAGGCCCTAGGCCACTTCTTCACTGGGCTGATTGATGGCACCAGGCCTGACCTAGACATTGCTCAGTTCTTGCCTAAAAAGCCTGGAACAGCGCAGCATCTGGGGCATTCTGGAAAGAAAAAACGAAAGTGGCCAGGAGTGACTGCCTTAATCTGTTCTTCCTTGGCTGCAGCCACTAGCAAAAAAAAAAAAAAATGAAATGAAAAGCACAACCAAATGAAAGCAAGAGAAAAATTGATGAGCATAAGTAACTAAACAAATGTAATATTAATGAATAAAGGATGAAACCAATGTGAATTTAATGACTGACTAAATGAAAGAAGACTTTAAAACAAGCAAAGAACTGAATTGGAGTGGGGGGAGGTTTGTGCACATCACAGCATTACTAGAAGAAGGTTCAGTCTGCCATTGCGGTAGCACTTAAGGACCAAAACACTTTTGTTTTCTAAGGTTTGGGGGAAGAAAGTTCAGAAATCCTTATTTTCTGACATCCGATGCCCTTTTAAAATGTGTTGAAGGGTTTATTGGGTTGTTTTTGTTTTTGTTTTTATTATGTATTTTGTGATTTCATTTTGTGATTTTATATTGTAACCACCCTGAGACCTTTGGGTATAGGGCAGTATCAATAATAATAATAATAATATACTTCAAACTTGTCCTTGAATTTAACATGAGTCTCTCTTTTTTGGCTTCATAGAAGTTAAGTTGCTCCAAGTCCAAGTCATTTGGCTTAAGCAGCCTCCGGCCAGAAATCCTGGGAAAGAGATGGACTATCATGGATTGAAAAGCTACAGAACGCCCCCACCCACCCACCCCAATCAAAGAAAAAGCTGCAGCAGTCTCTGGTTCTTCTTTTTGTCAGCCAGAGAGAAATTGGACGGCCTTCACAAAAGCAATAAAAAGAGCAACAGGCAGCATGATTCTGAATGATCGTCGCACAACTTTAAGTAGCATTCAGACTCAAAAGGGCAAAAGCCAAGAGTTTTAAATACAACAATAAATGGAAGTTTGGGGATTGAAGTGACTATTTCCACTCCAGCAGTGGAATTTCTACAGTGCATGAAATCAAAAAGTTGCCCATTTACAGTGTACATGAGCATGACATCATTGACAACTAACTAATATTCTCAGTGTATCCAGAGCCTTCTACTGCCAAAGAATAAATTGCTTTCAAGACATGTCTACATGCTTCACACACACACTTTAGCTCTCGTATGTAAAATGAACCCTAGAGTTCAATCTCTTGGCTTCCCAGACACAGAGACAGGGTACATACAGACCACTGCTATTTTCAGGTGGGTTTCAGTGGCATACCAGCAAATTCAGGTTGTACAATTTGAGCAGGATGGCAGGTCTTGCCATCCAAGTGTCCCTATTTTCCAGGGACATCCCTGATATAGAAAAGCCGACCTGGTTTCTGATTTGATCCCAGAATGTCACGCTTTTCCTTAGCACATCCCTATTTTCACTGGAGAAATGTTGGAGGGTATGGAGTTATCAGACCCTCAAGACAAGGAGATACGATACAACCTTTACACTAGAAGACAACTGAAGGCAGCCCTGTATGGGGAGGTTTTTATGTTTAATGTTGTATTATGTTTTTATATATGTTGGAAATTACTCATAGTAGTTGGCGCAACCCAGTCAGATGAGTGGGGTATTGTTGTTTCTGCTGCTGCTGAATAGGACATCCCTATTTTCAGAAATGTTGGAAGATATGGTCTTGTCCAACAAACTTGTTTCATTGATATATAAAACTTTTTGAGAAAAGGAAAGCAATGTGGACTAGACCCATGGGGAAGGTAGGCAAAACCCCAAAATTGAGGACAATCTGTATACCAACCAGAACCAGCTATAGAGCTCCACCAGCAGTTTTTTGCATGACATCCTGGGATGTATTTCAAAACAAAGACCACTGCAAGAGTTGGTTCCATTAAAACATATATTTGACACTGACACAGGCATCCATGCCAAGAACCTCTACTTCATTCCTATCTAATGGATTTGGAAGATCTTAATCAAAACAAGACTCTGCTTTGGTAGTTTAGTTAGTTGTTCCTTTGTGATTCTTTTTAATGAGCCTGGAAATAAAATCTTAAAAATACATATTTTCATTTTTTTAAAGTTTAGTCCTCTTCCACCCCACCCTCATTTCTAGCTAACTAACCTTTTAGATATAAAAGATGATAGGAAAGACACGGTAATCACACATGTACCAAATTTTGCAGGAAGCTGTGGAGAAAGAGCCCTTATTAAAAGCAGCTCTTTTTGATGGTTTTTTCTCCCTTTTCCTCTCCCAGGTCACCAGCTGAAGACACAAGCCAACTGGAGGGCCTCTGCTTGTGCTGTAGAAGTCTTTCATCTATTGTGTGTGTTGGACAAATAAATGTTCTCCTCTGTAAACAGCTTTGATATCCTACTCACTCAGAACAGCTACTTCTGTACAAGTCATCTGGGTCTCTCAGAACATAGATGAATTGTCTGTTTAGCAGGTTACTCTCTCCCTCTCTCCCTCTCTTTCTCTCTATATATAATCGTAGCAAAGAAGCTGGGATGATCAAACCAATGGGTGGGATTCTCTAGATTTGTTTAAGGCCTGCAGATGTCTATTGAGAGTGCCATGAGTGCTAGGCATTGTTTGTTGGGACTGGGGAGTAGAATTGTTTGTAATGTGCAGACTTCCCATGTGTCATTTTGGGGACAGGCAGTGTCCCCAAAGTTTCCCTGATTCTCATCATGCTGGAAAATGCAGCCATCAGACAATGGTGCAACAGCTAGAGAATACTTTCATAGGCTGTCTGTCAGTATGTTTTTATTATTTGTGTTCTGCAATGTGTTTTTAATGTTGTACACCACCCTGGGATCTTCTGATAAAAGGCAGTAGATAAATGGAATAAATAATAATAATGACATTGACATTGACATTGACATGGCCATTAAATTGGACTTGGTTGGTCCTATGTGGAGATTTTGAGAGCTGTTTTCATGATGTATAAAATGAGGTTACACACTGACTTCAGGAAAGGGGCGTGACTTCATGTGGTCCAGCCCCTGACAATTGGAACAGATCTTATGCATAGCCTATCTCTGCCAGATGTCCATCCAGATGTCTATCCATTGTAGCTGCTCACTAGTTGAAAGTGGGAAATAACACATTATAATTCCTGGAAATTATTAGAAACAAATCATACCAGTTCTCAGAAACATTTATTAAGAAACACTGCTGCTACAATACACAGAGCCTCTAGACTCTGCTTAGTGGAATTGGTTTTTGAAAATGTTCTCTGAGAAAGGGGAGAATGTGCCTCTTCATTTATTCCAGTCATAGAAGCCCAACTGAATCCATGATCTAATAAATTTGCTTTGGCAGCAACAGTTTCTTTTCTCTTGGAAAAAAAGTAAGCTTGTGAAATGTGAAGGTCCATTGAATACACTCCTCACAGTATATGGACAATAGAAAATTCGCTTGCTAGTGTTAGTTAGAACTATGCTGGCAACTATAACTCTCTATGGCAGGAGTGGGGAACTCTCTCCCCCCCCCCAGGGCTGCATTGTCCCAAGGGTAATGTGTCAGGGGCACCATAGGGGTGAGGCCAGAGTCCAAAATGTGCAGTCAAAAGTGAGTGGCTCCACCCACCACATTCTTTCTTTCTCTTCCTCTTCCTCTCCCTCTCCCTCCCCACTATCCCCTCTCCACCACCACCCCTCTCTCTCACACACACAAACATACATTCACACACACACCTCTGTAATTTGCATCGGGGAAGAGTCTTATCATTCATATTATGCATGAATCTGTGCGTTGATTCTTGCATATATACACACACATCTCACCGTTTAATAAATAAATAATAAAGAAATTCCTCTTCAACCAGGTCTTTGGTTGATTCTAAGGTATTTTAAATGTGTTGTGGGAGGGGGAGTTATTGTTTAAAAGGTAAAGGTAAAGGACCCCTGGATGGTTAAGTCCAATCAAAGGTGACTATGGGGTTGCGGCGCTCATCTCGCTTTCAGGCCGAGGGAGACGGAGTTTGTCCACAGACAGCTTTCTGGGTCATGCGGCCAGCGTGGCTAAACCGCTTCTGGAGCAATGGAAGACTGTGACGGAAGCCAGAGCACACGGAAACCTTCCCAACACCTATTTATCTACTTGCACTGGTGTGCTTTCGAACTGCTAGTTTGGCAGCATGGGTGGCGCTGTGGTTTAAACCACTGAGCCTCTTGGGCTTGCTGATCAGAAGGTTGGCAGTTCAAATCCCCATGACGGAGTGAGCTCCTGTTGTTCTGTCCCAGCGCCATCTTGTGTTGCATGTTAATAATGCAAAGCGCTGTTTTTTAACTAATGTAGCTGCCTCTGCCTCTCTCTCTCTCTCTCTCTCTCTCTCTCTCTCTTAAGAGTGCTGCCATTTTGGTGTTAGAATCCAATCTGCTGCACTCATTGTACTTTTCCAGGTTTCAGCCATGCAATTGAACAAGATGAGCACCAAACACTAGCAAGCTCATCTGAGCTCACCCACAACCTGAACTTTGCTCTATTTTCTGGACTGCTATGGATGTAGTACAGATTTTTTTGATGCCACACCCAAACATGGACCAACTCTTATACCCATCCATCAACAAGCCACAGTTTCAGTTTCCAGATGGAGGGGTAGGAGGGTGGGCAAGTGACATACCCCAAGCCTTGCCCATGACCCTCATAAATTCTACCCTTGGTTAATTCAACTTGTGAAGGTGAGGTCAGAACCACCCCCAAAGCAGGATGTTTCCTAGGGGGCTGGGCAGTTTCTCTTCCAGACATTTCTGTCAGCTTGCGTTATAAAAATCACAACAGAATCTGTATCTTTAAGAACTCAATTGGGAATAGCATGTACACCACTTTGGGTTCCATGACGGAAGATGAGCTATAAAAGTAAAGAGGGGGCGTGTGGAACTGAATTTTCCTTGGGCTCGTTCTTAATCCAACTAAGGCCTACTAATTGACTGCAACTTAGAATTTGGCTTCGTATTTCTTCTTTTATGTATGGTTATGTATGCATAGAATGACTCTTTTTCTACCTCAATGTATTTTCAAGGATTTTGCAGTGAGTTGCATAAAGATGGCATCACTCCCATGGCTTCATTCTCTTGGGTAAACAGAACTATATAAAAGCATAGCCCTTTAGGGCACTGGCTTGCTCAAGCTATTGCAATGAGAGTCAACTTTCTTTCTACCTCGCAGGGTCCTCCCTTGCCACCTGAAGTGGAATTCCACCCCCCGCTGTCACACCTGATCTACCTTGACCACCTAACGAGTGGTCTCTTTTATCACCTTGGCTTCACCAACTGGCCAGTTCCTTTGGACATCATTAGGTCAAATAATGAACCTCGTGCTGTGGCTCTTTAACTCTGAACGTCTACTTCAGATTCAATTAAATTTCTGAGAGTAGGCAAGAGGCCATTGGAACGTTGTTTTTTCCTTTGCTTTAATGGGCTTTGGCCTGGGAGGCTAGTGCTTTAGTAGTTGATCCAGCATAATAGAGGCCTTTAAAATTCCCCCCTTGAGATCTCACTAACTATATCCACCAACTGAAGTCCTGAGTATGATGAAAGTGCTACATATTTCTAACTCTGGACAAAAATATTGCAGTGCAAACAGAGGTTGTTGGCGTTTCCCACCCCCCACCCCCACCCCAATAAATGGAGTATTTTGAAGTAATGAAAAAACCATGGCTAGCCAAAACTCATAGCCAAAGCTTGAGAAGCTGAGCAAAAAAGAGCCATTTTGTTTCATGGAAGCGGAGTCTGCAAGACCTGCATCTCGGCCCCTCTCTCACGGAAGGAAGGCAGAGCTGGCATTGCTTTGTGGTTTACAACAAGAGCAATGAACTGAGGAGGCCATCATTCAAATGATGTTTACAGCCATTATTTATCATATCCCTCCCTTCCACTGGGATACTTGAAACAACTAATCAAATCATTGCTGCCGACAACAGTTACACTAAATCAATACCTTTTTGTGTGTGCAAACCAGTGTGGGCAATTGTTGTTGGGAACGGAATAAATATAGGCCAATGAAACAAATATGCTAACAACAATCATAACTGTGTAACACAAAATGGAGGACTGGCTCCTCCCTCTGCTGCTGGCAATTCATAGTCAACTGCTGACTGCCATGAAGATTGTAAATAACATGAGGGACTCACTTACTGTATATGAGTCTGACCAATAGGGCTCGTCTTCACCTTTACTCACCCTGTATTTTGATAGTATTGCATACTGATTAATTCTCCCCGGTCCAAGAGCTTTTCTCATTGTTCCATGACTGTGCCTTGCTAGAATCCAATCTTACCCACTGAATTGGATCTTATCAGAAAATCCAGAGAGAGATTTTACTTAACCAAGCTTCAGTTCAGCAGGTAAGATCGGATTTCACAAGGCACAGCCCTTAGTGAATGAGGCCTTAGTCCATCTATTCTTGATGCAAAGAAAGACAGAAAGATAGAAAGACCAAAAAAAGGACATTGTATAGATACAGAATAAGTGATCCCTTTGGACATGATCTTTTTACCATTCCAACAGAAAAAAAAAATTGTGTAGCTTGTACACAAGTGCCGTGCTTCACAGAGCTGGACCAGCTGTAATAAACCACAGCATAGCATCACATTTTGAAGGCTGCAGAAGGTTCCTAGACTGACACAGCACAATAATGTATAGATTACAATAACGCCATTGCAGAACAGATCTGCAGAAGCATCATGATCTCCCAAACTAAAATCCAGAGTTATGATGATCCCCAAAACTTTTTACTATGGACAACCAAAACAAGGTCATTTCCCATGCTTAGAACTTCTCTGATTATGTCATCTTTGGACCTGTAGTTCCAAGCACTTCATTATTCTTTTTCCTAAATTCCATAGTGATTGGTCTTGAGCCTTCACAGAATGGTTGACTGAACTGACAAATCATTTGTTTGTCTGTTTTAAAATAATATTTGCTAGGAAACCGATCTCTCCATATTTGGACTTATCTACTTTTGATAACTGGGGAACAACTGGGTGTAACAACTCAGGGTGGCTCCAGGTGACCTGCTTATTCAGTTTGCCTCCTAATTTGCTTACGCAAAATTTAGGCAACAACCTGGAGACATGTTCAGATCCTTAGATGCGGAGTGGCTGACAAAACAATGCAGCCAATGAAATGTGCCTTACAAAAGGGAGCCCAATCATCATCTGATCCTCTGGTGGGGGAACCTATGGCCCTACAGATATTTGACTACAACTCCCATTGTTCCTGAATGTTGACCCTGCTGGGGCAGATGGGAGTTGAAGTCCAAGAACATCTGGATGGCCAAAGGCTCCCCCGCTCCTGCTCTAATGATTTGGAAGTAGCAATATTACATAAGCAGAAAACATCCACGAAGCATCCTGTGTCCTATATATCAAAACATCCCAAAAATGTTCACAGTGAGGATCAAAGAGCCCCTGGCCTTTATTATGCAGAATTTCTTCCACTGGAAGCTTAGGTTGCACAGTTGTCATGAACTTGGGAGGGGGATTTCACATGTTTTGATGCTTTGGAAGAAGAAAATCCTGCTTGGTCCTAGAGAAACTCATTATTTTTATAAGAACAAAACAGTATTTATATTCATAGCTTGGAATGCCTTTCTTCAAAGCCCAACTCTAGCTATGCATCCAAAATCCATGATGCACTTCTAAGGACAGAGAAGCGAGTCAACATTTGCCTCTTGGAAGATCATTTGCTTGCTTGGGTGCCCATTAAACCCTGCCAAGTATTATTTCCTATTCTCATGTACCGTCTTACAGAATGTAAACAAAAGTGCCATCTGGCTCTTCTTTAATTCTATTAGGCTCCCTTTGATCTTATGTAAACTCTGATCAGGGAACGATCTAAGGCTCCTTTCTCCACTTTAAACATGTGCATAACTTCCATCAATGTCAATGTGCCTGTGGAGAGAGAAATAGAAGTTGTGTAATGTATACTGCACTTTGGCATCTTTGTGTTTTGGGGAAGGGAGAGAAAATGTAAATAGTAAAGACACTTGTGCCCAGTATAGATTCAGTGCCAAAGAAACTCCCTTCAACTTTCTAGGTCTGTTAGGTACTGCAGGTCTGAAATCATGGTCCTCGAATATTCATCCAACCAGCCAGGCCCTGTGCAACAAACCCATTTTCAGCACACACACAAAAATCAAACTTTTGCAATAAAGAAAGTGACAGGGGAAATTCATTGAAGAGCTTAGGGCGACAATTGCTTCATGCAGCATCATATAACCTCCTCATGAACAGATCAGAATGCATGGTCATAAGCAGCTGACATCATATAACGTTCTTGCGGAGGGAGTAGGTGGAAAACAGATGTAGTATGCATGCGCATTCAACTGCCTAACAGCATCCATGTCACCGAGGAGATCATAGGCGCAGAGACAAGAAAAGAAGAGCTGTTCCATTGTCTGGAGAGGTCACTTCCTGGTTCACATGGAGAAGCTGTTTTTAACAGATCCCTGCAATGGAAGCACACATCAGTACTGAAGCAGCAGCACTGGATGTTGAATTTTGTGCCCCTAAGAATTTTGTGCCCAGGGCAACCCACCCATGTCCTCCCACGCTACATCACTGCACCCCCCCCCCTTGGGGCCTCAAATCTCAGCCATGTCCTATGCAGCACCAAAATTTGGCATACACCCCATTTCTTGCCTTCCATTAAATATCATAGTTGCAGTGATCAGTTGGGTGGTTCTAAGCAGTATTAAAATAGCTCAAATAAATAAATAGGCAAGAGGCATTGTTACACTTCAAGGGCCTGTCAAAAGCTCTCAAGCACAGTTGGTGGGAGATGTAGCCTGGGAAAATCCCACAGGCCAGATAGAAAGGACTGGAGGGCTGCACTAGACCCCTGGCTCTCTGACCCCCAGGGTATAGGGTTGCTGCCTTATGTGCACATTGTATGTGTAACACACAGCAGAGTAATTGAAATGGCTTAATCTGTGTGAGTTTCTAGTGTGGCTCCATTACTTACAAGTGGCAAAGCCATGAGTGACTTAATACAGTTTATCCCACATGAGTGCTAATAAAGAATTTATTCTGCAGCACTCTGTGTGTTCTGTACATTCCTCATGTTTCAGAAACGGTGGGGGGGGTACTTATGGAAGGGTGTTCCCCCGCCCAACAATCCTTCTAGCCATAAAGCCAGGTGCTCTACATACAGCGAGTCCAACTGCTTGGAATTCAAAGAGGGGAGAGAAAACTAACTAATAAATCCGAGACACCTTTTAAAATGACTTTAAATTGCAATTTAGTATATAAAAATGTCACGGCTTGATAGGTGATGGTTTGGGGCTTTCCAAGGATGTGGGCATCGTTTCTTCAAGCAGACATGTCATTAGGCACCGTGAGGTATATTTGCAGACGGGCTGTAGGTCCCACACACTTTTTTCTTTTTTCTTTTGGCCTGTTAAACTTAAAAACTGCAGTTGGCACACACTCCTTTTCACAGCTGTAAAACCATTTGCCTGTCCAAACGGGCAGAGGCAGAGGTGTAAATGCTTTAGCTTCCATGAATCAATTGGGCCTACCCAAAGAAACAAAAAGGAAAAGATTCATCTGCAATCAACGTTTCTTAGAGATGATTCAACAACAAGCATTGGCTATTGCCAAGTGCGCTCATGTGCCCCTCTGTGCAGAGCTTGTATGCACATAGAGTACCTAAACAAACATGCTTCATCATTCATTTCAATGCAGGAAAAGTTCCATACTTCACTAACTCATGGCTTCTAACCCTAAGAGCTATGTTGTACCTCCACTGTTGTCAGAAGCTGGGAGGGTGCTGTTGTGCTTCCCACTTTGGCATCTGGTTGGCCACTGCATCCGCAGTGGATTTATACAGGACCGGCCTCACACCATTCTGCTGTATTAGTTGTTCTGCAAGATGCTTCTGCAATGTAATTGCAGTATTGCCGCCTGGAGAGGCACAATAGCACTATAGTGTAATGTAAGTGGGACCACCACCACCCCCAAAAAACCATCACATTTCTGGTATAAAAAGTTACAGGATTTCACCAGAAAGCTATGGGCCATGCACCAACTGGAAATGAAGCCATATGGCCATCCTGAAACATTTGCAGGTGCAAACAGTATTGAAACTGAGATATTGTGTAAATGTCCCAATACCGTCATGGGCACAAATCATCAGGCTAGCACCATTGAAAGGTCTGTCTGTGTGGATCAAATGGTGGGATCTGCTGCACTGTTAAATCCCATGCTCTAGTCCGCTGGCTCACAAACTCCAGAGCAGGGGTCAGCAACCTTTTTCAGCCGTGGGCCATCATCCCTCAGATCATGTGGTGGGCCGGACTATATTTTTTTTGGGGGGTGAACAAATTCCTATGCCCCACAAATAACTCAGAGATGCATTTTAAATAAAAGTAAAAACACGCTGATTCACAGACTGTCCGCGGGCCGGATTTAGAAGGTGATTGGGCCGCATCCAGCCCATGGGCCTTAGGTTGCCTACCCCTGCTCCAGAGGCAAGGTAGATGCATTTCTCTAGAGAAGTCTTTTGGTCTGGTCTGGATGATTGCAAAGGAATTGGATTTTGGCAAGCTTTTAAAAAAATATATCTTTCTTCCAGATGATAAGAAAAATTAGACTCTGACCCTAGACCCAGATTAGGAGGCGGGGGCAGTGAGAGAGGGAAAGAAAGAAAATTGTGCTGCATGTTGAAAAAAATATGCTGTCTCTTCTGAGACTGCTAACCAGATGGTGTCCAAGTTTCTCATTTCTATGCACATGTATATATCTTACAGTATTCTAATATGCAGGCAGGTAGATAGATGGATACTTTTTTATATTTTAATGTACATCTGATGCAGGCTGCTTCCAGGTTCCTCCCACAGACTCAGCGAATACTTCACTGGTGGGGAGGGGGTGTCACAGCCACTTCTGCTCCTATAACCTCCAGCGCTGCTTCCGATAAAGAATATTATTGTGGGGGGGTCTGCAAGTACAAACCATGAATCATAAATATGTGTGTGTGTTGCGCTAGTTCCATTAATAGGTTGCAAGTACAATGATGAACCCATCCCATAATTAATTTTTTTTTGCTGACATACCCACTCAACATCCATGCACACACACCGGCTCAAACATTGCTGAAGATTGTAGGATGCATTCTAGGCACATGTTCGGTTCACAAAAGGCAGCAAAACCCATATTAGTATGAACTTAATCTGAAGTTGGTCCCCACATTATTTTTCAGTGCTCAAAGTACTCTACAATCTGCTTACTTGGGTCTTTCATGGTACTCCAGCATTCCAGTTTGGTGGAGTCAAAGAAGCAAACTTGTTCTAGCCCTGAGCTTGATTACTGTGCCGCAAATTGGTTCTAAAAGGCAATGGGCGGCTTTAGGTGACACAACAAACCATGGATTTCATAATTAACCAGGGTTTATCATGATGGGAATAAGCTTTGTGCTCACATACTGTCTCCCTTGCCTCACCTCCAACAGAGCCATGAGGAACTGATCAAGAACTTTCACTTCCATTTTTCATAAACACCAGAGTCATGCCTGCAGTGGCCCATGCTGGGTTGGCCCTTTCAGTTTGTCAAGGAAATTGTCAGCATGATGAGCTGAACGTTAACCAGTTTACCAGATGAGATCCTTGACACTCCCCCCCCAAAAAAAAATCTTTTAAGGATAGACAATGTTGTCTGCACTCACATTCAGTAGGTGCTTGTGCAAACAGTTTACTGTGTCACATGGAGATTTGTTTATTGGGTGCAGATTTTTTAAAATGTTATTTTGCCATTAAGAAACTG
The DNA here is from genome assembly GCF_009819535.1 of Lacerta agilis. NCBI lineage: Eukaryota > Metazoa > Chordata > Lepidosauria > Squamata > Lacertidae > Lacerta > Lacerta agilis. Next base: position 39,305,744 of record NC_046314.1, on the reverse strand, counting down.
CCTTTCTTAGATTATTCTATTTGCACATATCTGTTGTCAAATTTGAACTGGAAACAGAATTATTATTATTATTATTATTATTATCACCATCATCATATATTTATTTATACCCCACCTTTTGCCCTGCAGGGAATCAAGGTGGTTAGATATCATGCCCACCCCATCCCACCCACCTCCTCCCCCCCCTTTCTGCCTAATGTCTCAACACCCAAAATTGATCTGTAAAAATGTTACATGGAAAAATGCGAGAGACATTGTACACATTTTTGTAAACCAAGAAAATCTTTAATTAAAAAAAATAAAAATAAAAATAATACCAAAGACCAAGTAGTCGCTTTTCCTTGGTCATGAAAGTGGTGTATTCTGTGGGAGTGTTTTGCTTCCATTGTGAAGGACTTTGGTCCTCTTAGAGCAGGGCTATGTATCTGTGGCTCTGCAGAGCTGAACAAAAACTCTCAACATCCCTGCTCATAAGCCATGCAGTATGGGGCTGATGGGAGCCATAGGGCTCTCCCAGTGCAGTTTTTATGCATAAGCAGTTCCTGCATTCAATATTTACCATTCTGATTCAGTTAGAAGAGATGTTGTGGCCACTTTTGTGTTTTATAAAAGCCACCAACTATACTCTCAGCAAGCAAGTGTATCAGTTAGATGCTAGGCCATCCAGTTATGAGCATAACAGAATGAGTGGAACTGTCTCTGCAGCAGCCCCTAGCTGTGGAATTCCATTGTTATATCTCTAAAAATGGTGGCACGACTGACAATTTGAATTTGAAAGTTTTCATGCCCTTGTTATTATTTAATTAGTTAATTTATACCCTGCCCTTCCTCCCAAAGGAGCCTATATGTAAACTAAAGATGAGAAGAGGTTCGGTATACACTGCAATTTACATATCAATTACAGTGTAATTTTTTTAAAAAAAAAAAATTTAAATGACCCAATAACATCAGCTCAAGCTTTCAGAAGAATTCCATAAGCAAACAGTTTTACGATAATTGAAAGAATGTGCCATTGGGATGGGGAGAAGCATGCTTCTCCAAAATCTCATTAAATAATTTGATCTGAGTTAAATCACTGGAAAATTGAGCTTTGGCTAAGAAGTGGGCTGCAAATCCAAGAAATAAACACTGAAAGGCAGCAGTCCCTCCTTTCATCACTACTCAGCTTAGGTCCCTTAGTGCACTATTGATCTAGCCATATGAATATTGGCTAACACGTTGCCCAAAATCCTGACACTCAATGGTTAGAATGAAAGCATGGCATTTTTGTCACTCAGCTGGTGCACTAAACTGGTGGGATTTCCTTAACAGTGGCAGTTTTAGGATACCAACCTCAAGCCACATTTCTCTGAATAACTGTATGAGGGGGGGGGGGAAATTACATGAAAGGGAGTTGAATCCTCCAAGTTGTTTCCACAGACTCTGTTAGCAAAGCTTGGTGTTAAAAGTCTTTCTGTTGAGAATGTCAAATCCTTGCAAGTGTTTTCCAGCCCCTTTGAAATTTCAGTGCTACTATCACAGCTTTGTAAATCTTCCTGAATGTTTGAATTTATTCTTACACATTCTCGCGGCCCCAGAAATTGGCATTAGAAAACCAATGTGTGTTGTGTGTTTTTTTAAATTAACTGCTCCTATGGATCCCCTATTGTGATGCCACAATGGCAAAACATATTTCCCCAGGCCCAATTTTTACATTAAAAGATTGGAGGGGGGGTATCATTGACTGCTCACATGGGTTCTCTGCTGTGATGTCAAAAGGTTTATTGTGACCTTCAAAGGAACCCCCCCCCCATTTGTCCATGTAACAAAATACATATTTTAAAATGTTTTTCCCCTAACTGCTCATTGTTCTTCACCAACTTTGCTGTGATCCTGTCCTGTCTGTATCCCCAAAGGCAACCAATTTATTTTTATGCATTAACAATCATCAATAAAACAGACAAAATAAGCAAATGGTGAATAAGCAAATATGTATAACTAAATCGTACGTCTGGATAGAGTCAGTGAGATTTTTAAAAATAGTTTTCAGCAGATGTGTAAAGCAGGATAATAAGAGTCACATTTTTAGTATTCACAAACATTGACCTTCACTGTATTCTGGATGTGGCTTGATTTTCTAGCTGGATAGCTGTGGATTTATTCCTATATATCTGTGTCTGGAACGTATATAGCCTACCTCACTGCAATGGATTAACTAGGGGAAATAGCTATTGTTTGATCAGGGAAAGCTCCCCTGGCGCCCTCCCCGTCCCAGCCTAGTCCAGCGCAAAATGAGAATCGGAGATCCCAGGCAGGCTGCTATAAAGGCGTCAGAAGAATGCTGAAAGGCTCCCCCAAACAGGCACGCCCCGTCTCTTTCTCCCTGTGCTCAGAGTCTGGCGGGCGAAGTGAAAGAGACAAGACCTTCACCAAATTCAGCGCGAAAAGAAGCCGCACGGAGGGAGGGGGGTGGGAGATGCGATTCCCTGTTGGAGAGGTGATCGGTGGGGTCACTGAGAAGGGCGATCCATTCCCCACTTCCCCGCCCCCGCGGAGTGCTCCGAATCCCAGCTGCCGTCGAATAAACGTGCCGTTTGTTCCTTGCACCTCGAAAAAGGGTGTCTCCGCGGAGTCCTTTCTTTCGAGGACAGGCGCCGAGGCGCTGCTTCCGCTTACCCTCAAGGCAGGCCCTGCCCAGCCCAGTTCCGAGGGCAGCAGCATCCCGCTGATAGGGTCCACACGTCGGATCCGAAGTCACTTCCTTTCCGGTTTGTTCCTGGCAGTGGGCGTCAGACGTGCTCTCGCTCGCTCGCTCGCTCTCACGCGCGCCTAGGGCGTCGGCAGGGCTACTCTGGGCTTAACTGTTTGCAGGATCGCCGCAATATGCCGCCGCACTTCCTCCCATCCCGGCGAAAGTCTCCCTCCCTCGTACCGGTTTCTCTGCTTGGGCAGAGCAGGCGAGCTCTGTAGGCGAGCGGCGCTCCGCGGGAAGGGGGGGGGACTTTTCTGCGCCCTCCAGCGTAAGTGAGGCGCTTTGCGGTCCCGCTGGCTTCTATGCCTTCTTACCTTTTCCATTGACTTGGTCTGGATCGGGTGGCCTGCGTTTAAATCTATAGGGAAGGGCTCTCCGTAAGAGATAAATTAGAATAAGAATTACTTGTTGTTCCACTGCGAGGAAGCGGGGGACTAATCTCCTCCTTGCTTCTCAGCCCACAATGCGATTCAGCCGGAATACGCCCCATTGAATACGATGTGAGCTGCTGCCGAGTAAACGCGCGCATAATATTGGGCCACAATAGCGATTTATTTCGGGGCTTGGTGGGATAGGCAGCGCGATCCTACGCCTATTTCCTAAGTAATAAGTCCCAGTGACTTCATGAGACTGGATCCCAAGCAAGCCTCTTCATTTCCAGCGCAAAGTGCTCTTAAAATGCGTGCCAAATGGTTCGGGTGTCGCTAGCCCGCGGCTCCGTCTCTAAGGGGACTCATCCCTAACTTAGGCTGCTTCGGGCCTAATTTGCTATTTGTACAGACAGATTTCCCACCCGTCGAAAAGAAAAGAAATTTTAGCTGATCTCAACAGTTCTGGGCAAGCAGGTTTCCTAATCTTTGCGCCTGCAAATTGTCTGCCGTTTTCAAACCGCGAGGCGTGAATCCTTACCCAGGCGACCCTGACCACCTTTGGAGAGTCTTGCTGGTTTAAATGGAAGAACGAAGCAGCTGCAGATACATTGTCCGGCGACCCAACCCCATTAAACTCAGTGGGACTGAATTGTGGATAAACGTGGGCGGCAGGTGTAGCCAACGTGGCGCCCACGAGATGCTTGCTGGACTCCCAATTCCCATCACCCCTGCCTGGTCCAGTATGGCCAAGGTGATGAAAGTTGTAGTTTAGCAATATCTGAAGGGCGTCGCGTTGGCGACCTCGGATGCACAGGATCGCGCTGCCCGTCTCCCCCAAAAGCCCTGTCATTCGACGGAGCTGACTCTCCAGGGAAGTGTGCTTAACCGAACAGCGCAAGCATTTCCTAAGAAAACAGTCCCATTGATTTCAGGGAGGCGCAAGTCGTATAGGATCGCAGACAAGTGCATAGGATCACAGCCGAAATGTACTGAACATGGGTTGGATCCTACTCCAGGATGACCTTAGAGAAGAAAGAAAGTCTTCCCTGGAGGGCCCGTTGCATTTGAGCCTCCTCAGCCAATAGATGGTGCGTCGTGAGCATACCCCAAAGCCCAGATCACAAGATTCCCTCCAAAAAAAGTTTCCTTTTCAATCAGTTCACGCCTGCGCCTGTTCCCCCGACTTCGCCACGTTCCCCACCTCGCTCTCGCCTCTGCGTGTCCTTCCCAGCAATTCCAGGTCTCTTATCTTCCAAGGAAGGTATATTGCAAAAATTAACATTACAGATGTCCTACACACTGCGAAGCCCATAAAAACGCGTTTACAACGGTGACTTAAAAAAAAAAAAACACCTCGAAATTTATAACTTTCATATGGACCTTTCTGGTGCAATATGCAACCTCCATATGTTTCCTACATTCATAATTCAATTCTTCATTTCTTTCTTTCTTTTTCTCGCCCGTTCTTTTTCTCCCTTTGTGGGGGTTTCCCCCCCCCTCCTCTCTCTCTCTCTCCCCCTGGACAGCTGGAGCAGGTAGTGCTTCTCCAAGTCCATCTCGTGTAACCTGAGAACCCGCCTTGCGCGCCGAGCGAGGCTCGCTCGCAGCAGCAACCGGCCCAGAAGAAACAAACCTCTCCCGGCCTTCGCCTCCCCAGCGCCCCGCGCGCTTCTCCTCCGCGGAGGCGGCCTGCTGGCTCTCCGGAACTCGCGCAAGGCAGCGCCGCGCACATCCAGGGATATGGCCATTGACTTAGTGCCTACACAGAGAACTAGGGGTGTTTTTGCCCAAATCGTGCTTTTCTGTTATTTTCATTTACGGCAAACACACTTTGGCGGATTGGCCCTGCGTGTTACGTTTAGAGTTTGCCACTGAAGAAAGGAACGAGAGCAGAAGTGTTACTGCGCGCTCCCAAGTCGGTTTGTACATAGCCAGAGTTGCAGTGAAGTGAAGTTTAGACTGCGGATTGGTCTTTCTAAAGGACACCACCTCTTTCTTGCTGCATACGTGTGCCACTTATGCTCAAGGTGACGTACATGGGTCTCCTCTTTCCGTATTATCCTCACAACAGGGGTTCTAACTTGAATAAAATATTGGGGGGGGGCAGGTGAGCCCCGCCCTGCATAATCGATCACATGACGCGGTTCACGCAGACCATTTGAATGGCAATGGCCATCAACTTTGGCTGGGGTGCAGCCCCCTCAAATATTTTATTGGGGAAGGGCGAAGACCCCCCTCGGCCTCTAGGAGTTGGGTCCTATGCCTCCCGACATCCCTGCGAGGTAGACTAAGAGGCAGGGACTGTCCCAAGGTTACCCAGTGAGCCTCATAGCTGAGAGGGGATTCGAACCCTCAAGTCCTAGTCCACCAAACTGGTAGCATAAGGCGCATCACTTCGGCATGCGGTAGACCAGCCCACAGCTCCTTCTGGGTGACGCGCTGGTCTTCCTGTCCCAGAGTCCTGCCTTGATAGGCACCCCAATCCTAGATACGTCGGCTGAAATCATTGCATTTAGAGGAACCGGCTTCCGTAATAATAATAATAATAATAATAATAATAATAATAATAATAATACCCGGATCCTAAAAATGGCACGGATCAGAGTGGAAATGCCACCACCGCCTGAATAAGAATTACAGTACAGGTTCACCTTTACCATGAGGGAGAATAAGAGTTATTATGGCCATACAGTAAGTCGTGAGTGGTTAGATAATAACAGTTTTCTTATCTAACTTTCTTATCTAAGTTTCCTTATCTTTTTCAGTTTGTAAATGAAGTTATATCTGAGCTAGGGACTTTTCACCCACGAAAATCCTACCCATGCCTCATTGTGTAGGTGTGTAAAAGGAAGGAAGGAAGGAAGGAAGGAAGGAAGGAAGGAAGGAAGGAAGGAAGGAAGGAAGGAAGGAAGGAAGGAAGGAAGGAAGCCCAACTGTGCTCAGTGGAGTTCACCTGTTTATGGATGGGTTTAGGATCGCAGCCTTTAGAAGATGCCAGCCACGAGGCGCTGGGATATGACATCAAAAGCAGCAAGAAGCCACGTTAGAGATGGTGAGGAAGGAGAAGGAAAAGGAGAAGGAGAAGGAGAAGGAGAAGGAGAAGGAGAAGGAGAAGGAGAAGCCTTTATTAGGACCAACCAAAATTGTCCCGAAAACGTGGCAAGCTTTCGAGTTCTCCAAAGCTCTTCAGATGCTCCACCAAGCTTCCTCTACTTTAGGCGTCCTTGTTTCCAGGAGTGCCAACTTGAATAAAATATGGGGGAGGGGGAGCAGGTAAGCCCCGACCAGCATAACTGATCACAAGACCCTTGCATACCGTTTGAATGGCAATGCCCAAGAACGGAGGGGACGGAGGGACCTCGGCTCGGCCCCTAGAAGCTGGCTCCTATGCTTAATTCTAATTTCCAGAATTAGTATTTAGGGTGGGTGCCTGTGGCTCTCCTTCGAAGCAAGCACTTCTGCACCAATAGAGGTTTCGTTTAAGGAGGCGCGTTTGATGTCAGGAGTGTTGAGCAGGAAGACATCCTGAATCCAAAAACTAGCGGAGGGGCCCGGTTTACACAGGAAGGCAAGATGAGTTTCACACAGGCGATAAAGGGAACTCTGTAGGGGAGAGGGTTGTTACTGAGCATTCCCTAATCCAGATCTTAAAAGAGGAGGACTCTTTGCTGAGCCAGCGTCGTTCACACAACCGGTGGTTCTCAGTCCTGGCTACTAAGGAGCTTGAAAACGGTTTTAAATTTGTCGTCTAAGGTCAGAACAAACCGGATCCTCTACTGCCACAACTTGTTCACCGCTTCCTTCGACTGGATTGCGGGCAGTGTCTCTTAAGAGTTTGGGGTTTGTCTGGTTAGTTCTTCTCCAGGGCAAATTTATCTTCTCAAGAGGGTCAGCCCACACCTCCAGACCCTCAAGACAGGACTTTGGGGCAGAGGGCTAGGGCCAGGGCCCCTCTCAGCACTTCCGTTTTGAAGGCAGAGAAACGGTTGCGATGCATTGACAACTAAAGAGCGGAGGGTGTAAAAACCACAAAGTCCAAATTTGCAAATGTCAGCGATTTCACCCTCTGTTGGAAATAAGAGATCGTATTTTGCCTTGATAGCGCTGGTGAGTTTCTACCGCCAGAAGCTCTATTAATTCCATTCCTCCAGAGTTTTTATCAGCCAGGAAATGCAGGCGAGAATAAAGAGTTTATTTCCATCCTACAACCTTATCCTGGTCGCTTTGATCCTTTCCCACGGAAGGACTCCCGGGTCTACTTTTTGAGCTCAGAGTGTCAGGGAGGAGGCAGCCGGCCGACCTTACAAGGGCGTAGCCTCGGAAGTCAGTCCTGGAAATTGCGAAACGTGTCTCCCCCCCCCCCCCAGTGAGAAAATCTGCGCGGCAGAAGATGGCTGCGCGGCAGAAGATAGCCCAAACGGCCAAGCCCCATTGAAGCCAGCAGGGCTTAAACATTCCCAGTCAAGAAGCAGGCAGGGTGCTGGCTCAACCAATTGCAGCAACAAGGCAGGATACAGTATTTCATATTATTATTTATATCATTAATCTTGTTGTTACACCGCTCAACGCCAAAGTAGGCTTCTAGTTCTAGCAGATTTACAAAATCAATCAAATCTCCTCCAAACGAAAGCGAGCTTCCTGTCACCCGGGCCCCACGTCCATTCTCAACAATGCCCAGGCGGAAAGATCTTGTATATTTGCATTTTGCCCGGTGGGCCTCCGCTCGGTAGAGCAGAATGAATCCCACTAGCTTGGGGAAGGGGGTTGTTTCTAAGCAAGGGTAGGAGGAATTAGGAGCCCGGGCTGATTTTGAAAGGCAAGGTTCAATCCTGGAAGACATGAAATAATAACTGAGTGGTCTCTGAGCATGTGCAAAGAACCGTTCCTTCAGCAGGCACTCTGCAATGAGTCCGCCCCTCCTCGCCCACTCCCCTGCAGCTGAAATGGGAGAAGGGCGGCAGGGCTTGCAGACATTCCTCCCTTCTCCTTCCTTCCTTCCTTCCTTCCTTCCTTCTTCTTTCCTTTCCTTCCTTCCATCATTAACAGTGAATCACCGTTTCACCTCGTTCATTTCAAGGCGAAATGGAATCTGAAGTCCGTATGGCTCCAAAGCCCTTGCAGGGTTTGTGCCAGGTTTAGCAGCCACATTGGGGGGGGGGGGAGACAAACACCTGTGGCCCATCCCTCCGGGGTCTTTGCCCCAAGCCGCAGCCAGATCCGTGTTTGGGAGGAAGACGAGGGCGCACTTCTCTCGCCCCTGCCTTCTTCCTGCCTCACGTCTGTTGGGAGCTACACTGACTGCACCCCGACTCCACAAAGTAGTTAAGGGTCTAGTAGCCCAGTTTGTGCACCAAATCGACCCGAAAAGCATTCCCACCCATTTGCTGCTGCAGTGTTTGCCATGACTTCGACGGGACGGGGCTGTGCTTTTGAGGACCGCGATGTCCTTCGCGGCTGCAGCGCCCGGTTGGACAGAGGCGCGGCCTTAAAACTCACTGGCGTCCCTCGGAGCTCAGCGGGACGCAAACACCTAAGTGAGAGAACCTGCTAATACAATTTCCATCATCCGTGCCTATCGGCCCCTTGCTGGTTGGTTGGGTGGGTGGGTGGGTGGGTGGATGGAAGGATCTTTGGATCTTTGCGCGCGTTTCAAAGACCTCCGGGGGTCTGCCAAGAGCGTCGCTCTCTGGCCCACCCGGGCAGAGAACGGCTGAACCAAAACAACCGCCTGGATCAGAAGGCAGGTCTCCTGCCAAGAGTTACTCATTAGCATCGGCTGGTCAGGGGGGTCGGAAGTCCCTGCGGAAGTCTGCGGGACGCACCTCCACTGGAGCGCAACCTGGAAGAAGCGAGACGACTCCGCTCCGAGTCCCGTTGCTAAGCACACAACAAGGGACGCGCCGATTCCACCACCCGCAGAGTGCACGCGTAAGACGCGTTTTGGGGTTAGGCCAAGCGTCCTCGGGATGGGGGATTAGGGGCTGCTAGGCTAGGACAAAGGGCCGGGCGGAAAATCGCGCTGCTAAACCTCGCCTGCCTTTCCGTGGGGCTTGCGCAGGAAGACTGACCCCGCGTACTTTATGCAGCAGCACTCCTACTCTCCTAGGATCGCTTGTTTGGGAGTGAGGGTAAGGACGCCTAGGATCGCATTTACTCCACATCTTGTAGGGCAGTGGGCCTCACTTCCAGTTGAGGGTGGGCCCTTGGAAACACACACACACACACACACACACACACACACACACCCCTAGTACACCCTTAGCAAAGGGATGCTTACAAGCACTAGAATGTCTTCTACTTATTGGACGGAGCAGGCGGTTTAAAGTGATCCAGGATGATGATCCTGAACATGGACGTATCCAAGGGAGGGGGAAGGGAGGGGCAGCTCCCCCCCCCCATCAATAAAAAAAATACACAGCAAACTGAGGTTCTGAATAAATGTATTGGAGGAACCAGATGTAGATTCCTCTTAAACCCGCATATCTTGTGGAGGAAACAAATCAGGGATAATACTCTTATTCCATTTACACCGGCGTTATAGAAACTTTTCCGGGACCCTTCTGTTACTCCCTAAACAATAGGGAACTTTTAAACAATCTTTCGGCGTGCTTAGTATGAGTCCTATATCTGATGCAGCCCATGTATATAGTACTGGGAGATACGCTGCTCGCACCACGAGTCCTGTCAAAGCTTCGGTGCAGACGCTGCTTGTACTGCCTGCGATGAACGCAGCCGAAAGCTGGTTGCTGTTGCGGTACCGATGAATTCATCCTCGTACAGTTCTCAGATGAGACTGGAGGGGAGAAGACAGAATTCGAGTTCACCTTTTCCTCCGTGCTCCCTTCCAGTCATGGAAGTAAATTATATTTTATTCCAACAGATTTGTTTATTTTATTTTTTATTTTTTTAAAAACCTCAAGTTCCAATGAACTCAAAGCGGTTTCAAAATATGCTCTCAGATCGGGTGTCATTGACTCGACGGCAGTCGAGTGACAGCGATTTGCGGATTGCGGCCTATCCCGCGGATGGGAAGTGTGCAACGGGACTTACTCGCGTGTAAAGCGGGTCCCGCTCAACGAGTGGGAATTAAGTCCGAGGGGGCGTCCTGCAGATGTACTCCCGTCCCATGCCGGAGATGAAAAGCACTCGAGCGCGTGTTAGCTTTCACGCAGACCGCGAATCTGGAGAGAGTGTGTGTGTTTGTGTGAGTGTGTCCTCAGAGGAAAAATAGTCCACCAAGAGAAATCGCACCCTCCCCTTTTTAATTTTGATTTCCAATATGTTTCTTCCAGCCTCACGTCACGATCTTTGAAGTACCTTTAAAAAAAAAAAACGTTCTACCATTGCTTTGTTGGCTGATCATGAACGTGCAACAGGGGAAAGGAGGGAGGGAGGGAGCGGAGAAGGAGAGAGAGAGAGAAGCGCTAAAGAAGCAAAGGGGAAGGAGGAGGCTTAAGATTCCTCCTTGTTCCAGAGTCTGATTTGGCCCGGGAAGGCGAAAAGGAGAAAGTGTCCTGTTTTCAGAACGAGCCACGCCACGTCTACTGTCCTCGGTTTTGCAGCAGTCTTGCGCGCTGCAATGGTAGGCATGGTCTATTCGGTCGTAAGCTCCACGGACTTCCATTGGACACACTTCCTGGACACTTGCATACAGGATTGCAACCCAGATTTATTTCCCCATGACAATAATTCCAGAGCAAGCTATAAAATAATAGCTTAACTCGTTCTCTCCCACTTTTTTTTTAGCTCAACATAAAATAGACAGTGCCCCTGGAAATATTTTGATTGATCTTCAATAATCAGCAGACGTTTTACCTGGGAACCGCAGCAGGCAAACAAGGGGTTTGTTTTGGAACTCAGATTCCTCCCCCCCCCCAGCCATTAAAAAAAATCTACGCGTGTATAAGATGTATAAATAACGGAGGTAATGTCTGTCGATGGATTTCAACAACATTTACTTCCCAGCCAGTATATTTAGGATGCCAGAAAAAGGCACGTGAACGGGAAATAACATAACATCCATTTTTTGCGGAGGGAGAGATTTATTTCTTTTTACTAACAAGTTGGCTTCGGCTACAGTCTTGTGTTCGCTTACTTACACGATGCCCTCATACCGATTCTAAGCTAAACGCGTTTAATAGGAGAAGGGATTTCTCGTAACGGATCAACAGTATTAGTGGTGGAATCCTGTTGATAAAAGTGACTACCCTTCTTATCGAACTCAATGCAGTCCCCATCTCAGCATTTCATCTCAGTTGTTAAGACACTCACTCACATTAAGGGGAACAGATGCAGCATTCACAACATCTCATATCGGCGTCGCGCTGCAGTTTAAACCGACTGGTTTTATCTGCACCAGCAGCTTAAGAGACCAGCGGATGGGTCCTTAAAGATATATCTCGTCCCCATCCTCTATAGCAGCCTTTGCAAGACTCTCTTAAAACGATTTTTTGGAAACATTATTTTTTGGCAGATCGTCTGCCTGCAACCATGAAGAGGAGAGTCCGGAGGAATGAATGACAACCTTGCTGGTACTTGCACAAATTGCTTGGTTCCTGCGCACTCTCCCAGCCTTTTTCTCAAAGGGATGCGGAGGCAGAATTCACCTTCCGTTGCACTTATAGAAAGCCCGGCGAATCCAAGCATCTATTATCTATTATTTTAAAGTCAAGCAGGACACTGACAGACAGCTGCGGACCACCGGGTGGAAAATCTGGGCTCCGGGAGGGAGCAAGTGACTGAAAGATCCCAGCATTTTATTTTGGCGAAACGGGACTCTCCTTAGTGGCGGCGAGAGGTGCGCCAAGGTGCCTTTCGTACCACCGCGCAGCCGGATCCTGTGCGTGTGGATTTGGAAGCAAGCCTCCCTGTGTCGGGGGAGGCTGACTCCCAATTTAACTGTGTGTGGGACTGCCTGCCCCCCCCCCCCTCGCGCCACCTTTTCTCTCCAGGACCACAGTGGTGAGATGCGATGGTCTTCCTTTTTGCTCAGCGCAGTTTCATTTGAGATTCTCTACGTTCTGTCACACTAACGCGCCACATTACACGCCGGGACACGTTGACCTGCCTCGCTGAGTAGAAGGTGCAGGGGGGTCCTGCTATTTTTGGGGGTGGGGTGGGAAGACGGTACCCCGAAGCCTCATATCTCGGAACAAGGCACCTCTTCAGCCCTGGAGGGCAAAGTCGGGAAAGAAGCCAGTTCAGCCTTAGTTGTTGAACGGAAATTCGTTTTAATCGTGCCCTGTCAAATGCTTTGCCCCGCTAATACCTCTCTCTCTCTGTCTCTCTCTACACACACACACACACACACACACGGGAATACATTTGTTTCAAAGTTATTTATCTCCCACTTCCCTTTCTTCTCCTCTTCCCTTTCCTGTTAAGGGGTCTTGGTAAATCAAACAACTTTATAGAGAGAGAGAGAGAGAAACAAAGTTGCGTTCAATTGACATTGCTTTCTGCCGATTGAATGTGATTGTTACCCTTTGGGTCGATAGCTGAATGGTTAAACGGGTGGGTGGAGAATTCCTTAGAGGCCCTTGAACACCAGCAGGAGAGACCAAGGAAGGAAGGAAGGAAGGAAGGAAGGAAGGAAGGAAGGAAGGAAGGAAGGAAGGAAGTCTCAGAAGATGTAATCTGTAGCCAATTTCTATTCTGTCTCTCTCTTCCTGCATAAAGGGAAGCGTTTCCTTGGCACACGCCAGTCTGCTTAAGAGTCACTTTGACTTGCTCCCAAGGAAGCGTGCACAGAATTGCAGCCTCTACAGCTAAATTCTGTTGCTGATCCCTTCTACCCCTTCCGGAACTGCCCTTTGTTTCTAAAAAAATAATAATACTAATAATAATCAACTCTCCGATTTACCCCTCTGAACACAAGACAAGACTGAGAAGGGAAAGTATTTTCCCAGGAGACCCGCTGCTGCTTTAGGTTCCAGTGGAAGGGGCAGACCGCCATTGGCAACTGCTTGCCTGGGTGACCCCAGTCGAAAAGAGCCGCCCCACCGAGACCCACCAGCGACCTCTTTTCTCTAAGACTCTCGCAGGAGCTTTAAAGTTTAGCTCTCCTTGGGCGTCAGAGCCAAACGGGCTTAAATCTATGGGGCAGGGCTTGGAGCGTAGCTCTGTTGCTTGGCTAGCAGTATTAACAGCCCGATCCATAGCATAACTTGGATCAGTGGCACTGACTTTCAACCAGGCTTGCTGAGGATAGTAGGCTAGTGATTATATATGCATGTGTGTATGTGTATTGGGGGGGGGAGCGAATTATCACCGAAGCTTTTGAACTTCCAGAGTCCGCTTCTTGTAAATGCTGACCTCTCCAACTGCCCCGGCCGCCAATGAAGCGACAGATGGATTTACATTTTTTTTGTGACATGTTAAATTCCATCCTCCAAACGTTCCCATTCGCTCTGTTGCTCGGGCTTCAGAGATGCATCGTTTTAAGAGGTGTAACAGCAAGAATAACAACAATATTATAAATGAACAGGAGGGAAACACGAGCGCGCGCATTCAACTTCAGACTCTCAAAAATGTGCTCGGGGAAAGGATTGCTCACGGTCACCCAAAGAGAGTAAAATAAAGAACTACATCGACACACTGTGTAAGAGAACTGCTCCTCCGCTGTGGCTTAGAAGTGGGACAAAAACTGAAACACGAATCCCTCCTAGATTAAACTATGCAGTTCATAATTCATTGTAGAATAAATTGAGTTTAAAAAAAACCTCCCCAAACCGACCTAGATTATTTCCAAGGTGGGTTCCAATTGAGTGTGTTTAGGCTGTGAGATTACCTGCTCCAGAGTAATCCCATTAACAACCCTGGGGCTCCTTCGGAATGATCGCAGTATGCGAATGACAAATCACTGTGTCTGAATACCTTTAGTTCCAGGCGACCAATTTTATAACCTGCTTAGTTAAAGAACAAAGATGTCCGCGCAACTGCAAAAAGGAGAGGTGATATTTGCGCCTTTCTCGGTCTCCTTTGGGGGGAAGGGAGGGAGAGAAATCGAATAAAGGAATCACAATACTAAATAACAAAGTAAGGCCAAGCTTGGGGGGGGAGCAATAAATAAATATTTAATAAAACAGTTTGGATCTGAAAATGATTACTGGTGAAATAAATCAGGTAACGATGCCCCAAGCTCTGTCAGGGACAGCTCTCTCTGGTGCGCGATTATGTGATGATTGTACCTGGAAAAAGGCTCAACTGAAATCAACAGTATTTTCTTCTAAGAAAATGCATATAGGGGTGTAGAAGTACCCGCCATCGAAGGCACACACGTTCACAAAGAGAGGAGAGGAGAGAGATGGTTTTGAAGCCTGCTCGCAGTGTTGGGATGAAGCCCGCTTGTTGCTTATAATTTAAGAATTTTATTGAAAAAAATAAATTGGTACTACAAACACCCTGAGCAGGAAAAGAACACACACACACACACACACACACACACACACACACAAATACACGAATACACATTCTAGGGCTGTTCATCCGACTGGCTTTCTTCAGAGGCAATAAACAAGTAACTTTTTAAATGATAATATAACAAAAAACTTATTTTATTTTCGCTTCTGAGAATGTTCGCAAAGATAGCGTACATAATTCTGAATAAACATAAGGAGGTCCACAGCTCAATTTGGAAAGTGTATACAGTGTGGTTAATTTGTATAATCCGCCCCGGGTTGTATGCTAATGGTTTGGGAAATTATCAATTGAATCGCAAAAGGGAGGGGGGGTTAAAACAGAAGAGGTGGTGCATGGATTAATATTTATTTACCAGGCACCATCAGAAACAAATTCATATGAGATTAAAATTATATTTTAACCTTGCAGTCGGTAGGCCTATATTATCCGATGAGTAGTATCTATTATTCGATTAAAGTTTTCAGCCCTAGGGCATTAGTTAGACTCTAAGGAGGAATATAAGGGGAAAGGAGACAGTGGGTGGCACTATACCCGCATTGACTTTATGGGAATCGCAGACTCCTGGGAATATAATTGATGGAAATAAAAGGATCCCGCCTTTCACCGGGGGTGGGGGGTAGGGGGAAATCCTTATGTTCAATTCACATTTGAAAGAATATAGGTCTCTGCTCTTGCGCAGGAGAGCTTCCCAGTAGATGGTGCGCTACGTCTTCAGTGCTCGGGTGCAGTTTTAAACATATCTAAAGATCCCTCTATATGGAGGATTAAATATGTAGCTCTTATTCTACACATGATTTTTTTTTTTACTATTCATATATTTTTTTAAAAAACTAAATGTTCACTGCTCAGTTTATGCCGGAAAGGAACAAAACAATTGTCCTTAGGAAATATATCCATAAGAATGCATTAATTATTCTCTCCGCCTCTAAATAATTTTTTTTGCCATACTTTAAATAAGTATTTATATCTCAATTAATTTATTGTTTATTTTGGGGTTGGGGAGCAAAGTGAAAAACGACTGCAAACGGCTTGCGCTATACCAGCCTGAGCTGTCTGTAATTTTGTAAAGCGTTCTGAGACTTCTCCTTCTGCAACATTTACACCGCTTGAGCACACGTTACCCTTGCAAGCACAGGCGCGGTTATTTCCATTTTACGGATGGAGAACTGAGGCTGAAAAACCGGGACTCTCCCAGAGCGACCCAACGGGTCTCCCCAAGGAGGTGGAACTAGAACCCAGCCCCCCCTTTACTCCTGATACCACCCAGATCTGGATTACTAGATAGGTCCACTTGATTAGTTGATTTTTGGTTAAATGGTAGATAAATCCGGCACCTTGCCTGGAGAAACCAAAGGGCTGTAAGAATATGAAAGAGACGGGGTTGCTTTGGGGTGCTAGGAACGGGAGAGAGGGTGGCAGGCACTCCCTAGGTTGCTCCCCCGCTCCCCATTCACTTGCATAACCTTCTAAGGAAGAAGCAAGCTGTTTTTTGGGGAGGAGGGTGGGGGGGACCCGTAATTTCTGATTGGCCGAGGGCACCTCCTGATTGACAACCGTTCCGGTCCTGCGGGCTCCGCCCCGTCGCCGTCCCTTTATTGACACTAATGAGCAAGTTCTTCCCACCGGTCTCCTGCCTGGAAGTGCTGACAGATCAAGGCAACAAATTTCAATTACAAGCCCTAATTTGTGTCCGCAGAGCGTTTGTTACCCATGTCAGAGCTGTTTGGCCCCTCAGACGAAGCAGAGCTTGCAGGAAGAAGAGGAGGAGGGGGAGGAGGGAGAGAAGAAGAAGAAGAAGAAGAAGAAGAAGAAGAAGAAGAAGAAGAAGAGAAGCGCTGCTTTTCCAAAAAGGAATAGATCGGGCTTGGAAAGAAAAGAGGAGGAGGAGAAGGAGGGGGGACACGAACCCCAAACCTCTTTGGGCTGCCTTAAGTCGGATGTAAAAGAGGAGGAGGCGACGCGAAGGCGGACGGCGCGGCCTGGAAGGAGGCGATCAGGCGCCCGGGGAAGAGTCGCGGAGGGCTCCGAGCCCGGCTCGGGCATGGCGGAGAAAAGGCGAGCGTCCCCGTGCGCCATGCTGAGCCTCAAGGCGCACGCCTTCTCTGTGGAAGCCCTCATCGGCGCCGAGAAGCAGCAGCAGCAGCAGCAACAGGAGCAGCAACAGCCGCCGAAGCGGAGGAAAGTGACCGGGGAAGAGGCGCCACCGGCGGCCGCCGAAGGGGCGAGCAGCTGCGGGAAGGGCGCCGCGGAAGGCGCGGACGCTTTGGCGCCTAGCGCCGAGACGGGGCCGGCCGCGGCCGAGAGGAGCTGCGGCGTCCGGGCTCTGCCTCCCGGTGAGTGAGCGAGTCAGCCCCCTTAGCGCCCCGGCCTGTGTTGTTGCCGGGTGGGGAATCCCCCTCTCGGGCTCCCCTTCTTTCCGTGAAAGCCCGCCTTCCCAGGCGCCCCGCTTCCGAAGGCTCCCCACCCCGGTCCCCACCCCGGTCTTTCCCCCCGGGGGCGATCGTGCTCTCCTTGCACCCAAACCGAGTGGCCTCTCCGGGGACAGCTGTCAAGGCCCAGACCTTGCCCTCGGTACCCTGCTAAGAACCAGGCGATCTTAACTGTGCCCAAGTCCCGTCCCCCCCACGCAGCTTTCCCATGTCTGAGTGGGTGGGCGAGTGGGAGGAAATGCAAGATCAACCCGCTATTGTTTAAAGAATACTTCCGATGGCGTGAGAATAACACCCCCCTCTAACGATCGTTTTCATTATTCAGCATTAACTTTATGCACATTGCAATATCCGTGCGACTCCTCTCCATTCTGATCTGTAGCCCAGTCCTATGGGTTTCCTCATCTGGTTGAGTTCAATGGGACTTGATCCCAAGGAAGCGCCCAAAGGCATGCGAACACGAACGAGTCTTGTGACGCTAAACCAAACGGGTTACAGTACTTGGTTTCAGACAGTGGGCACAATCCAAAAGAAATCAGGCATGCGTAAATCTTACTGGTACCGAAAGGAGGAAAATTCTTTCCAGTAGCACCTTAGAGACCAACTAAGTTTGTTCTTGGTACGAGCTTTCGTGTGCATGCACACTTCTTCAGATACGAAAGCTCGTACCAAGAACAAGCTTGGTTGGTCTCTAAGGTGCTACTGGAAGGATTTTTTATTATTATTTTTTTTTTACTATGGCAGACCAACACGGCTACCTACCTGTAACTACATGCATGAGGGTTTCTCTTCAAATTACTGGTTGTGATAGTACTATTAGATGTTCTTAACTTTATCAGATAATTGCAGATGGTTTTAACCCTTATTTAGCCTGCATTTCTTGCTCATCCTATTTTATTTTAGAGCTGAGTTAATATACATTAATAAATCATCCAGTTTATACCAAATCCACTCTTAACTATTTCTAATTCTAGCTGATGTATTTTTTATTCTTAATAGGAATGCTCAAGCACACCCACTTATGTCTTAATTGTTCTGTTTAGGTGCCAAACTAATGAACAGATACTTAATAACATTCTCGGTCTTTTTTCCACACTATTGTTTTAATATCTGCTTCAGCTTTAACTAATTAGAAACACAGATGTTTTAAGTGCCCCCAGTCAGAAGATATTGGATCTCTTTTATTAAATATCAAATCAACATATACAAATAATAATTATATGGAACAACACGTTCCATATTATTTGTTTATAGTCATTCATTTTTATTATTTTGGTGCCCTCCCACAAAAAATGGAACTAAAGTGGCTAGTACATTATCTTAGGGATTTAGGGAGAAAATGGATTAGCATCCTTTATTTAAAAAAAGAAAAAAGAAACCAGTTCCTTTTATATTTAATCCATTTCAAATCCTTAGGGTTTATTTTCAAATGTGTTTTGGATTGGAATGCTTGGCTTTCTATTTTAGACTGCAACCCTATGCCCACTTATATGGGAGTAAATTCTATTGCACTCAGTGGGTCTTGCTGAGTAGCGTCTAGGGTCGCACGGGCAATCTAGGTACAACCCACAGAAATCTTAAGAACGTCTCTACAGTACAGTTTAAACGCCGATTTTATTGCTTCGAACATGTATACTTTTATAGCATTTGGGCCTGCGCAGTTTTGCACCACATAATCCCCCAGAACTGTTGCAGAACCTGCCCAAAAGTCCCCCAGAGAAAATGCGTGTGTTCGTCGTTCAGCGAAGAAAATAGCTGTAGTTTATGAAAACTCATGCCATGATAAAGATGCCGCAAGACTAATTCTTGCAGAAAAACCGAGGCTCGGAGTTGCGCTGTTATTGCGCGGAGACGGAGTTGCGCTATTCTTGAGGAAAAGATGAACCTCGAACTAGATTGGCAGCTCGATCCTGACCCTGGTTCGTGGTCCATAGCAAGCTAGTAAGCGCGACTTCAACTGACACCGACGGGCCTTCCTCGAAGCGAAGGCCCTCGATCTCCCAGCAGTCGGGCTCGAGGTGGCCGGCTTCCGCCAAGCCGCCCTCGTTGACCCGAACCGGGGCTTCCTTCTGCTCGGAGGAACGGCCACGTCTTTCTCAAGGACGCGCGCGCCTGCTACCAAAAGACCCCCCCCCCCCGGCGCTCGTTTCCCTGGTGTGCCGGTGAGGGAAACGGGCACTTCTTTCCTTCCCGCCTTTGGCCGGGCCCGGCGGCGTTTCTGCAAGCGAATCCCTTTCCCACCCCTCTTCCTTTTGCGTTCTGGCCCCGCGCAGAAGAGCGTGCAAGGCTGCGCCGAAGCGAGCAAAAATGCGGCACTGGGGAAGGCGCAGGACGCACGTGCTGCTGCTCGGAGAAGGAAGGGGCCCCCGGCGCCCTTTTCGGGCTTGGCCCGTGATCCCTAGAAACGCCGGCCTCTCCCGAGTAGCCAAAGACGCGCAAGGCAGCAATAACGGCACATGGATGCCTCTCTAGATTTGGCGCCACCGGGACTCGCGTTTCTTTTCCCGGCGCTCTCTCTAATTCGTCGCCCCCTTTCCTCCTCCTGCAGGTGGCTGCGAGGACAGCTTCCTGAGCGCTACGTCGCCGCCGCTGTCCCCCGGAGGCCCCGCCAAGCCCAAAGGTTCCTCCAGGCCTGCTTCTCCCTTGCTGGCCCCGCCAGTGCCTCGCGTCGACCTGCAGGGCGCAGAGCTCTGGAAGCGCTTTCACGAGATCGGCACCGAGATGATCATCACCAAGGCGGGAAGGTAAGAAACGAAACCCGAAACCACACGAGCAAAGCAAGGCCTCCCGGACCCAGCCAGGCAGCCAGCCATAGGAAAAGACCGGTCGAAACACTTTAGAAAGAGCGACAGGACCGCAGCGCCCTTAGGTGCCTTTCCCGCTTTCGCGAAAGGCAATGCGCCACTTGGAGACGGGCCGAGGTTTTGCTTTTCCTCTCCTGGCAGAGATTTGCCTCCCCGCGAAATTTCGTTGCGGATGCCATGCATCCATTTTGCGCACTCTTGCCAGTTCTCTTCCTCACATTCAGCCGGAGGGGATTGCATCAAAACAGTCCCATTCATCTCTTAATAGCTTTAGTTTATCTGCTGAACAATCCTAAAAGGTATCTGAAGAAGTGTGGATGCACACAAAAGCTCATATCAAGAGCAAACTTAGTTGGTCTCTAAGGGTGGTACTGGAAGGATTTTTTTGTTTTGTTTTGTTTTAACCCTAAAAGGTGTTTTGTTTCCAAGCGGCATTCTGTTACTGTAAACTACTTGTGAGGAGGTCTTTGTAAACTATTGAGTTCTGTGTTGTTTGTTTAAGGTTTGGTTATTAGATAGGTCATTCTGCCCCTGACCTAGACATACTAATTTTAAAGTAAGTGGCAATAAGGCTTTGCAAACTAACAGCCTGATCTGGAGTACTTGAAATAAAATCACTTGATTTAAAATTGAATTGTTTCCAAGTGATGGGGTCATTTTAGAAGTGAGCTGTCTGCCTCTTAAGAAGTCTGTATTGACTGTGTAGAAATATATATGAGATTTGTATAATTACAATGCCTGGCATTTTTAGCATGACTAAAATTCTACTACAGTAGATGTTTTTTGAGTACATTATTGCAGAAGATCAAGTCAAATCCACATATACAGGAGAACCCACTGATCTCTCTTAGTTTTGCGATGTGGATGGCTTAATATGTTATATGTTGTGGCATGTTGTTTCACAAGATAGCTTGCTGCACCATCTTAATTAAATACAAAGTCTTTATGCTGCAGAAGCTGGATGTTTAAATTGCCTCTTAATTTCTGTAATGCTTAAAGTTGTGAATACGATCCCAAATCTGTCAGTATGTCAAAATGAATTAAGCAAATTGATTTATTCAGCTGGATAGGCCACAGTCATTTCAGATGATATAGAAATATGTGGACTTCTAGGTTTCCTGTTCATTATGTTAAAGGGCATGAATGCTAGGTTCTTAGAAGAACTTTTTTTACTTCCCTTTCCAAAGGATACACATGGTAAAAACCTGCACAGTATAAAAGTATCTGAACTTATTAGAAATTACAGAAACATATTTTATTGAATCCATATGTTGCCTTCTACATTTTCAGAGGGGCTTTATTAATGATTGAAGTGCAGTCTTAAACAGCACAAGGCAACATTTGTCTTAAAAGTTGTCCTGTCAAAATTTTTCTTTTTTATCTTACAGGTGCACTGAAATAACAGCAAGAACTAGTTAGCAGCAGCTAGTTTTGCCCTCTTTTTTAGTTAGCCATGATGTCAATAACTCCTTTCCTCCTTCCAAAATCTAACTTTGATTTCATGCATTTCGAACAACATCAGTAATACAAGAAAATAGCATTGCACGTTCATTTGTATAGAAAGAAAAAATATAGCATGCCTTTGTGAAAAAAAATCATTCAAAACAGATGAATAGAGACAGGTATCAGGTATACGTTAATTTGAAAATAAAATGTATTTTAAACTTCTACAACCTATAACCACTTCAGTTTGATTCTAGCAAAGCTTCACATGTGCACCCTTGTATTAGTGTAGATTTGATTTCAATTCCTGTCCCTAAGAAAATGAACTTAATAATATCTAAAAATGAAGATTTTACATATCTTCTGAATTCATAGAACACATCCCTTAAATGATCCCTCTGCAAGCCCAGTTGAAATGAATGGGAGCTGTGCTCTTTGATTGTACTTTGTCTATACTAGTATAATAAATCCTATGACATTGTCATGATTCTATATTTAGACTGTCATTCCACAGAATTCCATTATAGAATTGCTAATTGTTTGATATTGTTAAATAATAAAAAGTCTGCAGTCCCAAGCATATTTATGCAATCTGAAGAGAAACCAGAGTATATTTATTAGAGAGTAAGTACTTTTGAAGTTAGTGGGAATTTCGTATGAGAAAACAGGTTAGGATTGCACCTCAAGTAACTAATTCACCTTCTAGTGAAATCCTATTCATGTCTGCACAGAAGTAAGCCCTGTTGAGTTTAATGGGATTTACTCCTAGTTAAGTTTGTATAGGACTGCAAACTTAGACTTAAATTGTAGCCCAATCCTGATTGCATTTCTGCAGAAGTAAATCCCATTCACTTGAATGGGACTTGTTTCTAATGTCATCTTAAGCATATAAGGAAAGTCGCGCTGGATCAGACCATAGACCCATTTAGTCCAGCATTCTGTTTTCCCGCTGGGAAACTAGATGCCATTAGGAAACCCCTGAGCAGGCGATGATCATGACGACACTCTCACTGGCTCATGGTTAATACTCTCTTAAAAATATTTTTATGTGATCTAGGTAATCAGTACAAGCCTGCACTGGAAAAAAGAAGCAAGCATCACCTGTGTGGCTGCTGCTCATGATTTCAATACACAGTTGTGTACATGGGGAACATGTTCACTGCACACAAAGCCAGTGCTGGATCCAATGATCTATTGGCCTGTGGCTTAGAAATTACTTCCATTTGCTTAGAATCCAGACTGCAATCTCGGAAAAATCTGTTCTTTTGTGAATTACAGTTCTAAATTAAGCACGTTTTCTTAGAATTACCCCCCTTTAAAAAAAACTGCTAAAAGAAAATCTCCGTTAAAAAAACTACTTAACAATTGCATCTGAATGATTTGGCAGTTTGCTCTTTGAAGAAACTTCAGGGGAAAAACACAAGTGTTGTTCAGCAAAAAAATAATAATTAAAATCCATGGAGGCGTGTGCCATAAGTCTACTTTGTGAATGAGTACAATTATTTAAAAAGAGAAGCTTCCCACAAATAACTTTAAATGAAAAAGAGTTGGAGTTAGATTCCACAAACATGTTGCTGTTTCTGTATTCCATGTCTGTTTTTTATTAAATGCTCTTCTTTTCTGTGTTCAGACGGATGTTTCCTGCGATGAGAGTGAAAATTTCAGGCCTAGACCCTCATCAGCAATACTATATTGCCATGGACATTGTCCCTGTGGATAACAAAAGATACAGGTAATTGCAGTACAGTATATAAGACTTTGGGATATCAGGAACTGCAAAAGAATATTGCTAGTTTGGAAATTAACAGAAGGTTGTGCTTAACTCCCAAATTCCTATCTTCATCTCACTGCATGAAAAATAAGTGCCTTGTGCCAAGCACGTGAGAACAATCAAGGCTTGTTTTATTGAACTGCTTTGTACATTGGTTCATATTTTGAACGCATTCTACATTATCCAAATCGTTTCCCCCCGTCCCCGTCACAAGCTGCTGTCCTTGAGCCCCCTTACTTGGGAATACTTATTAAAGCTGGGAAGACTTGGGTGGATTGTCCATAACCTGTATAAACCACTATGCTAACCCAGTTAAAGAACAGCACTATGAGATAATATTACGTATTTTCAGTGGCTAAATACATTCAGATCAGCAGTTCTCTGCCTAAGGTTATTTAACATTAATAAGTTGAAGTGCAAAAATTACTTAGATCCTGTGCTAAACAGATAACTTACTTGAACTATCAAATTATTTCAAGAGAGTGTTTGTATGAGGCACAGGTTCGCGTATAATTGCAGAATAGCACTTTTGGTGGCTTTGTTTAGTTATTCAACAGCGTTTCTGTCTGTGCAGCCATTTGCAGTAATTGGCTAGTAGCTATCAGTAATCACTCCTTAAATGCTTTAACATAAGGTCTTGATCATGTAGACCTCGACCAAGGCAATGCATATCTAAGTAATCATTTCCCTCTAGAACTCCTGGCATGAATTTGTAGGAATGGGAACACAGTGACTTCTTTTAGCAATTTAAGAGATGACAGATCTGCATCCCAAGTATATTTGCTGTTGCATTAAAGAAGGGTTGCCCAAATGGTTCTCTGTGTTCTTGCCTATTAGCACTTTTAATGATACCATCATTAGAACAGCTTTTTTTTTAATTCTTCCGTTAAGAAGCCCAAGTTATCGAACTTAAGGAAGATAACTTCCGTATGCTTAACTTTCTTACTCCCAGTCCTGTATTGTTGTATAAATAGGTTCAGCCATGCCTTGTGTATGGTCTGAATCTTTTGCTCCTTTTTTAAACAAGTCATCTTACTGTACAGTACATATTATGTGTTGTTATCATTTCTGTTTTACGTTTAACAAGTTTCTCAGCAAATTGACAATTCAAAAGTGAGGGCAAACTTGCAGTTCCGTTATAGATTGTATGATATTAAGGAACAGAGAATGCTTTTTGGTCCAGGCTCTGATATGGACATGGAATTTGTATAAGCAAAGCCTGTGTCCATTTTTTTCTGGCAAAGAATGTTGTGTATACTCATACCTCATGGATTTATGGAGCATTTACCACAAGCATTGTGAAAACTGGAATGATTTCTTTTGTTGTTGACGACTTTCTTATCTGCCCTTCAATATAAGTGAGCTATGGCAATTTAAAAATGTAACATTAAAACAGTTTAAAGCAAATTACTGTTATAAGAATAGGGCAGGTACTGAAAATATCTCAGGTGTCCTAGGCCAAGATGAAGAAGTGTGTCTTGAGCATGTGAGAAATGCGAAATGAAGTTGCTATGTGCGCCTCTGCATTGACACAGAGCTCTGTATATTCATTGGAGAGCTTTACCATCTTTTTGCTTGTAGCCATTTCATGAAAGTACTCATGAGACATGCTTCCAACATAATTTACTTACAGTTGTAATACCAGGCTGTGACTCCAGCATTAATTTGGGAAAAAATCTATGCAACTCTCTGATATTTTCTTAATATATGGAATATTGCTGCTTTCAGATGGCCTGGTTCACTTCTACGTTTTGACAGAATATCTGGATTTAAATGGTTAATTTAAATGTGTCAGAATAATTAGGATCATTACGGTTTTACTTTATTTTACCTAGGTTGTGCCTTGCACTAGCAGGAGCATGGCATAATCACGCTTGCTTTGTTGAACTTGTTTGCCCTTGCCACATTGTTATTAAATTTCAATTTAATATTTGTCCGTGTATATAAAAGGAAAACACTGGATACACTGTTTAGTGAGTCTTAAAATTGTATAACTGGCTAGATTGTGGTCTGTAATCTTTCCTTTGGCTCAACATAAATTAGATTGTTTTTTAAAGATCAGTGTCTTGGGTCTGAATTGGAGTTAGATAACATTTGATGAGTTAGTCTAAAGCGTACAAAGCTAAATAAGGTTTTCTTCAGAGGAGATCCCATTGAACTTGATAAGTATTCATGAACACTCATACATTTGGCATATTTTTGCAATGGCATATCTCTAAAGTTAGCAACAACATACAGTATTTCAAGATTGAAATTAGTAATGAAATAAAATCACCAGTAGATTGGTTTGACTGAATTTTATGTCTGCGATTCACACACGCAGATGATTTTGCTGTACATTTCAGTCTTCCTATATGTCAGACGGCATACTCATTTCCTCCGCCACCCCCGTTCCTCTTGAACTGAGGTAGAAAGCTTTATCATATAATGGATTTAATTAAAAGTAAAATGACTAATATTATTTTAAATGGCATACATGGGACCAGCGCTTTGTAGATTGTGTCCATAGGATCAGATTCTGAGTTTTTGTGAGCAGAACATGGGGCGTTTCCTCTGTCTGGTGTGGGTGGGTGAGACAGATAGGTGTTTTTCTCAGATTTCTCCCTTTTTTCTGCAATCCCTTGCACCTCTTGAAAATCTGCTCTGTGAGGTAGGGGGTCATCTGGAATAGGTAGTGCTGGTGCAGGATCTGCAAAGGGAAGAGAAATTGATGAATCAGCCAGCAGGAGCGTTTGCTAGGACTACAACCTTTCAGCAAACGGTAGGAGCCTTTCCATTTGAAGAAGGGACACTTTGAATTCAAGCCAATGATCCCAGTTCTGCTTCTCTTGATGTCAAGGCCATTATTCAACTATAGTCATAAGCAGTTTAAAATAAATTTCTGATATTTAATAATTCATTATTTAAGCCCAGTTAAAGTTTAATGCTGTTGTAAATATAAGAAATGAAACGTTAAGATAATACTTAGGACCATAGTACAGTATAGTTTGCAAACAGAAAAAGGACAGTGGTATTTTTTAAAAGTTTCTGTAATAAAATAGATTAGGTTATAACCGCATCACTGCAATAGATCTCCCTATTTCAGTAATTGTGAGGCTGGCATGGAGTTCCAGTGCCCTGAAGTGTTTTAATATTCACTGTAGCCCCAGCACATAATTCAAGCCTACTTGCAAGAGTTCTGTGTTTGCAGTTGCATATAGATGGGCTTTTGGCTTGTGTATAGGTGTAAGAAGGCATCAATTTCCATTCCGACCTGTGTTTGTTGGGGGCAGTGCTGTTTCCAGTCTGCTGCAGTTCGGCTTCTGACAAAAGCTACACTATTCATCTTGCTTTCTTCTGTCACATAATTTTACATAGATAATTAAGCAATTAATTTCACAGTTGCTTTATGTTTACATTACTCTGCACCGTTCGTTTCAGTGCAAATGAAACAGTGCAAATGAGATGAGGGGAGTTATCAATTACGTATCATTTTCAGACAGAAAACAAGAGCGACAGTGAATACTGATAATTATTGCTGGATTGATTCTTGTTCCAGTCATGGGATGAATAAGTGAGCACTGCCAAGTTCTCCCATTTCTGTTGGAATTCTCCGACATTCTTAGATTTTAAAAATACTTTTATAAGACAAAATGTCCATTTTTTCTTGATTGTGTCAGCTGTGATTACTTGTGCCATACTACAATTAAACAATTATATTTTCAGTGTGAGAGCAAATAGCACTTATAATGTTTACTCCCTTTTAGAACTAAATGTCCTAAAATTAAAACGCACACGAAAAAGTTAAGGCTGTTTTAGAATGCTTTAAAAAGTTTCACCTTACAGAGGTTTTTTATAATGGCTGAAAATGCTTCATAAATATATTCATTGGCTCAGTATGCAATAAATTATTTTAAATGGATTGACCTATAAGTGAAAATATTATTCTGGTTATAAGATAAAGCTCAGAATTATTGTAATTTTGTGGCCTTTAAAAGAGATCTTCCTAGAATTTTGCTTTCAGTTGAAACAATCCATTTGTAATGTTAAATATTAGGCTACAACTTTTCCTGAATTCCTTCTGATATTTAGCTAATTAGTGCAACCCCCATTTGAAGATTTTCAACAGCTAGTTTAATTTGGGGAAAAGGGCTAAATAAAACAAAAATAGTTGGTACCAAACTGTTATTTCCCATTATAAATAAATACTGCTGCCCAGAAGTCAGTTGCTCTTTCTCCTTCCCCCATCTGTTCCCCCCCTTTGTTTCTCCACAATGATCAAGCAATGCCACCACATTATTTCCATTCTGAATCTCATGCAGAATTCTTTCTATAGGTATGTTTATCACAGCTCCAAATGGATGGTAGCTGGGAATGCTGATTCGCCTGTTCCTCCCCGTGTGTACATCCACCCAGATTCACCCGCCTCAGGAGAGACTTGGATGAGGCAGGTGATTAGCTTTGACAAGCTGAAACTTACAAACAATGAATTAGATGACCAGGGACATGTGAGTATATTATTTTCTACAATGTGCATTTAATCATCAATTGTGTATGTGTGTGTGTGTGTGTGTGTGTGTGTGTATATATATATATATATATATATATATATATACACCAATTCTTTTTGACCTACACTCTCACATTAGCAAAAACTGATTGATGTTGTGATGCTTAGGCCAGGTTAGATATAGACATGTTTCCTTTCCCTGCCACAACAGTTCATCAGTAACTGTGTGCCATTTCCCCTCGCAGAATGATTTGGACTGTTGGAGAAGCAGAACTGAGCCTCATAAGTAAGGGCTCGTCTACACTTCTGCTTTTCCAGCTGCTTTCCCCTGGGGAAAACTGCTCTTTAGTGCTGAATCAGAACAAACAAAATTGGGTTTTCAGCAGATTTCTGTTCGTTCTGATTTAAAGCTAAACAGCGGGTTTTCCCCGGGAAAGGAACAGGGCAAGGGGGAAACTGCTTGGATTGTTGCCTAGAAAACCGCTTGGATCTGTGCTTCCTACAAGCAGAAGTATGGATAGGCCCTAAATTAACTTAATTGAAAGTGCAGATCTACCTGAACACATTGGCATTGTATACATAGTCTTCAGATCCCCCTCTCCAGAAGTAAGGTGAAACAATATGTCTGTACTTAATGTAAACATCTTCAATATCTAGCAACCTTAACTGGGCAAAATAACATTCAATTAATGATTTTTAGAAATAAAATCATTTGAGCAAAAGCCTCGTGAGGTGTTAATAACAGTATTTAAAAGGAGCAACGTGAGAGCTACATTCCCTCTGATAGTGATTTATTACCTACCTTATGGAGCAAGACCTTTTCACAGCTGAAGCTCATTACTTCAGCAACACTGGCAGGGAATTGTGCAGTTAAGTGTTCTGTTTGCAAGCTCCAGATTGTTTAGCTATGACAACACCTCACATGACAAAATACACTATGGTAATATTTCATTTTCTCTTCAATGCTTATGAGATGGAAGATAGACAGGAGAACTAATACCTTTCAGTTAATCCTTAAAATACCCACGTTTCCTGCCTTGGTAAAAAATTATATAAAATGGTTTTGAGATGGGACTCTTTGAACATTTTGAAAATTCATTAATAAAGGAATATATTAACCTCTTTTAAAGAGAACACTGCGGTGGATTTCTAAAAACTGAGGGATGTGACGGCCATCCTAATATTCTTACAGACACGACCACACTCTTGTGAGAACGCTTCCCTCTTGGGCACATGAGGGAAGGATTTGCATGCTATGATTTCTTCAAGGCCACCTCTGGCTGTTCTGTAGCCCTGATCTATACCGAATACTCTAAGCACTTTTAAGAGTCTGTAATTTTGTTAATGAAGTTATGAATGAATCTGCTACTTCTTCCACGAGCAAGTTGTTAGCCAAATCGTTGGGAATTACTTGCACCAAATCAGCTTCTTTTGAGTTCTAAGGAAGGATGAAATTACAAGGTCAGTTGTTTTAGAATGTCTGGGAATACAGTGGTGCTGACTTTAGTTCAGTCAAGGCTGTATGGAATTTTGATGCACATAACTATGTTTTGCACTTTGCCTGAATTTCCCCCCGGCCATCCATGAGTAACAGTTCAGAGATAGGAGTTGGAAATTGGAATGCTTGGCCGATTGTTTTGTAAACGTCAATATGATGTTTTAGAAAATAAACAAAGCATCCTATAATACATTTCTGTAAGCCAGCTGAAAGCTAATTTTAATTTTTGTGTGTGTGTCTCTGTAACTTTGAGCACTAGTTTCTCCCTTGGTTGCTGGGGTTTGATTCTGCAATCATCAGGTGAATCATCAGGTGAATTAGATGGAAGAGGAATATTTATTTAAAAATTATATATATCCTGTTCTTCCTCACTAAGGAGATTGGAACAGTGTAAAGTAAAATATAACAGGCAATATAAAAACAACCCAGCAGACTATTTCAGTTTCAGTTCAGCAGGCCAAAATATCTGAGAGAGCTTATTAAAAATAGAGTATTTAATTTCTCTCCTGAATATAATCAGCAAGGATCTGAATGAATTTCCTTGGGGTGGGGTGAGTTTCAGAAGTGAGGTCTGCTTTTTTCTGCATGGTCACCTTATGAATATCTGTAGGGACAGGATCTGTCTGGAATGCTTTAGTTCTAGGTCAGAATTATATGGAGAAAGACCTTCAGATAAACTGGTTTCCAGCCACTTAGAGCTTTTTAGAACTCACACTTCAAATCTTATCCAGAAATTAATAGGAAGCCAAGGAGTTGGTACAAAAGTGGTGCTTGTAGTGGGGATAACATGAACCCTATATTTCACCCCCGTATCAAGTCTGGTTGTTGCATTCTGAACGAGTTCACATTTCTGAACTGACACCTCTCATATCTTGATTTCTACATGGTGCTCTGCTTTTGAACATAGATCACCACAGCAATTTTGAGAGATCCCAGAAAAGGGATGCAGCTGGCATAACAATCTTAATTCTGCAAAGGTGCTTCTGACTGAAGCCTGACAACCCAGGTCCAAAGCTGGGTCCAAATACAGCCTCAAGCTGCAAGGCTGTGTTATCAGAGGGAGTGTAGCCTCTTCTATGGCATCAGTTGGACACTGAAACTGAAACCTTTTGTACTGAAGAACCTCTGCCTTGCCCAGATTTAGCTTTGGTTTGTTAGTGCTCATTCTGCCCATAACTGATATCTGAGCTAGCACTGGTCTAGAACATCTACAACCCCCTTGGTATCATTAGAAAGAGCTGAGCAATAGATACAGGTGAATTAACTATTTCGGGAGCACTGTTGCATACCTACAGCTACTATGAACAGGAGCAATAGGATTGGATATTAACTAATGAGGCCACTTAAAGAAAGAAAGTAGGGTATAGGGTGCAGTATATCAAGTGCAGATCTGGACCCATCATTTCAAATAAACTCTAAGAGCCAAACATGGGAGACTCCTAAAATTGAGTTTTATTCAGCAAAGGTTCTGGAGTCTGCAGTTGACCACGCATGAATGGATTGCTTATAATGATTATTTTCATTGGACACAGCAGGTAGACAATCCTCTGTGAGTTAGATAATGGTAGTCTACAAACAAAGTATTGGGGTGGAAAGAGCAAGTTTCCAAATTGTGTGATAATGAGGTTTAACTTCTTTCCCCTCTGAATTGAAAAACTCTATCGTGGTTGGAATTACTTGAGCACTCCACTTTAATGAGTACTTCAGCTTGGAGGAAAGTCAAGTAGCTTTTTCCTAGAGTATTTCAAAATACACATTGAACTGATTCAGTCCCGAAATGTGCCTTGAAAATTAGAATATAGGTTTTGGAGACAAAAGATTTTATAAGAAATTCATCTTTCTAAAATTGGAAAGTTTGCAAAGAATGTCATTTATTGTTACCAGAAAATGCAGAAATGTAAACCAGAGAACTGGCTGTTCCAACGTGTAAACTTTCATTCTTTTGCTTTACAGCAAAATGAAAAAAGTGTTTTGAGATGGCTGAAAGATTGCCCATGTAGAATAAATCACAGCGGAAAATGTTTCTTATATAAATGCAGAGAGGAAAGTTGGAGGTAGAGTTATACAAGCTGGTATTCAGAACAGTTATGCTCTTGCAAAATAAATTACTTTTATTATAATCAAGGCCTGAAAGATTCTTAGCACAGTGCTTATTCCCAGTTGAACCAATGATAAGCAAGGATGCATACATATTGCTTGCTCACATTTGGATGAGACAAAGAATACCACCTTACTTACCTTACCGATTACTACCGTTGCTCCTTTCCCTGATTTAGTACAGAACCAGAGACACAGAATACAGATAATTTAGATACAAAAGGTGCCTCCAGTTTTCCTTATTATTTTTTCTTCTTGCTTTTTTTTTAAGGCAGATCTGTGGCACAAACAGCCTCTCAAATAAGTAATCAATTTGTTAAGTATTACTCCTCTCTGTACTGTTCTTTGAACCAGACATAGCATAGGAACATATATGCCTGAGTGGTGGGCGTGCCCAACTTAAAGGAATTCTGAACTGGTTTTTAGGGAAATACAATGAATAGTGAATTTTTAAAAATCAAAATAACGCAGCAGTTAGCCCTTCTTAATGTGGTCACGGATGAAAATAAAGCTCTACAAAACAAAGATTTAGTTTGACTTCACAGCAGTTAATAGGCAACAATGCTAGCACGGACTCTGAAAAATCTAGAGGGGCTTAGTAAAGAAAAGTAGTATACTCAAATGTGGCCGTATTTGAAAAATTGACAGAAAAGCGTTGACTAGCAACCACTCAAAACAAACACAGAGATATCTGTTTGGTATGACTTTATTGCTTACACAAATCAACAGCAAGTTGCCTGAAGAAGCCCACCGATTTTATACGTCTGTCCGCTTACAGATGATGTAGCAGCATCACGGAACACAGGGAAGATGAGGTTATTTTTGCAAAAGGGAAATAGGGAAAGGTAAAATTTTAGATTTAAGACTTTAAATTCGACATTTGAAGGTCACAGATACTCTAATACAAGCACCCCCAAACTTGGCCCTCCAGCTCTTTTGGGACTACAACTCCCACTATCCCTAGCTAACAGGACCAGTAGTGAGGGATGATGGGAATTGTAGTTCCAAAACATCTAGAGGGCCGAGTTTGGGGGTGCCTGCTCTAATATTAAACTCCACTATGTATTGGTCCCATACTTTCACAAGCATTACACACTCTTAAGACAGTTACTTAGGTATTATTTTCTGTTGCTGACTACCTGTTGTGTGTTTTCTTGTTATTTAAAACCAAGGGCAGAATGGGAAGTTTGTATGCCTATATTTTATTTACAGATTCGGAATTTAGATGGAGCGTTGGTTGCAATATTTGTTAGCTTTCTTTTTCTTTTTAAGGCAGGTTTATGGATAAGATAATGAATAAAAACAGGGAATTATGTTAACTTTATTGATACTTATCTCCGTACGTATAGTATGTATACTTTATCATGTCGTTTAATAAAAGTAAGTTTGAGAACTGCAAAAGAAAACATTTTTATATATTGTGTCTGCACTTGTTCCAAGAATTTCAACGGTATTCAAAAATAGCCTCTTTTTGTCATGCTTATGAAAATACAGCTGGAAGCATGAAAGCATCACTAAATAGAACACAAAAAAATTCTGCCAACATATTAGCATTTTTAAAACCTTGCAATATCTTAAGTCTGTGATCCAGCACAAAACTAGTCAGGCTAAGTTTACTAATCTGTTGCCTCAGCTTTTAAGTGGCTAAAAATATAAACTGACAACATTTGATGATAGCAACACCTGTTGGTTGCCATTGACTCCAGCTGGTTGGATATATAGGTGAATGTTCCAGGTGCAACTGGGGTTCTAAATGTGGATTAACTGTTAATGATCCATCAGGTTTTTCATGTGCGGAGGCTACAACATGGGGGTGAAATTATGGCCAGGATCAAAAGATTAGCTCCTGCATGGGAAAGCTAGCAACTAACTGAACTGTTTTCTATTTCAAGACATAAACACAGATCCCCTTCTATATATCTTGCACAAGACATGTACCCACAATTTAGCTGAAGCAGAGCAATGAGAGCAGTATTTTTCTGCATGTAATCCTCTCAATCTTGACCACAAATTATAGAGCTGTAAAGTGCAATTTTGACCAGTTACTGTTGCGAAGCTAAATGTTTGTGGGTGATGGATATTTTGGGTACGTTTTGCAGAATATCTATAGTACTGGTAATCTGTAACCACACTACTGCATTGGCTGGGTTTTAGCTGATTCAGGCTACAGCCCTGTTCTCGTTCACCTGGGAGTAAAACTTGGTGAACTCAATGTAGCTTACTTCTGAGTGGGGACATATAGATTTGCACTAGTAGACCCAGATTTCAAAGCTTTATTTACAGTAAGGGTGCATCTCTACTGCACAAGACAGGAGCATTGGAATGAGAAGTGGGAGAAGGAAGACAAAGATTCAAAATATATTTCTCTCTAGTCTTTGTTGCTAATCCAAAATTATCTTGTGTGTGTGTGTGTGCGTGCACGAACGTGTCCGTGTACTCAAATCCGAAGTTTACTAAAGATTGCCTGTCTGTAAAACTGTAGGTGTGGTGGTACTGGTTCTTGATGCTATGAAAGTGATGCTGAAATCTAGCTTTACAGGTGCTTTACAGACACTTTAAAAATGTTGTATGCCTTAATAGAAGCTCTTTGTAATTTTGGATTTGGAATCCATCAGGCCGCACACAGCTGATTTTGTAATCTTGCATTATATCGCTTATATCATGTATCAGTGCAAGAAAACTTTTAGTGTGTCTGCTTAGACACTGCATTCAGTGAGGATTATTTCCACGTAAACGTGTGCAGAGTTGCAACCTCAGTCAGGGAATTCATCTCCCATTGATGAATTTCATTGTGAAGATAAAAGCTATCCACTCTCCACTTCCCTGAGAAATTCCAGAGATGCAACGTTTCCCTAGGTTTGGCGTTCTTTCAGAAGAATTTGCTGTACTTTTTTTAGTATTTGAGTTCATTTGCAAATATGCATAGGTGAGTGGTGGTGGTGGTGGATGGTGTGGTGGCACCAGCCCTGGGACCTTTGGTCAGTCATGTTGTTACTGCTTCCCAGGAGAGGGAGGGACAACACATTGGGGAGGTTGGCATGGTGCTAACACACTGGCCAAGTCAATTTGGCACTCCTGCCAGTCCATTTGCACCGTAACAACCTCCCTGCTGCCTTGCCCTTCCATCTCCTGGCAAGCAGCAGTGATACGACCTACGAGAGGTCAGGTGAGTGGCAGTGCTGCACCACACTGTCCTTTATTGTAGGTGAGGTAGAAGGTAACAGTGACCCACTGCCCTACAGAAACTTTTCAGAGAGAGACAGCTCCCGAAGCAATGTACAGTGGTACCTCGGTTTACGAACTTAATCCATTCCAGAAGTCTGTTCTTAAACCGAAACCGTTCTTAAACCGAGGCACGCTTTCCCTAATGAGGCCTCCCACTGCCAGTGCCCTTCCACCGTTTGGCTTCCGTTCTTAGACCGAGGTAAAGTTCACAAACCGGGACACTGCTTCCGGTTTTGCGGAGTTCGTAAACGGAATAGTTTGTAAACAGGGCTGTTCTTAAGCCAAGGTACCACTGTATTCATCTGTCTCTCACTCAGAAAACTGCAGCCTGCTTCTCTCCATCTCGTGTTTCCTTCTCTCTCCCCGCTACATACACTTACTTAGATGATATCATCCTTTGGGGAAAGAAATGGGATATATATATTCCCTGCCCCCTTCTTCGACTAGTTTTTTTCTTATTCAAAAAATGCCAAAGAGGTCCTGTGTCGACAAGCAGTCTGATCCATGTTCATCCATTGGGTGACGTTGGACTGTTCACTGCCTCTCAGCCCAATCTACCTCACAAGGTCATTGTGGGGGTTAAATGAGGAGGGGGAGAACCATCTAGATCACCTTGAGCTTCGGGGGGGGGGGCAAAAGTGGGATATAAATGATAATAATAATAATAATAATAATAATAATAATAATAATAATAATATGCATGGTGTGAATGTGATTATACACAAAATGGCATGCTAGGTCGAAGCCAGTGTGTTCAGGATTGCAGCATAATTTCTTACTTTTCAGGGTCCTTTAACAAATCATAACGTAAAGATCAAAACCTTTCTCGAAATGTGATATTTAACCAAGCAGAAAGTGTTTTTTGTATCTTGCTCTGTATTAGGTGCAGAATTTGGGGGATCTTACCTAAGCATGCTTTTTGGTTTTCTTCTGATGTAATGGTCTGACTTCAGTCTAGTGAAAGTTCAAGTATCCAGAAAGTTGCTTATCCAAAACAGTGTCATGTTCCCCAGTGAGGAATTAATTCATATAAAAGCATCTCAGATAGACAATACCTCATTTTTTTTCAAATGTAAAAGGCTTTCTTTTATTTGGGTAATTAGGTTTCATGGTATTTAGCATTCAGCGTGATGCCAAAAATGGAGGGCAGTGGGAAGGATGACATGCACTGCTGAATTTAGTATTCTGTGGCTAATAATGAAACAGGAAATTAAAAAATTCCCTCCTTTTTAATTAGATTTTCTATCGCCTGGTGCCCATGGAACTTTTTATATATAATCTCCCCATGGGCTTCCAAAAGTAATAGTTAATGTTTTTGATTCTGAACTATTCACAGTCAATTCATATGCAACATAGAACGAACGCAAAGCTTTCTCCAAGTGAGTTTGAAAATCATGATTCATGCAGCATTATGAAAATATTTAGGCATTTGCTTCATTGCACGTGACTAGTTTTGAATCAGAAGGAAAGAGCAGAAGTTGCTAATTCAGGAACAAGAGAGGAGACCTCACAGATTCACTGGAAATGTTTTATTTAGTCCAAAGCATTTCCAGTTTTAATTATTTCTTTCAGGACTCTGGTTAACCAAAGCTGTCTTCGATACAGTGTCAGTGTAAACATTTTTCATCCCCTTTTGAGATCTTCTCTTGCTCTTTCTACTTCCAGTTTTAAACAAGGTAACTAAGTATTTTGGGGCCATTTAGCTAGCTTTTGTTCTGTTCAGTCTCAGTGATTATCACCATATGCTTACATGTAGACGAACCCACATATACAAATGAACAATGACTGTTCTTCATTCTCTGGGTGGAATCCAGTGTTCCTTCTACTTCTACTTACACTATGGGATGCCATCTTCCTCTCATTTCCTCCATTAGCTCCCTTGTCCTGCAAAATCTGCTCAAGAGGGTCCCCCAACCCTTCAGAGCAGAATTCGAGGGTGTTCAGAGAGTTTTGGGAAGGAGGAGAGGACAAAAAGGCCTGTTGCACAAGTGGAAGTTCTTTCTGCTTGCTCTCTAGAATGAGGTCTGTCTTAAGTGCGATCCTATAGTGCAGCTGAACTTGGTGGGGAGCTTTAGGATTTGGCAAAAGCCCCACTCCACCAGCAAAGCATCAGTTACACCACTTGCCACGACACCTTACACTGCCCTAGCCTATCAGGTGAACTTGGGTGGTGCGGATTGGTCCTGTGGGTTCCTAGGGAGAAACTACTTGGGTCCTGAGGTGATTGTGATCAACAGCATTGTGTTTTCCTTTTCCTTTTCTTTTGGTTTATTGTGTTTAGCAAGCAGCCATTACACACATAAAATAATAATAACAACAGGAATACTGCTACTAATCATGGTTGACATTTCTACTCCCCGACCCCTAGTGGATAAATCATTTCCCACCCACCCCCCTCATCTTTCGTTAAGGCTTTACAGATTTGTGTAACAAGAAATTTAGATGCTCTAAAGCAGGGGTAGGCAACCTAAGGCCCGAGGGCTGGATGCGGCCCAATTGCCTTCTCCATCTGGCCCGCGGATGGTCCGGGAATCAGTGTGTTTTTTACATGAGTAGAATGTGTCCTTTTATTTAAAATGCATCTCTGGGTTATTTGTGGGGCATAGGAATTTGTTCATTCCCCCCAAAAAATATAGTCCGGCACACCACATGAGGGAATGTGGACCGGCCCACGGTTGAAAAAGGTTGCTGGCCCCTGTTCTAAAGGGTATATCTCTCTCAACATCGGACAGCAAAAAACAAGAGACAACCTTCCCTTCTGCGATCTTAGCAATGGGTGGATATAATTCTTTCTGAAATCGTCATAGAAAGGGCACTCAAGGAGTACATGAGTTATGTCCTCTACTGATATAGAATCGCAGCCGCAAACTCTATCCTTCTTAGGAACTCCTTTATGTCAGCCTGACCAGTCTGCCTGTGTAAAGGCTATCCTCATTTTAGCATTTGGTAAATCTACCAGATATCTTGGCAGGGATAATGGGATAAAAGGAGCATACAATTTATTAGATTGACAGATGTTGGTCTCGGCCACTTGTGATTGCATCTCGGCGTCTCTCAGCCTATGCAGTATTCATTCTTTAGCTCTCTCAAAACCCTGAATCACAAGAAAGGGGGCAGAGAGTCCTAAGCTCATGGCAAGCGTCGTGTTTGGGGACTTGAACCTTTTCCTGTAGGGAAAGCTGTGCACTTGCTGCTTATGCTGTGGTGGTTTGGGGGCCATGCTCCCAGATCAGTCGTGGTGGGTTGGCTCGGTTGCTTTCATTTCTGTGCAGTTGGCGGGTGGTATCTATTCCCCATCCTGGGAATTGGCAGCCATTTTGGAGTTGCCAAGGACACCGGGATGTGACTGGCATTTTTGAGGCCTTTAAAAATGTTTCTATCATGTTTCCCATCCCCCTCCTGGCCTGAGCTCATATTGGATACAGCAGCTGTTGGCCCTACATAGTGATGGTGTATCCCCGTCGCCCCTTGCTAGTTGGTATAATTGCAGTATAGGATTGCTCTGTCCATGGTCAATGTTTGGCTGTCCTCCTGTAAATATATCCATGCTACATATTTCAATAATAACAGTAGTAAGGATTTAAAAATAAAATAAAAAATTGTGTACATGCAATACATGAAAAACAAAACATAACTAATATTCTTTGTAACTATTTATATGTTGGGCGTATTCAGCGGTTGAGTTTTCATATTTCTTCATGATTCAAGAAACAGAAAGTCCCAGAGTACTTTTTAAAGTCTTTGGACAGATCTGGAGGGAATCCATCTGCAATCTGGCCACATAAGTTCCCCTTTAGCCTCTGGTAACATGGTTACAAAACTATCTCTCATGGGCACTTTGTTGAACTGAAGCCAGGCTAATTTTGAGGTTGCTTACTTCTTTCTTCAAAGCATTTTCCCCTTGCTCTTTTGCCGAAAAAGGCTCCAAGAGTAGCTGACGTATATCAGGTATAAGAGATGTGTCACATTGCCTTTAGTTCGTCCTCAGATAGAACAAAACAGGAAGTGTTTAAAATACTGGCATAGAAGAAACAGGGAGTCTTTTCTTGCAAAACCAATTCTTTCTCTCTTTCTTTTTGATGTAGATTATCCTCCATTCTATGCACAAATATCAGCCACGTGTCCATGTCATTCGGAAGGACTGTGGGGATGACCTCTCCCCAGTCAAACTCATTCCTTCGGGAGAAGGAGTGAAGGCATTCTCCTTTCCTGAAACTGTTTTCACAACTGTCACGGCATACCAGAACCAACAGGTAACTTTTGCTCTCCTTCCTTTTTAATGCTCCTGATTTACTGGATTTTCATTTAATTACAAGCAAATGGCTGGGGAAGAAGGAACCTCTGTCTTGACACTAAGTGAGAAAGAAAACCATCTAATGTCTGTTAAGCTAGTAGGTCTCAAACCATTTCCCCCTCATAGACCACTTCAGAATTACTGATGTTCTTGGCAGATCACTTGATCCCCCCCCCCTCGCCTGTTGTAGCAATTATAACATGCCGTACTAGGCATGGCATTATTTTAATTGTATTTTTTTGCTGCTTCTTTTATTTCTTATATTGCGTTTTATTGTATTACAATTAGCATTTCATAGAATGCAAATTGTAATTTAAAAATATATTATAAAAATACAAGAGTCAATACAAATATGATTAAAGATCAACATGAGTATTTAATGCAAACATGCCATGGACCCTTGGTTGTCCTATGGACCACACTGTGGGAACCCCTGTTTCAAACTATTTAATTCCAGTTACAGGTGGGTAGCCGTGTTGGTCTGCCATAGTCAAAACAAAATCGAAAATTCTTTCTAGTAGCACCTTAGAGACCAACTGGGTTTGTTCCTGGTATGAGCTTTCGTGTGCATGCACACGAAAGCTCATACCAGGAACAAAACTATTTAATGGCATCTTAGTGCTTTGAAATATACTGTAGTTGCAATTTAGCAATGCTGCAGACATTCAGTGTTAACAGAGTGGCTTTTAAGATGTACTTGTTTATATCTCTGGACCTTCGTCACCAGCATATTCTGTTGCCTTTACAGATTACCCGACTCAAGATTGATAGGAATCCATTTGCCAAAGGATTTAGAGATTCTGGACGCAACAGGTGAGCTTTGGAACACCTGCAGTTTACTCTTGCCATTGATGATGGGGCTAGACTGTTCTAAATGCTTTAGAGAAGTTTCACCGAATACTTTGCACTTCCTTTTGTATAATGCCTTGCTTATGACCGGAGAGAGTGCTGTGTGCGTTAGTTTTTTGGCACGTGCTTTTGTTGCATTGCTTTAATGAGATTTTATGAGATTTGGAACATAAAATCTACAATGCAAATTTGAATCACTTTTGTATCACAGGTTTGCTAACCCAAAGCAAACGCTGGCTTTAAAATAAATTGTTTTGTAAGAGAAACAGTGGCTTTGTGCTTTAAAAGCTCTCTCTTCCTGTTGAACATTTGCAAAGTTAGAATTTATATTCTTGAGAACAGCTTAGATTCTTCACATAGGTCATAGAAAACGATCCTATAAAAATCTTTTACTTGCGGGATATGAACATTTCTCTTTCTTAAGTACTTCAGGAGAAAAATACGATTGCTTTAGTGAAATAAAATTGGTCATGTGGTAATATAAATTAGAATGGCGGTAAAATGTGAAAATGATTGAAAGCATCTTGTATAAATTATCACCTTGGCTACGCTCCTCCAGGAGGTGGGCTTTTATCTCTACTTTAACTACAAATGAAAAGCCTCCATTAGCACAGGGCGGGGGCAGACTATTTTTAAAATCCACATTTAGCTAATACTTCTGTAACTCTTTCATGGAAAATTTCTTCAGTGTTTCTGGCAACGAAACCTTAGAGAAGCAGCATAATTGGACTGCCTTCAACTGCTGTGCTGAAATTCAATTCACATCTTGATTTAACTGTCCAAAGAAAGCAAATTCCATAAGTTAATTGTGCATTGTATGAAGAAGTGCTGTGTTTTGTCTTGGCTGTTAAGTGTCTATGAGTCAGCCCCAAGCTGCAGGTATATTAGGGAAATTACGAACAATATGTCTGTTATCACATCACTCATAATTTTCTAAACCTCTATCATGCCTGTACTGTCATCTTCTTTATATCAGATTAAAAATCCTTTAACTTCTTCTCATAGGAAATGTGCTCCAAGTAACCATTTATCATTTTGGTTGCCACTTTCTGGACTCCCCCCAGCTCTATAAAATTCAAAAATAGTTTAAAACTTGTATACTTAACTCACATGTGCCATCTGTGCAGGCTTTTAAGTGGGCTTTAAAAATTATTTAATTACAGTACTACTCTTTTTAATAATGGTAAGTATTTTAATTGGGCTGTGGTTATTCTGATTTTGCACTTTTTATGATTTTATAGTTTTATGGATTGCACTGTTAAAAAGTCTATTTATTGCTGGGTGTAGTTGTTTTGTATTATGGTTTTAAGCTTCTGGTTTTGAATACATTGGTTATTATATTATTAATCTGTTTTCAAAGAGAGCCCACTTGGAATGAAAGTTTACCTCAAAGGCAGGGTATAAATTTATTTATTAAATAAATAATTGTACATGTTTGGGTTTGGGGAAGCATATGTTGGCCAAGAGAAAATGTTTGTATCAAATTTATAAAGAATGTGTCTGAGAACTCTCACCATGCCTGTCCATAGTTCTCAGAAGAGATCCAGGTCCCATTATTTTCTGTGACTATGTTGATCTATCAAGTTGAGAAAACTGTTGTTGTTGTTGGCCTCTATGCAAAAGATAGCAAATGGACATTCTGACAATTTCAACAAGTGCTTACATAAAGACACAACATTAGGGAAGAATTTAATGTATTTTTAGCTTTTAAAATATTTGATTTAGCAGCAGCAACAAGGAAGAAAGCCAAAATCATGTGTCTTTGGCATATTCTTTGCGGGTCACAAGCAAGTTTATTGTAAATGGCTGTGAGGTCCAAACAACCACAGCTTGGCTGCTGTTTGGTTGAAAATATTGTCTTGGAACCAGATAGTTTTAATGTAATCCTTCCACTATATGTGTGTGTGAGAGAGAGAGACAGAGACAGAGAGCAATCATAAAGTACTGTGAAATATAATAAGAAATTATAGATTATTCAACTCATGATTTTTTTTATGTTGTATAGGATGGGATTAGAAGCTTTAGTAGAGTCTTATGCATTCTGGAGACCTTCACTGAGGACACTTACATTTGAAGATATACCTGGGATCGCAAAACAAGGTTTGAATCTCACTTGGGAACCTGAAGAATGCTAACGATTATTCACTGAGGGTGCAGTCTTGCTCCCATTTTGGTCAATGGAAAAATTTACATTGATTTGAACAGATTTCACCTTTAATCGCACGATGGCACAATAATATAATACCCAGCAATTCCAGCAAATGCATACATGAAAAAAAATCTGTGATTATCATTAACAGTGTTATTCTGTACATCCTCAGAAGTAAACTCCATATAGTGTAATGGGGTTTACTCCTAGGCAAGTACATAAAGGACTTCAGCCTAAATAACAGTTCTCATTTCACTGTTATGGGCATAAATATAACTTGTACTCTTATAATTTAATTTCAAAATTATAAATCCATATTGCAGGGCTTACTAACTGATGTGCTTGTGCATCACTCTTGACATGTGGGCCAAACTAGAGTCAACCCGTCACACTCTGTACGTGGCATCTGGTGAAAATGTTTCTTGAAATGCAAATAGTACCTTCTAGGAGAGGACTTTTCTCTGGACTATGGCAGGAAGAGAACATCTCCCTTTCCAGGCCACTTCACACATCTCTGAGGTTTGCATGCTTTTCCTTAGTGGCTATTTAAGCCACCAAAAAATGGTCCATGCCAATTGCATTCTTGCACGTAACCTGATCTCAAGCCATGGCTAGCTTAGCTGCAAGTCACATAAATGTAAGGCTACAGTTATGGTGATAATCAGAAACAGCATGACTTGCAGTGTGTCCCATCTACTTCATGGGTAGGGTACCAGAAGTGGCCAACCCTCCATGGGCCACTTTGACAGTTGGATGACCTCATCCACATGTCAGTCATCTGACATATGATATTACAAGATTTAACAATTGCTGCAGTTGCAAAGGAAGAATTGGGAGCACACTTCAGCTGCACTCCTGATTCTTCCTTTGCAAGTAACAAATTTTCCTGGGCCTGACAGCATATGATGCAAGGCATGGGAAAGTTGGTGTGATTCATCCAAAACAGCATGGAAAGCTAGCCACTGAAGCCTTGTGGACTTATTTATACCTGGTGCAAGAAGTCTCTCTCTGCCCCTGCACCATGGATCTACTATGTCAAGGTTTCTTCCATCTCTGTCTTGCAATTGCCTCTTCAATTGATACTTGCAGATACAGCTGTGGTGGTACAAGAAAGCCAGGTATATGTGACTTAATCCCAGGCTTCGTTGCTCCATTGTAAAATGCTAAGCACCTCACACTTCGCGGGGGGATCTATGATTTTACTTACTTGTATGCAGTGGTATCTCGGGTTACAGATGCTTCAGGTTACAGACACTTCAAGTTACAGACTCCGCTAACCCAGAAATAGTACCTCGGGTTAAGAACTTTGCTTCAGGATGAGATCAGAAATTGTGCGGCGGTGGGAGGCCCCATTAGCTAAAGTGGTACCTCAGGTTAAGAACAGTTTCAGGTTAAGAATGGACCTCCGGAACGAATTAAGTTCTTAACCCGAGGTACCACTGTACTAGTACTGTACAATGAATAATTCAGGTCTCTGCCCAAAAGCAGTTTTTAATCTGAAACTAAACAGAAAGAAGGAATAAGGGGCAGTAGGTAATTTGTGACCAGTTATATACGGATGTGGTTCACCCAGTTTGTGATGCTAGGCTAGTGCTGAACTTTGATTGGGGAGAGGCAGGTTCAGACCTCTTCTTATGGAGTGAGCCTGGCCAGTTGCTCATTCTCTTTTACCCTAACCTCTGTCAACTGTCCTCAGGGTTTTTGTAAGAATTAAAAGGCGGCAGCGGGGTTGGGGTGGGGGGAGACATATTTACCAGTCTGAGCTTTCTTAGATGGAAGGGTGGAATAAAAACACAAATAAATTAACTATGGATTTCCAATCTCCATTTGTATATTTTGAGAGCCTCTTCAGTTAAACAAAACAGTGAAAAAGCTAAACTGGCCCTAAGCAAATGGTATGTTCAGAGTTCATTAGAGGTGCCCCCGGATTAATGTTCAGAACGTGATGAGATGAGCAGGAAAAATTGCTGTCCATACCAAATGCTGAAAATTGATCTGGGTGCAGTTGAGCACTGCTTCACTGCACTGGTAACTTGTACCGTGCCTGGAGTTTTTCATGTGCTTTGGGTTAGTTTTTTTTTTTGTCATGGGTGTCAGCCTTTAGTCCTATTGAGCCACTTACCTCCCACAAGAAGAGGAAGATAGAAGGTTATCTTTATTTTGCCAGCAGTTGATTCAAGATGAAAACAGAACAATTCCTGATAGATATTTTAATTTTAATTGTTGCATTTATGATTAGGTGTAAGAGTCAGTATTATTTCACTCTGGTTTTAACATTCTCATTTTAGTATGTCCTGCTTAGCTTGCTGGCTAGTGGAACAAATTGTGAAACTTTGCCAATTCTAAACCTGAATTGCTACGTAATTCAGATATTACACAT
This sequence comes from Lacerta agilis, assembly GCF_009819535.1. Lineage (NCBI taxonomy): Eukaryota > Metazoa > Chordata > Lepidosauria > Squamata > Lacertidae > Lacerta > Lacerta agilis. The sequence continues at coordinate 39,261,793 of NC_046314.1, read as the reverse complement.
TAAAAAATGGGTCTGAGCTGAAAGTTCAACTTTAGTAAACGTGTCTTCAGTAAACTGCAAAAACTGATGAATTGCAAATCTTATAAAGGCCTTTCTATGAATTTTGCAGTGCAGTTCTCCGGTCAAGTAATGCGTACAAAAAATGTATATACATGGGTAAAGTGTCCATAAAAATGTACCTATTTGTGAAATAACATATATAATGCAATATATAATGCAAAATAATGCAATATTTTAAGGGAAGTTGCCTAGCAAAAATGTGTCTATAGGGCAGAATTAGTACTACAATGCTGAAAATTTTTCATGTGGATTTTATTTTATATAAAAACACCACAATCTGTTAAAAACTGAAGATTGGGAAAATGTGAAACAGAGAGAAACCAAAATTGGCATATTCGCCCAACCCTACTTGCAAAAAATGTTCCATTAACCTAGCATACGTTAAAATTTTTCTCATCAAAATTAATGTGAGTTAAAAATGATAACTTTGGCTGGATCAAGCACCAGACATTTTTGTTGATAGCTTTCAGTCCAAGAGCATGCCAAGATAATTTGTAGTATACTCACCCACACCCACACCTATACATACATATACTCTTTAGCCTTGTAACAACCCCCCCCCAGCACCTTTTAAAGACAATGCTCTTTAACATAACCAAAACTCCAATCTTCTGTTTTCCATGCTAAGTCATTTCAGAGTTATATTCAACAACAGCAAAATAATAGACAATAAGGCAAGAAGTTATTTTTTCTTTTAAAATCATTTGCTTCAGAATTTCATAAAAATTTTGCACTAGGCAAAAACTCCAGGGTGATTCAATTTTGCAAAAACTATGTAGGGGAAATGAGTGTGCCAGAAGTATTTTTTTTGATAGGAAGTTAGTTTTGGATCTGAAATCTGCATTATAGAGATGCTGATGTAGACGTCCCTTAGGACTTTGCTTGGTGTTTTTCATTCCATATTAATTGCCAGGGATTATGGTGATGTAAAATAAATACCCCTCCTAAATACCTAAAGGAGCAGAGTTAGAAGAAAGATACCATTTTAATAAGTTTCCTACTAGCTATGTATGGCTTTGTGAAAAAGAATCTCCTCTGTATTTCCTCCTCTTGCTTAGGGCCACACAAGCTGGTGTTAGCAGGTGTTTAGCATTAGAAAGAGAGCCCAAGAAAACTCTTCCATATGATACACTTCCCCATCTTTTTGGCTTGACATCCCGTTTAGAGAGTGTACTGGTGTCCTGTGGTCTTTAAAAGAAATAGGGGGGAAAATTCTAATTGCCCAGGCATTGGGACTTGGGAAAGGACCTTTGACTCCTCCTTATGAGATGCACCGATCCGGATTCCAAAATTAATGAGAACAACATGTTCATGTAACTAGTTCTAAGTGCTTCATGTGATTTTGCATAGCCGATACCAAGTGTAGCCTAAGGCAGACGTGGACAGATGCAAGCGGAGTTAAGACTTTTAAAAAGTAAATTAAAACAAAAAAAAGTACTCGCCACTGCTGTAGGAAGTATCCCCCTCAGTGAACTTCTGAATAATTCCTGCCACCTCCCAAAGCCACTGGATTCCCCTCTCGAAAAAAGAACTGCCGTTAGCAACAATAAACGTGTCGCCTGTGAATGGGCACTCAGTGTTGAACTTCGAAATTCACCAGCTGAGGCCAGGTAGAATTGAGCTGGTTGGGCTGGAAGAAGACTCGGAAAGTTTGCTCAAGGGCAGGTTACCTAGCAGAACCCATGTAAACACACCTTGGTATGAATGACACGTGTGAGCTAAAAATAGATATCAGAGTTGCTACAGATTGGAGTCAGCACAGAGCTCCAAAACTGGCCAGCAGTACTGCAGAAGGGGAGGAGACTGACAGCAGCTTGCTAATGTCTTGTATACAAATCTAAAGGCCATGTGGCCAGTGGACTGCAGTATGTTTCTGTTTAGTGGAAGCTTGCCCCCCCCAGTCCAACCATGTGTGTGTGTGTGCGTGCTGAGAAGCACCATGAAAACCATCCATCCCTATAAATGCACCATAGTTGCCGCAGTGTGAAATGGTGTGACTAGCAAGAGTTGGGCATCTCCGTGACCCTACTAGACAAATATTCCAGCCTCAGGATTGATTGATTTATGACATTTGTGTACCACTTAATCATTATAATTTCTAAGCAGTGTACCTAAATAGTAATAATTTTAAAAATCTGCTGGAATTGCTATTTGGATTCATGGATTCTTCTATATGTATATATATTTTTAAATGCATGCTACCCCTAGGGGGGCAAGCTTCCACTAAACAGAAACTTAACTGCAGTCCACTGGCCACATTGCCTTTAGTGGACTTAAAGTGGTGTATAAAATTATGTATTGTATGAACAGAGAGGTTTTCTCCCCCTCTCATAGTACCTGAGCAACTCAGAGATGCTGAATCCCGGAAGGTTTGGGGCACACTGGACTTTTCCCATTTTTAAACTATGGAATTTGCTCTTACAAGTCATAGCTACGGCCATCATATTGGATTACGTTCGGAGGGAGTTAGATATGTTCCATGGATAAGGCTAACCATATCTGTGAGAAAGGCCAGAGGCACTATGCCTCCGAATACCAATTTCTGAGAACCATAGGTTGTCCTCCTTGTGGCCTTGCCAGAGACCTCTGGTTGGGCACTGTGAGAAAAAGATGCTGAAGTAGATTGGTGTGATCCAGCAGGGCCCTTCTTCCATTGTTTATTATCAGTCATCTTGCTTGGAGCTTCAGTATTGCTCTTTGATAATTGCATTGTAGAAATATGTGGGTCTGCAGGGGGGGAAATGGCTTGCCTTCAACGAAAGTAACTTTAATACTTATGTGCAAAGGTATAGTTGTACTGTAGATGTACCATTTGAAGGGGGGAAATCTGGATTCAAATCCATCATTAGCTAGGAAGTTTGACAGATCTATATCAGTCTAACTTACCTTACAGGGGATTTGTCAAAAGAAAAGAGTGTAATCTTATTTAAGCCACCTGGAGGGTCAAATACATATGTAATAAATAATTCTCTTTTCCTAGGATGCTATTTTATACTTGGATATTTTCTTCTTCTAGGAAACGCTGGCTCTTCTACTTTGCTCCAGGGAACCGGAAATGGAGTACCAACCACTCACCCCCACCTGCTCCCGGGGTCCCCTTGTTCTTCTCCTGCCTTCCACCTTGCCCCCAACACTAGCCAGCTCTGCAGCCTTGCTCCAGCTGACTACACAGCTTGTGCCCGTTCCGGTCTAGCCCTTAACAGATACAGCACTTCCTTGGCCGAAACCTACAACAGGCTTACAAACCAATCCAGCGAGACCTTTGCAACCCCAAGGACTCCCTCCTATGTTGGTGTGTCGGGCAGTTCGACCGTGAACATGCCTGTGGCAGGCAGCGACGGCGATGCGTTTGGCTGCCCTCAGACAGGCTTATCGATGCAGATTTCAGGGATGTCTCCGCAGCTGCAGTATATCATGCCCTCGCCATCGGGCAACGCCTTCGCTGCAAATCAATCCCACCAGAGTTCCTACAACACTTTCAGGCTGCACAGCCCCTGTGCTCTGTACGGATACAACTTCTCCACGTCCCCCAAACTGGCTGCCAGTCCTGAGAAAATCGTTTCTTCCCAAGGAAGTTTCTTGGGGTCGTCGCCAAGTGGAACCATGACCGATCGGCAGATGTTGCCCCCTGTAGAAGGAGTGCACTTACTTAGCAGCGGGGGGCAGCAGAATTTCTTTGACTCTAGGACCCTGGGAAGCTTAACGCTGTCATCATCTCAAGTATCTGCACATATGGTTTGATAAAGCCTTTCGAAAACAAAAGTACATTGGTTTCTACAATGTATTTCCTTTTCGGGATTATGCTAAGGTGATTAATGTGCCTAGTAAGGTGTTTATGCTTTAAAAAAAAAGTCATCAAGGGAAGTTTGACTTAATCTTTTGATTTGCCTATCGGCATATATTTGAGTATGTGCTCGTGTTCAGAGTTAAGCCGAGTTTGTTTGCAGAGCAGCCCATTTAGTTTCCTGGTAGCAATAGACTCTTCATTTTATAACACGTTTGGCCATATGCAACAAATTAAGAAGGGCTTCCTGCAGCACTCTTTCCCCCCACATCTTTCCCCCTTTAAAGAACAAAACAACACTCAGGTCTGATTTAGATGAAGCAAAAAACACTTTTAAAATATATATATAACTACCATTTTGTAACAGCTGTCCTTAAAGCGTTCTTACCACAACAAGCTGGTGCCACAATGCACGCATTACTTCTCTGTTGTAAGAGAGATAATAAACATATGTGGGCTTGCATTAGGCTCAGTTCAGAAGTCTGTCAAATTTTCTAAATAAAGGGACTGGAGGATCTCCCTTCTCAATCTTTGCGGTGTATCTGGCTTTTCATTCGCACACCATTGCTTTGCGAACACCTAGGAGCACTATGAAGAGACAACGATCTAAATTAAGAATCGGAACAGGCAACACAGCCTATTCTTCTGTACAGAATGAATTTAAAGGAGGCTTGTTCCATGTGAAGAGAGTATAAAGATGATAGAGATTTTTATATTTTAAAATATTGAATATATGTTTGCAAACAAAAGACAAGGCAGGACTTCTACGTATTTCCATAAACTTTCTATTTAAGAATGGTGTTAGGAACGGTAGCAGAATGGTGGAGAGGGGCGGTGGCACCTGCCTGAGCTGACAGGAGGGTCACTGCTGCTTAAGAGGAAGGAGAAGCGGAGGGGCATGGTGCTAGCAAGGTTGGCACTCTGCAATTTGTATCAGCAGGAACACCATATTGTCACCACCAATGCATTTGCCCAGTGACCTGCCTGCTGCCTTGTCCCTCCCTCCTGGTAAGCAGCAATGATCTACCTACTGGGGTGTCAGGTAACCATCGCTACTATTTCCCACCATCCACTCCAGGGTAGGGTGCCGTGGAAAATCACCCCTTCTATTTCTGTAGTTCTACAAATAATTTGCTCACACACCTTTGTCACAGTATAGGTAAGGCTGCAATCCTATATGGTGCACCCTTTTCTGCAAGGAAGTCCCACTGCACAGTGGTGCTTACCTCTGGAGTAGACATGCATGATATCACACTGCAAACCTTACTGCTAGCTTGTTTTTGAGTGTGTTCCCAAGAGCAGAAGAATATATTGCAAAGGTTTGGGTCATCTGAAGCCGGCTCTTTCCAGGGACAGTGCCCTGCAGTGTGTTGACAGACTTCTGCCACATCTTGTGGTGACACTGGCAACTGGTGTAATGCAAGGAGCTTCAGTCAGAATGGAAAAAAATGGCCACGCTTCAGTAGATTGGCAGAAGCGGCAGTGTACATTTCTTATAACCTCTTTGAAACCCTACAAGTAGGATGTTTCTAGTTGCTGGGTAAGAAACCTAAACCATACATATTTTCTGCTTGCACCACCATGGGCAACAGTTCTTCCCCTTCAATACACAAAACTTTAGCATTTCCCTGCCCCCATCCCAACAAACACTTGATTATAATTTTTTTTCCTGGTTGTTTTCTGAATATTTGTTTTGCCCATAGACCTTGAAAGGAAGAAAAACATCAACGAGACACCATTAAAATAACTATACCGCTGTGCTATGTAGAATACTAGAACTACAACTGCAGAATAAACTGTTCGTTATCCTTTTAGCAATCTTACATCTGCAGAGCAGTGAAACAAGAGTAGAAGTATTTAGGTCTAGAAATAATTGTGTCTGGCTATTCCAATTGCAGGTAGAATTTGTTCAGACTTAAGCAGCGGCTCTTGTCAGATAAGTTCCAAGAAGTTCTTGTATCCGTTATCCTGGTATTTCAAATTGAGCGTCCAATTTTAAACTCAAGCCACAAGGTTGGGATCCAAAAAGCCTAGTGAACAAAGAAGAAGTGTTTCCACAGGTGCATAGGGTGTCAAAGAGTTTCCTTTCAGCAGCATCTCTTCACACCACTTTTGGACCCTACTCTGGGGAGCCCACCAACTTCCAAAATTGGCTTTTTGAGTGGCTATAGTGGGAAGGGCAGGAAATATGCACAGTGTTCTGTGCACGGCTCTTAGGATCCTGGCCGATATTGTGTGGTTCCTTAAACCCATAACATCAACCTCCTTGTGAAGGTTTATGTTTCACGTATTAGACGTCTGTTCTGCTAACCTGCATAACTGTAAATCTTGAAGTATATTGTGTGAACACTCAGCAAGCACAATGTCATAAAAGCACATTAGGTTTATAGTTCTGGACCCTCTTACTGTAGCAGCAAACTCTTGTTTCAGTAGGATTTCCCTGAAGATGCAGGATTGTAGTTCTAAAAGTGTTGGCATGACAAAAATGGTTGTGCCAATAAGTGGAAGCAAATATGGCACCTCAAATGATGCTAAACGTGTATCTGAATTGAAAAATTTTGAATTTAGGATTCTGGATGAGGTTCTCCTTGAGTTTGGATGTCTCATATCAGTGTTTTACACGTTTCTAATCTTAAGGTTGTCAGATATCCTGAACAATTGTTTTATTTGTTGCACGAATGCTGTTACAAAGGCAGTCAAGTTTCAGATAACAAAAATATATTAAATAAGATCCCTGCATTGCAGGGGCTTGGATTAGATGATCAGCTCTACAATTCTGTGATTCCAACACAGTTACAAGGAATCCTGCTATAATTGAAAACATTAATATTTAAGTTACACGAAATCTTAAATGGACATAATGCTATATTTAATTTTTTTAACGCAAATGAATTATATGTTGCCATCTTAAAGGAAGCTATACTAAGAAGTGATGAGGCAAAATTGACCATAAAGGTCAAGGTCCTGCTGTCTTGTAGCAAAAAAATGCAGAACAACTAAACCCCCTGGGTATGTATGCACAATTATAACAGTATCTGCTTTGTAATTTCTATTGGATTTCCATTATCCTGCCTTTTTTGCAACATTCCCCCCCCCATATATTAATAAAGCCATGGTATTATAATTGAAACACCTTTTCTCTTAAAATGCAGTTGCTGCTGTACATAGTAAATGGTGTATGATTACAAAGTCCAGCTTTTCATGGAATATAATGAATGCCAAATATGCAGTATATCTGTAATTATATATAGCTGTATTTTGTTTTTTAAAGCCACAGAAATGATATTAAAGTGTGTACCTAAAAACACTTTTTATTAAATTTTGAAAATAAAAATCCTTTAAAACCAACAACAACCCTAAACCTACAGCCATCCTCTTCAGAAAAGTGTCATGCATTTTGACTGTGTGTTACATTTCTTCTTGGGGAACTGTCAGTGTGATATATCTTCCTGTCACTTTCTCCCTGCAGGGTGTTAACATTTTAATATGGTAAACGTAATACAGGAGTGGAACCACCCGCCTCTCAACTACCGCTCCTTAGCTGTCTTTAACATAGCGTGAAACAAGAAAACCTTAAGTACTTGGTACAAGCTTACTTTCGGCAGTGGCAGTCAGAACTCATAACAGGAATTCTGTACAAGGAAATTGTGGTATGACTCTACCGCCTTCTAGGCATGGGCAGTGGAAAATTCTGGCGTAAAGACAAACCATGCAGCAAACTATGGTAGAGATTTTTCTCCCCATAATGTCTCTGGTCTCGATATGCTACAAAAATTAGGGTATAAATGCAACCAGCTGCAAGCTGCAGAGGGATGGGGGTTTGCAGTCACACAAGACAGGAAAAACCCCTTGTTTCTGTAGAATATGTAATGGCTGCATTATTGAAGAAGAAGAAGAAGAAGAAGAAGAAGAAGAGTTTGGATTTGATATCCCGCTTTTCACTACCCGAAGGAGTCTCAAAGCGGCTAACATTCTCCTTTCCCTTCCTCCCCCACAAGAAACACTCTGTGAGGTGAGTGGGGCTGAGAGACTTCAGAGAAGTGTGACTAGCCCAAGGTCGCCCAGCAGCTGCATGTGGAGGAGCGGAGACACGAACCCAGTTCCCCATATTACGAGTCTACCGCTTTTAGCCACTACACTACACTGCCTCTTGTCATTTAAAGGTCTCATCATGAGCCATTTCCCTCAAAACTCTTGTCTCAGGTGTAAAAGTTGAGGAAATAAGTACCACTTGGATGTCATTAGGCACACGGTCGGTAGGCTTGCAGGGAGAAATATATGTGGAGTTCTTTTACGTGCTTAAATTTAAACCTGTTGCTATCTATCCCCTCTTGTCATTTGAAGGTGAAGGTTGTGATAAATGTTGAGCACATGAAGAGTCTAATGCAGGCAGCCAACCAGCGACGTTTTTATTTTGGAACACTGGAATGAACGGCTTGCCGAGCTGAACTAGCCCCTGACAGACCCTTGCTATTTTGCCACATGCCTGAACTCATTCCAAAAGATGTGACAATAGGATGAGAGCTGTTTATCGGCCAGATCTAGAAAATTAACACTCGCATGTATGTTCCACTTGGCTTATCCCTCGCTCTGCACCCCCCAAGTATATGGTCTGTTCTTGCTGCCTGATAAAAGGAGGGAAAGATACGACTCTCTTCTCCAGATGTTTTAGACCACAGCTGTCACCAGGCCAAGAACATGGTCAATGGTGATGGGAGTTGTAGTCCTCAACATCTGGAGGGCACCATGTTGACTACTCCTGGCTTAAATGTTTCAGAATATATTGATTCACTGGCAAATGTTAGCAATGGATGATTGCACCGCACTCGAGGAGGTGTGGAGGTAGAAAATGGTATGGTGGGGACCACAATAGCAATATCTGCTATAATATGAAGGGGTCCTTGGAAACACAGCTATGGCTAAACCAGGTGAGGGTAGCCAATGGGTCTCAAATTCTCAGTGACTTAGGGACTTAGGATAGGTTCCCATGGATTGAGCAGATGAGACCAATAGTGGGTCCAACAGGTGGTTTCTTCACATGCTGTGGAGGGAAGTGAGGGGCAGATGGGGCTTGTCAACCTGGAGAAGGAAAGCTCTGATCCTAAACTTCTGTTAGCATGTGGAATATCTTCAGGAGAAGAAAAGGCTAAGGCCTAAATCCTACACTATATATAGCTCTCCTGAAATCTGGCAAGATTCAAACACCCACCCACCCATCAGGCAGGGTGAATATGCCTGCAAATTTCAAACAAGTCTGCCAAAAATAAAGGTATACAGGTAGATTGTTCCTCTATATCTAATCTCAAACTTTTTCTTTAAAGATTGCCAGCACAAAAAAGCCTGGACCTATTTTCTTGTAATTTTGTAGACTTTATCCTTCCTACTTGATGACCTGCAAATTCCATCTACTTCTGCAAAAAAACCCACCAAATACTGAAAGCGAGGATGAAACTTCATTCCTTCCCAAATTGGCCTTGGCCCCCAAGCCAATTTTTCCATCCTCCAAAGTACTCAATATCAAGGTGAGCCATTTCCCAAAGTGCTGAATCAAGATCTTGTGGTCCCTGATGTAAATACAGCACACAACTTCTGGGCTTTTGATGACACATCTTTCAATTTAGTTTTTCATGTCTGTGCTACTACTGAGTTATAATATTAGACTGTAGATTTCAAATTGTATTTTCTTTTATAGTAAGCTGCTATGGACATTTTTTGGGGGGTGTATCTAAATAATTTAACAAATTAATAGCTAGTAGAGGTATCCCACTTTGGGTAAATAGGCCTGATGCTGATAGGAATTTCTACACATGATCATGTGTCTCATAAAAAGCAGCTAGTGAATCTCCTCAGAGATCACTTTGGTCTTGACAAAATTTCCTCAAGTCTTTTATTGCTTATCACTGTTTCTGACATAATCATTATACAGTATATATGTGTAGGTGCACTACCTTGGGGGGCCAAAGGGCCTTTTGGTCAAAAGGCAGGCGTAAAAATAAACTACCTACCTTTATCCTCCATGGTAGATGTTCTGAGTCTGCCCTGTACCACCAAGTCCTTAATATACCATGTGTCGTATGCTGCAGCGCTCCATTCCCTGCTTCACAAGTGTATGGGATAGATAGTGTACAGTGGTACCTCAGGTTACATATGCTTCAGGTTACAAACTCCGCTAACCCAGAAATAACACTTCAGGTTAAGAACTTTGCTTCAGGAAATTGTGCTCTGGCGGTGCAGTGGCAGTGGGAGTTCCCATTAGCTAAAGTGGTGCTTCAGGTTAAGAACAGTTTCAGGTTAAGAACGGACCTCCAGAGCGAATTAAATTCTTAACCTGAGGTACCACTGTATTATTGACTCACAGAAAATTGAAGGTTTCTTTGAAGTGCAATAGGAATATGCAATAGGAAAAGAGACATCAGGGTGGGGTGAGTCCGCTCTAAGAGTTCAACAAATTGGCCTATTACTTTATTTCCCTCTCAAATGTTAACATTTTTGCCCAGGTTTGGTAAAGCAGCTTAAGAGGGAGAGGTGTACAAATAAACAGATTCGTGGACATGGCATGCTTTGCACTATTATTGTGGTAGTTCTTGTGGACTATGGTAGTCAGGAAATCTACACAGTCACAACGGAGGGGGCAAAGCACACTAAATGGTTCTCTTCAGTAGGTTTCACCATCCTGGTGCACACCTGATGTCATGGACTGCAACTGCCTGACCATTGGCATTGCTGTCCGGGGCTGATGAGAACCATAGTCCAAAGCATCTGCAATAGAAGGGCGACTGGAGGAACCCCAGTGTGTCGCACCAGCTTTACAAAGTGATCCATGTAGGATTGCACGAGGCAGCTACACTCATCGTTCTTGCCGTGTTTCTTGTGATTGTGAAGCAAAGAACTGGGAACAGAACAGAACCACAACCGTGCTCCAATGGACTGTGCTTCTGGCAAGCTTGCTTTGAGCCAATGGACTCCAATGTGATGATTTCCTCATGCTCAGAGAACCTCTGAGCCAAATCAAGTTGGTGGTTGCAGCTACTTTTCCTATGCTGCTGACCGTCATGTAGGCTTAGGTGAGTGCAGCAGTGTGGAGCACCAGGAATGGATTCTGGACAGCTTTCCTGGCCTGTTAATGGTTGGCAGAGTATTTGATGACAGTTGCAAGAATCCGATGCACAGCAGTATCCTTTACAGCAGTTTAATCTTTGTCATCAAATCCTCCAGCAGCCATGATTAATAGCAGCACTTGAGCCTAGTTTGAAAGTTGTATATTTGGCAGCTATGAACTTTGATCTATGGTTTCACTTTAAAGAATCATTATGACACAAACGTCTCCTGTGATCCTTCCCTCTAATTAAACCACACACAAATACAACATGGAGAAATCCGATGCTATTGATATAAGCTCTGTGTTTATTACGATATTTTAGGCACTTTATTAAAGTGGACTGTCCTTCCCAGCAAGATAGTAGATAAGCTCCCTAAGAACAATAATATCAACCAGAAGCATCACAAAAAGGAATTTCCCAAGGCCAGAGTTGGCTTGAAACTGGCTCTGTTGGTTTATACAGCACCCAAAGCTCAGTTAAAGGCTCAGACTTTTTAACCCAAGCTGACATTAGTTTAATTCAATGATCCCTGCTCTTGGGCAGGCTTTTCCACAAACCATTTCCCTTTCGCTGACTGACACACAGTAGCTACCCACAGAAAGCAGAACTGTGTGCAGCAATGGCCGGGAAAATTTACAAATGCATCCAGCATCAAGCTACAAAATGGCTGCTCACAGCCTTGCAAATACGGTAACTATTCACAACAGCTGCCCACTCGATAATGCAAAAGAGGCCCACAGAAATGAACCATTTTGTCGGTCACACACTGCAACTGCTCACCAACCTGGAGACTGCACAACACAGTTTTGCAGAGAGACGCAAGCACCTACATGCAGAGCACTGACATGCATACAGCACCTACATGCAGAAGTGTGCACAGACGCAGACTGCATATACGTGCACACAAGATGCTCACACCTATTTCAACCAACCACAGTGTGCTGCTCAGCACAGCATCCATGATAGACAGCTGCACAAACATGCTTGGCAGCCAGCCGGACAGATGCACACAGCAGTTGCCCCACCCCAAGGTGTGCAGCAGCAGCAGCAGCTCAGAAACATGCACAGAGTGACCCACAAGCATCTATCCACCTACAGTAGCTGCCTGCACAAGCAGGCACAGCAGTTGCCCATGCACACATCTACAGCAGCAGCTCAAATGAATGCACAACTCCATGCAGTGGCTACCTGCACTACTGCACTCTGCAGCTGCCCATAGTAGCTCCCCACACAGATATGCACAGCAGCAAACAAATGCATCTGGCTTGGCTATCAGGAAGCATGGTCCACCCATATAAAATACTGGCCTAAGGTCACCCAGATTGCGAACTACGTGGGGCCTCACGCTGTCCATTTATTTACTCTATAACATTATCTGGAAAGTGTCCATGTGACAAGAGAAGGATGAAATGACAGGTACACATAAGTAATACAAATTACTGATAAGCCCCCTCTCCCAGTCAACAAGTTCAGCAAAGGTGCAGAAGTCCGATTCACCTTTTTCTTTGACTGAATGTGACTTAATATTTTACCATTGTCTGTTCTATTTTTTTTTATTTGAGCATAGCTTTTGTATCATTACTATTTAAACTTATAAGTCAGTCTTTAAAAAAAACGAAAAGTACCTTAAAGCAACTTACAGCAATATAGCACAAAACAGAACAGAAAACCCCCAAACATTTTACTAGTAATAGGGTGTCTTTAATTTAGAACGAAGGCTCATGCAGCCATACAGGATATTTTCTTTGTCGCAAGTAAATTGTTATGTTACAGTTTAACCTTGTCTGGCAAAGGAATGGAAGTTTTGGCAAAAAAAGAGGCTTCCTGTGACTTCCCCCACATATCTGAAACTCGATCCATTTGGTCCAGGACCAATCAAACCCACAGATTTTCTCCAGTGAAGGGTAAATTAATTGGACTCATCGGTGCTCGTAAGTGGTGTGTGTGCCGCAGGTGCCTCTTCAATCACCAAAATGACAACATATGCACGGCATGAATGCAGCCTTTTTCTTTTCCGACACCTCTGTACAATCAAAGTTTGAAACCCGGCTGGAGCTCCTTTAAGACATCCTGGCCCCAATGCTGTCAGCCATATGTTCCTCCATCAACTGGAACTACAAACCCCTGTAACTGTATGAATTACACTGCACTCGGATGTAGCCTGTTCTGCGTTGGCTTTGACTGACAATCTTTGGTCATTTGCTACAGATGCCAGAATTTATTTCTTTGAAGTCTTGTGTATTTGGAGCGGGGGGGGGGGGGCGGAGCTGGGGGAGGGGAGGGGAGGTGCTTTCAAAGACATGGTCCAATGTTATGTTTTGCACAAGCAGGTTTTGTGCAACATCTGTCACAGCTGTGGCTGATGCACTGACGTCTACTTTCTGTTGTAGTCTATCTTGCTAAATTAAAATCAACGATGAGGTAACTAATACACAAATCATGCGGCACAGTTGTACTGACCTGCAGCTTTTTGTGGTTGGCTTCAGTAAATGCAGCGGGAGGAAAGGAGGAAACCTTAATGTCCGGACCTCTGGGTTTTGGGTCAGCAGGCGATTCTGCCACTTCAAAAAGGAAATACAGGATGCTGCAGGGCACGGCTGGTATTCTGCCACTCAATGTAGCAATGGCTTTATAAGAGGATTAGAAAAATTCCTGGAGGGTAAAGTTATCAATGGCTTCTAGTCACCATGGCTGTATGTAAACCTCCAGAATCAGATATGGTATGCCCATGAATATCAATTGATGGGGAACAAGAGTAGTAGTAGTAATAATAATAATTTATTATTTATACCCCATCTGGCTGGGTTTCCTCAGCCACTCAGGGCAGCTTCCAACAAAATATTAAAAATACAATAAAACATCAAACATTAAAAGCTTCCCTAAACTGGGCTGCCCTCAGTTGTCGTCTAAAAGTAAGATAGTGGGGGGAGAATGCTATTGCCCTCATATTCTGCTTGTGGTCTTCCTATAGGCAACGGTTGGCCACTGTGGGGAAAAGGAAACTGGATGAGATGGGTATTTCCTCTGTTCCAGCATAGTTCTTTTTATGGTGAACCACGGCCTTCTTCTTTAAAGTGGTCTAGTGGCAACACACAAGCACACCCACGCACCATTGTATCAGCATCATTTGAAAGATAATTTTGCACTCAGAACTTTCCAGAGAGATGTCTAGTCATTTCCTGGCCATTAAGCTCCATCAAAAAGCCATCAACCACTCACCAGCACTGGTTTGGCCAATGCCAGCATTGTTTCAGAGCAATATCTTGTGGCAGCAGCAAAGCAATGGTTTTGGTTCACAACTTGTGGGTGCTTGTTCCTCTGTGTTGCTTGACATTGGCCTGTGGAATTGCTGTGAATGCTTGACTACCTGCTTTAAAAAAAATTGCACCATTCTGGGATGCTATTCTGTTCTCATGCTTCCATGTCCAATGATTCAGGACAGGAGACTAATTCAATTCAGTTCACATTTAAAGGTGAATCTATCTAATTTGCCCTTGCACCATTGCACTTGATTCTTGCATCATTTCCTGAAACAGACACTCACAAGCACAACAGGAGCTCTGTAAAAATTCTATTACAGTCCCAGGGTCAAAATTATGTAAAACCGAATACCAATTAACCACTCTTCTGATTTCTTCTCAAAATCATCCCCCAAGATGCCAAAACTCTGCAAGGGTTCCAGATGTTTGTTTGCAGTGTCAGGTGTGATTTTCTTGGGGGGGGGATTACCAGCAGGAAAAAGGTTAAGACACTTTTCCACTACTGCATTTCAACTGAAATCCATAGTCTTCTGAGTGTACTTTTTGATGTAAAAAAACCAAACAAACTCCAAACGGTTGGGACTTTAATACATGTATGCATGTAAAGGGCAATTTACATCTTAGGGCCAAAAGAGAGAAAATGACAGGAGATCTATTATCATGACTCCCACTTTTATTTAGAGGGCAGATAGTACTCACAGGGTGTGGGGGTTGATTTGGATCTGGAAAACTAGAAGGAGAAACATATTAACCTTCCCCCAGCAGCACAACCCTGATCCAAATCGCACCTTGCCCTTTTGAAAAAAAATGTGTGAACTCCCACTGTCTTATCTAGTTACACCCTTAACATACTTCACTGAAAGGAAATATCAGAGTTGACCTTTTTGTTAATTAAGCTTTGGCAGGACAATCCTACAAATGTCTGCACAGCTCACCTACCAATGGTTGTGTACATATTACTGACTTAAAATTCAGCTAGGGCATTCTTTCTATCAACTTGGATCAGAACAGGTTTGAGAGGGAGTGCATCAAAATGTGACATTTCTTATAAAAACACCTGGAAGAAATTAATTGTGACTAACATTGTGTATGTACACCACTTCCTAAATCAGTGTCAGGAGCACACTCGATGCAGAGTAAATAGGAATGGGTGTACTCAGCTTGTGTGTGTTCTAACCAAGCCACCAAACTGAAAACGGTGCACTTTGATAGCACTGGCAGAATGCTTGAAATTCATTACCTTATGTACATGGAAGTCACTCACACACAATGACCACAACACTTCATGGCAGAGTTTCCATGCTGGAGAATAAGCACAAAGCTACTTTTTGGTGTTAGCTTGCTGGCAATTGTTCCACTGTTTACAATAATGCAACTTGATCGTTCATGTGGTTGTGGTATAATATAAATGTGTGGACTTATAAAAATGGTGCTAGTCATATTGGAACAGCAAGAGTTGCTCTAAATTTGAGACACGGAGGTTAAACTTGAACCTTTAATGAGGTGGGAAGGCCCGGACAGATAGTTATATGCCATATGCCAGAACGCCACCTCATGCCATTTGTTGTTAAAAATTAAGGGCCAAAGTCTGCAGCAATGAACATCCTTGCTCAACCTAATAGCCTTGAGCATTACATATGAAGCACAGAATTGACTATGATCCACTTCAGAGTGGCCAAAGACCTCATATGTCATAGATGGGCTGAACAGAGGGGGAACGGCTTGTGCCTCTGGCTGCTCCTGGGTTACTAACTAGAGCTGAATTGGATTCCACTTACAACACAAGGGGGATTCTCCCACCCAATCCTATGAGGTGCTTGTGAATGTGGAGTGCCTAAAGGACTTGGGAGTTTGGAGAGACTGGTACTTAAGTAAGAATAGCTTGGCCGTGCTCCAGAGTTTGCAACAAAAGGGAACAGCAACGGGCTACGCTGTCTGACAGAAGTAAGAAAGCAGAGCTGTTGAAATGACAGACATGATTGCTAAAGTCTGCTAAAGAGATAACAACACTTCCACATGAGAAGGAGGGTGAGGAGAGAGAGAGAGAGAGAGAGAGAAAAGAAAGAAACCCAGAGCAGCTGTTAGACACAAAAGGATCTTTGGCTGTGATAAAGAATTTCTCAGCAGGCAGATAATTAGACAGAATCCAGGCACCAGTCAGCAATCAATGCCACATTACATGAATAGAAAATAAAGAAAACCTAAGGAGAACCTGTTTTCTTATTTTAATTTATTGCCCACCCTTCGCCTTAAGGGCCCAGGGTGGATTACAGCAATTTAAAATACAACACAGAAGGGACATGAATGTTTCCCCACATAAATACAGTTCACGTCATAGTACAAAGCATGTTTGCTATGGCTGCATGTTCTTCTGTATCTTGGTTATACTGAAGTAAATGTTATGTGTGGCTTCACAGATACACATAAGATGATGGTTGTGTGCATGGGATGTGCAAAAGGTGTGCACATCTGCACCATCCTCCTTGCTACCTCATTACACCTATGCAATCACAGGAATCCAAAGATCTCTGCAAGTATCGCAAGGGGTTTGTCTGCCTTCCTTGAGAGCACATTTATTTCATGAATGGGCGAATTCTTAAGGCCACAGTCTTTCAAAAACTGTCAGACATTTTAACCATCAAAAGAGGGTTGTGGGAGAAAGATTGCTGCCGTTGGCATCTGTCTGTCTTGAAAGACAGTGGAGTGCTCCGTTAGCAGCACCAAAGTGACCTCTCTGGAGGGCAAGCCTGGCTAATGTGTATGGAGGTCCTGGCTGCCCAAACAAGACCCCTCTCTCGGCCTTGCTGATGTGGTCCAAAGGACAGTAGAAAAATACATCTGGCACAAGCTTGGCTGCAGGAGCTGCTGGAAGGAGGAGTACAAGGCGCCATCCAACCACCTTAGAAACTCCACTCTGAATTTGTGCACGGTTTATTCCTTAGCCTTTTCTTCTACCAAAGATAGCCCACAAGGCAGTGAAAGTTAAGGTCAGGGTTTTCCTTCTCCTAGATGGGCTACCTTCCCAGGTTGATGAGCCCCATCTGTCCCTCACTTCCCTCTACAGCATGTAGAGAAACTGCCTTAATGACCATCGAACCACTATTGGTCTCATCGGCTCGATCTGCCAGAGCCTATCTTTGCATGCAGGGAAATGCAAGTGTTTGAGACCCATTGGCTCCCTCACCTGGTGCAGTTGGCCAGTCGGAGTCATCTCCCAGGGTGCGGCCGCTGCTGCATGCTGACAAGATCTAGGAGCCACAGTAGATTCTTAGGAGCATGCTTTTTTTACCATCTAAGCCAATTATGCTTAACACATCTACGTGGAACAAGAGGCACTGAAATCAGTGGCTCTGGCTTCCTGGTACATTGGTTCATTTCAGAAATCTGAATGTTCCTGTGCAGCTAATGTCCCTGTCTCTCTCATGTAACTCGTGTCTGCATATGTATTTGACAACATCTCACCAACATTTGGAGAGAGATCATGTTCATACTGAGATTAGGATGCGCTGTCCCTGCCTGGAATGTCACTTGATAGGTTCCAGCAATGCTCTTCCCTGCCCTGATTCAAGCACTTCGACATCTGCTGATGACTCTGTGGATAACTGGCATGATTTGCAATGTGCTTCTTAGCAAGCTGAGCAGCAGAATACACTAACGTGGAGAGTTTTGTCGCCACCAGAAATAGAAACTTCTGCAGACAGCCCACTCGTCTTGCTGCAGTTCCCTTGCCTTTTGCCTTCAGCACGACTCACTTGGTGTTAGATGAATGTGTGAAGATACAGCGAAGATTTCATGATTCAGTTGAAAGATTCCATTTTGACACTATCTTTCGGCAATTTGCTTCAGAGTGACACCCAGTATTGCTTGTTAACAGCATGTATTGTTAAGAAGCATATCGCAAGAGAGGTGTCCATTTCCTTGCTCAAACATCTTTTGAGTTTTTCAGGGCATCTAGGGACCCCTGCAGACTAGTTTTTTAGGGGGTGCATTCTGCAACAGGGCACAGATACAACAACAGTGCAATTGTGGTGGATTTATACTGGCTCATTCACATGTCATTATGCTTTATTAGTTGCATTAGCGATGCTCCCCCAGCTTTGCCACATTATTGGAACTGGGAGGGTCAACAAATGCAGAGAGGGAAACAAAAAATCCAGAACACTTGTGGTATAAACAGTTACAGGATTTCAGCAGGAACATAGGGAACGTGCATTCATTGAAGCAAAGTAGTATATCCACCCTCCAACTTTTGCAAGCACAAACAGTATTGAAAGTAGGGTAGTGCTTAACTTTTCTGAATATGTAACTACCATTATGAGTACAAATAATCATGAACCCACAATAAAAAGGATGTCCAGAGAGGCTGGTTGTAGCTCAGGAAAAGAGCTTTTAGCTCAATCCTGAAGCCTGTGTTGGCATGTAAAAGTCCCAGCATAAGGTAAAAGGTAAAGGACCCCTGGACGGTTAAGTCCAGTCAAAGGTGACTATGGGGTTGTGGCACTCATCTCACTTTCAGGCCAAGATAGCCAACGTTTTCCACAGAAAGCTTTCCGGGTCATGTGGCCAGCTTGACTAAACCGCTTCTGATGCAATAGAACACCGTGACAGAAACCAGAGTGCACGGAAACGCAGTTTACCTTCCTGCCACAGCGGTACCTGTTTATCTACTTGCACTTGCGTGCTTTTGAGCTACTAGGTTGGCAGGAGCTGGGACAGAGCAAGGGGAGCTTACCCCGTTGTGGGAATTCGAACCACCAACCTTCTGATCGGCAAGCCCAAGAGGCTCAGTGGTTTAGACCACAGCGCCACCCGCATCCAGGTCCCAGCATAGAGCTGGGAGAAACCCTAGAGAACCACTGCCACTCAGTGTTTGTGGACAAGGCTGACCTTAGATGGACCATTAGCCTGACTTAGTATAATGTAGCACCCTATGTTGCTGTGCATTATATGGGGAGATTATCCAAAGGGTGTACAGATAGGCATTTTCCTGCAGGGCTGTGCCTTCTTTGAAGGAGCTCCAGAAGCAGCATGTCACCCCTGCTTTTTCCATTGCAGCTTTGGCAAAGTGTCCACACAAGATACATGCAATTCCAGATGGCATATTGAAGTGGCCCTGAAGTTAGTTCTGGTTGTCTAATGAATTACTGACAGCACAATGCCTTCTATTCTGAAATTAAGAGATCAGTGAGCCTTGCTCCGAAAGAAGTGGAGCTAGGATTGTATGATAAAAACGTGCGTAAGCTAAGAAACCCTAAAGACCAAAATGGTAGAGCCTAAGCCTATTACACTTGTGAATTTTATTTCCTTTTAAGGGTTGCAGAACACACAACAGCTCTGTCAGAAAGAAAGAGTTGCCAGTTAAGGTGATAAAACTCTTAATTAGGTTAGCAGAACAGGGTGGGGGTGGTCTAAATGCCAGTGGAGTTTCATTCTTCAAATCAACTCTTTCTTTCTTTCTTTCTTTCTTTCTTTCTTTCTTTCTTTCTTTCTTTCTTTCTTTTAGCTTAAAAGGGACCCCTGACCATTAGGTCCAGTCGCAGATGACTCTGGGGTTGTGGGTCTCATCTCATTTTACTGGCCGAGGGAGCCGGCATACAGCTTCCGGGTCATGTGGCCAGCATGACTAAGCTGCTTCTGGCAAACCAGAGCAGCACACAGAAACGCTGTTTACCTTCCTGCCAGAGTGGTACCTATTTATCTACTTGCACTTTGATGTGCTTTCGAACTGCTAGGTGGGCAGGAGCTGGGACCGAGCAATGGGAGCTCACCCCGTTGCGGAGATTCAAACCGCTGACCTTCTGATCGGCAAGCCCTAGGCTCTGTGGTTTAACCCACAGCGCCACCCGCATTAGCTTACTGTTTTCTTATGGGGAAAATTGACAGTAAAAAACCTGGATGCAGTACATTGTGGGTATTTTACATTCATAGATGTCAAGAGCTCTGGATGAGTTTGCCCTGAAAAGCTATGTAGCAGCAGTGATCCCAGAGCTTCTGCAGCATCACCTTTCCCTTTTGGAAAAGGATAATCAAAACCCCTCCCCCTCTACCCCCCCCATATCCTTTTTAAATATCCAAAAGGGCCACCCATGTAGGCAGCTGCCATGTTTGGCTGTCAATCAGAGACATAAAATCTGAGCCAAAATGGGGTAGAAATCCTTTGCAGGTTGTGTAGAGACATCTAATTTTAGCCTTGGGATGATATGAAGAATGATTGGCCCAGGCACTTGTCCAAAGCACAGCAAGGGTTGTGGCAGCACAATGACCAACAACTGCATAAATATGAGATGGGCCACGGCTGTTTGAAGAGATACCACAAATTATTTGAAGCGAGAAGTTACCTCCTCTCTCTCTCTCTCTCTCTCTCTCTCTCTCTCTCTCTTTCCAGCTCTTGGGTCTAAGACTATTGAAATATGGTGCTTACTGTCAGTTGCTTCCACGTCAGGAGTGATTCTTACAAGTACTTCTTTTTCAGCATCAAAATGATGAGGGTATGGTCGTTACTTTTTGCAGGGTTACTATTATTTTAGCAAAATATGTTCAATGCAGCTAGTGCTGGATACTGCACTAGGTGGGACATGCCTGACCCAGAAAGCCCTTTTTATATTCTTATTTTCTAAGTGGAATGGCTACATTTGGAAATATTGTAAATTGCTTTGTGATTGAAAAAATAGAGCATTTGGAAATATTGTAAATTGCTCTATGATTAAAAGAAATTAGAGCATTTGGAATATTGTAAATTGCTTTGCGATTAAAAAATTAGAGCCTTCCTATAAAATAATCAACCGAGACTCTGAAGACCAAGGCTTTTTTTTAGCCAGAGCTCATTGGAGCTCAGCTCTGGCACCTCTCAGGTGGGCACCATTGCCATTCAAAGAAAACAAGGGAGAGGTTCATTGTGAGCTCCAGCACCATTTCCCCCTAGAAAAACAGCACTGCTGAAGATCAACCTGGCAATTAATGGGTCACGTTCAAGTTTCTCCAGTCCTGAGTAAAAACTGCATTTTAAAAGAGCACTAGAACTGATTCTACCTCTTCATTATTCCAAGCATGGTACCTATTGTTTACAGGAACTTCATTATATCTGCCCTCTTCAAGGTTTAAGGATAAGGCATTAAAGCACCCAAGGAAGAAACTTCCCTGTATTTTGGAACAGATATCCAGTTTAAAAAAGGCATCCCATTCTTAGATTTAAGACACGGCAAACCTAGTGACCCCAAGGAACAAGATTCCTGGGCTGTCACATACAGATGTTGTAGGTTGATATCTATCCATCCCTGTTTACCAATGTGGTAAGGCAGAGTACAGAAGAACTGCTGAACTGTGGACTTCATCTTTCAAGTGGGAGTGCAGTCCTGCATAAGACCACAAGTAAATCACCATTTGATTTCCCAACTCACAGCACTCTGACCTCAGTTTTTTCACCCTCATCCACTCCAGAAATACCCTCAAACTCTACTTTAGCTCAGAGAATGAAAATGAGACGTAGAGTAGAAATCTTGACTGTAATGAATTCAAACAATTTTCATCACCCCAAACCACCCAAAGCTGAGGGAAGCTACCACCTGCTCCAGCACAGTGCTCTAAAATGGCAGGTTTGAAACTAGGCCGAAGCAGAGTCTACTTCAGCATTGTTCCCATGGGTCATTCCACTGTGGAGCTCCTGAGGCTCAGCAAGTAACAAAGCATTTTTGTTAAGAAAGCCATGTTGTCTTCAAGATAAGTCTACCTCCCAAGAGGAATTCAACCTTGGGGGATATTTTCATTCAAAACTGAAAAGAAAGGAAAAGTCTGGGTTAAATACTTTGGCCCAATCCTCAATGCTAAATGACCAATGGCATGGAGAGTGGTTTCATGGGATATATTAAAGTTTTCCAATACTCAAGCACTTCGTCCCTCACAACTGAAAAGGAATGAAAAATCCTGGGTGACCAGCCAAGGTGGAGGATGGTTTCATGAGCTGTATCAAAACACCTGAATACTGAGGCAATTGATAACTTCCTCCAAAAAGAAATGAAAAAGTCTGGGCTGAGTACATTGGCCAAATACTAACCAACCAAGGTCAAGGAAGGGTGGTTTCATGGGATATATTAAAGCACCCAAATACTGAGGCAATTTATGTGTCACTCACAAGGGTGGTGAAAGGAATGCCATCATTCTCCTGGGCTGTCATCGAAACATGGCAGCCTGTCTCCATAAGCCAAATGTCCACATGCCCCCGACGTGGGTCAGGAAGCCTGTTGTGCTTAACTCCTTGCGCTGCCAGTTCCCCTACACACCAGTCAAGACAGAATAACAGCTAATTCACGCATCACTGTCTTGCTTGTACAAGATCTAATCCTGATAAACTTTTGTTACTTCGGTTCATTCGCTGGGCAGAAAAAGTATGGAATCCAACGATTATTTAGAGCTCTCAATAGGGCTCCCTGCCTTTTTCTTTGTCAGTCATATTTGACATGCATGAAATTTGGGAAGTGGGCCTAAAAGCAGCACAATGGATGTTTTTGTTTGACAATCCCTTTATGAAAGATTACAGGTTTAAGTGCTCACTTTCATTTCATGCAATACTGGCAGCAGATGGAGACATACAAAGAAATCAATTTCAGCTTATTCGCTCTGGTTATTTGGATCTCTTCCCAGCTCACTGTTATAGTCCAGAAGCCTAAGGAAAGAAGGAAGAAACAAGATGTATCACTGGTTTGCGATCCCCAAGTACTGTCTTGGATCTAAGTGACCAGAATCCCAGCTTGCTCACAGCTCATCGACATTTGACGCAAAGCTGTTAATTTAGAAACTTGCAACTGAATGACTATGTTACTTCATCTATTGCAGGAACGTCCAACTGATTCTATTTGTATCAGATTAAGCTTGCCCCAAGGGGCCAAAAAAATGTTCTTTAAATCCAAGAATGCCCCAAGTTCACCTGGTATATAAATCTAAACAGTTCATCTGTTTTGGGCAGAGATGTTGCAGTTTTGACACATACAAGAACCCCAATGAAAAAGGTCACGAGAAAAATCTGTGATATGGTGAGGGAAGGGGTGAAAAGAGTTGCAAACAGAAAGGGGCTGTAATTTCTATCATCCAAGGGAATCATTCCAAAAAGGCCTCTGGGTGTGCTAGAAATAGTGTGTGTCAATTCCCTGCACAGCAGGAAACCTGGGTTCAATCTGTGACTGGGAAAGAGTAAGCTTTCGGGTGTGATTATAGCAAAGTGGAACAAAAATGTATTACCGTTTTCAACAGGCAGCCCTCTGGAGGTAAAGAAAGAGCACTCTTAAAATTATACTGGGCAGAGCCTATACCC
Source organism: Lacerta agilis (assembly GCF_009819535.1). Classification (NCBI taxonomy): domain Eukaryota; kingdom Metazoa; phylum Chordata; class Lepidosauria; order Squamata; family Lacertidae; genus Lacerta; species Lacerta agilis. Next base: position 39,238,285 of record NC_046314.1, on the reverse strand, counting down.
TGCACATATTTCCTCTTTGTCTGTGGCTGGGTCCCAGGGATGAAGTGCTGACTCAGGCTTCCATGTTCTCATAGGTTCTGCTCCCAGGTATGCACTCAGCAGAGATAGGTAGGTTCACAAAACACTTTCCTTTGCATTAGAAACAATCTAGAGTCTTGCTGCAGGAACGGAGCAACTCATACGGCGATCCCTTCACTCTCATATGCACACAAAGGTAGGCCAAATAAAAGCCGCACTCACCCAGTGGGACTAAGATACGTAACTAGACGGTGCCATTAGAGGTCCCTAATAGGCACATTAGAGGTCCCTAAAAGGCGTCTGAGGCATGGGAAGTCCATATATAAAAATTGTATTAAAATTAGGTATAATTGGAATTGTTTTAATTGGGAATTGTATAATTAATTTGGATTGTAATTTGATCGGTTATTGAAATAATTTCAATGAGATTTGTTGAGATTTGTATTGGAAAATCAATAAATATAATTTTTTAAAAATAGGCACATTTGAGACATCACTTAATGCATGGGTGCTCCTTACAGAGCACAGAAACCAGCTTGGCTTTCATCGCTGTAAAAAGCAAATCAGAGTGTAAAGGAGAACATGAAGATGTCTGCTGGAGTCCAGCGGAGGCTGGTCATTTAGGGTGAAAGAGGTGTTGCCCCACCAAATTAATCTTTACTTCACCTGCATACCTTTCCCTTACAACCAGTCCAGGGAGTGATGCTGCCCATCATTAGCTCTGATTCTGCCTATCATTATCTATCATTATCTCTGGCTCCACCCACTGTTGAGTGGGGCCAGACCATGGGAGCACATACATTTAAAGATCAGATTGGGGGACTGCCCTTCTGGCAATGGGCTGCATTCTGATGCTGGGTATCCCATGTTTCCATCACGGAATATAATGCAAATGCTCAGACTCTACACTTACTGAGATCCCTGAGAAAAAAAATGGCCCCTTCCTGGTAGGCCATGGAGTCCTGGCCCAAAGTGGGGGAGAAAATGCCACCCAGGGTTTATTTTTAGGTTGGAGCATAGACAGTGCTTTGGAAATCCAGGCATTCCTCGATAGCATATATGGTAAGGTTGCAAGTTTTGAACACCAAAGAACCACATTTTTTCCATTGATAAGAGAGATGCTCTCTGGCAGTCATTATATCTGTGATTTATAAGGAACATACAGATCTGCATTACCAGTGTCAAAGTCCACCAATACAAAGCACAGCAAATGGGATTTTTTATCTTTCAGCACAGTACATAGTGGATACATATGATACATTTCTTGGTCTGCATGTAATCAATCTAATGCAAACCATCATCTTCAGAACAGGAGGCTACACTTGAATTGCTTTTGCACGGGCTGGTATCTTAAATATGTTTGACAGTCACAGTTCCCATGATCTTTTGCAAGCTGCGCATGACCACAGCAATATGTTTGTCTCTCTGTAGCGTGGAACAGTTACCCGATGGGGGAAAGGGAATGTACTTCCAGTGAGCATGCTGACAGGCCTAGGAGTGAACACTTAGCAAATATCAAAGTGCCCTTTTAGTGTGCATCAAAACTGGTTTCAGAACTCTCCAAAGATGAGAAAAATATGTCCAGAACCAAATCCTCAGGTTGAGAATAAATTGCTGTTGCACCACTGGAAATACCATAAGACAATAAATAGAGCCTGCTGGATGAGGATCCAAAAATAGCCAGATGCCTATGGGAAGCCCAAAACACTCTTCCCTCCTGCAGTTTCCAGCAACCAGTATTCAGAAGCGTACAGCCTCCAGCAGTGGAGGTAGAGCTTATCCACCAGGCTTGGTTGCCACTGATAGCATCATTCTCCATGAATTTGTCTAATCCTCCTTTAAAGAGCCACCCAAGCTAAACAACGTACCTTTTTCATATTTGTAATAATCTTGCTTTTCTCCTCTGGAAAGTTACAGGTGGGTAGCCGTGTTGGTCTGCCATAGTCGAAACAAAATAGAAAATTATTTCTAGTAGCACCTTAGAGACCAACTGAGTTTGTTCTTGGTATGAGCTTTCGTGTGCATGCACACTTCCTCAGATACCAAGAAGTGTGCATGCACACGAAAGCTCATACCAAGAAAAAACTCAGTTGGTCTCTAAGGTGCTACTGGAAATAATTTTCTATTTTGTTTCCTCTGGAAAGAAGTGTTTAGATAGATCTGGCTTTTGGTTTTCATTGCTTACAGTAATTGAAGGAGGGGTCACTTCAATGTATGTAAAAATCCATCATCTTCTTTCATTAGTACCGAGAATATCCCGAAGGAAATTTAGGTTGAAAAATTCATTAAAAGGCAAAATTTGGAAGGTTTGATGCTTCAAGGCTGGAATTGTGCATTACACTGGCAAATACTCGTTTCACAAAAAGGTAATGTGGACCAAGGGATATTTGTGGGAGAGTATTACTAGTGAGGGATGGCAATGAAAACTTCCCCTCCCTGTCATTCCGTGCGCGCCCCCTGCAACTCTTTGATGTAGCCTCACCCCCCATTCCCAATTCCTGAGTTGGATATATTTTCAGAGTCAGAAAGAGCTGTAGGGGTGTGAATGGGTTGAGGTGGGCAGGAAACCGATCTTACTGGTTATGAGGTAGTCCAAAACCCATCTCCAAATGGAAGGAAGAGGCAAGATATGCTTCACGTCCACCGTAGTGCCATAGCTTCCCAAAGCACTCATGAGAAAGGAGGTGGTTCTTACGTAGGTCCAGTTATACACCAGAGTTTTTTTATGGTACTTTGGATCATGACACGAGTGACTTTAAAACAGAAAACAGGGCATCACTGCATAGGACTGCCCTACTTGCCAGAAATAGGACACTTCTTCAACAACTGCAGTATAAGCCATTGTCTACCGTACAGCTAAAGCAGATCTTTATGATTGGTCACAACAGCTGTGCAGTGCAAACTACCAAGAAATGTCTGCTGCGGTTGCTTCCCCCTTTCATTAAATGAAACAGAGGCTGTCCAGAAGCCGTGCTTGCTTGTGCTGAGCCCCTTTACATTCTTAGCACAGGGGGCTCCATTCAGTTTGTGCCACCATTTTGAGTTATGTTCTCCTGCCAACATTTGATGAGATGAGGGACTGTGTGTTTAATGTGAATGAGAGGTCAGCAGTCATCTCTCACTCACCATTTTTGCTGCATACAAGGGCCTTGGAGAGGTTTATGATTTCACCTTTGACCCGGGTAATAAATACACAGTATGGAGGTTATGGGATGCGTGCATTGGGTGTTTCGTCCCTAAATGCTTTCTAAAGCATTTTAGAGAATGTAAGACAGCTATATTTGTTGGGAATCCACTAAGATCTATTCTGGGAAAACTTAGGATGTTTCCAGTCAGAGGCTTAATATTATACCTGTAAATGGGTAATTGAAAAATTGCAAATGAGTCACTGGCAAAAGGTTTAATGGGGAGAAATGGTGGACAGGCATTTTGATGGCAATGACATTGTGTGGATGTTGCGAAAACCTCACTGCATGCATGAGAAGCATCAATTCCAAAATGAACACACATTTGGATGTAAAAGTTGTATACAAAAGGTTTGATAAATTAAATAAATTATGGTGGCAATCATATGCACACCTGCCTGAAGCTTCTTCCAAGTGAGCATGCATAAGGTTTGGCTACACATTCATTTGCAGAGGGAAGACACTGGACCTGATTAGTTTTGCATAGCTGGCAAAATTTGCTCATATGTTTGGGGGCTAAAGGGCACACTTAGGATCTTGCAAAAGGAACTGGTGGTGGCTCCTTGTGTGCAAGGCTCAGTTCTGCCACTGCATCCGATGATTTACAGTGGCTCATTTGCTCCTGATTTCTGCACAGTGTCTCAGAGGGACTTTGCTTAATGGAATTATGTATTCCATGGCTCTTCCCACACCCCACAGCTAGCAAAACCTTGGATGTACCATCTATAGTTACAGCTAAAACTTTCCTAAGATCTCTGGCTAGCACTCTGTCCTATCAAATATACAGTTGGAAATTATGATTTCAAGTACCCCTGTAGATGTAGACTATCAGTTACGTTTGGCAAGATTCTTCCTCCATGTTTCCCATCTGTGAAATGGGAATCCTAGTGACCTATCTGGCAGAATTACTGTGAGGACAGACATAATAAATACTAGAGTTATGATTAATAAATAACACATTAATTTGAGTTATATATAGAATTGAAATTACATCTTAGGAAAAGGAAAACACATTTTGTAGAATAACGTGAGTTAAATTACTGCTTGGCTATAAATGTTATGGCTTTGTTCTACTGAATATTTCCTGTGTAGCAATGGCCACATCACTGATCTCCATTATTTCTCCATTTTCACAGCTATAATACATTCATCTGCTGACAGTAGCAGCCAGGAATGTATCTGTGCTTGCAGAATACAACCTGTGCTTAGTACAGTACTTAAAAAAATCCTTTGGTGGAGATGTATGAGGTACAAGGCCCAGTGGAATTGGTTTGCTTATTAGACGATCTACCTCCATACCGCAAAGCCCTTGGTAGCCAACCACTCTTCTGACATGTCATGCCAGGTTTGAACTAGGCACGACAGAAGCTCTCTTTTTCTATCTATCTGCAGTTCCCTCTTTCTCCTCTTAAGTGGAGATAATTAGTGCACAACATGAGTTTTACCATCTCTGGTCCACTCAGATGGCTGCCACTTGCTGAGATGGGAAAATGCACAGAATGAATTTTACCTGTCACATCTTGAGCATTCATAGATGTTCAGAGAGCTATAAGAGGACCCAAGACTTGTTTTCAGAAAAACTAATGCTGTAGAAATCCATGTTGAGAGAGGGGAAATGAATTTTTTTCTGATTGGAGAAGTGGATTTATGACCACCCTACTTCTTCTTAAAACCATAGTCTCAAAGATAAAAGATTTCAGTGAATGACAAGAGGTTCACACAAACACTAACAAACAGAAGACTCGACCTTTTATAGTCTCTGGTTATTCTTCTGGGTTGCTGAGTAAATGGCAGCATTTCAGACAGGGTAAAGAGTAATGAAAGTAAGCCAGTATTTCAGTCACCTGCCTATCAATCAAATTGTGGAAGGCCAGGGGTTCAATTAATTGATGGCACCTTTGAGGCTCTCTTAGCAATTAACAAGTCAGTAATAGAAGGTGGAAAAACAAGCATCCCATTTTCTTTCCTTTAATGAAAACAAAAACACTCTCTTGTAGATGTGCTGGAAAAACTTCCTCTTCCAGTGTGCTAACAATTGTTGCATACTTTGCACTTTGAAATGCATGCTTTTTCCATAGCATAAAATGCTGCATATTTTAAACCCTGATATTCTTTGTACCATGTTTAAATTGTAGCTATATTGCATGAGAGAGAGAGAGAGAGAGAGAGAGAGAGAGAGAGAGAGAGAGAGAGAGAGCGCGAGCTCAGGGAATAGGGCTGTAAACATAAGAGCAGGAACAATTATAATTGTTTCTATTTGTTCAGTCATTTTACAAGTAAGGACATTTCTAAAAAGACAGCTATCGGCCCCAGTGAGCTTTCACTTCTGCCAATGAGGAAGACAACAAAGGGATTAGAAGGAAGGCAAATAGGGATGAATATGAACAAATCATGATGTATGTACTTGGGTGCTGTTTTAGTTGGGACAGGGGAGGCCTAAAGCAGTTGGCTGTCTGAGGCAAAGGACAAGGTGGCATCCTCTTGTGGTATACAGAAGCTGACACAACTGGCAGTTGGATCCCACTCCCTCATTGGGGCCAATATGACTTTCTTGACAGTAACTAAGGGTCACAGACTAGCTTAGGCGTGAAGGGCAGGCTGTGTGGCACACACAACACTTTCCTCATGGCCACTTCCCCCAACACTGCTTCCCCTCCTACAATGGCTGCCTCATTATGTAGCACATTCTGTCTAATAAGAACACAGGAAGCTACCTTAGGCCAAGTCAGACCATTGGTCCATCAGATTCAGTGTTGTCTAGCGCAGTGGCTCTCTGGGGTTCAAAGAAGAATGTCTGTCCTTTTCCAAGTGGTTCCACCTGCCATTGAAAATATAACTGCATTGTAGGAAGCAGATATTCCCCAGTTCCTTCTCTGAATATAACTCACTTAAGAGGGAAGTATACTCCTGTTCTTAAAATCTTCTTTGCTCAGTTTGACACCCACCCACCCAATGGAAGTTTGTGTGCCAATGTGATCCCGATTTTAAAATATGTGTGAAAAGTGTAGAAATAACCCTCCCAGATTGTCTAACATTGTTTGCTTATGTTCATGTGAATGCAGCAGAAAGATGCGAGGTGGAGGCTGAGTTACAGTTTTTTTTGTTTATGCCTGTTTACACCTTAAAAAAATTATAAATTTGCTTCCTTTCCACAACCTACTTTTGCCAATGGTAGTTGGTAGCATATTTGACACCTTCCAAATGCTGATCCTTGCAAATCCAGACTGAAATAAGCTTATGGAGAAGTAGCATTTTCTTATCCATGGACTGATTTCAACCCAACCACTGAGATAGCTGGGTGACAGCAGTCAAAATTCATCATTATTGGAAGTCTGTTTTTGACACGAAGAACAATTATGTTAAAAGTGAAGCTCGTTTATCTAGGGATGTGACATGTAAGTATTTGGGAGTTATCAAGTCAGGGCAAGTGTGTGAAAGAGAACAGCAGTGAGATGTAATGAAGAGGAGAACAATGGTAGCAATATTATACCATCACTATATCAGAGCCAGTGGAAAACGGGTTTGAATCCATGGTCAGTTCTAGATTCACTGGGGAAGACTTCAGAAGTCACGGAGTTGTAATCAGTAGAATGTAACCAATCATTTTTATGTGTTTGTTTAGATGAAAAGGCTCTCAGAAGAGCTTACACATATTATCAACAGAAAGAAGACCAACAAGGTTACCATTTAAAAGACACAACACAATAGAAAAAAGTGATGTGGAAGAAAGAGGAAGAAAGCAAACTCAGACACCACTTCCTAAAAATAAAAAATTATTATAGCAACCATATTGAATGGAAACAGTTCAGGGAGATGAGAAATCCAATGTCTCAGAAGATCTAATGAAGTCCTGCTTCCCAAATCTTCTGCAGCCTGATGGAATGGCTGCTGCCTGGTGCTACTTGAGGAAGGAACCTAATGGAGCTGGTCAAATCCCTGCTCAGACACATTGTGCTCTGAGTGATCTTGGGCTAGTCATAATCTCTCAGTATTAATGTACCTTAAAGTGTTTGTTTTCAGAACACTCCACCCTTAGGCAGGGATTGAACCAGGAACATTTTGCATTCCAAGTGTGTGCTCTGCTATGGAACTTTGGCTGTTCTGTTGTATTTCCAGGCAGTTAAGGATATTTGGCTGCCTATGAGCACATCTTACACTGGTGGTGGTGTTGTCCTCCCCTCCCCCCATCTATTGGCCACCATCCAGCAGAGGCTAGCCACGATGAAGCGAAATCCCACTGAAATCCATTGGATTTTAATTGCAGCCATTCAAATGCTTTCAGTTCAGAAGGTCCTGATTAACTGTTGCTCGATGTTGCCCGTTGTGTTTTGCATCTGTACACTTTAACAAGAGTGCAATAAGGAAATTGAGGAACCTGTTTTTATCGAGAAGCAGGAGTAGAATTCCCTTTGAGTAAGACCTAAGAAAATACCTGGGAAATAACCCTCAGTTAGAGAACACAAAGACACAGGTTGTCAACATCTAATTTTTGTGTACTTTATGTGCCGTGACTGTTAATACTACCCAGAGGACAGCAGACTGAGTTTGGTAGCTCCTTCAGGGCTGTTACACTGACACTACAGGTTTAGGAGAATATGCATGTAATATATATATGTAATATACATAAATCAAGATGCATTGGGGGCCTTTAGAGTGCTTCAGGAATCACACACATTTTAATGGACCACAAATTCCACCCACTGCTATGTAGCCCTTAGCAAATTTCTGGAAACTGTACATGGACAGTTGGTCTCAGAAGTATAAAAGGGTTGAACATTTGTATTTCCATAGAAGTGCATGTAGCAAGAAAGCAGCAACTGTGTTTCGAACAAAATGGAAAAAAATGATTCTGGACACACTGTGAGGGCATAGAGGAGAACACAGGCCCTTCGATTTCTTAAGGGGCTACACAGTTTTATGAGGCAGAGAACCGCTAAAGCTTTGCTATTGCGCCAGATGTGATAGTTTGTGTCTGATTCAGAATGAAACATTGGACAGGATCCAGGGAGATTGCTTTCCTTAACTTTTCAATACACGAGCCCTTTTCCATTAAGAAGCCCATATGACTTACATACAGATGTTTCCAAACTAAAAGAAAGAAAAGGAAAATGAGTGATTTTTTTTGTTTATTTAATTCTTTCTTCTTCTTTGTTAAAGAAGCTTTAGCCCAGTTAATTTTACCTTTCAGTAATGCATGTGTATATTCAAGGATCTGACAAATGTTGGCAGCTGCACTAGTAAATAGAGCTAGGATTGGTCTGTTCGAGAGATTTCCAAAAAGATCAGAGCTGTACAAACATCTCATAGGAAATTAGTGAATGAATGCAAGGACTGCATCTTTTGTTTCAAAGAAACACCAAGATGGTGTACAGAACAAACAGCATACAACAAAATATAGCAATAAAAGGCATAATAATAAAACACCAGTAGTCAGAAATGCAAGGAACTGGGATTAACCACCAAGAAAAGCTTGAATAAAGAGGTCAATTTTTAATTGTCAGTGCCCACATGATCTTGATGGGGAGAGCATTCTACAAGGTAGAAAAAGCCCTTCTCTGAACAATGTAAAGGTGGACATTTGTGGGCTATGGTACAGTTAACAAGGCATTCTCTGCAGATTACAGTGATCAGGTTCGTATGCAAGGGGAAAAGTGCACATTTCATAAGAAACCATGAAGATGTTCCACAAAACAAAACAAAATGGCCAGGAGACAGGAGCGTTAATCAATACCCTGCTTATCAGTTTTTGTTTATATTATTACCACTGAATACCACTCAGCCGTGGTTTCCCATACCTGCTCTGCAAATTCTTTATTATGGCTGGCAGTTTGAACACTTCCTTCCTTATACCATAATTGCCAAACTCCTGGGAGTTTTCTCATTAAGAGACCAGTGTCGGACACTGACAGACTGCAGAACAGTGTCTAAGCTTTCAACGGCTGTCCCCTAATTATTCAAGCACTTCTGACTTCGGAGATGCATTTTAATGAGTTCAAATGAATTTCAGTTGGCAGAAATTAAAGACACCGGGGCAGAAAACCCAACACCTTCCCTTCTTGGTTTTTTAAAGTTATATCTCGCCTCTTAGTTGTGTACAAGACACTATAGCCGGATTCTTTTATTCTGTAGATACTGACTACTTTTCCTGTGTTACCTCACATATCACGCCTGGTGCTGTAAAACGCTTCCCTTGTTGCCCATTGGGACTTAGCTTTTAAAGGACTGATTGATGGTAAGTGAAGTTTACTACAGACACCCACCTCCTTCCTAATGTCCTGCACCAACTAGCTTTCTCTGTTTAATGATGTTAAAGTGAAGGAATGAACTGGGCTTTGGGTCAGTGCCTAGGTTACAGGCTTCAGATTTTCTGCTTCAGTCATTCTCCAATTCCACTTTCAAGTTTGTGTAGGAAATCAGTATTAGACATATTTGTTTATTTACAAGATTTCTCTCCCACCTTTCACCATAAGGTCCCAGGGTGGGTTACAACAACAAAAGAAACACAGATAAAATCATCACAATGATGAAACACATGAAACTGTTCCAAATGGAACAGAGCACATCACCGAATGCATTGGGGCTAGGAGATTGGAAGGGCCTTTGACTAACTTCTTCTCAGCTGTTGGCTTCCCTTAGGTTCTTTTGTTCTTCTGATATTGGGCATTGGTTACCATGCTGCAACAAAGAACAATGTGATTTCATTTTTACTCTGACTCTTAGAGGCATATCAGTAAGTATATCAGTAAGTAGCAGTAGCACCAGTGGCGCGGGAGGGTAATTCTGCCAGACAGACACACACACACATGCACACATGCACACACACGTTGCTACTGGCCTCACTTCCATGATACATGCTCTGGTTGCATCCAGGCTGGCTTACTGTAATGTATTTCATGACTGCTCTCATTAGAGCCTGCCTCAGTTTTATAATCAGCTACCTGACACCCTGATCTCTGGCCCATGTAGAACTTGCAACCCATTGGACTGAAAGACTATAGGGACAGGGTCTTTTCAGTGGTGTCCCCACAGCTATGGAACACCACCCCCTAGGGAAAAAAAATATTTGGAATTTTAAGTAACAATCTTAAAACATGTTTATTTCTGTGAGCTTTTTAGTAATTGCTTCTGATGTTTTAACTGTTCAAGTTTCAGGGGTGTAACGTGCTTTCACTGCAGTGATAATGATGAGGGTGCTGATGTTGCATTTTATACACTACCTTGAAGGCTTTTTGTGCCCTAAAGGGAAGAATATAAAGAAGATAATAAATGCATAATATATAAAAAGCAAAACCTTACTCTGAAGGTTACCAAATCTCAATGGATACAAAAACATCTGAAGCAGCTGATCTTCAGTAATGGACCACATGCTTCAATTGTTGCTAGACTATAACACCCATCATCCCTGGCCACTAACCATGCTGGCAGGGGCTGAAGTCCAGAAACTTCACTGGTTACCCTGCTCTCCAGTATTTATGAATGAATGAATGGCAAGCTAGCAGCTTGATGTTGGTAGTCTCATAGTCTCCCTGCTGCTTATTTTGCTGTTTCTTCAATATAAGCAGTTCAGGCTTCAAGCACATAAACACCCTGACCCTAAACATTTGAACCACTGCATTTGCCTGCACTGTCAACGTAACATCATGGCTTATGACACTGCATGGGTACAGCAGTTCATATGTTTCAACCAAAGAATGTCCTGACAGTGAAAGATGGGCTTGCTTGACTGACTTCTTAGCAGGCTTGCTTGGAGATGTCAATTTGATGCATTCTGTTTCGAAAGACTGGCACACTTTATTAAGCTAGAGAGAGAGAGAGAGAGAGAGAGAGAGAGAGAGAGAATGCCATTCATAGCTTGTGCTCTCTCTTTCTCTCCCTCTCCCATTTTATGCAGGCTGTTTGTTTTAGTGGAATGTCTTTTCCTAACTTGGCACCACCAGAAAGATTGTTCTTATCAGCATTCAAATACCAGTCACTCCCTTCTGAAGCAAGGAAAGATACACCGTGTGGTCCCAGGGGCTAAGGAAACATTGGCTTTTCGTCAGTTTGGGGGCTTGAATCTCACTGTCAAGCTCACTATCTGCTCGGTTCTCAGAGATAAACAGGAGATAGGTGCTCACAACAACACATTCCTTTCATGTTCACTTATTTCAAAAGAGGACTCTGCAGTCTACCACTAGCACATCCCTTGAAGTTATATCTCTCTGAGCTTGTCTCTTTGGCAGCTGTGTAGTAATTAGTAAACAGAGAAAAGATATTTTACACCACTCTTGACTATTCACTCAGCTGTGCAGTTGTGAACAAATGCTGCAGGGTGTTTTTTTTAATTATTAAAAAAAAACAACTTGGAAGGGCACCTCACATTCTGCTTAGATTACAAATCCCTATTTACAGCTGAAATTCTTACATAAACCATAACTTCAAACGATAAGGGCTCTCACAAAGGTAATTTATGGCTTTAGTGGGTAAGCTAGTCTATCTCTTTGGGATTTAATGTAACAACGTATTAAAATGAAATTAAGAAAATGAAAAGCATGCTATCATTTCCTCTGCTCAGGGAATTGAAAAAGTATGTCATGAAAGACTACAGTTTTTCCACGCTAAGCGCAGTGATTTGGCTGTATATATTTTAATTGGTGGTAAGAGAGGGGGAACCAACCTCCCTTTAGTCTCTTAGAAGCAAAGTTGCCACTTAGATTTGGTTTTTGTTATTAAAGCCAGGAAAGCAAAAAGGAATGCAGTCCTGGCCTACAAATATGAGCCGTTTGATTCTTCTCACTGTGTGTAAAGTCATAGCCATACATGTGAAGCAATATTGGCACCACTTTAACAGACATGGATTATCTTGGGAACTGTAGTTTGTTAAGGGTGCTGACTTCACAGAGCTACAATTCCCACCACCCTTAACAAACACAGTTCTCAGGATTTTTCATGACTGTTAAAGTATGCTGTGGGTGTGACCTATGTCACTGTGTTGTAGTCCCTGTTTTATTGTAATAATAATAATAATAATAATAATAATAATAATAATAATAATACCCCTTCCATCTGGCTGGCTTTCCCAAACCACTCTGGGTGGCTTACAATACATATAAAAACATAGTAAAATGTAAAACATTAAAAAAAACTTCCCAATATTTGCCATTTTGTGAATACATAGAATCAGTGAAAAGAAGAAAAGAAACGAAGTAAGCCACACATAGGTGGAGGGAAGTAAAGATTTATGTTTTTATGTTTAGTTTTTTATGTAATTTAAGCTGATATTTCTTTGGATTAACGTATGTTTAATTGTTTTCTTTCATAGGAATTAAGGAGTTGTATGTATATATGTATAATAAGTTTGTTTTGTGTTTTGTTTTGTGAGTATTGTATTTATCAATAAAAGCTAAATAAATAAATAAATAAATAAATACCTCCCAATACAGGGCTGCCTTCAGATGTCTTCTAAAAGTTGTGTAGTTCTTTATCTCCTTGACATCTGAAGAGAGGAGGTTTCACAGGGATGGTGCCACTGCTGAGATGGCCCTCTGCCTGGTTCCCTGTAACTTCACTTCTCATCATGAGGGAACTGCCAGAAGGCCCTCGGAGGAGGACCTCAGTGCCTGAGCTAAACGATGGGGAATCAGAAGACACTTCTTCTGGTATCAGGCAGGCATCAGGCACAATAAGATACAATAGACTACAAAGTGCTGGCAGCACACCAGCAATCATTTAAAAGCAGATAGGAGAAGGGGACGACAGAGGATGAGATGGTTGGACAGTGTTCTTGAAGCTACTAACATGAGTTTGGCCAAACTGCGAGAAGCAGTGAAGGATAGGTGTGCCTGGCATGCTCTGGTCCATGGGGTCACGAAGAGTCGGGCACGACTGAACGACTGAACAACAACAACAACAATGTTAAATATTCATAGTGAAGTTTCATAATGCAAATTCACCATGAGATTTTGCAAGAACGAAATAAAACCACCGGGTAAGCTCTCTCAATGTTACTGCTCACAAAGTTTAAAAATAAATGTCTTCTTCTTCTTCTTCTTTTGAAAGATAGACAAATACTTAAGGTATTTGACAAATGTACTTGGGAGATGTTTTCCCTACCACAGTGGAGCAAATAGTGAGGAATATCCTTATTAATACAGTTGATCTCCAGGATTTCAGGGAGGGAGATGATGGGGATTGAACCTAGGACCTTTTGCTCTGCTATGGAGCCCTTTCCTGAGGTTGTTGCCCTCCAGTTCACATCAGCAGTGCCAGCATAGCCAATGGACTTGGAGGTGATGGCAGCTGTAGTCCAGCAATATCTGGAGGGTGAAAGGTTAGTCAGCTCTGTTCATCTCTATATCTATATCTATCCCTATCTCTATCTCTCTTTCTCTATATCTATACCTACTATACAGTACCTACACTCAGGGCTTTTTTCTTGAGCCAGAACTCACTGGAACTCAATTCTGGTTCCCCTCAGGTGGGTGCCATCGCCATTATAAGAGAACAAGGAAGGTGAGGTGGTGAGTTCTGGCACCTTTTTTTTCTAGAAAAATAGCACTGCATATACTTTATTTTTCCTCTATTGGCCCACTCAGCCATTGAGCCATCAGAACATGTCCCCCCCTCCATTCTTTCTTATTTTTTCAGCAGCTCCACCCAAATTATTATTTTTAATTGACCAGGGAGGTTACAAATTTCAGTTCAGTAATGGGAGCTGTTGCTTCTGAAAGTAAATAAAAGCTAGAGGTGTGTGTGTGTGTGTGTGTGTGTGTGTGCGTGTGTGTGTGTGTGTGATAATAATGTTTTCGCTTGTGATTCCTTAGGATTACCGCTAGTGGATTATGTTCATTCCAATGGCACTTGAGCCAAGAAGCAGCAGGCAACTCAATGTGGCCACTGTGTTCCAAGACAACTGCTAAAAAATGTAAGATAAACCTCTGAACTCATACTAAGTAATAACATAAGCAAGATTAGGCTGATCTTTCTACAGACCTGGGGTGAGGGAACCATCCTTGAAATGGCTCTAGGCTTAGTCAAAGTTTATTGCTTAGGCTCCCATTTTAACACTGTAAGAGAAGGAATAATTGGCATGCTGTTCGCTAACGTTCCAAAATATTTTCCCTCCAATTCTGAGTTCGATGCTTTGTAATCATCATTAAAATCTACTAATTAGAGTGGAATGAAGCAAGTGCCTCTGTGAGTCACTCATTCCAAAGGCTGTAAAGCCAAATGCTTTTTGAGGGAAAAAATATTTTTTGAAACGTTCATAGCTAAGTCGTTCCCTAAGTGTGGCAAAACAATTGCCATAAGTTCTTTGCCTTTCTTTGCCTGTCCAGTAACAGCAGATGTTAAGTATATGAGTCAGACATATTATTTGTCCCCCAGTCTATTCAGAATAATAACATGGCTGTCCAGCTGTCAACTGGTTAGCTTTTAAGAGCTTGATTCTGTGAGCACCAATATTTTCTTGGTTCTAAACAGAATTAAGGGAGGCATGGCCTCTGGGTTTCAGTGGAACTTACTTCTCAGTAGGTGTGCTTACACCATAAAAGGTAAAGGTAAAGGTAAAGGTACCCCTGACCATTAGGTCCAGTCGCAGACGACTCTGGGGTTGTGGCGCTCATCTTGCTCTATAGGCTGAGGGAGCTGGCGTTTGTCCGCAGACAGCTTCCAGGTCATGTGGCCAGCATGACTATGCCGCTTCTGGTGAACCAGAGCAGCGCATGGAAACTCTGTTTACCTTCCCGTCGGAGCGGTACCTATTTATTTACTTGCACTTGATGTGCTTTCGAACTGCCAGGTGGGCTGGAGCTAGGACTGAACAATGGGAGCTCACCCCGTCACGGGGATTTGAACCGCCAACCTTCTGATCAGCAAGCCCTAGGCTCTGTGGTTTAGACCACAGCGCCACCCACGTCCCTTACACCATAGCCACACAATAATCTGACAAACAAATGAGTACATTTTTAATGGGAACATACACACACGCAATGCTGGACTAGAAAGGCCATTGGCCTGATCCAGTAGGATCACTTACATTCTTAAGGAATAAAAGGAAGACAATGCCCTACCTAATATTTCATACTATATATGACTATGTCTTAGATACAGTGTTTCTCAAGCTGGGTCCCCATCTGTTGTTGGACTACAACTCCCGTCATCCCTGACCACTGGTCCTGCTAGCTAGGGATGATGGGAGTTGTAGTCCCACAACAGCTGGGGACCCGAGTTTGAGTAACACTGAAGAACTTGACTCTTCAAGTCACTGAATGCCCAGTGTTATAAACAATTGTGTGAGTCTTCCATGCAAAGCCAGGCCTTTGGATATTCATGAATCTTGTCTCCCTTATCCTGATATCAGAAATGTCAGTCCTGCTACCAGAACCTGCAGGATGGCTGTAAATCCATGTGGTACTAAAATAGAGTGTGTTGCTTTATGTTTGAGTAGCTGAGCCTCGTGCCTCATGCTTCCTCATCTCGAAAAGCCCCAGCTCAGACAGACTTCTTGTATGAACCTCCCATTTGAAAGAGCACAGTTTTCTGTGGAGCAGCTCCAGATGATTATCTAGAATGCTTGTTCTAGAAGGAGCTGAGCTGCTGTCATCACAGAAGCAAAGGTCCTGTCTTCCTTGCCAAGCTGATAGGCACTCAGGGGCCTTTCTGCAATGTTGCATTTCAGCAACCTGACCGGCCGTTGATGTTTGTATTAGGCCGCCCATGCTCAAAGAGTCAGTATGAGGTACACAAAGGCAACTGCACTTTGCCACCAATCACAGGTGGTGACAATGCAGCCTACACTTCACTGCCTGCTGTCATCACTCTCAACATGACATTCCCAGGCAGTTGAGTGCGGAAGTAGGATTTCAAGGCAACAACAGTCCTCTGGATAGTGAATTTTAAGAGTTTTAAAAAATATTGTCCAAAACAAATGTTGCAAGCTACAGTAAATAGTAAACAAAATTAACTTGGGTTTCTGTTCTTTTCTATACATTTAGTTAACAGCAAAAGATGTCAATAATAATAATAATAATAATAATAATAATAATAATAATAATAATATGCCACTCATCTGATTGGGTTGCCCCAGCCACTCTAGGTGGCTTCCAGCAAAATATTTTTAAAAACCACAATAAAACATCAAACATTAAAAACTTCCCTATACAGGGCTGCCTTCAGATGTCTCCTAAAAGTCAGATATTGTCTATTTCCTTGACATCTGATGGAAGAGTGTGCAACAGGTGGGTGTCACTACTGAGAAGGTCCTCTGCCTCGTTCCCTGTAACTTCACTTCTTGCAGTGAGGGAACCACCAGAAGGCATTTGGAGTAGACTTTCTGCTAAGCTCTGTGTAGAGCACATAGACAGCATAGTCGAGGCACCAGCTTAGTTTCTAATCATTATGCTATAATGTAACATGCCTACTGGTTACTCCATCCTCTTAATCCACTCTCATCCAGTAAATGTGGTCTAGCTTCTTCCAGTCGCTTTGGCTGACTTCTTCACCCATGCCCCATATGAGCTCCTTCCGGTTCTTCTATTTGTTCTTTTCAATTTCTTCCTTCCTTCTCTGCCCCTGCCCCAAAATTCTATCTTCAGCAGTGGCATATGATACTTTGAAGGAAATTGGCTTCTTTTGTGGGATTATAGGAAGGATGAAAAAAAAAAAAAACCCTTAATGAAAATGGTATGTGTCCCTTTAAAATAACATGTCATCATGTCGCTCTGATTCAAAGTGGCAGAAACGTGCAGGAACGGCTTGGATAGATGGAAAATAGCTAGTAGAAATCCCCTCCACGCAAACGACCAATGCGGATGCTCTTGAAGTTCCTACATCTGCTTCTTTGAAAATCGTTTCCTCTGTGTCCTCTGCTATGGTGCCAATGTGTACTCTTGGGAGAGAGATAAAAGCACCATGTTGCATTCACAAGCCAAAATAAGAATAATGATTCATATATTAATCCCTCTGTGCAAAACAAAAGAATAGAAAAAATAATGAGGGAAAGAAGAGTAAAGAGCCTCTTCAAAACATTCAGTTTAATGAGAATGTCTAAAATGATCATTCATACTTACAATCTACCCCCCACTCCCCAGTGTGAGAAAACTAGCATCTTTTTTTAAAAAAACAGCAACAGGGATTTTCTTTTGTATGTGCGTGTTGTATGTCCATACACATGTACACGCGGGTCTAATTTCTGGAAGGATTAAAGCTGCTAGGGAATTTGAAATAGGAAGCTGAAATTTGGTAAACACCATCGAAGACACTCTGGTTACTAAAAACAACAGCCCTGAAACACAGGGCTAGCCTGCTCATGAGGTGGACTGAGGCAGCCGATTTAGGTGGCAGAATCCCATGGGGCAGTGCCCCTGTGGATACCCCACCCATCTACCAGTGGGTGGGGCACCCTGGCTTCCAGCGAGATTTTGCCAGAAGCTGTTGCTTTGGCGGCAAGCTGGATGGCGGAGAAGCCATCCTGTTTTACCTCAGGCAGTGAAATGGAACAGGCTGTCCCTGCTGAAACCTGACACTTTATACTTCTTGTTTTCAAAAGAAAGGAGCCGGTGTAATGGGGAATGGTACTTCCACATGATCCAGATATCTGTTGTAAATGTTCCATGTTGATAAAACCTTACAAAGAAACAAACTTGATGTAATCTTAACAGATTATTGAACCCATTTTTGTTGTGTTGTGTTGTACTGTGTTTTAGTGATGCATGCATTTTGGTCTGGGCTTGGATGAACAGTGGAATTTTTTTTGTAATGGTGGGAGGAAGAACAAAGATACCTGAACATTACAGGGCAGATGTCAACAGCAAAAATGACTGTGTGTGTTGGCTTATCTTTGTCGGGTGGGGTAGGTGAGGTGTTTTGTAACTTTCAAATAAATGTATTGTTGCTAGTCAAAGTTGCTGTGATGCTTGTTGCAGCCTCTCAAACCAGTTGCATTTCCTGCTGGCAGCAAACTGGAATGGGAGCTATGCTACATTGACACTAAACTACCTTGCCTAGCCCCCCTTTTCTCTGAAAATTTCAGGTCACGCAAGTTGCCACACAAAAAGGTCATAACTACAGTCAAATCAAGTTCACTCTTTTTTTTTTTGCAGTGCTTTACCAATTCAATGTACACACCGTTAATGTGAACCAAGGGGAAACTGCAAAATGACCAGAGCTTGGGGTTGGGGGAATGAAAAGCTACAGAATGGATTGCTGTTGTTGTTGTTTTTAAAAAGGTTCCACTTCAGAAACTGTATCCTGCAACCCCAAACTGCAAAGTGTTGACAGAAATTTGAATAGAGAGAATTCTGAGCCACAAATGTGTGTTTTAAATGGTTTTAAAGTGTGTGTGTGTGTGTGTGTGTGTGTGTGTGTGTATACACACACACACATACCCTGTTTCCCCGAAAATAAGACATACCCATAAAATAAGCCATAGCAGGATTTCTAAGCATTTGCTCAATATAAGCCGTACCCCGAAAATAAGACATAGTGATAGGCGTGGCTATGCAGCGTACTGATGCGGAGCGGTTAAGAAGATGGGCAGCAACTGACGTAATAAAAATAAGACATCCCCTGAAAATAAGCCATAGTGTGTCTTCTTGAGGAAAAATAAATATAAGTCAGTGTCTTATTTTCGGGAAAACATGGTATATAAAATCTGTCTTTGGAAACCGCTTTGAGATTTATTTGCATATAGTTATGCTGCACTGTAAAAAGGCACAGCTTAATGATTTGAAATAAAACACACTAATAAGGACACAACCTTATGCTCTAAGTGACATCACAACCAGCCAAGCCAATCGCATCATTGAAACCCAAACTCTTTTACCTGCTAAGTCCCACCATTCACCAGAACTAAGACCAGGGCAAATATCCCTGCACACTTTTGCAGGTCATTTGTGCCCTGTGGAGGCAGGGAGGAGGGATATCGCCAACTCTCAATGGGGTGGGTGAATTATAAGAACTTGTATGTGGAAGTGGGCTTACTGTTCTAGATTCTCCTAGTGGTGAGTAATAAACAAAATCTGCTCTTATTCCCTTATGGATACACAAGAGCCCTTGTAGAGTCCTTTAAAGGTTCTCCATTGGTAGGAGTAAAATAACAGAGGCCAACCAGAGAATATTTAGAAGCAAAGCAGCTAGTAAGCTTGATATTTATTGTTCTGTTGCAACAGGGTGCTTACCCCACACACAGGAGAGCAGGGAAGAACCCAGAACAAAGGAGCCTTATATAGAAATTTGAAATTGCCCACACTGGAGTTCAAGACCACCCCCAGAAGCATCACACATACATCACAGAAGAAGGCAGTCGCCAACAGATTTCAACAGAAATCTGAGTGCCCTTGTTTACCTGCTAATGCCTTCTCTGATTGCCCTTCCTGGTATGTGTGGCCATTCCTTTGAAATGGTAATCATTTTAATTCTCTCACCCCCTCCTTCCTTGCAGAGAAACGTTTTGTCTGTTTGGGAGTGAAAATTGGTTTCAGGGCTGTTTCCCTGTGCTGCTTCACACATGTGGCCCATACACTTGTGTACATGTCTGCTTGGTACATTAATGAACAATTATTATTATATATATAAGACCTTAATTTGTTTATTTCAGATGCAGCAATAAAACTGCTGGCATTTTTGCAAAGCTAAGCAGGGTCTGGTCTGATTTCAAACTAGATGAGCGACCACATGTTGAGATTATGGCACTGCGGGGAGTCTGGACTAGATTGCCCTTGGGGTACTTTCTAATTCTATGATGCTATGTAGTAGTCAAAGGTTTCTCCTTTCTTTCTTTTTTTACGAAAGGTATACTGAAACAGCTGGCAGAGAAGGAAGCTTTTCTGCTGCTTCAAGCAGGGACTAGGCCACCCTCACCAGTCTGTTGACATTCCCTTCTAATTTGGGACAGAATGCTCCAGCGCAAATGATGCTACACCATGACAGGAAGAATTTGGATCAGGACAAGGAGAACAAAAGGATAATATGGGCCTTTTAAAGATAGCTGTCTCATAATTGGGGATGGAGAACCTGTGCTTTCCCCCCTCCCTGTGCACTGCTGGACTCTAGCTCCCATGAACCTTGGCCAGCATGGTCAGGGATGATAGGAGTTGCAGTCCAGCAACACCTGGAGAGCTACACATTCCCCATTCCTACATTAACTTGCACATAACTACCTGTTAACTGAACCATTTCTGTACCTACCCATCACACCCCAACCCCCACCCCCAAATCAGTACCTCATCATAATGTTGGTGACCCTGCTTGTCTACAAAGAAGCCACCCACCCAAAGAGAGGTCTTTGCATATACCAAAATTACCAGGTTGTCCATCAGTCCAGCTGAGAGGGCTGACAAGACATACTACCCTCAAATGCAAACCACATGGTTGGAAAACACTTGGTTTCCTGGCAGTAATTAAGAATGTTACTAGGCAGGTTGGCAGCCACATAAAACAACTGTTACTCAGACCTTAAATTTATTACTTTCTCGGCTTATTGAAATGAAACACACATTATAAGCATATGTATGGAGCTACACACGTACAATGATGGAATAGCAAATACGTGTGTAATTGAGGCAGACACAAATCATATTGCTGGCCTTCTAATAAAGATTAGGAATTGCATTCTAAAATGAATTAAATGCAGTACAGAATAAACAGCGCTGTTTGAGGATAAGCCTCCTCGCCACATGTTGGCTTTTGCTCAGAGAAGACCCAATCCTAACTTGGAATTAAACATTCACTGAGTTTCCTTGTGACACAAGGCATTGAGGTATTCATGAAAGTCCATTGGGAAATTGAAAGAGAGGAAACCAAGTCATCTAAATTTCAATAGGATGCTCATTATTGAAAGAGAGTGAATGCCATTCTTTTATCTTTATTTTTGAATGCAGGCAGCATGCCTACATGGACATGTCATGTGTGTTTATTGAGAATGTGGCATTAATACACACTGCATAATATCTACTGCATGACAGCAATTGCCAGGGTGCACTTGTGATAATACGTTTTCTACGGTCAGATGTACAGGTCATAGTACAAAACTAGTGTGGCAGCATAAACTTTTCTGCAGATATATGTCTAGCCTTTGTTTCTTCTGTATAAAAATCAAGCTTTCCAAACAATGTTAATTCACGAGGAGTTTAATAATGAAATTAGGCTGCTGCTATAGTAATGTATCTGTGCAAGGTTCAGGAAGACTGCCTATCTGACACTTCTGACTAGCTGTGGTGTTTTAAAGACCACACAAACCAAATAAAGTAGAATGTGATTGCCAACACGGCACCCACAGGCAACAATCTACCCATCAATACTCACACACGCTATTACTGCAGAATGGGTCGGTATTATTTAAATACCACATTATTGTGTTTCTATACGATTCCAAGTATTTGTACTGTACTTCGTAGCCTCCTCTGGAATCCACTGGGATGAAGGGTGGACTAGAAGTAGCCTTTAAAAAACAAATACGCAGTGGTCCCAGCCCCTGAAGTGTCTTGATGGGTGGTCCCTTTGGTTCAAACTCTTACAGCCTGAGGCCACTATGGGGAAAGACTGTAGTGGGGTGGGAAAGATGTTAAAGAGCTCAGGAAACTTCCATACAGTGGAGTCCAGTTCTGCCTCCATTTGCTCTGCTGGGTTCTCTGCTGGCATCTGAACAGGGATGCAGCTTTTGAACTCAATAGACCTGGACGTCCTCTTGCCAGCCGTGGCCTCACCAAGACTAGTTTGGGCTGCTGCCAGCTGTGTCCTGAGATTAACTGTTTGGGTGGTGGAGCAGTGGCTAGTGGGAAGATTGGCTGCCTCTCATCTGGCTCACCATGGAGGGATTTATGTTAACTGTGGGGTAATACTGGCTGCCATGTGCTGCTCACCAGTGGCTCCAGGGCTTGCAACCCTTGCCAAGAGGTACTCTCCTGGACCCCACCTACCAGGACTTGTAAGTAGTTGCTTCCTTTGTCGGTCACAGCTGCAACCGCAAAGCATCAGAATGGTTTGGTGACGACCATTTTTGTTTCATGTTTTAACCACAATGCAGTGAAACAAGAACTTCAAGCACATTTCATTTTGGGAAAATAAAAATTGCAGTTGCAACTGCAACAGCCAAAGAGATGGGGGTGGAGGGCTAGGGGAGTGGTACCTTCGCACAGATGTCTCCAGCGCTGTGTGTCGTGGCATTTTATACTGTATTGTATTTTTATGTCATGAACTGCCTTGAGATCTGCGGATGAAGGGTGGTGTACAAATTTAATACATTAGTGCAATGTGACCAACTTAGTACCACCAAGGGGGCAGTATGACCAGGATGTTCCAGTGCTGACACAGACTCTGTTAACATGCCCACCCAAGCAGCTGATCACTGTAGCAGATATTTGGTGAAAATGAACAGTAATTAATACCCTGGTTTGTCAGGATTAAAGGTCACAATAGACCCTGTGATATATGTGAGTGCCTCTTTAAGAAGCCCACATCCTGTCCCTTTTGATTCTCCCTGAATGTATCTCTCACCATTTGACTCTCTCTGTCAGCCACGTTCTAAGCTAGGCTATGTTATAGTTGGAATAAAGGATGCTGTTTTATGAAGGCCTTGGTGCCTCTGCCAGATTCCTGGCTCTGAGAATTTACTTTCTTTCTCACCAAGCTAGCAGCAGCCAAAACCGAAAGGCTGTAAGCCCCTACGGGCTGAAGGAAGGCAAGAGCTATGCTTAGCAGACAGCCCTGGTGAAACTGATGAAGGTGTGTGCAAAAACTTTCTACGCACATGCCAGTTCCCAGTCTGAAATATTCAAAACTGCTATTATGCTCTATTGTATTGGATCTATTTCTCTATTGAAAAAAAAATCCCCAGTCTCATTGCTAGGGGCCATCGGCCATCTTAGAAAGAGGGAGGGGTTCTAGTTTCATAGGGGCATGAGAAATTTCCCTGGTATTTTCAGATGGGTGAGTTGTTGCTTCTAAGATTGCTGCCCCCTCTATATATATATCTCCTTAGAGAGTAGACGAGAGGAAGGCAGGACACAGAGCAATCAACTCTTCAAAAAACGACCTCAGGTTAGATTGAACCATTCAGAATTCTACAGTGTACAATTTTCTTTTTCTTTCTAACCCAATCAAGGCTGAATATGCCACACATTGTTTCCCATTTCCCCAGAGAACACAGAAGCATCTTAAAATGTGCTCCCCCCACCCCCAATCCCATATTAACCAGAACTCCGTTTCTAAAAAGGCAATCAGTATGTTGAGATTCAGGCTGATCCTGTGCATATTTGTCTGCGACCAAGCCCAACTGATCATGCACAGGATTTAACCTGGTTTGGGGGCATATCTCATAACTTTACACTTTGATGTCGTAGCTAAGAGGGGTCAGTGCTGTCTGAACCCGTTAGTAGTCCAAAACATCTGGAGGGCACTGGGTTGGCAAAAGGTTGGCACACTGGAAACCCTCCAGGAGATGAACATTTTAAGCAACCAGAATAGCCACTCATAGATTAAAAATAGGCAGTGATATGAGGACATCTGAAGCGTATATGATTGTAAGGCAAAGAGGAGTTAAAAATATGATCCAATGTTTCCAAAGTTCTTGGAGATGTTTAATGTCAATGCATGTTTTATGTCAATCAAACACATAAAACACTGTCATGGTAACTGCCTATGCCATTAAGATGCACTTTTAAATCTCTAAAAGCAAGGCACTGTAATTATGTATAATAAAACTTTCAGAGTCCCTGGAGTGCTTCCCCTGTTTTTAAGATACCCAAGGTAGGTGAGGTAAAAGAAAAACTTCGAACATTCTGAGTGCAGAAAAAATGTAAGAGCTGTCCAATTGTACCTACAGAATCTCTCTCGCTTTGATTTATTGACTTTAATAACTGTGGGGTCTTGTCAGTTTTTTGGCTCCAAGAACTGAACGTTGAGATTGCAAGAGGGGTTTCCCCCCCTCCCCCAAAAAGGAGAACTGATCTCTGCTTGTGTCGGTAATTTGGGAAAGTCAAAAAAGTTCAGTTGTATTTGACTATGATCTAATTTTCTAGCAATGGTTTTAAATTAAAATGTTCTCCTTTTAACTTACATGGTTTTGTTCATGGAATCCCTTGGGTGACATCAATAGCTTGAATTTTTTATTTAAAAAAATGGAAGACTTCTAGAAAAGCAGCTTGAATTCCTCCCAACAAAGTTTAAAAAAAAAAAATCAACATTATTTTCAAGAGGAAATAGTTCTTTATACAACTTCCAGGCTAAGAACTAGGAACCTGCGGGCCTCCAGAAGTTGTTGTACTACAATTCCAATCATTAGTTACCATTGGCCATGCTGCTTGGGCTTGATGGGTGTTGGAGTTGAACAACAACCGGAGGGAGTTTTACAACATACAGGGCTCGCCTTGATACTCCAGATGAGTTCATATAAGTGCTAAGAAAAGAATGGGTTTTTTTATTTTACATCTCAAGTAATTACTAGTACATTTACCCTAAATATAAGACACTCAATTTGTGAGCTCATAAGCCAAACTGATCTTATGTTTTATTGTGGCAAAAGGTAATGATGCTACTGGAAAAGGTTTGGTCCCCTGTTACTGTTTTGCAGGTGGGATTCAACTGCATTCTGGCAAGTTCAGGCTGCATAATTCAATTACATCAGGATGAATGGTCAATGTACCTATAATCTGGAAACGACTCCAGTGAATTGGTCCATTTTCCTGGTTAGACTGAAAGATGTACTGGATATCAACAGTCACATTTACTTTTAGGGTTGATTGGGTCAAAACAATAACATTTGCAGTAGCAGCAACTCCTAGTAACTGAAGGCTCCCTTTAAATGTTTGAAGTGTTGCTTGAACTCTAAGATGATTCAGCTGTGGGGGGCAGTATGTTACAGAAGGAAGCTGGTAAAAGCTGAAAGCCAATGTAGCATAGTGGTTAGAGTGTTGGGCTAGGATCTGGGAGACTAGAGTTCAACTCCTGACTCATGTATGAAGTCCACTGGGTGACCTTGCGTCACTCACTGTCTCTCAGCCTAACCTACATCACAGGGTTGTTGTGTGGATAAGATGGAGAGGGGAGAAAGCCTGTATGTCACCTTGAAGTCCTTGGAAGAAAGGTGAGATATACATGTAATAAATAATGACCGCTCCACACATCAAATGGAGGGCGTACTTTGTGTGGAGCACCCCTGATCCTACATGACTCCTAGCAGTATTGCCTGGCATCGCCCCCCCCCCAGGCTGGATACCTGGAGGTTCCCGCCCAACCTCGGGCAGTCAACCAATCCTGGCGGGGAGGCGTTGCCAGGGGAGTTGGCCAGGTAGGAGGTGGGACTTCCCTACCCACACAATAGAGGGTGGAAATTACCTGGGGGATCACAGTCGGCTCCAGAGCTTCTCCCATGTGTCACGCATGTATTTAGTTAACCTTTCCCCCCCTATGCTTGTACGTGATACTTAAAAAGAGCACCTCCACTTTGTTGCATGTAAAACAGCAGGACCAGGTAGCAGGACCAAGAAATAACCAGAAGGCTTTTGCCTCCAAGGGGGAAAGCATGCCAGGAACTGCCAGGAAGCCACTATCTTTGAGAATTAAGAGACCCACAGCAAGTTTCACTTGCATACATCTGACCATTTGGGAGAGGCTTTATG
Organism: Lacerta agilis; assembly: GCF_009819535.1. Taxonomy (NCBI): domain Eukaryota; kingdom Metazoa; phylum Chordata; class Lepidosauria; order Squamata; family Lacertidae; genus Lacerta; species Lacerta agilis. Next base: position 39,212,487 of record NC_046314.1, on the reverse strand, counting down.
GTGGTATCCATGTTGCATATTAATTTTGATGGGGCTCCACATCTTATTATGCTCATCATTTGCTAGTTGTTTTCTAGGCTTTCCCCCACAAATTTCTATAAGAGAGCCATCTTTACATTGGACATAACAAAAAAATAGTGAATGAGTCTTGGCTGACCTTATAACATGCCTGATTTCTAGTCCAAAGGAAGCCTAACAATGAGGTGAGTCTGAGCTTGTGCACACATCGGCTACACTCCAGCACAGAGTCAAGCTCCCCTCTTTTGGGGGGGGGGAGGCTAAGTGCAGTTAACAACATGTTGGATTGTGATCCTTATGCTTTAAGTGGTTGCTGCACCAAGAGACGGTGGCTTCCCTTACTTATAAAGGGATGTGTCTCTGTCACACACTTGCAATAAGTGGCCACTTATTGAGTTCTGAATGCCTGTGCGGGAAGTTTTTCCAGTCTGCATCCATCATGAGAAAGGTGAAATTCAGTGTGAGAACAATAGGGAAATTACCATGCGCGTTTCTACTCACTGATGAGAAACCCCCACAAACATGGACTATCAGATTGTGGTCAGTGGCGAGGGTTAATTCGCCAGCAACAAGTGAGTGACAGATGGTAATTACACCAGAACAAAATATGCATCACCACTCCCCTGTATTTTGAAAGGTGGGGGTGAGGGTGGTGGAGGGATTCGGAGCGCAAAGCATCATCTTCTATGTTTTGCTTTTTTTGTGAGGATTCCATTAGAACAGCGCAACAACCAGAACATCTAATGTGGGTTTCCAAAGGCAATAAATCTGACATTACACCTGTTAACTGACAGCCTGATCTGCTCTTCCCTCTAGCACACTACTTCAAACTTGACAACAGCACCAATTTTGCATCAGCCTTGGCTTTGGCATTTTTGAAACCATTCGCTTTGTACAATTCAAGTATGATGATGCATCATAAATATATTTAGAGGGGCTTAACGATTATCTGGAAACAAATATATGTAGACTCAGCGTGCCTTTTACTTCACCCAGATTTTTACAGCACAAACGAGCAGCTTGCTCTTAAACACACTGTTGTGACAAACTTGAGAAGCCAGCTTCCTTAGTGTGTTTGCAGTAAATAAATGTGAATGTTTGCAAGGGAAAATGGCGTCGGCAATATCTAGCGATATAGCTACTGTCCCTTACCACCATTGGGGCTGTGCACTTTGAACAATCTGATTGATATACTTTTCCCAGTTTCTCTGCTCAGTTATGTTTTTCTGTTGCTGGTTACCCTTACAAAAATGGTACCATAGCAAGCCAGTGCCCCCTTTCCAGGTGTGCGGGTCTTTTGAAAATGCTGGCGGAGGTATAGTAGGAATAGGAATTCATAATGTCTGCTGGGGACTTCTTCTATTTGCAAAGATGCAAGGTATTTGGACAGTGCAGTGTTTAAAGCATCTGCTGTGTAAGTAACCGTGTTTTCTGGCAAACTTGTTTGTGCATGCATTTGTAAATGATACACTGGGAAAAGCTGCTTCCCGCTGAAAGTTCAAGGTACAACTCGCCATGCTGTTGGGCCTGCTCATTTTCCTGGTCTCCTTGTTCTTCCCCAGCCACTCCAAGTTTATTTGCACTATGTGGTAATCTAAATTCCTCATGAACACCTTCCATCACCTGCTCACTGATCCGTGTCCTGTTCTTTTGGTGGAATCATATTTTCGTACCCCCTTGCCTTCCTGCTTCCCTTTGCTGGACCTTGTGCTGGTTGCCATCCAATGACCTCTGTCCCAAATGACTATCATTCATGATTGCCCTAAAATAAAAAATACAATGTACCTATAGTGTTAAAGCAAATAAGCCACATGTCATGTTAGGAAATATGTGAAGCTAAAAACCAGTAGACCAGAAAGCCCCCTTCCACTCTGATTATCTTATGATTCATATTTGAATATTTCTTTCCTCAAAGGTGAGAACTCAGTCAGATCGAGCCTGTGTGGCCCTTTCCCACCAGTCCAGAGTGACCAATAATTAATTTATGCTGAATGTAATTACTCCCTTGTTAACGGTAGTTTTTCTGCACTTTCTCTCAGTTGGCTCTGGAGACGAACATGTTGAGTGTGATGTATGACTCCTGGCACAGAATGAAAACCTTCGGCCTGTGAAAAGACAGAGATAAAGTGAAGTTGTTCCATTACTTGCTAATGAATTTATGGGCTCACCACTCTTATCTGAAGTGCAGCGCAGGAAAAAAAAAATTCTTTGGGGCTATTAGCGAAGTCTTGAGATGAAGATACTAAAGCTTAGATTTATCTACTACCACCCCTTCAGCCCTCCTGTCACTTCAGTGTGCACTTCAAAACAGCAATAACAAACCCATGTCTATGAAGGAAGAGAGAGGCAGCCATTCCCTAGTAGACTGTGTTTTTAGCCAAATATGGAAAAGCAAGAAGCTGTTTTCTAGTCAATCATTCCTGAACCGTGGAAATAGCTGTATAAGCTGAAGACCAGGAGAACCTTTGCATAATAACGGGTTGGCAAATTAGCACCAAATAACGGCGAGTCTTAGTGTAAAGAACATTTTACTAGATGACTATGATGTCTGTTATATTTTATCAACAATATCAAAAGCAACATGATGACTCACATTTTGCAACACAGTTTTTTTTTGTTTACTCACTGTTATATTTTAGGTCACCCTAGAAGACTTTTATACATGTGATTTGGGTCATAGCCATGGGTGGGGAAACTGTGTGTGTGTGTGTGTGTGTGTGTGCGCGCGCGCACGCACACTTTACTCTCTTAAGGATATTCCAAGGATATTCTAAATTTTCAGATTTTTTTTCAAACACACACATTTGTAGCAATGACTGTACAAGCAGTATTTGCTTAGTAAGAAGTAAATCTGATTCTACAGTGTTCTGGCCAATGGAAAAACTGAGTACACTAGGCATTTAAGTTTAAACATTATAAAAAATTAACTTCATTAATATCTAATATAATGAAACCATTTCAACACATTAGGCTGCTTTTATTTAAGTTCTGGCTAGTCTTCATTAATTCCACTCATTCACATACACCACAAAACTTCCGACTACAACATAAGGCACATGTTTTGATGGGGGTGGAAATGATATTGGTTTCTTGGTCAGCCATGACACTGGTTTGTGTTTGCCTCCCCTCACTCTAGTGATGAATACTGAGCACAGAAAAGAAACTGCACCACCTTATAATAGAAATAGACTTTAACACAGAAAAAGGTGAAATCTCATGACTCTGGTAGAAACTCGTGGCGATAGGGTAGCATTGTGATCCTAATATTTATCTGTGCAGACACCAAGGGTACTATTGGGGCGAAATGTTGCCTTCCCCACAATTTGGCAGACTTGTGGCTGTTCCTGAGGAGACCCTATGTTTTTGGGGAAACAACTGGTTCTATACGCCATGTGCGCCTTGTAACAAACAATTAAAAGTAGCTTTGTACTAAATATTTATCTATACCATAAACACAAATTCTTCTTGTGACATCTCCATTCACACCATCGCTAAGGTTATGTTCAGGTATGGAGAGGTAATCACAACAGATGTTCTTAAAATAAAACACAGCATAGTTCCAGTTAATATTGATGTATCCAAGAGCAGGCTTTTAAAATTTGCTGCCAAACTCCCCATCGTTGCTGAAATTCCTCCTCCCCACACACTCCTTCCATTTTGGAAGTTGCAATGGAATGGAATTCCAGTTGAGCTTGCTTAGGGTAACATCAAACATGTGTGCTTAATTCAGTTTTTACATTACTGCTTAGATCATCACGGTCTATAATTTACATTGGTGGTAAATTATGAGCCCTAGATTTTGGAAGACCCCAATGAACACTTCTGGACTGAATCATGGCTATTTTATTTGAACAACTGCTCCTGCTTTGGGAGTAACATTGTGTATGAACAACTATTTGTAGTCGTCAAGGATTCTTTGGGCCCTAACAGGATGATAAAATGATGAAGCAATTCCTGGAAACAGCAAACATTGCAGCCCATCCATCCAGGATAATTAAAGCTTTCAGACTTGTCAGTTTTCTTTTGGAGTCAGATGTCGTTAAGCTATGTGCTTATTATTTAAGTTGTTAAAATAAGATGCATGTTTTTGTTTAGCAGCAACAGAATTGTTTTTGTTCTCGGGAAAAGACAAGTTGTTAATTTTTGTAATTTATTGCATACAGTTCACAGAATATTATGAACAGATTCATGGACGAGTTCAATATAACCAGTAAGCATTTATTCATCCAAATGATTAGGGTATACTTTAGACTGGTTTAATAACCATTTGCTGCCCACAGTGAACCCTGGGAATTGTGGATTAGTGAAGAGAGCTAGGGATCAGTACCTCACTAAATTGAAATCCAAGGCTTCTTTGGCCTTCAACTGCTTCTGTATTGCAACCATTCTAATTACTTGATTATTTTGGCATTGCAGACTCTCCAAGTGTTGCTATTTTCCAGGGACATCTCTGATTTACAGAAGCCATCCCAGTTTCTGATTTGATTTAGCCCCACGGAACGTAAGTTCCCAATAAGCATGCTTAGGCTTCACATCACTGTGAATTCAGAAGTTGTCAGCCAACCTTCTGGCTTTTCTAACTCAGCCAGGAGCAGAAATAATTGGAGAACTCTCAATGAGTCAGTTTTTGAAGTACCATATTCCCAATCCTAATTTTTCAAGAATGAGTCATTTCATTTTTCAGCCACGAGTAAAACTAGAAGGGTGTCAAGAATGTGTTATGTTGGGATTATTTTAGAAAGATAAATGAAGACCTTATAAACGGGATATACAGATTAAAGGGAGATTGGAGAAATGAGGTGATTTAATGTAGACCATGATGTAGTGAGTTTTTATTGGATTTTATTAATTCAGTGCTACATAACATAATCGTTGCAACGTTCTGCAGAAATGATGGATTATCTGAGGCATTACATTTATATCACGTTCACTGCATATAATTCTGCATCATGTGGACAAAAAATACATGGAGATCATTTGTGCTGAGGGCTTTAAAAATGTTGAGTAATAATAGTGTTTTAGCTCTACTGAATAATACATATTCTAAAGTTCCGAGCTGTTGCTGGTTCAAAGTACCGTCCTTAGAATCTTACTGTAGAAAAGCCAGATTTATAGAAAGATAATTGTGCTGTACATAGGAAGCGTGCCAACATGGTTTGTCAGCTTTATGAAGAGGTTTTACACTGACAGCAGATGCAACTTTAATCAGCCTTGCTTTCAGTTTTCAGACTCTCAAATCATTGCAAATCTCCAAAATGATATTGGCAAGTCTCCTTTTGTCCCACAGATACCTTTAAATATTTGTACAGATATAAAAATATGTGCACTGTACCACAGAAGCCAATTCCTAGGGGCCAAGGTCCCTTCGCCCCACTCCCATTAAAATATTGGGGGCACGCCCCCAAATTGATGGGCATTGCCATTCAAATGGTATGGGTGAGCCCTGTCATGTGATTGTTTATGTGGGGTGGGGCTTACCTGCCCCCTCAATATTTTATTCAAGTTGGTCCCCCTGCACTGTACGTATATGTGGCGTCCTTTTAAGTACAATTAAAGTCCCGGTATATGGATGGTACCTAGTGCCAAGCTAGTGAACTTCTGCTTGCACAACAGGACTTCCCTTACCTATTTTCCCCCCACCCCCTGCAATGCCCTGTGCGCCCCCAAAATCTGCTCTGCATAATCTGGGCATTTGGAGTGGGGGTACAGAGGAGTGGAGAGGAAGGGAAAGCCCCATTGTACAAGCAGAAATGCATTGTGCCATTAGACACCATTGGATGTCACCTGAGATATAAACTGTTTACAAAAATGTGTATATCAGGAGAAATTCACATGAAAAGGCTGGTGAAATTTCAGGAGGATACTTTTTAAAAATAAATAAATAGATTGCTAATTGCTGTGGACATAGGGAGAACTGGAAACTGGGGAAATGTGAAACTGAGAGAAATCAAAGTTGACAGATTCATCCATCTCTAAGCAAAACTGAACACACACACAGGGGTACTTCACCATCCCATTATCTTTTCAGTCACCTATCAGCAGCAGTTGTTGGGCTGGGAGTGGTGGTGGTAAGAGGTGAAAGAGGACACCAGGAGCAGGCACTGTGGTTTCCCCCTGGCCATGGGCACCAAGACACACACATTCCCGAAGTTCAGTGCTGATCAAGAGATGGAGCTGCCTCACCCTCATTGCCTGCTACTGTATATGTATCATAGAAACTGAGGTAATTAATAAAGACTGTGGGATACCAGGCTAGGAGTCGATCATCTATATACAGATGGAAGACAGGTTTGTGGAAATGACAAAATTAAAGCCAAAACAATCTAACTCCTTGAGTTATGATAAGCACACGTGAAAAGGAAAATGAAGGGGATGTAAAAAGACACCAGAGCAAATACAGTAGTACCTTGGGTTAAGAAAGCGTGTTCTCCTTCCTAGAGAGCACGTGTTGCGGTTGGGGCCTAGCAAGACACCCTGCTGGAGTTGTGGGGCGGGATCTAATTAGCTAGCTAGGATACTGATAGGGGCTGTTGGGGTTGTTGGGGAGAATAGCATGTTGCAAAGTTTGATAGACAGCTCAGGGGTTATATATTCTGGGCGTTCGCAGCAACTGCCCCTCTTTGCTGCGTGCATCGGATCTCCCACCCGTCCCCCCCCCCCTCGGTATAGGTGTGTGCTTTGACCTTGCTATGCCTGTCATGGGGTCGTCTGCTTTGTGGCAGGGGCCTGGTAGGAATTTTCTCAATTGGCAGATTGGCTTTGGCCATTGGGTTTTGCCTACTGCGTAGCAATTAGTCACAACTGTAAGGTTGGCGGTTAGGCATTGGTTATTCAATTGGTTGGTGGAGGGGAAGTGGTTGGCCGTGCCTGCCCCTCCAATGCTGCTGCTGCGCAGGGGAATTCCGTTAAAGGAATCCAGGGGCTCTCCATGCTTGTCCGTCCCTTGGTCATGGGTTAGGGCCACGCTAGGGCCCCTGGGAACATTAAGGGAGAGGGAGGGTCTTGGCCGCCCCGTCCCCAAATCCTCTCCTCTAAGTGTTTTCCCCTTTGCTGTCTTCCACCAAGCGGTTGGAAGTCAGCCTGTCCCCTAGATGGGACTTATAGTCAAACCAATGCCTAAGCAACCACTCACATGTTGTAATTTAATAAAACAGTTGTGGCCAAAATTTTATGCCATTAACCTTAACAAAATTTCTGTGTCCGGTGTGAATCACTTGGGGGGTGGGCTTGAGGACCTCTACACGCAACTTAATTCATTCTGGAGGTCCATTCTTAACCTGGAACTGTTCTTAACCTGAGGTACCACTTTAGCTAATGGGCCTCCCACTGCCGTCGCACCGCCATCGTGTGATTTCTGTTCTCATCCTGAAGCAAAGTTCTTAACCTGAGGTACTATTTCTGGGTTAGTGGAGCCTGTAACCTGAATCGTCTGTAGCCCAAGGTACCACAGCTAAAAAAAAAAAAAAGGCCGTAGGCTGTGTGTGTGTGTGTATGCATGTGTAAAGCAACTGTTCTTGCCTTGGATAGGGAGCCCTTTATTAGATGGAAGATGAAAACCAGAATCTCCTCTGGCTTCACTTTCCCCCATTAAGGCCAATTCCAAGAAACACAGTTACTCCCACACTTAAGGGAGTCTGAGTTCTTAAGTAGTCTGAATTAAGAATGTAGATAGGCTCGCTGGAAATGCAGATTGATAGGTTTTTTATTCTGAGTGAAAAGTTTAAGAACAGGGCATTTTCTATGAGTAAGCAGGTCATTCAATCAACACTGGTGGGAGGCAATAATTGTGAGATGGGCTTGGCTGTGAGTTTAGCATTATGTCTGCCCCGTGATGCCAGGGTAGTACAAGAACACGGTGGTTCTGCCTGGATACATTCTCAGCAAAGTTGTCAGGCTGCTGAAAGCTTTGCTAACCAATCACGCTATTATTCTGTCATTCAACTTTTCTTTTTTTTGGCCTGACCTAAAGGACGTTCATTTTTGAATTAAATGCAATACCTTACATTCTTAAGCTAACTCTGAAGAAAGGCAGGATTGTCTTGTTCAAACGAGAGACATAATGTGATTAATTTTTTGTTTTTCTGGGATGTGGGTCCCCCCCCCCCGAAACAGCCACTTTATAAAGCTCCATGATTTCACTCTTTTCAGATGTAAGAAGAACAGGTTTAATTTCCCCCCAATATGCAACTATTAGCGCAAGAAAATGTATACTGGGTTTCAGTGAAACATACTTTCAAAAGTCTGGTTACCTTTAGGTTTTAACTAGCACATTTCTTTTCTGTCATGGGATATACCAAAATGATAATAACATTATTGCTGTATTGCAATATTAATATTATAGTAATTAAGATAGTATACAGAGGGATAAGATAATAGATGTTATTTCAAAATGGCGAACTGGTCACTGAATTATTCTGATTTGATCTTGTACTTTCAAATACAAAATGATTGCATTTTAATAATGTATAAACTTGTTTTTCTCTCTTTGCTCCTTGTGCATTGCATAGGATTTCAGCCCAAATATTACAAAAATAATTCCTGCTATATCCCAAATTAATTCTATCTGGTTACCAGTTTTGGATTTTTCATCACCGCCCCCAATTTCTAAGCTAATTCAACTATCTAAGCTGTAGCCGATGTTAGTCATAATCAAAGCAGAGCCATTAGTATCAATGGCTGTGACTAATTTAGGACCATTCATTTGAATGGATATTCCCTGAGTAGAACTCAGCAGGTTACAACCTTTGTGTTTAGGATTGTTCTTCTATTTGTAAAATAATTCAAAATGCAAAGGCAATTCCATTTCAAATGTCAATATTCAGGTATTGATGTGTTTTACTAATTGAATTATACCCTTACTTGTTTGTGTGTGTGTGTGTGTGTGTGTGTGTGTATGTGTGTATATATATATATATATATATATATATATATATATATATATATAAATATAAATATAATATCTTAAGTATGTACCTAACAATTTCATACCCCATAGCTCCTGGAAGCTAGATATGGGCTGTATTTACATCTGGAATCCAGATGTGGGCCTATTTGCACACAGCAATACCCCTGTGTCCTCTCCTTCACATGTGCAAACAGGGGCTTGGACCCCAGAGCAATAGATTTTAGTGCCTCAGTGTACCTGGCTTGGCATGTATCACATTGCAATCCTATGGATTTTTACTCAGAAGTACCTTTATGTTCAATGGGCCATCATCCCAGGTAAGGAAATTGTCCATAACTAAATGGAGATCATTAATGTTATTTATTATCTCGTTCAACTGTATGCATTTAGCTTTGAGCTTTCTCCTTTTTCAACATAATGTCAAACACTGCTACCTTCTAATCAACCCAGGACAGATATTAGGTATTGAAAAAAAAGTCTGCACCCATTTTCTTGGATTACAATTGAAGAAACCTCTTTGACTTGCCATTCTCTCAATGAACATATGGCTATCGGGGTGGGGTTGTTTCTGCTTGTCTATAAAGCTTAAAATGATCTTTTCTTGATGCTTATTTGGCAAATGGTTGTTGTTGTTTAGTCATTTAATCGTGTCCAACTCTTCGTGACCCCATGGACCAGAGCACGCCAGTCACTCCTGTCTTCCACTGCCTCCCGCAGTTTGGTCAGACTCATGTTGGTAGCTTCGAGAACACTGTCCAACCATCTCATCCTCTGTCGTCCCCTTCTCCTAGTGCCCTCAATCTTTCCCAACATCAGGGTTTTTTCCAGGGAGTCTTTTCTTCTCATGAGGTGGCCAAAGTATTGGAGCCTCAGCTTCAGGATATGTCCTTCCAGTGAGCACTCAGGGTTGATTTCCTTCAGAATGAATAGGTTTGATCTTCTTGCAGTCCATGGGACTCTCAAGAGTCTCCTCCAGCACCATGGTACTATTAAATTATTATCATTATCAAATAAGTTGGTTCAACTTTAAACAGATATCTGTGAAAAATAAGTAACACTTCTTCAGAAGTATCTATCCACCCCAGACTTCAAACATATTGTTGTTGTTGTTGTTGTTGTTGTTGTTGTTGTTGTTATAGTTATTGTTATTATTTAATCAAGCAATCAATGAGATTTGTATACTGCCCTTCATCCAAAGATCACATGGTGGTTCACAACATAAAACTACAAAATGAGAACACAAAATACATAACAAAACAAAAACAAAAACAAGCCAATAATCCCCTATCCACAACACATTTAAAAGGCCATAGAATGTTAAATCAGTCAAAGGCCTGGTTATAGAGAAATGTTTTCACCTGCTACCTAAAGAAATGCAATGAAGTTGCCAGGCTAGCCTCCCAGGTGGGGAACAACTGCAAAAAAGAAGACCCATTCTTGTGTTGCTGTCCTCCAAGCCTCTCATTGAGGGGAAACACAACGAAGAACCTCAGGTGATACAATGTCCCATTTATCTGGATGATCTGACAATCCAAGTACTGTACAATACTATGTCTCCTTGTTTCTGTTTAAGCAGAAATCCTAATTAACCAATCTTGTAAATATCTGAACATTTAAGGAATTGTCTCTGGAACATTTGCGTTAATGAGGTATTATAACTTTCCAGTTTTGCTTCTCATTATTTCACATGCAGTAATTCCACCCCCACTCAGATATTCTGGATCATGGCTTATTTTCCTCAGGTGCCATGTCAAGACCCTCTGGTAAACACTGAGAAAATTATTAGGGATGTTTAACATCTTACTATATCAAGGAAGGAAAAAAATTCATTATCTTTCAACATTTTTTTAAAACTAGAAGTCTCTAATCTTTCCTAAGAGATGGACCCACCAATCAAAACCCACACCCATCCTCAGCACTCTTTACCTTGACAAGCCTTTTACTTAAGTTTAAAATAAACTGCCCTTATAGATTTATTGTCCTAAAAGTCCCTGTCGCCAGTCAAAATAACGCTATCACTTCTGAAAATATTTTCATTTTCTGGCGTGTACAGAGGTGCCATAAAATGGTGCTGACAACTCCATCTCTCATGTTCTACAAATCTTATCAAGATGCATCATCAAAAAGCCACACAGGGTATATCCGGCCTCTGACAAACCTGAAGCATGGCCTGCCAGCGAAACAGATAAGGTCTGAAAAGTTGGCCAGTGAAAAGGTGATAACAGTAACAAGGATTGAATGCATGTACAATGTCACCTTCAGACAGCAGCAGGTTTCACCAGAGCCACTATGTTTCACCTTAACTGGTAAGCTTGCCGAATGTGCCTAGGAGCATTTAAGTAGCCATCTACATACTTTTGTCTTGGTATTGGGAGGGAGGGAGGACAGCACTGTGGAATTAAAGAGCTTCACCATAATTAGAAAATCAAACCAAATGGCAAAATGGTTTAGTATGGCAGAATACATGCATCTCCTCCCTGAGGGGAGTCTATTTCCAAATTTCCCGCCAAAATGCCCATCCTAACAGGATATCTTATAATCAGAAAAAATTAAAATCGTGACACAGCCTATGCACATCAGACCTTAATTGTTATAGATCCGTGTTTTTATCGTTAAACAAATACACTATTAAATAATCATTTTAAAAAGATGTTAACGTGTAAAAAATATTGCTTTAAGAATCTGTTACTTAAGACTAAATTTAAAATTCTTAATGGCACTTTTCTCATGCCATCCGTTTTCAAACAAACCTCCCGTTTTACGGCTATCATAAGAGATTACGTTCCCTTATAGTTGCAGTATTTCTTGTATAATGATTTACTTTCAAGGGTTCCACCATGATAGCTCTCCAACTTTGTTCCTTCCTGTATATCACTGTTCAGGGTCAAAAACTGGAGAAAGGGCTAGTCCCAGAGGCCTAACATATTTCACCAATGGAGACTCTGGCTTTTCACTTCTCCTTCTCTCCTCATCACTTTATGTTTAAAGAATAACAGATGTGGAAACATTTAAGGGAGGGGGAGAGGGAAAAAAAAGAACTAATTGAATTTCACATAACACAATTTAGCATTGTTTGAGGAAGTACCTAAATCAACAGCACATTTTCTGAAAGGCCAAGCTGCTGCCTAATTAGAACACCAAACGTGTGACTAATTGGCCACACTTCCACCAAAGGCTCTGTCGCAGATGAGCTGTTGCTTATTCATCTCAACTAAACTTGGTCCAGTGGTTTGGCTGTAAGGTAACTGTGGCTTTTTCAATGAGCAATGCCAAACATAACCTGGGGGGCGGTGGAAATGATGGAGGGCGCGGGACAGAGGAAAAAACCTCAGCCATAGCAAGAGAGCAAATCTGTGTAAGAAGCAGAAGAGTAATCGCAACGGTTACACTTTGGCAACACCCCAAGGATTACCAGGAGATTAGCAGCACATAAATTATTTGATTCTAGGTACTCTGTAATTGGGATACTTAAATAGCCTGCTGTTTGTCAAGCCTAACTCCATTGTCTTCTTTTTTTAAAGTCTAGCTTCTAATTAAAAAGTAACCTGGAAGGATCCATTTTTCCTAGCACTTCCCACAGGCAGATCTGCTTTTTACACGTCACGGGATGTTACACCCACAGCCATCCTTTACAAGAATTAAAAATAAAATAGTATGGCGTGCATATTGGAGGAAAAGAACAGCAGCATGCCACATTCTTAATATCCGTCTGGAATGGGGATGATGCCTTGGAAAATTTATACAGTATTCTTGCAGAAAGCCCACAAACAGCTTTATTGAAGCTCTGGATGGTTTTGTTTTGAGGAATTATCAGTTTGAAACAAAGTTCGGTTGGAAGAGGCTGAAAGAGTCGAGAGGTAACATTAGATGGCTTCGTGAATACCTGCTAATAATCCCAATTTGTGTGGGATTGTCCACAGCCCAGAGCTGAGAAATTCTAGGGCTGGCCTACATCCCAAGAATGTTGGCACCACTCAACTGATGCAACCTCCCATATGTTTCTGGCGACCAGCTCTGGGGCTTGTTTATAGCTGTTACTCAGGCAAACGACTAACAACTCAGACATCTGTTTTGAGCCAATAGTCACAAGGCTCTTGCAGCCCTGTAATTGCTCTATTCTGACTGCATTTGCTTCTCTGATCGGGGGCAGGAAGGAGGAATGTTGAGATGATGCTCTCTAAGTAATAATAGGAGTTCAGATGCATGCACTGTTTTGCCAATTTAACTACTACTGATCTTGCATAGTGGGATCAATTGAAGTCAGGGGAAAGATCTGAGACAGCCCTGGTATACAAGACGTTTCCTTGGTGGCCCACAATACACATATATCACTCACTGGCTTGTCCAACTGGCATCCTAATCACAAGTTGCTAAACAAGCAGTAGCGTGCCAAATGTGTGGCTAACTAATTGGCCACACTTATGCTAGGAAGATGCGGTAAGGAACTGCTCAAGCTGCTGCTACCTAGTTTGGTCTGCTAAATTCACAGGCTGTCCTCAAGCTGCTTCTCATACATCCTGCCCCCCCCCCTCTTCTTTGTACACCCACTCTATGGCAAGAACACGAAGAAAGGATAATTAAAGCATGTGGAAAAGAACCATGTTTGAAGTATTGCATGGTCACAATACTTCCTGTCAGTGCTATTTTTCTAGAAAAAGCCGTGCCGGAACTCACCACGAACACCTCTCTCATTCTCTTAGAATGGCAATGGTGCCCACCTGAGAGGTGCTGGAACTGAGTTCTGGTGATTTTCAGCTGGGGAAAAAAAAGCCCTGCTTCCTGTGGGAAAAATTGGCTGCATAGGAGGGTATTATGTATGATAGCTACAATGCTGTATCAATGCAGCTTTGATCAATCGTGGTTCTCTTGTAAGCACCAGATGGACAATGGATTTTATGCCAGATTCTCAGCGGCACTCTGCTCAAGAACACATTTAAGAGCGGGTGTTCAGAATAGCTAGTTGTTTGCTTGGAAGCTTGTTCCATTGAGATAATTGGACTTTATCCCAAACAACGATGTGAAGGATCACAGTCTGAGGTTTTGTTTTGGCACTATTGTGCTCTGGTGTATGTTTGACACTTTTAAGGTCCCTCACCCTCCCAAATGTTCAAAGACCATTAACTTTATTTTCAATGAGACTTTGAGATTGTCTTGCTGCTGTTCGGTTTTTTATTGATAATTTGGATTGATTTTATCTGTTTTTACATATTTTAAACTTTTGGTTTTTTTTATACACCGCACTGGATTTAAAAAAAAGAAATGGAAAGTGGTGTAGACAAATTTAAAATAAATGAGAAATAAATCAGTGTGTTGGTGTACAAAACTGACAAATTCTGCCTGTGACAAATTAGTTCGTTGACCATTTAAATCAGTTCTCAGTGTATAGCTGGTCTGCAATGTCTACATCACATATGAGAATCAACAGAAGGTAGGTGCTTGTTTTTCCATCATTGTTCATATAAGTTTCTACATGTTACCATAGACTTTTAAGCCACATGAGAAGAGACTATCTGGAAATGGGATAATCACTTGTGGTCAAGGACAAGCTCCTTGCTCCTGACCTATTGTGGTGCCTTTGATGAGAAGGACTTTGCATGACAGCAGTGGCATAGCTAGCCATGTGGGCACCTAGGGCGGCATGTGTGCCCTGCGAGCTGCCCATGGGGTGGGACAAGCTGCCCACAGGGCAGGGCAGGGTGCATTGCCGGAATCCCAGCACCCAAGCTGCCACATTCCACTTGGTCGCCCTGCAGGCCCATGTTGCTTTTTCGAGCAGTGTAGAGCCTACAAGGAGTCTGCTCACCTCCTCCCCCTCAGTTGGAGAGCAGCTGAGGGAGAGGTGGCAGGCAGAGATTAGCCCCACACTTCTTTCAGGAGGGCATGGTGCCTGCAGGTGCCTGAGCCACCGCATCACTCCCAGGGGAGACCCCATGGCTCAGGCATACTGTGGGCCAATGTGGGACAGTTGCGTCCTTCTCAGTTGTCTTTTGGCAGCTGGGGGTGGGAGACACACAGCAGCTCAGTGCCCTGCAAGCACAGCCCCAGTCTGCACTGAAGCAATGGCCATCAGTTGTGAAGCACACTTCCGCCCACAGACAAGCCACAGCTGTCTAGTGCCATGTCCTCTTCGCTCTTTCTGAACGCCATGGCCTCTCTCTCTAACCTTCTGCTCTCTCAGTGGTCTGCTGTGCCCTGTCTGTGACCCTTGCCTCCTTTGCAGAACTAAGAAAGGGGAGATGTAGGTATGACCCTCGCCTGACCTGGATAGGCCACAGCCTGTCCAGTGCGTCACACTCATGTCTCTAACCTTTACCGCCTTTTGCAGAGGCATGGCTCACTTTCCACTGGGTAGGAACATGACGTGGTGGAGCAGGTCTCACAAATATCAGAGGAAACATATGTGTTGGCTCATGATGTAAACTTGCTAAAGGTCAAACTGTTCCTAAATGTGTGCATATTCTTGCTAATAAAAAGAGCATCTGCCGAGCTAGAAATCAGCTTGCTCCAGCATAGCTCACCTGCACCAACTCCTAAGCGTGGTCTTCACTTCACTGTACTACTTTCAGAAGTGGTGCAACAGGCTATGGTGCACCTGGATTTGGGCATCACCTTGGGCTCCGCCATGCCGCCCCCAAGATAAGTGCCACCCAGTGTGCCCCACCTTCCCCACCACCCCTAGCTACATGACTGCAGGACAGGAAGAGACAATACATGCAGTCATTGTTAAGGTGTGCCTGTGGTGCCCAGGCGGTGGCATGCAGTGAATTTTTTCATAGGGGAACAGTTAGGGCCAGAGGTGCCATCTTGTGAGGGTGATGGGAGCGGGCATGATGTCGTGTGTGTGAGCATCACTCCTTCCTCCCTAAAGAAGCTTCCTGGGCTTTGGGAAGGAGGCTGCAGGGGAACATTTAGGAAACTAGCCTAGTCCCCCTAGTCCACCAACCACATGCCACTGGGCCCAGGAGAGCTGCACAGGTGCTGCAGCCTGAATAAATAGGTGTCATGGTGATTCAGGGGCTCCCAGTCATTGCAAGAGGGGGGTGAATCCTGAGATCTCCAAATCTCAAGAGATTCTGATGTACATTTTGGGACAGGCTAATGTAAGTTTTCACGCCACATGGATCAGCCTCAGGTAGTGCAATCTACTCATACTTCCTTAGTGTCAAGTCATCCCAGTCTGTAGCTGAGAAAGGGGTTGTTGTTTTTCATGTCCATTCTGATTGGACAAAGATGAGCATTTCTCTCCATGTCCCCCTTTCCTTGGGTTATCCATTTTAGGATGGAATAAGGCAGGCTTTGTTCAAGGCGCTCACAACTGGACAGCAGGTGGAATAGGGAGGGTGGCTGTAGCATAGGCAACCAGGCCAGTTCCTCAGGCTGAAAAGAACATAGACAGCTTGCCATCTGCTTCCCCATTTATCTGTCTATTGGTGTAAATTAAGTTGCCTATATGTAATCATATACAAATTGTGACCTGTTATATTCCAAGACTGTTGTCCATCTCTTCCTTAACAACTACAGCTGTTCCTTTCCTTCCTTTTGCCAGTGTAGTGTAGTGGTTAAGAGTGGTAGACTCGTAATCTGGTGAACTGGGTTCGCGTCTCCACTCCTCCACATGCAGCTGCTGGGTGACCTTGGGCGAGTCACACTTCTCTGAAGTCTCTCAGCCCCACTCACCTCACGGAGTGTTTGTTGTGGGGGAGGAAGAGAAAGGAGAGTGTTAGCCTCATTGAGACTCCTTCAGGGAGTGATAAAGCAGGATATGAAATCCAAACTCTTCTTCCTTACCGTCTTCCCTTTTTATAAATATATTTATTAGATTCTTTTTTTGGTATAATTTTTTTTGAAGATTTTCTGCTTACATTTTTACACTCATATCAACACAACAAAACATTTAGCTTTTGGGGGTTCTCAACCCCCGGACCTCCCCCCTCCCCCGGTTTCCCATCATTACCTACTATCTTTTCTGCATCATTATTTCTTTATTTAATTTACTCATTTCCCTTGTTTCAAAATTTACCTTAATTATATTACTAGTGCTATTGTAAGCCTGCTAATGTTTTTAAATGTTTATAGCACCCCTTGAAATATTCTACAAAATTTATCCATTCATTTTTAAATCTTTTGTCTTCCTGGTGTCTGATCTTCCCTGTCATTGTCGCCATTTTGGCATAGTCTTTCGATGGGGTTCTTTCTTCCTTCCATCCTTGGGTGTACAACAGTTTGGCCACTGTTGTTGCATACATAAATACAGTCATACCTCGTGCTATGGCCACTGCGGGTTGCGTTCGGCACGGGTTACGAACGCGCCGAACCCAGAGTACTGGAATGGGTTACTTCCAGGTTCGGCGGTTCGTGCATGCGCAGATGCGTGAAATGACGTCACGCACATGCGCAGAAGCGCCAAATTGCATCGCGCACATGCGACACTTCATGATGCATTCTGCTCATGGTGCGAATGGGGCTCTGGAACAGATCTTTTGGGATTTCTTCTCCTATTAGAAGAAAAGTCTATGTTTTTTTATATATATATACTAAAAGTCATTTTAAACATTTTCTTTAATTCATTGTATATCATTTCCTAGTATGTTTTTGCAATTTTACAGGTCTGCCATATATGGAAAAATGTACCCTCATTATCTTTGCATTTCCAACATATATTCAACATTTTATATATTAGATTCTGTATATACTGAATATTTTGTAATAGTAATATCACATAGCTTATAGTTGATTTTTAAAACCCTTTCCTTGTTTCTATATTGCAGGTTTGTAAATGCTCACATTTCTGCAATCCTGTCTTTAGTCTCCTGAGAGAAAGCCCCATTGAACTCAGTAGGACTTCTGAATATATATGTACATTTCTTCCCTGTTACCTATGATGTGGGTTCTCTGTTTTAAACTGTTTTAATATGCATTTTCCCCCAAACTAATTTTAAGTTTCTTTTAATGTTAGCAATATACAAATATTATTAAGTAAATAAAATTAATGCAATGAATACGATTGGGCTGTTAGTCACCTATGGCAAGCAAGAATTAGCTGCAGGTGACCAGGCAAGGAAATGGTTGTAATTTGGAGCAGGGTTCATTCTTCTTTCCTGTTAAGCAACCGACGTGACACAAAACATGGCAAAGGGAAATCAGAGGGAAAGCCCTCAAAATCCACCGTATACTGACTACACGAGAAATTCACATTACAGAAGGGGGCAGGGAAATGTGCAACGTAAGCACAGCCAACCAATCACATGCCTGGTCTGAGGTAAGATAAACTGCAGTGCAGACATGCCCTAAGCCTCAAAACCAACCCAGACAGCCAAGCACACTGGCTCCTGTCTGAGCCCCATTAAAATAAATATGATTCACTCATGAGCGAATGAGTAACATGGGAGGAAAAATGTTGATTCAGTGCAGACTCCGGCAGTACAAGGAACGGTGCCTGACGAACTCTTTCCTCTCACGCTGCTTGCTGATGGCTGAAAATGACAAACACGGTGGATGGATTTATTGCCCTTTAATTTCAATTTCTGATTGTATGTAAAAGCAACATAATATGCTGCTGGGTCCCTTATGGTTCTAATCTCTGCATTACTGCATAGTAACCTGTTGACCCTGTAATGGCTACAGCACTTACAGCCTTGACGGAGAGCTTGGGCCAGTGGAGCATTCGAAGGATCAGGCAGTGTCTTAATAACATGAACAGGTGCCTGCCCAACCATAACTGCAGCATTCTGAAATGCTGCCAGCTAGCAGCCGCTTAACCAAATGCCTCAATTTATCAAGGAATACTGCGAGGAAGTCCCAAGTCATATAGAAAAATGACCTGTTCAAAACCCCTTAAGTACTTTTACCCAAACTTCATATTTCTGATTTCCATAGCATTAAACATTCCTGTTATAAATTATGGTGGCTAAGTTACAAAATGAGGACCTGCTCATTCGGGCAAGAACTGTAGAGTAGTGCCAGAAGGTCACTTGTCAATTTAGCCGTAGCAATTCCTCGTCGCCAGATTTTTCTGACAAGCCTGCAGCTCCTCTCTTTTTAGCAATGAGAGGACTGCTAAGCTCCCTCTTTGTGTAGCTGGAGCCCTGTCTAGTATCTGTGTAGAAGGACAGAGATGGAAAAGGAAAAGGAAAGCGGCGGCAGCAATGGACAGTGGGGTGGGGCTTCACCTATCACCAGACTTCTCTTTGACTGTGGTGGTGGTGCTGCTGCTGCTGCATGCTGGGATGGAGAGGTAGAGGGGCAAGGTGGCAGAGAGTCCAGTGTGGTGCAAACACACCGGCAGGGGCGCTGAATATTCACAGAGGAAACAAGCTGGGTTTGTCTGTGACAGGCAGTGTAGGCAGGGAGAATGAAACATGATATTTTACCCTGGGGAGCACTCCTACAGCTTGGTGAAGGGCTTCCCAATCCACCTCTCACTGCCAACCAGCTGGGGGCAGGGGGTGAAATGAGGTATATTCCTTGTTCTCAAACACTTCTGAACATTGGGGAGGTGTGGAGCTAACAGCAGCTCCCTCAGCATGACTTTGGGAGAGCAGGTGGAGACAAACACAGAACAAATAATACTCTGCTCTGCTGTTAGGGTAGGGGTAGGGTGACTCTCAGGGGAGAGTGGGAAATATGTTCCCTTTGGTCTGACCCTAATAGGTTGCCTGAATGGATTGATCTTATCAATCCTGTTTGCTACAATTCCCTGAGTTTATTTATTTAATAAAGCTGTAGCTCTTTAACCAAAATTCTTGTCTTGAATCTTCCTTTTGGGGCTGGGTGTAAGATGTAGGGCAGATCCCTGTGCCTGAACAGACTCTCAGGAAGGATCAGAGACAAATAGAAGTGACAAGAGACAAAGCTGTTTTTTAAAAGAAAGAAAGAAAATTGCTGGATCCTTAAAATTTCTTAAAGAACTCCAATGAGCAATTGCTGATCTTCTATCAAAAATATGCGACTTTCCCCTAAATTCATGCTCCATGTCTGAGGTGGCCAAAGTAACAGCATTGGGGAGAAAAAGAGCAATGGATCCAGGGGGATCCAGGAAAATATAGGCCACATAGCTTAAGAACTGTTCCAGGAAATATGGTGGAAAGCATCGTTAAAGATTACCAAACATATAAGAGAACACGTCTTGCTAAAGAATAACCGGCAAGGTTTCCATATGAGTAAATCTTGTCTAACTGGAAGGATGAACTATGTTCTTCACCTCAAGTGCATACATAAGATGCATGCTTAATCTTCTAAGCATGGAATATTTCCAATCCATGATGAGCCAGTATTCCTCTGAAGGGTAGTTTCAGGAGTACAACTTCAGGAGAGGACTATTAGCTTCCGGTCCTGCTTATGGGATTGCCAAGTGTGTCTGATTGGTCACTGTAAAGAACAGGATGTTGGGCTAGATAGGCCTTTGGCCTGATCCAGGTGCACTCTCCTTAACTCCATTTATTTAGTGAAGATGTGTAACTTAAAATAAAATAGCCATAGGTTTCTCCTAATTTTATAGGCTATACCAGATGTTTTCCAAAGCCTAAATTGTGCTAGAATTGATTTATGAACCACACTTGCCTTTTAGTTATTCTAGTCCTCATTATTCATATTCATTGCTACCCACACTTAACCTTTTGACTCTCATCCCTTCTTCTGAATGATGCACACACAGAGACTTTGTTCTTTCTGACATGCCTTATCATTTTAATCTGCCATCTATTTTTCCAGCCATTAGAAGATCCCAGGCACTCTGTATCTATAATCTGTTTACATTCTTTGTTATTTTGTTTTAATGTTCTTTCTTTTAACTCTGTCTCTCTCTCTTTAAGTTGTTATTTCCCCTTTGTTTGATGCCCCATTGCTTTTCATCATATGAGCCAAATGTCTTCAACTGCCACACTGTAGGATATGGTAGTTAATGTCACTTGTGAAATAATTTAGGCTGCAAGGGGATCTCGGTGTAAATTGTAGTGTGCAATATATGGACACATTCCCACACACACACACACATATATATATAGCTGATGACAGATTCAGTCCCTTTTGTAGCTTTTATTTAAATGGAAACTTAAAAAAATACCTCGAATGCAGTCATTAGTTCTCAAAGTTGGTTTTTATATGGCTGTAAAACCATTGGCCCAAACCCACGATAAAGTGGTTTGCGTGACTCCACTAACATAGTTAGACTATGTTGGCATATGTTGGTTACCACAGCATCACTTGTTTTGTGCTGGTTGGCACAGAAAGTCCTACGTGTGTTGCTCGTAATGTCACCTCCATTGTTTGTACCCAATTTCCTGAAAATTGTTAGGGAAAAAACCCCTACTGTCATGTTAACTGGCAAAGGCTTCCAGTATTTCTGGTATTGCTCACATTTTCAAAAGTCAAAACAGAACACGTAGAATCTACTTTGGCAGTTTCTAGCCAAACTCTAAGCCTGCCCTGCACAAATTGTGACCCACCTAACCAAACACTGCCTAGCAGTTGTGTACTATAAGCCTTCAAGGTACTTTATGACTCTTCCTGGCTTTGCAGATCAGACAGGTCCTCCTCTCGTGACTCTCCCCACAGCTTGCGCAGTTCCCTCCTTCTGGTCGAGGCAGCTGTGGTGTGTCCACTGCTTGAGTGCGCTGCTGTACACTTTCTCCCTGTCGGATCCTGAGTCATCGGTGAGGTCCTCGTGGTGGACTCTTGGTTGGGACGGCAGGCTCGGCCGTGCCTCTTGCATCGACCTCTCAGCGGCTTCTGTTGCCAGGGCCTCCTCCAGAGCAACCTGGAACGTTAGGTCCTTCTTGGTGTAGAGGTGTCGTTGCAGCTTCTCATCCCTCAGGCCACCGACGAGGCGGTCACGAAGCATATTCTCCAACTATGAGAAGTTGTAGAACCGAGCGGCTTGGAGGAGGGAGGTCACAAACCCAGTTATGGTTTCCCTGGGGGCTTGCTGCTTTGTGTAGAAGGCATTTCAACGAGCCACCACCAAGGGCGAGAAGTGCCCCTTCAACCGAAATGACACTGTCACCACATGGGTAAGTGTGCTTATTCTTGGACTCCAACTTCCATCAGCTCTGGTCAGCACAGTGAATGGCCATTTATGATGGAAGTTGGAGTCTAACAGCATCTGGTGAGCCACAGATTCCCCCATACCTGCTTTACAGGGAAGAAATCAACATAGGACTGGTGTTATTCTCTGCAGACCTATGTTGAGTGCAACTTTTATCGCCTCCCAGCTACTAATTCTTTATTATTATTATTATTATTTTAAAAAAACAGTACATTTCATTATTATTTTTTGTTCTGTTGTTGGAAATGTGGTATTTACCATAAGATAAAGGTAAAGGGACGCCTGACCATTAGGTCCAGTCGTGTCCCACTCTGGATTCGCGTCGCTCATCTTGCGTTACTGGCCGAGGGAGCCGGCGTATTTACCATACACGTCCGCAAAACTGAGAATGAAAAGTAGCTGAACTTTTGAAGCATGACTTTCACACTGAAAGCAACCCCATAATAGCATCGTAAATGGTAGTGGAGACCAGACCTGTTCAAACTAGGTATTAGTTGTATTACATGGTATATTATTACACTTTTCTAACCTCAGAGTGAGAATGTTTCAAGTAAATTATATCTGTTGACAAAAGAAATAGAAGATAAAAAAAATGACTGTACTTTGGTGCCAAATATACCCAAGGATTTTGGCTACACGCACAATTATATTTTCTGTGAAACACAAATATGAACCTGTCATGATGCTCCCATCATACTGTTCTAAGTTTTGCAAGGTGTTGTTAGTTTGTCCTGAGTGACAACAATGGCATACACAGTACAGTGCTGTCCCCAGGAGGAAGGTGGAATGCAGTTGTGGGGAGCACACCATTTTAAAAGCCTTGGCTCTTTCTGGGTGAGTATTACACTTCCGCCCGCCCCATAGCCAGTTACAACCCCCCCCTTATAATATTAGAACCCAGGGCCATCCAACATTCTTAAAAGAATAAATAAATAGATAGATAGATAGATAGATAGATAGATAAATAAATAAATAAATAAATAAATAAATAAATAAATTTCAGATCCCAAGGATAGAGTAAATAAGTTTAGAGATTTCCACCAAAAGGGCAAACAAAATTATATAGGGGATGGAGCAACACCCCTATGGGGAAAGGTTGCAGCATTTGGGGCTTTTTTATTTTGAGATCAGGCAAGTAAGAGGTGAGATGATAGAAGTGTGCAAAATTCTGCATGTCGTGAAGAAAGTGGGTAGAGAAAATAATATATGAGAAATGGAAGAAAGGAGAAGCCATGAAGGAAGAGTATACAAGAGTAGCCAACAGTTGCAGGGAAAAGGTTAGGCAGGCCAAAGCTCAGAATAAGCTCAGAGAGGTTAATAATAATAATAATAATAATAATAATAATAATAATAATAGATTTCAAAGCAAGAGGAAGGACAAGCAAGTATGTATGTTTGCGTATATGTTTTTTTATTGTCTATAGTGACAGAAGAAAAAGCTGGCCATGGAAAAATCAAATATTGTTATGTATATGGGATTGGGCACATGTCTGTTCACCTACTTCCACCCCTCCACCCAAGAAAAAACAACCAGCCAATGAGAACTCAGCATGCTCACTGGGCACAGAATGTTGAATATAGGGGGAGGAAAACCATGAGGGAAGAGGAGCAGAATGGAGCAACTGGATCTCTGAACAGAAACACTCAGAACTGTAACATTTTGTTGCATGACCGCACTTGTAATTTATTATTACATTTTTTTACATTTGCACGAATGCCAGTCTTCTAAAATAATAATTAATGGAGCAATAGTCATCTGTGAGATGTCAGGTCGTCCCTTTAAAGCACACGGGCACACATTTATTACAGTACAGAGTCTCAGCCTGAGTATACCACTTTCAAGATGAACTCGTGAACTGCTAATCTCGCTTCCTATATAAGAGACAGAGGTGCCATCATCATATGAGTCTGTTTTCTTATTGGAAAATGACCAAAATACAGTTCTACATTGCTCGGCTGATATAGATAAGAAATACTGAAGTAGCAATAATAAATTAATGGCCATGCAAGATGAAACCCCAGTTGCTCAGACGGCTGTCTCCACATAATCTGTATTTTATACAAAAGGAGAAAGAACTCTATGGAATTTCAGCTGTGACCGGATAAAAACTGCCAACAAACTGTGATAAGAAAAGTCTAATGTGCTTATTAATCATGTTTATAGCTCCTCATTTGCTGATATATTAGCCCAAACTCCCCCTTTTAAAAAAAACACCCACTGGTAGGTACATTTGATAGAGCCCTTATTGTTGTTCCTATTTGCATTAATTAAAACTAATTGACTATGATGGGTTTCACAGTAAATCAAATACTGTACTGTAGTAGATTTGTTTAGTATACTGCATTATAGGATGGAAATCCTTGCAGATCAGAATACTTGAAGTAGCTTTGCTTCCCACCTTAGATCTTTCCATTTACTGGATAGTACTGTACTGCTAAATGACTTCAAGCTGACAATAAGGTATTTAAAATAATGTAAATGTTATGACCACTACCTCGTATTTCGCCATTCGTTTTAACAATGTAGATTGTACACAGTCATATCGGTTTGATTTGTTTACACTTTTCCATCCCTTACTTATAGCAGAATTATAATACACCAACCTTGATCACTTATGAACGTCCAGCTCTTTGAGGTCACTCTGGAAGATGGAAGAAAGAGGATCCCAGGTGTTTCTCTATTTTACAGTTCATAGGCCTCAGTTTAAATAAGTGAAAACTTGTCCCCAGCAGCACTGATAATTTTGTCTTTGTAATTTCTGACGTGAGTGCCAAAGTCCTCTTCATTGCTGTTAGATTGATTATAGTTAGGACAGCATCACTTTTCTCTCTCTGCTATGGGTGTCTTGATAACCCTTTACTGTATGTGATGTTTACAATCTGCACACCAAATAAACTGAAATTGTTATAATGGTAATTCCTCCTCTCATTATTGCTTTGTAGATGGCCAATGAACAGCTGTAAGCTACGCACCTTCACCTTAATCACCCAAGAACAACAATCTTAGATAATATCCATCCAAATACTTGTCCATAGAGTGGGTACAGCATAATGAGAAAATGCACAACAGCACAAGACAACATGCAGTGAAATAAAAAACACTCTTTCTAATGACCCTAGAAAATGGTAGTCATTAATCTACAACTAGTGGTATCTACACGTCTCATGAGACTATATACCCATGAGACTATATACCACTTGTGCACTATTAAAAACAATCACTTTTTGCTATAAAACAATACCTTACAAATTATTGAGCACCCTCTTATATTTTCCACCAGACTATTTGGAGACATGTCAGATAACCAGTGAGAAAAATGCTTAGCTAGTATTAGCTTTGTTTAAAGAAAAGTTAACACACATATAAACTAAATTTATATTATGCACCTATATCCTATGTATGCATAAATGCAGCAATGAATCTCTTGTGTAAGCCATAGTCTTTCCCATTAAATGCAAAGCAGAGAATTGTATGTGCTGATTAGCTCTTTCTATTACAATGAATGGAGAAGTTTTTATTGATGGGAGAGCTCTGTTTGTTTGTGGGCCTCCCCCACTTGTAAGAATCACCCATTTGCCTGGACTGGAGTGATTTTATGAAATATATCTTCGTGATCAAACTCCAACTGGCCGTGACAAGAAGCTTACAGAATTGAATTGGATTAGTGAGCAAATTTTAGACTGGGAGCAAATTTAGTATGTATGATTATTGTCATTTTATGTTGCTGGGAATATTGCTGCACCCATGTAACATATGAACATAAACCAGTTAAGATAGAGCCATTGCATTTGTTATAATGTTGTCTGATTGAAACCACTAGAGCTAAAATGGCTCAGATCCAAATTCTCCATCCCAACGTGTTTGAGGATAGCAGCCATACACTGCTACATCATTTAGTTCATGACAAGCTTTTCCCTAGATGCCATGACTTCATCCATCCAGTTATGTTACTTGTCAAATGATAACGCTTTAATTAGCTGTTGAACTTTGGTATCCCCTGCACACACTTCCCAATCCAAACGTTCACATTATCTGTACAAAAGTGCTACATGATATCCTTGTTGTTTCAGGAGAATATGGTTGCTATTCACTGATTACTCCACACTACTGAAGATAAGGATTCTAAACTCCTGACACACTATTTCAAAATCAGAAAGCATGCAAAGGCAGCAAAACCTGCTTCAGAGTCAAAACAGAGTAAGTCCATTAACTACTACTTACTTTTCTTTTATAAAATATCTTACTGTTTTGTGATAAGGCACTTTTACTAATTTCACAATCTAAATGTAATTGTTTCCCTGTAAAGATACATATTTTGCAAAAGGATCACAATCATTACTTAGTTTGAAAACACTCCACTATGAAGGTAAAGGTAAAAGGACCCCTGACTGTTAGGTCCAGTCGTGGACGACTCTGGGGTTGCGGCGCTCATCTTGCTTTACTGGCCGAGGGAGCCAGCATACAGCTTCCGGGTCATGTGGCCAGCATGGCTAAGCTGCTTCTGGTGAACCAGAGCAGCGCACGGAAACACCGTTTACCTTCCTGCCGGAGCGATACCTATTTATCTACTTGCACTGTGTGCTTTCGAAGGTAGGCTAGTAATATAACGTTATTACACAACCATTTCTCACTATTTGTGAATTTTAAAATTGTATTAACTGCCTTTTTTCGAAGAGGTAAATAAATATCCACTACCCATTTATCACCATATATGAATATGTTTTACAATGGGCATTTTCAGTTTTGTGTCTTGTGATAATGGACTATTGCATTTCATACTCACTATCATCTGCGCATGTTTGCCTCCCATGAGAATCTGGATTATAAAGTTTAGTAATGGGCAAAATTCCAGACTATGTCCTTGATCAGGAATTCATAGTGTCTTTCCCTTCAGCTGCTCTCCAGCAGTTTCTCTCAGTTTTCTTTGAAAACTTTTATTTTGGTTTCATCAACCGGTTTCCAAGCAAACACTGCAAGATTAGATGCTATCACAGATGAAATTTCCTGCAACTGGTATCAGAGGACAGTGACAACTGACTGAGAAAAACCCTTGTTATTACAAGACAACTCTGAGGCGGGGTGGGGGACTGGAACAAATCTGTCTCTCCTCCCTCCCAAGACAACTGTTGGAGTTCACTTTCAGGATTGCAGTCCACATACTAAGGGCCTCCAGTCACTGACAGGGTCTGTTGGGTTCTGTAAGCCTGGCTATACAACACACTTAAGCCAAAATCTAACAAAGTGTTGACTGAATTCCAGCTGGTGACAACATATGGTACATTAGCAAGCTTATCTTGACTATCTCCATGTGCAAACAAATGTGCATTTGTTCCAGCAACAGTCCGATTTCTCCACTTACCCCACAGGACAGAGTATCGCCTATTCTAGGAACCCCAGGGAGGTATTTCATTGAAAGCATTATAAAATTCCAATTGTTGTTTCTCCAGACAATTCAAACAATCTAAAAGGGATAAATGTTTTTGCTAAAGAAGAAAGATACTTGAGAACAATGCGAGGGAAGTCAGGTACATATGAATGTGTACTTAAAAACTGGGAGGGTTTGCAGGCCTCTTCCAACAAAACTCTCAGGATGGCATACAATAGAGGTTAAAAGCCAGAGTTAAATATAAACTTTATTTCAGCAGAATAACATAATAATTCAGCACAGCAGATTAACCTTTGTAGAATGAATTGATATTACTTGTTAAAGGGGGAAAAGCTAGGGAAGTAATAGTGGATTAGGAGAGCTGGTGGGGGGGGGAATTCACATCTGGCAACCAATGTGCCCCTTTGGTTTCAGATAGTACATGGGTAGGCGAGTCTAAAAAGCCTGGGGCACAAATTTTCATGGCCCTCTAGCAGCTATGGTGACTTTTTTTTACCAGAAGTAATGTATTTAGTGTTAACTCTGACCAAACTAAGCCTCCTAGAGCACGATACACATCAGGAGGCTTAGTCTGGGAAAGAAAGAGGGGATAGTTGATGGGAGATGTTGGGAAAGATGTGGGTGTGATAAAATAGAGCAGAAGGGAGATAACAAAAATAGGGAAAGGGACAGGCCTGTAGTAGTGCCAGAAGAAAATATTGCTTTGCGATGTAGAGACATGGATGTGCAGAAAGATCTGCTCTGTAGAGAAAGGGCAACAGAAGAAGTAACATAAAACTGGGGATACAGACAAGTGAGAGAGAAC
Organism: Lacerta agilis; assembly: GCF_009819535.1. Taxonomy (NCBI): domain Eukaryota; kingdom Metazoa; phylum Chordata; class Lepidosauria; order Squamata; family Lacertidae; genus Lacerta; species Lacerta agilis. The sequence continues at coordinate 39,184,330 of NC_046314.1, read as the reverse complement.
ACACACCCTAGGATAACCAATATGGTGCTCTCAGATGTTGTTGGGCTCCAGTTGCCACCACCCCCAGTCAATGTGGCCAATGTCCAGGGAGGATGGGAGGAGTTGTAGTCCTGCAACATCTGGATTGCACCACATTGGCTACACCTGTCATACGCTGTGGGAAGCAAAGAGTAAGATGTGATTTCTACTGAGTGAAAAGAGGAAAGGAAGGAGGGTTAACAGGAAGAAAGGCTTAGACTAAGAGCTACAGCAGTGCAGAAAGAGAAACAAGAACCCACAAAAGGTGTGCTAAAATGGTGTTAACAGAGAATGGGTTAAAAATGAAACACATAGTTTAATTTGTAACAAAAACTTCTCTCTGCATAGCAATGTGGCCCAAATGAGACACACACACACACACACACCATATATATAGAGAGAGAGTAGCTCTCAGTGTGACTTGAGTTGTGAACTGTTGATGTTAACAGTGGTATCTGGACAGTTAGCAGGTACAAGATAAGAGCAAGAATGGTTTCTGGCACCAACACAGAGATAGAATCCAAAACTTTGCCTTCAAATACTTCCCTGGGAATGTATTTTCTTGGCCACACTAGAAGTTGCAAAACTTCTCAACAGCATAATAGTCCTCTTTTGTCTGGCATCTCCTATGCTAAATTTGGAAAGAATCCTGGAGCAACAAGAAACTGTTATAATCCACAACCAGGCCTGTTAACCATGTAAGAACAGGATATATAATCTCACAAATGTTATTTGTGGGATTCAGTGTGCCATTAAAGTGGTAGATATTTTCCTATGCTATGCCTCTTTTCTTTTCTTTTTTTAAAGGGTGGGTAGGTTTATTATACCATTCATTTTAATTTGAATTCCTTAATATCTCCACATAAAGGCACATTCTCCACTCAGGCTGGTATTTTTCTTGGTTTATTTATGAGCACATAAAAGTATGGCTTCCGGAGCATAATCTATGCGAGCTTTGGGTTTTTAAAACTCCACCCCATCCATAAGCACAACATGAAAAATAATTCCTCTGGTTCCTATACCCACCCACAGCAGTGTTTAAAAATGGTTTGGGCTAAAGGTCACAACAACGTGTAGTTCTGAGTATCGGATTGCCAGATGTGTGGCTCTGCTTTTCCTCTCAAATTTAAACGGAAATGTAGAGCTAATCCAAAACCAGCACATTCAGAAAGGCTTGAGCTTAACATTTCATATGTGATATGGGCACCTATCATCCATTTGTGGACACCTAAACAAATGCATCAGAATTCAGCCAAAGATGGTGGAATCAGTAGAAATCCCAGGCTACATGTGACAAAACAACAACAACACCTCCAGTGTGGAAACTCCCCAAATGCAGAATCTATGCTTAAACACATGAGCATATTTATATAAAATAGCGTCTATTATTAGAATGGGTCACATGTGCAAAGAGGAGAGAAGCTGCGTATGGCAAGGATCAATGAAGTGTCACAAGTGTGCATTGAATATCATGGGGTTCTGAATCATCCCATATTAATGATGGTGATCAGCATTTACTTCTGTTGAAGTGAGTATCCTCAGGTACAGTATATGGGACTGGATGCTGACTTAATGGAGTTCCACTGGTGCTGTAGAAAGTGGACCTGGGTAGCACTTTCCACTTTCCCCTGCATCCACCTGTGAAGCTTTAAAAGCGGAACAGTGCGGAGAGAATCAGGAATAAAACTGGTTCCTGCAACTTTCCTCCAGATGCAAGCCTTTACTAGATACCCATTCCCTGCCTTAACAGAAATAGCCCTTTTATTCATGCAGGATCAAATCTGGAATCAACCTACAGTTTGGAAATGAAGGTGTGTCTACCTTCTCCCTCCCCATTCATCCATTCTAATTCTAATTCTAACCAGAGTCTGGCTATGTTACATGACTCCCCCCCCCCCCCCCGCGGCATATATCTATCTTCCCGCTCATGTGTTTTTGCTCACATGAGATACCCGTCTTCATTTGTATTCTTCATCTTATATTGTATATACCCTGTGAATGACACTACATGTGCTTGCATGAAAGTAACTGTGCAGTAACCCTCCCCCCCCCCCCCACCGGTGCACTTTCATGAGAACATCAGGCCAGAAATACAGTACATTGTTCTGGAAAAATACGCTAACACTCACTGGAATATGTTTCCAGTTACATTTTATTGTACTTAAGGCCTGGAAGGATACATGTAACTTCATAGGACAATAGTAAGAACTCTGAAGGAAAATATTATGCTGGTGCCATTAGGAGGCAACAGTGTTTGGACCAATTAATACCTTCACAAGCCTTTCTGAGGAGGGAAAAAAAAGAGCTGAAAAGAGAACAGTAGCGGAACAGCAACATTAGTTTTTAAATCGTTTTTCGTTTGCAAAATGTTTTACAACTGAGCTCTGGGTGGCTCAGGACGTTTTGGTCTCTATGACAACCATGAGGCTGTATCCATACCATCCACTGCCCCGTTTTAAGCAGGGCATCCCAGAATTACAGAAGCCACCCTGAATGTCCCGTTTTAGATCCAGAGCACGGGATCAAAAGACACACAGTTTTTGGTCCTGCGCTCTGGCACAAGTCAGTTGGCTCCCACCAGAGCACAGGTCCAAAAGATGTATGGTTTGGGTGCTGGCTCTCACCTTATGGCTGCCCCCTCGCTCCTTCCAGAAGCAGCAATAGCATCTGGGAGGGGCACTCTAGGAGGCTGAAGCAGGCAAGGGCCCACAACCCTTGCTGACCAGGTGGAGCTCGTTAGCTCTTGGGAGGAGGTGTGTGATTCCTCAACTGAAGAAGGCTTGGAACAGGTGAGGGTCACCTGCCTCATCAAGCCCAGATGCTGCAATCAGCAGGCAAAGTACAAAAGGGAAGCAGCGCTGAGGTGCTGTGTCTGCTCAACTGCCCATGTTGATGGGCTTTGGCTTGTGTGCCCCTGGACCTCCGTGGGATTGTACTTTGGATTGTATTCTGACTCCTGGACTTCAGACTTGAATTCATGCTGGACTGCATTTCCTGATCTTTGGATTTTAGACTTTGCTTGTGTGCTTTGACTTCTGGACTTTGGACTTGACATACTGACTTGCATCCAGGTAGGCCAGGGGTTCAAGACACTGAGGGAGAAGGGGTGGGTGGGGCCTGAGGGAGAGGAGTGGGGGCTCTGTTAGGTCATGTCCTGACCTATGTAAGATTGCCCTGTTACAGAAGAATCCATAACTTTTTTTGTTGTTTCTGTTTTTGTGTTCAATCTGACTTAGTCTGTTAAGCTTAGGTGTATAACCCTATTATTAATTTGCCCTCTCACCCTCCCTGTAGTCATTTTTCGCAGAAGCAATAGTGACGAATTTCCAGCTTTTGGCAGCAAAATCTCTCTGATTAACCTTGCCGAATCCATTTATCAAGAATATTAAGTATTTTAAAGTTGTTGATGAGCATGAATGAGATACTTGGAAAATCATATGCACCTCACTTCTATATTAGCAGGCTCCTAAGAAAGAACCATTACTTAAATTCTTCATATCTAAACAAGATAAACCCAGACTCTCATAAATAAGACTGGCTCTATTTGTTTTAATGACTTATTGGAGTCTGGGAAGATTTGCTGAGCCAAGGCTGAAGCTTGATAATATTCCACTATGCAAAAAATTCACCATCGGACACATCATTATTTTCCACATAAAAGAGGAATTACCTCATGTTTTCATAGCATTGACAGAATGATTAGATTTTAGCACTACAGGCATACCTATGGTTTCAAAATTGTTGCTGCCTCTTTCAGTGTGGAAAGACGTTATTTTACAGTTCTTTAATTTGGTCCCACTTATCTATTTGTGGAGCATTCACTCCTAATGCTGGTGATGGGTATGAAATACAGGCCTACAATAACTGTTAAGAAGGGAGTCGTTTTCATTGGAAGATTAATTACTCTGCAGACCTGCCTCGTTGGATCAGTGGGATGATCCCTGTATCCTGGCTAGTCTGCTCCTTGCTGTTTGATAAGGCGTTCATAGGTGCCGAAGAAAAATGCCAAGCAAGGTCAAATTACCACTCCTAGGATGACTCCCAGGTTTGGACAGAAGATGGATGTCATGGAATGAGAAAGACAGTGGAATAGTTAAGACTAGTGACTGACAGTTACTTGGCAGCAAAGGACAAATGCTTAATGTCTTGAATCTTAAAATACCAGATATCTTGTGGGAATAAATGCTGCCTCGAGATGAGTGATGTCATCTATGTGAATATGTGCTCACAGAAACAGCAGGAGTCTAAACTAATTTGTGCCAACTTTTTGTAGTTTAGGCAGTTTCAAAAATGAAATAATTGCCATTTTTGACAGTGTCAAATGAAAACGAGCATTTCTATCGACAACAATGCCAAATGGCAACACCTATGGAAACTGGATGTGACGTTTCTTTGAAGAACACGATACATTTCATGGGCCTCAACCCAGAACTGAGATTTGTCACATTGACCAAACAAGCACCTGGGCTAACCAGAAAGAAGTTCCAGAGCAAGAAAAAAAAGCATCTAAGTTTTATCTTACGGACTCTGGAATATAATAAGACAGATATGCATATATACCACCCAGGCAACAGAGAATTGCATCAACCTAATTAGTCTGTTGTGACAGTCAATTCTCAATAGAAAATCTACATTTATCATTCAGTTCTACATTGCAAATTGGCGATTTCCCATTGTCCTTGAGTACTATTTGCCATTCATTATTATTTATTAAATAAATTATTTATTAATCTCTTTAGAACTAGAGAATATGCAGCAGCCAAAAGTAGTTTTCTAATACACTGGAAAGTACACCCCCCCAAGCTCACTTGAGGATGGAAAACGAGTATTTTCAGGGTGGGGGTGGCATTTTCAAATTTGACCTAAACACTTAAGATTGACCTAAACATTTTACAGGCTTTTGGAACTCTTACTTACTTACCTTTACAAATTTTGAGGAGCCTCAAAATGAGCTGCATGCTCTGAATGGTTCTTTGTAGGTCTGTGCTGTGATCACTCCCTAATATATTTATCACGCTGTCATGAAAGGTTGTTATACCAAAGGCAAGTTGGGAGATCAATCATTGTAGCAAGTAGGCATGGCAGGGTCTGTCAGTTTTGGTTCTCTCCCGGTTTATAGTTTTTCCCCAACCTTAAATTTATTATCCACATTTTCCAGCATTCGGTGGATTTTATTAAAATAATTTTAGTGTGAATTTACCCTGGTAAATACAGTTTATATGCAGTATTGACTAGCGTACACATTTTATCAAGCATTTTGCCCCAATATATTTGTATGAATTTTCATCAACATATTGCTTTTTATGCACAATCCCCTACTATATGCACTTCTGTAAACCTTATTTGGCTGGGCAACTGCATCACTAATCTGAAGAAGCACAAATTTCAAAAGACAGCTATGTTTCAGTTCACATATGTTTTCAGAAACTGCAGATTTGACAGATTTGGCTTCAAATGAGACCTGAAGCGAATTTCTTCCTCAGTGGCAAGGAAAAAGAAAGTTGCCCTTTAACCAAATCACAGCAAATGTTTCCAACATGGCTGCTATTTCTTTATATAACCATGCCTGAGAGAATGAACCTTAGTCATCAGCCTCCCCCACCACCATTCAAACTTTTAAAATATATGTACTAAAAGAAAGGGGGGCTAGGTTTTCAAACACAAAAATTCAGGGGGGGGCCTCCCATAATTTATGTCTCGCTTATACAGTACTCCAGAGTACCAATTAAACTGTTCAGATTTTAAACATTTTTTTCGTTGTATTGATTGGGGGAAGTAATAGGTTGCAATTAACAAAGTATCCTCTTCCTTTCTCAACAGCTTTATTAATTCTGTGTGAACAGAGAAATGTTTGTGACATAGAGGGATATTGGTTTGTCCAACTGTAAATCTTCATAAAGGCAGTGTTGTTGGCAGGGGTGGAAAAAATTGTCAGTTTAGATTTCTCTAAATTTTTCATTATTCCATTCAAAGTTTAATTCTCCATATTTTCACATTATTTTGGGTTTTCTTTTTAAAGGGCCTCATGAGCATTTTAATGCAAATTTCTTCCAGTATCCATGCATTTATACTGCAACTTTTCCTAATTTGCACATTTTTGAAAAGCAACTCCCCCTAATTTTGGCAGCCGACTGCTCATGGGAGGCAGCACCAGCAGATGGCAGAGAGGAGGAGGAAAAGGCAGAGCCTGAGATCACCTAGGAGAGATCCAATGTGGGATATCTCAAGCCTAGGCAAACCAGCAAAACAACTGCCCCATACACAGCTCCCATCCATTCCAAGGGGACTTTTACACTTTTACTTTTTGCTCTTCAGGTTTATATTCAAAATAAACTACCGGTAACTTCCAAAAAAAAAAAAACAACCCACACATTTAAAGCAAATCACCTGTATCCCTCCCCAGAGGCAAAGGGAACAGTTTTATGTGCTATTTAAATAATGGGGCATTCTTAGTGTTGTTTATTTTCTTGGCTGTTTACACTCTAGGCTCTGACATCCAGAGTCCATCTACAAATAGCCATGGTGCAGTGCTGCTGCTGCTGCTGAACGGAATGTGGAGTGGGAGCAGAGTTAGATAAACAAACGCAACCAACCTGGCAGCATTTCGAAATCTGCTTTAAACGGAGCACAGCCATGAGTGAAAGTAATTAAAGCCCATTTGCAAAGGTTGTTAGAGAAATGTGTAAACAGCATTATAAACATTAGGTCAGGTCAGGGAGGGAGGCAGACTTATGGTGGGGTAGGCAACAACCCACACTTGCTTGCCAAAGTGTGGCAATCCCAAAAGGGAGCGAACATTTGGAAAAACAACACAAGTAGGTTTTATCAGTACAAATCATTTCCTAAGTGGCACATTTTGTTTGAAACATGTGGGCTGAACTGAAAGGAAGAAGAGGCATTGCAAATGAGCCTTAATTCAGAATGTCTCACTCACTCAGTCACTCACACAAAATTCACTGGTAATGTTCATGATAAATCCGTGGTTTTTTAAAAAAATATTTAAATATTTTCTGAGGTCTCTATAACTATTTGTCTATGCAGAGATTGAATTTAATTTTTCCAGTTCAGATTTAATGCTTGTGTTATTTTATGGAAAAACAAAACGGTCTAAGAAATGCTACCTTTACATAATTTGAAACGCAATTTTGTCTGTAGTAGAATTCAGGTACTCGGTCGATTTGGAGCGTGTTCCTTAATGAGATTTTCAGTGTTATACCATTTGCAATGAGACAGGAATTAGCACTCCACACCCGTGCAGGGGGGTGAGCAGCCAGGTATGCTTGCCCCGGGTTTTGGAGTGTTAAGCTGGGCAGGGGCTCCTGCCAGGGATTGGCTGCTTGTTTGAGTTTATAACTTTATTCTAGCAAGACTCCCACAGGGCTGTAGCATTCTATATTATGATATCAATATCTATAGTTGATAGCATTTTACCCCACTGGTAACATACCTTTCCAGCAACCTCATCAATTTTCTGTCTCGCCAAGAAAACCTGAATATTTATTATCCATTTCACTTAAATTCTGAATCGGAAAAAGAGATGATTTAAGACTACAAATCCAAAATATATTGTGACCTCATTACACATACTCAATAATAAACTAATATTTCTGAAGCTCCAAGACTACAATCACCATGCAAGCTAATTTGAATGCACACCTAACTTTACGCCAAACAACAATGAAAGCAGCAAACAACTGATGTGTTTATAAAGCTAGATGAATTCCTAATAAACCAGCATTTTTTCAGGATTAGTTTACTAATGTGGTTTTCAATTGAGGTTTGTTGTTTTCCTTTGAGGGGTTGGGAGTGGGGTTAGTTAGGTAGCCTACTTTTTCGCCTGTGTTGCATTTGTTTTGGTGTGTCTCAGTGTTTTGCATGCTGTTTGGGGGCAGGTTTTGAGCACTGCCATTTTCCCTTCTGTGAAATGGGTATTTTCTGGTACCCATGGTTGTAGATTAATTTTCAAACATGGCCCTGGCCCAGAAAAAGTTTGGGGACCTCTGACCTAGGGTGAGGAGTTGATATGCCGTGCCTTATATTGTGATTTCCTTTTGGGATGAAAGAGGATGGCCACCCCTCCCTTTCCAACCCATCTGCATTAGCAAAAGGATTTCGTAGTCCAGTAACCTATCCCCAGTTTACTTAGCATATTTTTCTAAATTATACTCTGAATTTATTATATCAACAGAATGGGAGCTGCAAAGTCAAATAAATAAATACGGCCCTCATTTCTGCGTTCTGTGGGAATGGCTCTGTTTGTTTACCATGAGCCTGCAAGAGGTGTTCATTTCAGTTGGGGGACTTACTAAGCAACTGGAGCAAAGCAGCATTGCCAAAAACCGTCTCCAAAATTTCACAGCAACGCACTCATTAGGCTCTAATCTTTAAAAGAAAACATCACTGAAAATGACTATCAATGTTTCCCTGCGGCCTCCAGCCCCCTCCCACACCAGCCTTTTCCCAAACCGCACCACATAAAAAAGCAGGGTTTTTTGCAACATTTCAGAGGCTGGTGGCCTAGTAAAGCCCAGAAAAGGAAGAGCTGAGGTTTTTCTGCTCTTAAAGTGAGGCTCCTTAAAGTATAGTTCTATTTAATTGCAATGAACACTTCTCCAGGCCTGGAGGTTTATATTATACTCAGCTGGTGGAAATCTGGCCAACAGAGGCACAATGGCATCTTAATAAAAAGAATAGCTGTGGCACCTCAGGGCAAGACTGATTATTTTTAAAGGGTGAGCTAAACATTTCTGAGGTGTGAGAGTTTTTGTTGCAGTATTTTAATTCACACCAACAGTACCACATTTTAACTTCACTCTAGGGTAGCCCATAAGGTTACCCATGGGGTATTGCTAGCATTGTGTGGCAAAGCATAAATTTGATTTAGAACATGTCTGGAATAAATCTAAAGGGGGGTTTCCTCATACACCCCTTCCCTTTACCAACTTCCCTCCAAGGAAGATTTCTAAAGAAATTAGACATGGCAGTTTCTCTCTTTAAAAATAATATTTACAGATAAACCTATTCTAACCTAATGAGTTCTAATCTAAAATACACAGTTGAGTTGACCGAGTCTTTGGAAAGTGGGTAAGAAGTCATAGTGGTTGATGGAACAGAGAGATGGATGGAACCGGGGTAAAGTCCCACTTTCGCCATGAGTTTTCTTGTGTGGTCTTGGTCAAGTCACAATCATTTACACAAATCAGTAAAGTGGGAATAATAATTTCTTACTTCTAATGTTGTCAACCTCTTAAAATATATTTCCTGAATAATTCCCTGCAGTTTGACATTACTGAATTAGTTGTTTATTATATTTAAATAAATTTCCATAGATTTATTATTAGAACTATTTTTTTTTAAAGTGCCTTTCTGAGCTTTTAAATATAAAGTGCATTGACCATCTTTGTATTCATCTGAAAGAAAATCCATTCTTATTTTTCTTCAAGCCCGGATTCACAGTATACCAGAATCAAAATAGCTTCAAAAGAAAGCCAGACAAGTATATTTTGACTTTCAGCCTCCATGAAATAAAATTAGTGCTGTTTGATTTAATTGCTTAAAACTTTGCAATGATTCATCCACCCACTGAACTGTTTAAAGCTTGCAACCTATTTATTCCATAGTGTTGAACACAACACAACACAACACACACACACACACACACACACACAGGCCACAACCCAGCAAAAAAAACAAACTGGACAAACTAAATTTTATGTCTTTGGCTAACATATCTTAGGCTGCACTCCTATGCAAACTTATTTACTTGGGAGTAATTTTCATTGAGCTCAGTTTCTTACTCCTGAGCAAACATGCATATGATTGGGCTGCTATGTTTTTTGCGAGCTCACATTTTTCACTGAAATATTAAGAACTGCAACTACTGCTTTCTTGCAGTTCTTGATCAGTAGGTAGTCCCAAAGGACCATGACAACAATCCTGAGGTTCAGGGCTGGCCTAAGACATTTCGCTGCCAAAGGCAAAAGACAAGATGGTGCCTTCTCATGACATGTGCTAGACAGGTAGTTGAAGATAACTTGCACTCAGTTGACAAATGTGCATCTTCCACTGTAACTAAGGGCAACAAGTTAGCTTTAGTGTGGAAGGATGAAGGAAAGGCTGCAGGCAGCACTGCCTTTCACCATCTCATCACTACTCTTTCAGCACTTTGCTACTCTCCTCTGATCTACCTCACTCTGCCTATGATACATATGGCTCCCCTGAGGTTCAAATGTACAAGACCTACCTGGTGTTTCCCCCTCCAAATTCTTTCCAAGATCTGCTTCTCAATTCAACTACTAACTTTCTCCCTGTCTGCCCTGCCCTTCTAAACCGTATTAAAAGTTGGTTAGCAGCTGACAACAACTATCAGGGAAGATGGGAAGCCAAACCATGGTGTTTCTGCTGGCTTAGGAACTGGGCACTGAGGTCCCAGACTTTGATTGGAGCCACTCAGCCTAGAGTAGCTGAATATGATTTCAGAAATCTTCCTTCTATGTGGCTCACGAGGCTCCATTCTTTCGCCAGGTTTGTCGTGAATATTCTCTGCACATTTTCATTATTTCAGTGTTTGATGCCAGATCCACTGTAAAGGTCTGCATTAAAATCTCAACATACAGTAGTGAGATGAACATTTTCGTTTCAAAGACTAGTTTTATAGAAACTTGGCACCAGAAAACACGTTTCTGTTTCATTTTTATGACGTATAAACTTTTATTGGGTTCTCATACTTTTTTTTTTAATCATTGGCACATGCTGAAATGCACAACATATTGGCAAATACACAGTAGTCCTCTTTCCACATCATTTCCCATAGCATTTTAAAATGTATTTCTAATAACTTCATACTTAAAGCATGCAATAAGTTACTTACAACACAATACAATGACTCACAATAACTTTATTTACCAAGTTCCTGTTTCCCAAAACAGTTAGAAAGTAGAGATGTGTGGCAAGTCAGGTAAAATATAAATCTATGGCTATGTTCATAAGTGTTTAAGACCAGCAGCTTCATATCTGGTGTTGCTCAGGAATTCTCAGAAACCCAAATATCATGGCAGTTCTGACTTTTCAGTCCACCATCTTGATTAAACATGGTGTCCAGTTCTATCCAGATATAATGAAAACACACTCCTTGATTTCAGGAACCACCACCCCAAATTTGGTTATGATATCTTAAGAGGTGACATAATGCACATAGAACGGACAAAAAACTTGCCAAAATACATAGTAGATAATCAGTGATCCGGGAGCACAGTGGACGCCTGCATTTGTTGATCAGTGCTGTTTTCATATAAGTATATAAGGAACACTTGGGGTGTGGAAAGAAGAATTCTCTGCGCTGCAGGACTCAACCCACTCATCAGCTCTGCTTGCACAAAGCCTGTATGTGTACAAAGCATAAATGTATTATATACTAGGAGAGACATCCCTTGTAGTCCTGTACATTCCCAAATTTGTCTTATGTCCACTAAGACCAGGGACTTAACTGCGACAGCTCCTACCCTTTGCAATGCACTTCCAATGAACACCAGGCAGGCACTTACAGGACTGACATTTAGGCACCTGTTTAAAACTTACCTGTTCACACAAGCCTTCCCTGCAGAGTGATCAAAGTATGTTGATGTAGAAATCAGACATACTGATTTATGATGTACTCATGATATATTTTCATTGTTAATTTTAATGTTTTAAGACTTAATTTTAATGTTTATTCTCCCTTGGTTTTATCGTTTCATCTTTTTGTAAACCGTTTTGACGTTTTTAAAAACAAGCACCGTATAAATTTCACGAAATACATGTAAATAAATAAAATGGTGGCGGTATAGTTCCTAGTTTGCAAATGAATTAATGAATTAAAATGTGGAGTGTTTTTTTAATGAGTTGACTCATGCACATACTTTCCATGCCAAGTCCTCATGTATGTTTGTAAGAGACCTTAGCTGTTTCCAGTGGAGCACCTCAAAGTCTGTACCAGTCCTTTATAAACTGCCTTTACCTTTCTGCATTATTGTCTTCAAAGGTTTGCCAGCTTTTAATGCTCTCAGGGTAAAATCAATCTGTTTTGTGAATGAGGAATTGAATGTTTAGCTTAGAAAAGAACACTTGAGTACCAGGGAAGAAGTAACAAGCAACATTAGCTTTGTCCAGAGTTGGGTATGTCAACATTGCAAAACCAAAACTGAGACAACCCACTTTGATTCAGGTGTGGGCAACCTTTAGCCCTCCAGATGTTGCTGGACTACAACTTCCACAATCCCTAAACTTCCATTGGAGCATACATAAGATTGTGGCCTTAATCACTCAAATTGTTCATACAGTAGTAATGTGTATGAAATCTCAAAGTGCTAATTTATTTATTAGCGGGGGTGGCAACTTTAATTAAATATTGGGGAGGCCCAGGTAAGTCCTGCCCCCACATAACTGATCACATGACGTGGCGTGCGCACACCATTTGAATGGCAGTGCCCATCAACTTGGGGTGGGGGAGGGGCCCTCAGACTCTAAGAGTTGCCACCTAGGTTTGTTAGGATATCTGTCCCACCAACCTCTCAGAGCAGTTTCCATCAATTTAGTTCTAGAGAAGAATAAATCCAGCTTACTACCAAATATAAACACCATTTATGTTCTTTGTATGAGAGATGCAGTTTCAATAATGAAAAAAACACTATTAAGTGCATTATTTTCTCTTTTTAAAGTTTCCTTCTAAAGCAATCCCCAACACACTTATACCCCACTGAATGCTTCGGGGCTTAATGCTGAATATGCATAGCATAGGGTCGGGCTGCATATATGTTTTAAGATGTTCTAAGTTGCAGCTTTCCATCAGGGGGCATGTCCCTTTTTTCTAGGAAACACAGACCCAAAATTCCTAGATGCCTGTCTAAACTGTCCTCTCAGATATTGGTAGCCTAAACAGATTGGCTTTCCGTACACTCTTACCTCGTTAATATTCTCTGAGAAACTTCAGCGCACCCTGCAAAAGTCTTGAGGTGCAGTATGTCGGTGATCTCAGGTAAACACGACTGGCTCTTGACCCCGGGGGGCGGGGGAAGTCAAAGTTCTTTTGGAAATGACACATTGTGACCTGCAGTCTGCTGTAGCACATTAAGTCTGACAAATGTTCTGAAATCATGACTAACACAAGCAAGGAGAGGGAGGGTTAGGGTTATTGTACCCAGCGGTTAACCTTATGTAGTCACATTGCAGGGTGGGATCGTTTGGGAGCCATGTCTTCCCCACTCAGAGTAAACAGAGCCTTGCAACACCATTAAAAAGAGTTTCTACATCTTCCTTCTGCGTTAATGTGGTTCAGTGCCTCTGTCATGAAAATGAACTCAAGTCAAAGGACAGTTTCCCACACTGATTCACAAAGAACATACTATGTAGCTCGTATAAAGGTGGCATTTTAGACTTCTCTGAACACATGCACATTGTCGGCTGCAATTGTGCATAACATTTGGAGAGGCCAGACATGCAGGAAAAGCCTTTGTACTGAGACAGAGATTTATCGTGCAAACCAATGCATGCATGTCCAGAAGTAGGTCCCATTGAGTTCAACGAGGCTTACTCCCAAGGAAGCATGCATTGGATTGCAACTAATAATTCAAAATGAGAGGCAGTCATACAGGCTTTACTGGGCCAGTATTATTGTTACTTTTATTATTTCTGAATGTTGTATCATATCCTGAAAATACTGCTTTAGGTTTATAAAAGCTTTGAAAAAAATAAAATAAAGGCTAGGCTGGAAACAGAAAATAATTCCAATACAATGAATTGTCAAATCTATTCTCCCCCCACCCTTGAATACAATCTCTTCTTTATTATCTATCTAGTTGGCCCCTATGAGAACGTTAGTGTTGAACTTGATGAGTCTTTGGCCTGATCCATCAGGAATCTTCAAACAGAAGGCAAATTAAAAGCAGAATGCAGCAGATAGTTGGATTTGAACATAGCCCAATAAGCTGCACTCATATCTGGACAAGGATAACCTAATTTCTGTTGTCTATGCTCTAGTAACTTCTAGGTTACTGCAATGCACTGTACATGGGGATGCCTTTGATGGTGGTTCGGAAACTACTGCTGGTGCGGAATTCAGCAGCCTGGTTGCTCACCAGGACAAAAAGTTCTGAGCACATAACACCAATCCTGGCCTTACTACTCTACCCGTTAGTTTCTGGGCCCAATACAAAGTGCTAGTTTTGCCCTATAAAGCTTTATGTGGCTGAGGGCCCAGTACCTTAAGAACTGCTTATCCCCATATGAAATACCTGGACCCTGCAATCTGAGGCACTTCTTCATGTGCCTTCTGGAGGATGGCAATACGAGAATGGGTCTTTTCAATGCTCACATCCTTGAGTGGGTGGGATGTTTTAATCCACCATTTTAAAAAACAGAATTGTCTTTGGGATTTTTCTTTGTTTCCCTTTAGACCCCGTTATCATATATGTGTTTGTCTATTTATTGTAAGTCGCTTGGGTTACCTTGGTTTAAAAAAGAAAGAAAGCATCCAATAAATTTAATAAACAAGCAGGATCAGTGAAGTAAAAAGGTCACTAAATCAGCAGTGCTGGAGTTGTGTAGAGTGCCAGAAACCACTAGGGTGCTGACATTTTCCAAGATGTCTCACAGCAACTGCTCCCTCTAAGCTGCAATCCTGTTTGTTCCTGCCTCATTTATCAATAACATCTCTGAGGATGCCTGTACCTTGGAAGGGGCTGGCGGGATTCCTTGTTGCAGTTACTATTGCAGTTCAGAATGCATTGAAGCACCAATGTGTGATTATTTGGATATATATGTTTCATCTGTTTCTGTTAGCAGTTAACCGGGGGGGGGGGGAGTTTGCTGAGCTCCTTTGCACTGTGTAATCTTGAATTGTTATTTGTAAAATATGAGCTAGACTGTGGCTGGGAATCTATTTTCGAAAGTTAGCATCTTAAAGGAAAAATAAACATGAAGTCAGAATTTCCTGGAGGACAATGGGAGGGAGTTCAGATCATCTGAAAGCTGATTATGAGTTTTCCCAGGATGTGTTTCTCCCACCCTCTTCCCTTTTCTCATTTCTCCTTCTCCATATCTGAAATTTCTACATGGTCCTGAATGTTGTTGTATTTTTTTTAAGTTTCATAAGTGAACCAATTTCAAATGCATTGTGTCTTCCTGGTTTAAATGCCCTAAAGCCAAAGAGAACTACAACTACAGTGGTACCTCTGGTTGCGAACGGGGTCTGTTCCGGAGTCCTGTTTGCAACATGAAGCGCCGCGTCTGCGCATGTGCGCAGCGTGATTTGGCGCTTCTGCGCATGCGCGAACCGCCAAACCCGGAAGTAACCTATTCTGGTACTTCTGGGTTCGGCGCGTTCGTAACCTGTGACAAACGCAACCCGCAGCTATCGTAACTAGAGGTATGACTGTACCAAACATCTGAAGGCAGCCCTGTTTAGGGAAGCTTTTAATGTTTGTTTGTTTGTTTGTTTGATGTATTTTAATGTTTTGTTGGAAGCCATCCAGAGTTGCTGGGGAAGCCCAGCCAGATGGGCAGGGTATAAATAATAAATTATTTTATTTTATTTTATTTTATTTTATTTTATTTTATTTTATTTTATTTTATTTTATTTTATTGGTTTGTAGCAAAAAATGAATTTTAAGGAGAAAACCCTTTATAAAATTAAGGACTAATAAGTGATCTCCTCCTGCAGCTGTACTAAAAAGTCCTGCTGGATTAGGCCAATGGCTGTTCAGTCCAGCCTCTTCTTTCCCACAGCAACCAATCAGATGCACATGAGAGCCCCCCAGAGGACCTGATCACAGTAGCTCTTTCTCATTTGGTTGTTCCTTAACAAATCAACTCGTATCTATGGTATCTCTAATCCTAGAGTTAACATAGTCTAGTAACCACTGGAAGCTTTCTTCTCCATAAATTTGTTTAATCCCCTGTTAAAGAAATCTAACTGCATGGCTGGCACTTGTGGAATATCATTACTACAATTTACAGCATTTTTTTTTCTTTACAGCTCCCAGGAGCTACTGATACCTCACTCACAGCCCTCACCACAACCAAGTTTCCTTACATTAATGAGCATCCCAATCAAAATATGTTACCAAAAACAGTGTATTACCAGAAACAACCCATTGTTCAGTTGCTTGAGATGGTAGGTCAGGAATAGGTCTGGCCCACCCAGGAAATCAATGGAAAAGGGAGCTCTGCAGAATCACATATCTGCAAATCTGCTATTGCTTTAAAATTCAGCCAACAAGGAGCTTCACTGCAGGAGCACACACGGTTTTTTAAACTCACCATAACCAAAACCGAATTTGGGGTCTGACCTATTTCAAAGAAATGTGGAAGGGACAGAGTGAACAGCACATATGCACTCGTGACAAAGTTATCCAGTCAAGTTGCCATATTTGAAATGTGTGGGGTTGTTTTATTACTAGTAAAATTTGAAAAGTAGTTAGATTTGGAGTGGGTAGGGGCAACTTCTGAAAATGTAGCTTGAAATCAGGTGTACACAAAGAATATGTGAATATAGTCTCTGGACCTAGGAAGGTTGAATTTAGTGCCAAAGGCCACGCTTGACAGTAAACTCTGCTGACTTGCACCTGAGTAGACAATGCTGGGTTTGTGCTGTAAGACTATGGTCCTCTAGTCCATATTCTGGAGCATTTTATTATAATTTTAAATAAAATGCTAACCCTTAAGTGAAATGTGAGTGTTACCTTTTGTTATATATTTCTTGCCCTGCATTACTTAAAATGTCCAGGTTACTAAATGAAAACATAAATACTAAGTGCAGCTGTAGAATTTAATAAAACCTCAGGTTCAAATACTAGCATGCAAAAAGAACAATATTATTGGAAACTTGTGGTTGAATGTGAAGGTTGAAAGAAATATTTTCACACTATCACAGTATTAAATTGCAAACATTATTTAATTTATCTTCCCTGAAAGGGCTGAGAGGAAGTGTACCAAATGCTGTATTTACCAAAACCAGGAAATAAGTCAGTGATCAGAATAGCAAATGGAGTAATCAAAAGCTGACAAGGGACAATATAATGTCACCATTGTAATAGCACTTACACATATTGTTTTGACTTGGAGTTGCTTTGGAATAAATATGGCATAGTTTTCATTTCATAATAGGAAAAGCAAAGTAATAAAACAAAATAAGTTATTCAAACTGATTTCTTGGTTTAAAAAAATGTTGAAAAATATCAGCTTTGGCAGTCTATAGGACTGGAATGTTCCCCCCAATTACCAAGATTTGAAAATATATATGTATATTAAAAATTAAGGTATTTGCCATTCAGGATTGGAGAAAGTAGGAACTCCTGGCAACCTGTGTATTTTAGTTGTCACTTTGAACTTTGGAACAAAGGCCAGACTGTAAAAGCAGTTTATAAAAAGTATTATGAGATACCACAACTGGCATTTTTATGGCCTTATTAAACTACATTCAAGTGGTATAAATTATATGCAATGAAAGCGAATAGGTTCCCTGACTTGATTTTAATATCAGAAGCATGCTTATTAGTTTAGAGGGGAGGGATTGTTTTCTGAAGAGAAAGAGGCTTATATTGTTTTGGTTTTCTTACCTTACCAGCTGATGTTATGTGGAAGTCATAAACGTCAGGTTGCATTTAGTTCACGGAGTCAAATCATTATTAAATCACTTGAGATAACGAGCATTTCTTCTCACTAAGTCATGCTGCAGGTGTTAATTTAGATTCAAAGCATTCCTGCTTATTATAAAAGCATATTAATTTCCCGTATGTAGAAGATGCAGAAACCAGCATTTACAGTTCAAAAGGTCACCACTGCTAGAGGAGGAGAACTCCAGGAAGTTCTGGGCTTCTTACCTTCTGTGTTTTCTGCCAATAAGAAAACTAGTTTCCTGGTAGAATCTTGTCTGCTTCTCCTAGAATCAGCGCTGGGCAGGGAGAGTAAGGACTGGCTATTGGTAGAGTACAGTTGTTAAATCAATGAAATATATGTAAAAAAAACTATGCATTAACTAGCACTGGGACCTGACATGAACAAAACAATGGAGAAGAAATATTATGATACAGCCTTATGTAGAGAGGGACTTGATATTCATGCTTCTCACCAACATATATGGAATCAAATGCGTGGGAATCAGATTTACAGTTGAGGAGAGACACTAGAACAGAGC
Source organism: Lacerta agilis (assembly GCF_009819535.1). Classification (NCBI taxonomy): domain Eukaryota; kingdom Metazoa; phylum Chordata; class Lepidosauria; order Squamata; family Lacertidae; genus Lacerta; species Lacerta agilis. The sequence continues at coordinate 39,166,143 of NC_046314.1, read as the reverse complement.
TTTTTCTGGGAGTGACAGTGAAAGGGGAGAGCAAGCTAGCTTCTCACACCACAATTGAGAAGTTAGTGCATTTACATTTTGCCTCATATCTCGGGCTCTACAAATGATAGAAGCTTACTCTTTAAAAAACAAGCAGAAAAGCTGGGAATCTGGGAATTAGGGTTCATAACTGCCCCCATGTATGCCCATTGATCAAATTTCTTCACTCCCTCAGTTGGGTCTCCAATAGCTACAAAAATCCATGCTGAGCATTTCCAGTCTCTGCCATATTATCTTACTGTAATTCCACTAAGGGCTGATGTCATTACAGTGTGTGTTTTTACTGTTCCCACTAGTGGCATCCAATGATGTGAGGGAAGGAATTGATTATTATTCACTTTTATGGGCAAAATTAGTGTGTTGGAGTAGGAACAATGTGGTAGTGATTGTAACAGTGCCCTTCACACCCAGACACTGGTAATTTTGTCCACACTGGCAGAATCTGGAAGACCATGTGGTAAAACAGACTCTTACCAACCTTTCATGACTTCAGCCCTCAGATTGTTCCTGCACACTCACTGAAATTGAAATCACAGTAGCTCCCCAGAAACATTTTTTCATGCTTGTGTAGTAGCAAAGTATCTGTTCATTGGGTCAAGGCAGTATTAACAGGCACCAAGGATTTAAATATGTAAGTACAATTTTCAGTAAAAGGTTTGAATTAGGGTATTGGAATCACTAGGCATTCAGAAACATAAAATAGGTACTGCTAAACATTTCTTGGAAGGCCATACTTTATCGTGACTGAGGTCTTTTCATAACAGAAAAGACAAGGCCCATCCATGCATAGTTACAGGATTCTAAAAGAGTTCAAAGTCCATTTTCCAAAGGCAGATTGTGAGGCCTGGGAGTTGAGCAACTTCCCAGAGGCCTAAGCACACACGAGCAAAGGAACAAATAAGCATAGTCCTTTGTAGTAGCATCCCAAGAGGAAGTCCCAATCTGAAACTGAATCTTCCAGTTGCTAAAGTCCCAACTTTTTATCATGAAAAGCTGTCAGCACTGGACAAAGAGTATCCAGCCAGCTTGTGATGTGGACTTGAAGGAACATCTCTTTCCATACCAAACCTGGCCATGTCTTAAGATCTTCTGGGGAGATACTGCTCCAAATGCCCTGTTTAGTAGTTGTACACTACTAGGGTGGGGAAATAATTCAGTTCAGTTTGCATTTAAAGACAAATCAACCTAAACTTGCACTGTCCAATGCCATATGAGAACTGAGACAAAGCCATCCTTCAAAATTCATACTTCTCTGAATTTTTCAATGCAGTTCTCCAGCCCAATAATTTGTACAAAAAATCGCATACACTGGGATAAAGTGAGCGCAAAAAAGTTAGTGAAAATAACATACAAAAATGCATTTTAAAAATTGTTTTGCAAAAAGTGCATATTGGGGGAAATTGCACAAAAATGCTAAAGCCCCACTCCCTGGCCCTGCTTTGTTCCTTGATCCCATATTGACTGCAGCACCAGACAGAATTTATCCTGGTTATCACCAAAAGCATACAAAAGTCAGACTGATCGGTTTCTTGGAAGGTTTTCACATATGCTTTAAACTGTAATAAGAAAATGTCGTTTTCTGAACACTCCATCTGGTGTTTTGGGACTGGTAGTAAATCCATGTCCAATGAACCATGAACACGATAGAATTTTAACAAGGATGACATCTAAGATATAGTCCCTTTACATATATACACTCAGTTCTGGAATTTCTATGGCAGCGAATGTACTACAAATAAAACTAGCTTTGATATATTGGTATGAAGCGAGACTTCTAAAAAGCTATGATAACTTGAGTTATCTGATATCTTTAGTATCTTTGCATCTTTCTTTTATAAAAAGATGTGACTTTGTTGTCAAAGCGGCTTTTGGTTCTGCCATGAAATCGTGAAGGTTGTCCAAGGACCTCTGGCAAACTGAATTCATATGTCTCTTCTCCACACACACACCCTGCCCCCACTCTGGGCTAATAAAGGCTACACTATGTTCCCTTTGAAATCTCTCTGCTGGAGAGTTGCCATTTATTTTGCAGTGAATGTATCGGCATATGGGATGGTCAGGATTTTATGGTTCATCCATCTGTAGCTCCAGAGTGTTTGAAATTGGTCTCTGGGCACTGCTAACATCAGGTGTGGTCTGCTGCAAAAAAAAGACTTGTATTGGTTACATCATCTTCAGCTTCTTGAGGAACCGTATATTCAATTGTGCCATAATATAAACCACAACAATTAAGAGGAAAGCTCAGTTTCCGAACTATTTCTGAGCTATTCCTTACACATAAGCAGATTTAAAGTACACAGTAAGAAGGCATGGAGAATTTTTTTTAAGTTCTGTGCATTGCAATGGAGTATTCTATTTTTATTGGAAAACATGAATACATATAAACATAGGTTGCAATTACTAAATACAAAAATGTATTTAGTATGGTTGCATGGTTGAACCCTCTCAAACAGCAGTGATTTGCTATGAAAGCAGCAGGCCTGTTTATTTGCAGCAGAGAGGGGGAACTTCAGGTCCAGCGCCCAAATAGGGCCCACCAGACCTCTCTCTCCAATGGCATGTAGCTTCTGGACGGTTTTAGAAAGGAATGTGGCCTTCAGGCTGAAGAAGTTTCCCACCCCCCTAGTTTAAAGCTAGTCTGACCCAGTCACCAATAGCAACTACATCTACAGAAACCAAGAACTGAGCAGGCCAGGCTGGAGGGGAGTAATTTGCTTCCCTCTTTGTAGGCATTCTGGCCAGCATAAAAGTTGAAGTAAATTACTCGTGAACTTACCCATAGTGAGAAACTCAAAATCTGTTTTTTAGTCCTCTCCTTCTTTTACCCTGGTTGCAATTTCTTTTCCTAGCAGCCATACATCCCTCTTTAAATTCAGTGTAGATATTAGGACTGCAAATGTATCACTCCATTTATTCAAGAGAAGGAATTTGATTTAACGACAACCATCTTTTTCCTGTTATCGGTGAGATGAAATATTATTGCTGTCCAAGTGTCTTTGCATCTCATTTGTATATGAACCTACAAAAGTTACAGTCTCAAATGTTAGGAGAGAATCAAGCAATAATAGCAGCCTGTGTGGTCTTCTTCTATGGCATTCCCTTACTGTGTGGCCAGGGAGGGGTGTGTGTGTTTAAAGTATATATTTTTCATGAAAATTCTCCCCTGGACAGTCTTTTATATGTTCTTTGATAAAACAGACAACTAGTCCCAAATAATATGGCTTGCCTCTTTAGCTTGCCTAGGGCAAAACTAAATGGGATGGTCACTGGCCTGCTTGTTTGAAACCTTTGTTGCCCCAATCACATTCAAAACTATGGGTGGCAGATCCAATTTTTAGAGCAGATGAGACTTTTAGTGGTGCCTTTGCCAGACTGTGTCTCCCTGAAGTGCTTTTCTCCTCGCTTCAGTAGCCAGTACTAGAAATGAGATTGGATGGGAGGAAATCTCTTATGGGAAGAGGCTGTGGGGAGGTTTGTGGCATGTGTGATAGAGGCTTAGTTCATTGTACTTTAGAAATAGGACTCTTTCACCACTGCTGCTAGTTATAGGGGCACCAACTATAGGGAGCAGAAGAGGATTCAGCCCCCCTCAATATTTCTGGGCAGGAGGCTGAGGCCCCCCCCCCCAATATTGAAGGGCTGCCATCCTCCACTGCCCCTGGGTGAGCAATGGCACACCAGGTAGTGATGAGAGTCATGGAGGATGATTTTCACCCTTTGTGCTCCCCATTGCTGCTGGGCAAGTGCTGGTGCACCAGGTGGGAGTGGGACGGGTCAAGTGATGCCGAATCCCCTCAATGTGTGTGGGGGGGGGGAGTCAGTGCCCCGACTATTTAAATGTGATTTGGGATGGTTCAGGTTCAAACAAACGGCTCTGTCACTGCCATGCCTAGTTTTAACCTCATTCTACCATGCTATAAGTTCTTTCTACATGTTAATGTGAAACACATGTACCTCTTTCTCCTTTCCTCCCTGTTGCCACAAGTGTGTGGGAGTTTTGGTATTTGAAGGGAAATTGGGGTCAGAGTTCTGCTGAACGCTTAGTTATGAATATTTGTCCTGGTCACTATGGTTTTTTGGTGGGAACAAGAGGAGACAATTCAAGATGGTGGCATGACTACATAATAGACATAACAGCAATCTTATTTCCATGGTTTTTTCTTGACTGAGAATAGCCAATAGGATACACTCCAAAAGGTTTGGACTACAACTTGGAGACCAACATATGGCTTTATCTGGTATTGACTGTGAACCAGGGGGGTGGTATATTGGGCCAGATTCCAGTAAGTTGTTGTGCTAGTGGAAGCCAGTCCAATAATTCCCACTGGCAGAATGGGACTTCCTACCTCATCTCCTTCACCCATGCTCTCCTCAAATCTTCTCAGAAGGGTTGGGAGAAGCACCAGAGCACTACATGGGGAGAGGAGAGGAGAGGAGAGGAGAGGAGAGGAGAGGAGAGGAGAGGAGAGGAGAGATTGTTTCATTGGCAAGCATAAATTCCACCCAAAATTTATTTGTGTGTTTAAATGCATTTTAAAACCACTTAATATTTGAACTTCTCTAAGGGGTATATGAAAGTGACATAAAATAGTTGCATAAAAACAGTAAAACAGAATTACTAAAAAAGCAAGGTTAAACATAGGAACAGTTAATAGCAGGGACTCAATATTATGCATCAAGGAATGCTGGAGGGGGAGATATGCCTTCACAAGATGCCAAAATAAATTAATGTTTCACCTATGGTACACAGAAGGGCATTCCACATTACACAAAAATGACCACTTCCAGGTCACTGCTCTATGATATTCTGTAGACTGTGGTGCCCATTTAGCTAGAAAAATTGATTTCAAATTGTGTCCCGGTTGCTTTCCTCATAAAAAAGTAATAATAAGCAAGTGAAAGAAGGAAGGAAGGAAGGAAGGAAGAGACATTGACTTTCTGGCTACACCTGTGCTACATGCGTTCTCCGAATGGCAGCGGCACACTCCCAACATCTGCTCTTTTCATTGAAGTGAGCTGCAAATTGAAATTCCATTGCAATGTTTTTAGACTCAGTTGAAGCAAGGAGACTGTCAGAAATCCTCTTTAAACTCACCCTTATCCAAACAGGAAGCTGACCCCTGACCCCCGGATGTAACAGTACACCAGTGGAAATTTCATTATCCTTGTTTCAGCTGTACTAAGTGAAAATTAATTGTGTAATTATCTGCATGAGCGCATGTGTAAAAGTTTACAATGTGCCAGTTAGATTATGTAACTTGCTAGTTGTATAGTTTTGAGAGAGACAAGGTTTAATACATATATATATTAAAAAAATTTAAAAAATGCATTCATAAAAAAATATTATGATGGGAGGGGATGAAAGGTGCCTGAACAAACTTTTATAATGATAAAGGAACACCACCCTCAATATCCCTAGAATGATTCTCTCTTGGTATAGCTACATCTGGTACGGGACAGCTCTTTTAATGTCATTGTTGTTAAAACTAAATAAATAGAGTGTAAGCATATTAAGGGCACAGCTTGGTACTTTTTTCCATACACATTTTACTTTAATCATATTCTGCAACCACAATTTCTCTGACATGGAATGCTTTGCCAGTTTGTTCCCTTGCTCTTTTCATTTGATATATTAGTATCAAAGAAACGACAGGATTTGGAAGTTTTCCTAACTAAAACTTTAGCAGCAAAATGTGAATTGAACACTCCAAAACCTGCATTGTTTAATGTAGGAAGAGTTTGCTGCTGCAATTTAGTTTTGTTGCTTTTGTTGTGTGTGTGTGTGTGTGTGTGTGTGTCACAGTCACACCACTTCTGTAGTCTTTGGAGTAACAAAAACCGCTACTTAGTAGAGATTATTTCCATTTCAAAGCTGCTGCGCTGTTTAGATAGCAGGATATCAGGATGAAAGGTGCAGCTTGGATCATTCCCCACAAAGTCTTAGAAAGGACATATTCACTTTCAACAGCCTGGCTCACAGTAAATAGCCTTTATTCACACAAATGTCAAGGAGCCAAAGAGTGCTAAATGGAGAATTCTGGTTATGGCTAGCATATTATAATAGAGAAGTGGCTTTAGCAATCTAGTATGTAACTTCACCATGTAACTGTTATATTAATTTTTGTCTCAGGGGATTAGCAAAAGTGGGACATGTTAGATTTATGTACTTGGATAACAGGTTTTACAAAATTAAAATAAAATAAAATAAAAAATTCCTTCCAGTAGCACCTTAGAGACCAACTAAGTTTGTTCTTGGTATGAGCTTTCGTGTGCATGCACACTTCTTCAGATACACTGAAACCATCTATATAGTATCATTTCCTACACTTTTACGGATACTTGAAAGATATTTTAAAGGAGGGCACCTATAGAAATAGGTTCTCCTGAAATCTGTGGAACTTCATTGAAAATTATAGCTAGGTCTACACATACTACACCATAAGGAGTCAAAATAGATTGTTTTCACTTTAAACTGCATATTCAGAATTATATTTGTAAATGCTCTGTGTGTGTGTGCGCGCACGCATGTGTTTTCCTAACATCTAGGTAAGGAGTTGAGCTAAAATGTTTGTCCCCTATGGAACAGTTTTATTACTTTCAGAGCAGCAGCGGCTTATTACCGGGGAGATATTTCATAATGCACCCCCCTTTCACTATCAAGTGATACAGTCCTCTCTGAAACCTTCAGGTTTCTATTACTTTATCCAGGCCACCCTTCCTCACCCTCATTAATTACTGATTTCAGATACCTATGGAGACCCCTCAACAACCACCCTAGGCCAAATAAAAAGAAATAAAGCAAGATATGACTTTAAAATGGCTTAGAAAAAGTCATGGAGGATATGGTTATCCACAGAGACTAGGACTGCGGCTATCAAGCACTGGGAACAGTGATGTCCAAGGGCTATATTGCATTTATGTTTTCTTGTAGGCTTCTAGTGAGAAATAAAATGCTGGGATGGTTAGGCCTTTGGTCTGATCCAGGAGCTCTCTTCATGCTTTAGGTGTTCTTTGCATACTGATGACAATATACCCTCTATCCCTGAATGACTTCAGGCAGCTGTTTCATGCAGCTGTTATAAAGTATGGGAAACAAGGTGGAACCTTGCAGCCCCATAAGGCATAAGTTTCCCAGAATCGTATAGGAATGAATAAAACCACTGAAATATAATGTCCCCTGTCCTTGTTCCAGCAAGACGACCCAGAAGGATACCATAGTTAATGGTACTGAAATCCACTGAGAGATCGAGGAGGATGGATCCCCTGATTATCCTCATATGCAGGGATTTGACAGAGAAGCCTATTGTATAACGATCACTCCTAGACGTACTCTTCCTGAGGTTTCCATCTTTGTGGAATATCTCCCATGCGTTCTCTGTAGGTAGATACTGTTTGGAGAGTTTGCGTGTAAGTCAATGCCACTGTGAATCAGGCCAGCGTAGCAAAGTATGGGCTAGGTCTGTTTCTGATCATGGATACTCAGGCTATATCAAAGGCAAGGCATCTTAATGGATAAATTGCCCTAAAGGAAGCTTTCTGTCATCCACAATGGTGTAGCTTTAATGTGACAACCAATTTCTTGTAATCCTGTATTCGTGATGGAGGATGCAGAGGCGCTCTGTGAAATTCAGGATATTCTTGCTTGCTGAATATGAACTTGCCTTATTCTTGAGCTATACTTAATAATAGCCTGACTCCATCTTGACCTGGGCTACATCAAGGGAGAGTCGGTTGTTAGTTGATGGAATATTAATATTAACAATATTCTTGTACAGTTCTGAGTTGTAATGTAAGAAAAATAATAATTCAGCGGTATGCATTCAATCATATCTTCACAGAACACTATCACATATTAAACAATCAAACCACAATTTGAAATTTTGTTTTGTTAAGGAAACATTTTGCAACCTTTGATATTTTATCTGGTGTCTAAACAGAGCTCTGAAGGGATATCTCAAAGAGAGAATGAGATTTCTGAATAAAAGATTGGAAGGTTAAAGAATTCACAATAAGAGCCCAATTTTCCTAGCCAAGTTTACTGGAGTAAGTTAGTTTCATTGAATTAAATGGGATGTCTATCTAGGATTTCAGCCAATGAAACTGGATGTATATTATGGGGAAAATAAAAAATAAAAAACTCCTTCCAGTAGCACCTTGGAGACCAGCTAAGTTTGTTATTGGTATGAGCTTTCGTGTGCATGCACACTTCTTCAGATACACTGAAACAGAAGTCACCAGACCCCTATATATAGTGAGAGGATGGGGAGGGGTACTACTCAGAAGGGTGGTGGGAATGGGTGATTGGCTGATAGGTGTGGAAAACCTGTTGACAACTGTTAACAACTGCAATTGGTCTTACAGGAAAAAGCAAGGGGCGAGATGCCTAAAAATAGCTTTATCATGTATAATGAGATAAGAATCCAATGTCTTATTCAGACCAGGTCTCTCCATGGTTTTAAGTTTGGTAATAAGTTGCAATTCAGCAACTTCTCTTTCCAGTCTATTTTTGAAATTGTTTTGTAATAAGACACCTACTTTGAGATCTTGTATAGAATGTCCTGGGAGTTTGAAGTGTTCTCCTACTGGTTTCTCTGTCTTGTGATTCCTGATGTCAGATTTATGTCCATTTATCCTTTGGCGTAGGATTTGACCTGTTTGTCCAATATAGAGAACTGAATGGCACTGTTGGCATTTGATGGCATATACAATGTTAGAAGATGAGCAATTAATAGTCCTGAGATGGTATGTTTGATGTTGTTGGGGCCCGTAATGGTGTTGTCCGGGTGTATGTGGCAGCAAAGTTGGCATCTGGGTTTATTGCAGGCTCTGGTACCAGTGTCCATCTTAAGTCTGGTTGTTGTATTATTGTGGGTAATGAGTTGTTTGAGATTGGGTGGCTGTCTGTGGGCAATGAAAGGTCTTCCTCCCACAGCTTGAGAAAGAGAACTGTATAATATTAGTGAAATTGACTGTAGATTGACAAATAATCCTCCCAACATAATCCTCTCATAGAACAAGTCAATTACAGCTGGGCAGCATTGAGGCCTTGGTTTGGAAATATATATTAAATAACACTGAGACATGTGAAAGGTTTAATCCATTTTAAAGCCATATGTGCAGAAAGCCAGGAAGAGGAAGTTAGAGAGGACAAATTATTCCTTTGCAGGAATTAAAACACACACACACACACACACCAGAGGAGGTAAAATGTAAAATAATACTGATGGTAAGCTAAAAATAAACTGCAGAGTATCAGATCATAGAAAACATAACATATTTTCCTGAAAACAGAAATATAAGACAGCAAAGGGAATTCTTTCCTCACTGTCCCACTTTTATCCCAAAGATCAGAGGAAGTCAAATGAAAATTTCCTGGCATCCTGGGGCAATAAAATAATCTCTGTCTTCTTGTGAAACCACATTTGTGTGCACATTGAACAGTGGTTCTTTGAGAATTGTAAGTGCTATGTAAGCATCATTTTTCCCAGGAAACTAAAGCTTTGCTTATTTGCACAGATCTAGGCATGAATGTAATGAGAAATAAGCTAGCCCGTTAGAGAGAGAGAGCCCAAAAACTGGGCATGTTGTGTGGGTAGCTTATTTCTAATATGTGTGAGTCTGTAATTTGCACCTGGAAAAAGCAGTGGCGATTGTCACAATACTAATGCAACAAATCTGATGCTTATGTTTGTTAATCCTTTACCAAATGGGCAAATACAGATGGACTGTACCACCTAAGAAGTAAGGTAGGTAGGGCATTGCATTATTTACTACTGTTCCCAAATACAATCTGGGCAGCTTCCCTGTACAATCTCCCTCTATGGATGCGACAATAAATTTATCTGGCCAGATGTGTTCAGATACTGGATGTAGTCAGGACTGTAGTTGTTTTGCTTGCCTACACAAGTACCACAGACCAACAGTGTTAGCATGTATAGCTCTGTATAAGATTATAAGTAGGTCTGTTCTGTATGGTATATTGTATAAGAATCAGGCCTTTAATGTGGTGACACTGCCTCTTTGGAATTCCTTCTGAGTAAAAATTAAATGGATGCCACCCCTGTTGTTGTTTTGTCACCTATGGAGGACCTTCTTCATTCAACAAGCCTTTCTTTATCCTAGCCTACTTAGTAACCATAAGCTCCACCATCTTTAATGAATGGATGAATCTGCTGATTTTGGGGAGTGGGATGCCCACCATTGCCCCTTACTCTGGTGCTACTTTGGTCCCTCCTGCTGACATGCATGCATTCAGGGTTGTGTTTTGTATGCATCCTGCTTGGAGTGTTCTGGTCTAATGATAGATCCCACATAGAAAATGGCAAGTCTGGAGGTGAGGCAAAGCTGGTTGAAGATTGTTGGGCCACAAACAGAATACTTTTATGCCTCTAACTCAAAGCTACCTCCTCCAGGCTTATGCCCCTTGAGAGATCTTTGGAGCCACAAAAGGCCACTCCTCTGACCTGAAGATGGAGTGTCCTCCTCTGTTCCATAGCCTCCCTCATGGTGTGCTTTCTGCACTGCTAGACTGGTGATGTATGCTGAGACTCATCTAGTTCTTCAGAGGAAGATTCCTGTGAGGCTCTAGGTTCTGGCGCTCTAGGCCCTGGTGGTCTGGGAGGGTCCTCTGGGAGTTCTAGTTTGACAGCCTTTAGCACAGTGGTCTTCTTATCTGCAGGAGTCAGCTCTGAGCCCTGGCCCAGGTTCATGACAATGCTATATCGGTGGACATACAGGGGACAAGGCCAGAAGGTTTAATCTAAACATGGAGGAATGCATGGCAGAGGCTACTATTTTCATTTACATACATTCCAATTGTTAAGCACTCCCATCTCCACAAGTCTGGAGGAGAGGACAGAGGGTGAAGAAAGCGTTGTGAGTGGTACGTGGGCCCTTTCCCCATCCTTTGAACCCTCTGGGAAACTCGGCAAACATGCTTTACCTGGAACTGTGTGTGGAGAGTGCAGCTGAAGAAGTGCCACCATAAAGTCTAGAGTGAGAGACCAGGGTGATGTCCACTGTTTCCTGGAACTCTTCTCGTTGTGAGACTATATATTAACGTAACATTTTTATATGTAACTGTTTTTATGATGATTTGTTTGGGTCATCTGTTGTTCAGTTTTCTGTATACTGCTTAGTGATATATTTATTATATTAAGCAATATAGAAATTAAATAATCAAAGTCCAGGAGCAGCGCTGAATTTTCCTTTGGGCGACAGAGCACTGGAAGCATATAGAACGTTAGCACTATTTGTTTTACTTACAAATATGCAAGTGAAGCCTGTTTAGAATCAAGTTGATTTCTAAAAACAGGTGCAAATCCTGAATTAGATTTCCAGAGAGCTGCTTTGCTAAGGCTGCGCCCCAGTTTTGGCTCACTCCAGTTTTGTTAAACTCTTACATCTCTCTGCCTTTCCCTAAATCTAGTCTCCTACCTGTATTCAGACAGTTTCTTTGAACCTTCCTCTATGTGGAGGGTGCAAACTTCTGAATACTAGAGTGAGTTTCAATCTAGACTATCAGGAAAGCACTGCTGCCACCTCCCATTTAAGAACATTACTGTATAGTCCTTTGTTTAAAGTACCTGGCCACGCATCACTCATTGTTCATTCATTAGGGTAGTTCTAGCCTCAGTAACCAGAATAGCCAAATTTACACCAATGTGTTAGAGCAGGGGTAGGCAACCTAAGGCCCAGGGGCCAGATGCAGCCCAATCTCCTTCTCAGTCCAGCCCGCAGATGGTCCGGGAATCAGCGTGTTTTTACATGAGCAGAATGTGTCTTTTTATTTAAAATGCATCTCTGGGCTATTTGTGGGGCCTGCCTGGTGTTTTTACATGAATAGAACGTGTGATTTTATTTAAAATGCATCTCTGGGTTATTTGTGGAGCACAGGAATTTGTTCTTTTTTCCCAAAAAAATATAGTCCGGCCCACAGCTGAAAAAGGTTGCTGACCCCTGTGTTAGAGCTTTATTTAGGGCACTGAATTTCAGACCTTCCAAGTGTCCCTATTTTCCAGGGTCGTCCCTGATTTAGAGAAGCCATCCTGGTTTCTGATTTGATCCTGGAATGTCCCACTTTTCCTTAGGATGTCTCTATTTTCGTTGGAGGGTATGGAGTTATCCAACCCCCGAGCTATCTGAAATCCTGTATACGGATATAATAATAATAATAATAATAATAATAATAATAATAATAATAATAATAAATGTTTTTTATATATGTTGGAAGCTGCCCAGAGTGGCTGGGACAACCCAGTAAGATGTGTGGGGTATAAATAGTAAAATTGTCATTATGGAATGGGACATCCCTATTTTCATCAGAGAAATGTTGGAGTGTATGGAATTCCTCCATATATGCTTTAGCTGGTGCACTCTGTGTATGCGTGTGCATTTCAATTTCTAGCTTTTAAACGAAATAACATTTTGTTATTCTTTATTCTCCTAGTTAAATGCCTGCTCAATCTCCAGCTAAATTAAAGTGAAGTACTTGGATTTAAACCAATTTAGTATCATTAAAGTTAATGGGACTGCATGGGCTTAATCTGGAGAATTCAGCTTAACTGGGTTGTGGATCAAGGCTATAGAACTGTACTACATTTGGTGGTTAGTTGTTGCCCCTTACCTGTGTTTTATCCATGTTTATTCCCCCCGCCCAATCCTTGCTTCTAGGATATAGGGTTTCCTCTCTAATAACTTCATCCCTAAGGGCTCTTTCAGCTCAAAATATAACTGGCCTAATTTATTTGATTTAGAGCAGGGTAGCCAAACACTCAAGGCCTCAGAGTATTTAATGGGCTTTTCTGACAGGCTGAGATGCTACAAAATGCAAACTTTCCAAATAAATAACTAGGCAAGACTTTGCCTCCATAATTATGAAGTCTCTGAAATGTGATTTGGAAGATAAGATGCAGAGACAAAATATTTTCACTGGGGTGGGGAAACTGGGGAGCGGGGGGGGGGGGGCGACTAAAAAATATGTTGTAGGTAAATCACTCACAAACCATACATGGAGTAATGTGAGTTAAGGTAACAAAACTGAGCCCAGTTCTGGTACAAATAGAAACACAATTTTAAATTACCATATGTTGGTGATGTTGTTGTTTGTACTGATAGCCTATCCTTCACTGAATAGTCCCAGAGAGGGTTATGGAAATGATAATTAACCCAGGCATAAATTATCATTAAAATGATTATTTTTAAGCCCACAATACTAACCAATAAAGTTAACAAAACAACAGAACAGCTTTGCAAAAGGAAGGAAAAGCTCCACTCAACCAAAGTCCTCAGCAAATATGTGTGTCTTGACCAAGTGTCCAAAAAGCATAATATAATGGCCCAAGATGCACCTTGGAGAGATCATTCCACAAACTGAGGGTGGTGGGCTTCACTTTTTGACCAATAATTGAAAAGCATACAGTGATTGCAAAAGATGTACCCCAGAAAAGTTACTCCATCATTGACAGGATTGTAAAGCACTGCCTTTTTGAACTATGGGAGGCAGGATTTTAATTTGAGTCACCTGTTAAAGAAAAAATGTCCCCATAAATATTTGCTAGTGTGTGCACAGTTCCCTGACTCACTACTCTTTCCTTATCTACTTTCAGCTCTGCTAATTTAATTACTTGTTTGTTTGCACTTTATCTATCCTCTATCTTGACAGTACTGGAAATGGCAAGATGCCTTGCAGGTAGATAGTTTATATTCCCTGAAATTATTATTATTATTATTATTATTATTATTATTATTATTATTATTTGTACCCCGCCCATCTGGCTGGATTTCCCCAGCCACTCTGGGCAGCTTCCAACAAAAATCAAATACATTAAAATATCACACATTAAAAGCTTCCCTAAACAGGGCTGCCTTCAGATGTCCTCTAAATGTCTGGTAGTTGTCTATCTCTTTGACATCTGAAGGGAGGGAGTTCCACAGGGCGGGCGCCACTACCGAGAAGGCCCCCAGCCTGGTTCCCTGTAGCTTTGCTTCTTGCAGTGAGGGAACCTCCAGAAGGCCCTCGGCACTGGATGTCAGTGTCCGGGCTGAATGATGGGGGTGGAGACGCTCCTTCAGGTATACAGGAGGCCGTTTAGGGCTTTAAAGGTCAGCACCAGCACCTTGAATTGTGCTCAGAAATGTACTGGGAGCCAATGTAGATCTCTCAGTGTTATGTGGTCCCAGCGGCCACTCCCAGTCACCAGTCTAGTTGCCGGTCCTACATCTTCTTAAATCCTTTTTTGGTTGTTATCTTGTTTCTGTGGCATTGTGAAACTTGATGCTTCTGTCAAAGGCCAGATTGTTCATAATCTATTAACATAATTGCCTTAAACCTTCCTTATTCCTTTGTTGTTCTCTTAATGCACTCAGCGTTGCCAGGATAACACCAGCCTTGGGGTGCATCATCATTTACTGTTGAACATCACTGAATGCACACACAAATCACAGGCTTGATTGTGGTTCTGAGCAATCCAGATTCATACCCAAGTTTGCTCATAGGCTTCAGTGAAATGTACAGGCGAAACTCAAAAAATTAGAATATCGTGGAAAAGTCCATTTATGTAAGCAATTGTTTTCATTAGCTATTGGAGTTTAATATATGAGATTGACTCATGATATGCAAAGCGAAATATGTCAAGCCTTTGTTTGTTATAATTGTGATGATTATGGTGTACAGCTGATGAGAACCCCAAAGTTGAAATTGTTTATTTGGGGTTCTCATCAGCTGTACGCCATAATCATCACAATTATAACAAACAAAGGCTTGACATATCTCGCTTTGCATGTCATGAGTCTCTCTCATATATAAGTTTCACCTTTTAAATTAAATTACTGAAAGAAATGAACCTTTCCACAATATTCTATTTTTTTGAGTTTCTTTTTTTTTTAACAGAATTTATTGACATTTTCATAATATAACACAAACCCAACCCCACACCTACAAATACCAAAACAAATACATATACACATAATGTCAGGATTCTTCTTCTTATCTATATACTTTACAGAAAAAAAAAATTTCTAGTTCTGAATCTTGACGTTTGACTTCCCCCGCCTATACACCTTCGGTTTTAAATCAATATACCATTTTCTTAACAACTTTTCTCTATAAAAAATTTAACTTTACTTAAAAAGAAAAAACACCATTGTCTTAATCTTTGCATTATAACCTAAATCTTAACCAAATATTCTTATAGCTAAACTTATTTCTTCTATCCTTTATCATGCTGCTTATAACTTAAAATTCAATATCTCCTTACTTATTTAGAATAAACTTGTAATTAACAGACTTCACACTCCGATTTCGGATACCATGGCAGACCATTCAGATTATACATTTGAGGCTTCAACCCACTCCCCCTCTGTCCATTGTCCTTTTCTGTCTTTCTCCACAGCCAAATCCCTCATTGTCTTCCCCTGAGTGTCCACAGATCCAGGCAGCGTCCACATCAAACCCAGCATCGAGCCTCAGGGCGTTCCACATCTCCATTCTGGGCGATTCTTTTGCTCCTTCTTCTTGTAAAAATCTTAATTCCATGTCTCTTGCCCCCGAGCTGCC
Organism: Lacerta agilis; assembly: GCF_009819535.1. Classification (NCBI taxonomy): domain Eukaryota; kingdom Metazoa; phylum Chordata; class Lepidosauria; order Squamata; family Lacertidae; genus Lacerta; species Lacerta agilis. The sequence continues at coordinate 39,150,548 of NC_046314.1, read as the reverse complement.
ACCTCAGGGTCTGGATATTGTAAATTTTCCTGTTTCAGGTTCCTTTTCCATTCGCCCAGCCATTTCCGACCATCCTCCAAGCGCCCCTCCCAGCTCTTTGCCAAGGCTTGATTCCATTGTGTAGAACTTTTGAAAAGCCTCCTCTGTGGAAAGTACATCCTTTTTATGAATAATTCCACTCAAGACCTGTAGTTTCCGATTAAGCAATTCCATCTGCAAAATAATGAGCTTTTCCTCATCCCTTAAATCGGAGCTCGATGCCAGTGCGATCACAAAGTCCAGCATTTTGAGAGAGAGGGTGAGTATCAGATTTCAGTTCCTGTCTCTTCCTTCCTTTGTCTCAATTTTTCCCACGACAAACCAAGTCGCCGCCATTTCTCCGAAGCCGGAGTATAAAGACCAAAACTTCAAACGGAGATATTTTTTCCCCAATTAACCCCCGAAGGGAAATCTCAACAGACTCAGTTTTCAAATTCCAAGTACTTTCTATAATTGTTGTAGCAGCAGTCAATTAAAGGGTTAATCTCTTTCACCACTCGAAGGGAGGGAGGCGGGCTGCCTTTCTTCTTTCCCCCAGAGCATTCCAGGAATACAAAGAGTCAATCAATTACTCACAGCCTCTGGGTTCTTATCAGCTCCTTGATGACAGGTAGAACTTAGACAGGTAGAACTTAGACGCTCATCACAGGCTTTGCCGCCGCATTTACATCCCGGTTGGGGCATGTCCCCTATAGCCCGGCTCCGTAGTCCCTTTACAGGGGGCGCGGGGGAAGGGTTCGGAGCCACAACGGGCACAGCCGGGGAGCCCAGGGCACGGGACGCTCTTCCCGCACCCCAACCGGAGCCCCGCTATGCGGCTGCAGGGCTCCTGACCCCCGGGATGAACTGGGTGCTTCGCAGCCGAAGCAACCCACGACCACCCATAATGGCGTGAGTTTCACCTGTATATTGCATTCAAGCTTTGGTATCATCCTTATTATCAGTTCCTTTTCTGGGCAGAGGACAGACACTAATTGGGTACATGGCAACAACCTTTCTAACTGATTCCTACAAACGTGGGGATGAGAGTTGTCTGTCTCAGCCTTCTGAGTGATGATGAACACAGATTAACAGAGATAAACAATTTAGGTAAGGTTGTGGCAATCAGAGCAATTACGTAAGTATCCTGCTGACAGCTGTGGTGAAAGCAGACAATAAAATTACACTTTGATAAAACAACAACACAGCCCTGGCTTTTTGATATGCAGTCCAATTAACTTATTTGTGGTCCAATTGATTTATTTGCCGTCAAATTAACTTTTGTGTTTTGAAAGATTTCGTGACTTTATTGTGATTTCACTTTAGAAATAACCACAACCAAAGTAATGTTAGACTTAATGCAGCAATCAAAAGTTAGCATTAACACTACTGCAAATGACACAACTACATTTTTATCATATTTTGCTATGGAGCTTGGAGTGACTTCTCTATTTGCTATCATAAAAACTCTGGTAGAGAGAATGTGCCACCCACTGAGTTAAATAGTTTAGCAAGATTTGAACCCAGCTCTGCCCAGTCTTGTGAACTGTACCACACTGGGTGTTGTTGTTGTTTTTAAGGTCTCTTTTAATATTCAAGTGGGGCACACTCACCTTTTTTAAAGTTCTTCTCCCTATGAAAATTGACAAGAGTTGGTAGAAGTGCCTTTTTTAAGGAGAGGTGACGTTGACTTTTCATATTTTAGTTTAAGCTGCTTCTTTAAGAGCTTTTGTTCCAATTCCTGAAGCAGCTGTCTTGAGAGTGTACATTTACCATCCCCTTAAGAGTTTTCTTCCTTTAACCCCTTCACTCTTGGTCTGTGGCTTTTCCATGTGTTCCCAATCCCATTTTCAGTCCCATTGTGTCCTGGTACGAATGAGAGACCTTCAAATATTTGTGGTCTGTCCTGAAGAATTTGCATCGCATGCCAGCAGAGATTAACCTACGCAATTTCTGCTGGCATTGTTCTTTCTTTTCCTTTTCTCTTTGGGGGTGATATCTTAAGCCAGACTGAAGAACAGATGTAACTTCACACTTTGATCCAACGTAGGATGCACTGCATTTTAGAATCCACAGCCAAAGGATCAAGGGGTAAAATACACATTGCTATATATCAGCTCTCACTTAGACCTTAGCATTTCAGGATATTAAAAACTCAACCCAACGGTATTGTAGATAATCCAAAGGGCACCTGGAAAAGAAGCTATAAAACAAGTGATTACTATCAGTAAAGTGTGATAACAGCTGAAAGTATTAGAACCCGCCTACAGAATCCATATTCTCGGGGCCAGGTGGGCACTGAAAGGCTGTAACGTAATATAATCCCAGTAAATCCTTTAAATGCACCAGTTCATATTGGGTTTGGGCAATATGGTGTCATTCATTACACTAAAGTGACAGGCGTACGCAGATGGACAGGCACTGAGAAAGAGAATTTGCATTCTAATTGTGCAAAACTTGAAACAAGAAATCTGGGTTTCAGTATAAAAGCAACCCACAGGCCAAGTTATGAGATTCATAAAGATTTCATTAGTCAAATCACTTCCAATAGATGAGTGCCTTTTTCTGTTCAAAACCCAGTTTAGCATCATTGGACCCACTACTTGATTGGGTGACTATGCTTGTCAGTCTTGGGTGAGAGGCTGATGTGTCCAGCCCTACTTTATTGCTATCCCCAGATGATCATCTATAAATCCATCACATACCATTTCTGCAATAATCTAACACTTAAAGAAAAATTAATACAAAATTCATATTGAAATACACAGTATCACAAATTACATATTTTACATTTGCTTATGATTATTATTGGCGTTTATTGGCATAAATATTTTGCCTCAATGTATACATTTCTAAAAAATAAAATCGAAAATTCTTTCTAGTAGCACCTTAGAGAAAGAATTTTCGATTTTGTTTTGACTATGGCAGACCAACACGGCTACCCACCTGTTTCTAAAAAATAGTTCATTCTATTTTAAACACATTTTGTTATTCAAAACAAAACAGTACTGTACACAAAATTTAGAGAAGTAAGAAATGCAAAAGATACAGAAGAAAGGAAAGAAGGAAGGAAAATACAGATCATCATCTTGTGTTCGTTGTTTCTTTTTTTAAAAAAATCTATTTTTAAAAAGAAAAGGTTTTAATTTATAACTACACTCCAGTATATATTTTACTTGGCATGCAATGGAATCCTATGTGTCTGATTCATCATGCTGTAGATGTCCTGTGCTATTTAATTCATAAATGTCTGCCACTCACCACTTTACATTAATTTGTTAACATATGATAATGTGCCAAAACTGACAAGGCTAATAACCTGTATTTTGAGATCACAAAATTAATAACTTCTATTTTGATATCACAGATTAAATTGTGAAGGCTGTATTGGCTGATGGATCCACCCATGGAAGGAAACATTGATTGTCTGTAATTAGAATGCAAGGCCATTTGGTGAATGTTTGATATGTGACTATTGATCTGAATCATGAATATTCAATGTTTCTGTGAAAGCTGAGATTCAGGGGCCTATTTTGGTTACAGATAACTGGATGTAGAAGAATCTCAAAAGCAGCAGGTGCTTTAATCACCTCAAATGTTTTAAAGAATTAAATAATGTGCAACCTGCATTTAGGTTATTTTGCTTAATGGTCACATGAATATTTACTTAACTTCATTGTGTATACATGGTCTGCACGTGTTGGAAAGCCATGGTGCGTGCAGCAAACTACAATCACATGTTATCAATCACACATAACAACCTACATGTTTCTGACACAGAAGTACTTCCCAGGTAGGAACTTTGCCAAGTTTGAAGAGGATCCATAGTTTGGTTCAATGGTACAGCACATGCCTTCCAGGCGGAAGATCACAACATTAAAACCAAGCATCTCCAGTTAAAAGGATCCTTCCAGAAAGGAAACCTAGAGTCTCTAGAACTCAATTTATTCTGTAAAGTGAATTGGAAATTGAACCTGTCTAGTTCCCATGAGACTGAGTTATGTACGCAGATACAAGTCTCTTTCTCAGACCCTCCAAGTGTCCCTATTTTCCAGGGGTATGCCTGCTTTAGAGAAGCCATCCCAGTTTCAGTCTTGATCCCGGAATGTTCCACTTTTCCTTAGGATTTCCCTATTTTCATAGGAGAAATGTTGGAGGGTATGGTAAGATGTGCCTATTTTCAATGGAGGGTGTGGAATTATGCAGCCCACAAGCCAAGGAGATACGTAACTGTACAACCTTTAGAAGACATCAGAAGACAATCCTGTATTGGGAAGGTATTTTTTTAATGTTTAATGTTTTCTTATATATGTTGGAAGTTGCTCAGATTGGCTGGGGCAATCCAGTAAGATGTGTGGGGTATAAATAGTAAAATTATCATTATGGAATGTGATGTTCCTATTTTCATCAGAGAAATGTTGGAGGGTATGGTCTCTGTCTGTCTCTCTGAATCAAGACACAAAGGGTCTGGGCTGACCATAAATTCAAAAACAATACTTTAGGGTCCCTCCAGACTGGTGTTTTATTGTGGGTGTGTTCTGCAACATGTTCTTGAAATAATAATAATAATAATAATAATAATAATAATAATAATAATAATAATATCATCTAAAGGGCTGTCACGTGAAAGACAGAGCAAGCTTGTCTTCTCCTGCTCTGAAGTGTAGAACCCGAACCAATGGCTTCAAGTAACAAGAAATGAGATTCAAACTAAACATTAGGAGGAACTTCTTGATGGCAGGAGCTGTTTGACAGTGGCCAGTCTCCCTCGGGAGGTGGTGGACTCTCATTTGAGGTTTTTAAGAAAAAGGTTAGAAGGATGTTTTAGTTGAGATTCCTGCATTGCAGGGGGTTGGACTATATGGCCTTCTGGGTCCCCTCCAATTGTACAATTATATGATTCTGTGATTCTATAAAGCCAGGTTTTTTCAGCATTACTGAATTTGCATTAGTTTTGTTAAAACAGCACAACCATACCTGAATTAGTGTAAGAGAGTGATGCACTATTAAAGAAGATAGAATTTCACATTTTTAAAAATTTGCTCAACTGTTCAAAAGGCTTAAGTAATGCTAAAGCTTGCTTCTCCATTAGTCTGGTATCCTGACTACTCACAATAGAATGATAACTGCAATGGTGCAACTGTAGATGGTCTTAGGGACAGTTGCATAGAGCCAAAACTGCCTCTATGTGATGCAGACTAAGTGCATTGCTTAGTCCGCAGGCAGGATATATTGTGTTCACTAACCCATCTGCTAATACAGCAGCAGCAATTTCCACTCAGAAGTCCCGGCTGGGTCAAAGTGGATGTACATTGACTGGGTAATTCATTTTGTTCTCACACAGTTGCATTGCTGAAAGCTGTTTTGATGCCTCACACAGAGGCCATTTTAACCACATGAGCTAACCGTTATTGTTGAAAGGAAGTCCTCTGGTCATTTAATAAACCTTCCTTTCCTGAGACAAGAAATCTTAAATTTAAAGCATCATGGAAGAAAGAGATTCCACAGCCTTCATAGGTATCTTGTTCCATTCTAAACCTTAAATGTCAGAAGTTTCTCACAACCATTTAATAAAACTATTGGAACCATATTCAATTTTTTACATTCCCTTGAGAAATGTGTGTGAAAGACAATTTATTGTTCTTATAAAGTTATCCAATTTTCTTGTTAATAATTTCATTTATGAATTGCTTCCTATGAATTTGCATACCATGAGCATAATTCATTTATTAGCAATTCCGGTGTATTAGCATCATTTTCTCAATAAAGCCAGATTCAACAAATCCACAATTCAAAACCCATCTTTTCCCTTGCCAGCATAGTCTCTTTTATGTTCTCCCCCAGAGCAGCATCAAATGAAGCTTTGGGATTGAGTGGAAGCATATCTGGGTCTGAGTCAATAATTCAACAAAAGTACAGCAGAAGATAAAGTTTGCAGGAATATTGGGCTTGCTGAGAGAGAAATCTGCTGTTATTTCCATCTGAATTTATAATCTTTATTTGTTTTACAAAAGGCCTCTCTCTCTCTCTCTCTCACACACACACACACACACAGAGAGAGAGAGAGAGAGAGAGAGAGAGAGAGAGAGAGAGAGAGAGGAGTTTGCTGCAAATTGATTATTATTAGCGTTGGGCAAAGACCACAGCACCAACATCTGAGAAAACAGGACATCTGTTTCCTGCTTTCACAGAAAATACAAGCATGCCCAGCAAAAGCATGCCTTAGGCTGCCACCCCCTGGTGACTCCAGTGAAAGGGCCAGGACTCCTTGTTTTCCTTCCAGTATGTGCATCTCTGGGAATCTCTCTTGCAGCATTTTTTTCCCCGTGTGTGTTCACTCTTTCGTATGGGTGGGGGTGGATTTTATTCACACAACCATCCTTTGAAAGTCGCCGTTCTCTGAACTTCACAGTGCAGTTGTCTGGCCAATTAATGTGGTCAAAACTGCACATACTGGGATAAAGTGTGCATAGAAATGCACACACACACACACACACACACACACACAAAATCACTTACAAGAATTTATTACATATGGGAAAACTGCTTTGCAAAATTAGGCATAGAAGCTTGTGCATATGAGAATAAATTCGGACTAAAATGCAGTGAACTTTCAAGAGCATTTTTTAAAAAATATAAACGGATGTTGAAATCCAGAGAACTGAATGTAGGATTGGGAAAATGAGAAACCTGGAGAAACTGAATTTAAAATAAACCCATATCTACTCTTCTGGGCCTTTTATGGGAGAGTCTGTTGGAAAAGGTTTCTGAATGTTTCCATTCATTATAAAAATAGATTTTTCATAAATGATCAGTGCAAGTTTGCCACCTACAATGTGGCTCAATTTGCAAATGCTACAGCACACTATTGAATAAGTGTTATTACACTGAGCATGGCATGGTGACCACCCACAAATTTGGGTTATATTCATGCATACTTCCCAGGCTACACCCACTGTTTTATCTACTAAAATAGGTCTCACAAAAGCCCACCCTGTCCATATGTATTTCTGCTCCCCTCCCTGTATAGCTTTCTCAATTTTTAAAATTTAAATTAGATGTTCTTAGAGGAAGTGTGTGTGTGTGTGACTAAAGTGCAGTGATGCTGCTCTATATGTTTAGTATTATTTATAATTATATTTATAATTTAGTATTAATACTAAACATTTAGTATGTAGTATGGTTTTTTATTTCAAGTGCTGCTTTGACTATAAAAGTGGATTGTTATGAACTTTCATTTAATGTGTTGGGTTGGAGGTTGTGTTCATATCTTTAAGAAAATGTTGGGATTTTCCATAAGAGAAAACTGTGTTTTTCATAAAGCAAATTGGTGTATGAAAACTTGCAGCAAATCAGGCACATGTCTTTAGTTGGGAGGGGAAAATATGGGTAAGACCCAAGTCAGGCACATTTTAAGTCTTGTTAAGTCTTACTAGGCAAGCATACTTACCATTCAAAAGTGAGTTTAATGTGCATCATGCCATGGCTTTTTTTTTGTAGAGAAACTGGAAACAGGAAGGTCACTGATCCACAATCCAAAGCTGGCCCATATACCACAGTGTACCATGAGCAAAGAGCAGGGATGGATAATCCAGAAGTGCTTTCCAGAGTCCACAACAACTCCCATGATCCCTGACCGCTGTGGCTGCTGGAGTCTAAAACTAGCGGAGGGCTGTAACTTGGAATAAGGTAACATGTTTGAAGAAAACAATAGAACAGAAAGCTTGAGATGAGTACACAAAAATGTGTACATTAGGAAAAATTGTATGTGAAAATGTGGGTATTAGGAGAAATTCACCCTAAAATGCTGGCAAATTTTCATGAAAATGTCGTGTGTGTGTGTAATGCAGACCAATGTGGCAATGTGGAGAACTCAACTAAAGATTTGAAAAATGAGAAACTGAAATTGAGAGATTCTCTCCTCCCTGGCTACAAGCCTCCCTGATCTAGCTAAGTGCAGTACTCCTCAGTTTCACTGACTATTGAAGTTCCAGATGCTTTCTTTCCTCTGTATAAGCCATGACTTCAGTTCAGCTTGAACTTGGCCTGGAGTTTTAACATTACTTTCATGGAGTGACCTGACACCAGTCTCATTTATAGTGCTATAATAATGGATCTAGCCATAGAACTCAGTAAACCCAGTGTAAGGAAGATTAGAATCAAGCGCTACACATCTTGATATCTCCTGGTTTACAACCACACGCATTTCTGGGAACTTGACAAGGACAACGAGATCAACATTTCTGCCTTTGAAAACTGAATGTCAATTCTTTACTATGTTAGCAGTGCTATTTAGGGGTGAAGTGGCTTTGTTTATGCACTTCTGTAATGAGAGAATGTTATGGAGCACAATTTCTTTTTTAGAGAAACATATTAAAAGTTCACTGCATGTTGTTTGTCAAATGTTCCAATAGCTCCTATTGCTCTTAATGATCATATGTATCTTATTACGCGAATGCTGACATTTCAAGACCTCCTCCCCAGTGTTATTAATGCGTCGTCAAAAAGTTCAAGAATTCCTTTAATGATGCATTGCAGTTTTTGAGTGAGCTGCGGCAGCAACTTAAATGTCGATTCATGTAAGCATAAGCATCACTTGATGTCCCAAGCTGATGACTTATATAGGGTGAACTGTCTCAATTAAAAACCATCAGACCTCATTTGACACCAGGTCATGTGAAATTACACACATGCAAGTCATCACCTGATACTACTGAACATCCAAGTGTTTTAATAATATAATAATAAAGAACAGCACCTAGCAATGTTAGGCTCCGCATTACTACTGCTTCACAATGCCACACATCTATGCCAGTGTGGTGGTGTGATCAGAGTGTTGGACCTTTGTTCCAAAACCCCTGTTTAGCCATAAATCAGTTTAACCTACCTCAGAGGGCTGCTGTGAGGATTAAATGAGATAGGAAGAGCCATGCATGCTGCCCTAACCAATTCAGAGCAGAGATAGAAACCTGTGGCCTTGTTGTTGGACTACAACTGCTACCATCCATACTGGCTAGAGATCATGGGAGATTGAGTCTGATAAAATCTTGAGGGCCATAGATTCCCCATTCCTGCTTTAGAGCAGGAGGAGCTACCTGTTTTTGACCTGAGGACCACATTCACTCTTCATTGACTCTACAGGGGCCGCATGCCAGAAGCAGGTGTGGCTGCCCCACTCTTTTGAATGCACATGCACACAGCACAGATAGTATGAACACACACACACACACACACACACTCCCCATCTTCAACTGATCCATGCTATCATTGCCTTGCCATTCCTCAAATCATCAATCTGATGATCAGAGAGAGGATTAATTGCAATCCAATCTGCAAAATAGCAAAATTATTTGTTTTTCGTTTTGCTGCTGCTGCGAAAATCAATGGAGACTTGGAGTAGGACAAAACCCTTTGCTTAGGAGGCCAGGTACAGATCAGCCACTGCTGCTGTAGCAAAGAGGTAAGATAAAAAAGCAACAGAGTATGGTGATGAAGGATAGGGGGGAGGAGGAAAGGAGAAATGTGTGAATCAACATACAAATACATTGGGATTTCTGGTTTTTCTTTTCCTTAAAAAAGCACACCTATTGAAAGTGTCAAATACATAAGATGAATGCCCTTTGTATTCTGTTCTTGATTTCTCCACTTATTCCAGAAGGCCTCCATCCACATCACAGAACGTTCAAAATTGCAGTAAAAGTCACTCTTCCAAAATGTGGGTCTATATTGTTGCCATTTCATTGTTTATTTAAACAAACCTAAAAGACGTAGAAGACAATGATGGGATAAAAGGTTCTGCAGCAAGAGGAAAAATAAACATGAATCTTTTTTTTAAAAAAAAAATCCTGACTCACTTCTTACTGAGCAGAACATAATAAAAATATGGATTGCCTTGTTTGTTTACTTTTTCATCTTAAATCTTTCCAGTTGCAGGACACATTACAGGATCTGCATTTTTCTTTCAGGTTTCCCATTACTAGCAATGAGAAAAATAACAAAGAGCAAATTCTAAGCGTCATCTTTGCACGATGCTTTAACAACTGCAACAAATATTTCTTTGAGGCTGACACTACCAAGGGCAGCCCTATTATACGGCAGAATGAGGCAACCATTTCAGACAGTAGGTGCTAGGAGGCAGCAGTGACAGCCCATTGACTGTTCCTCCTGAGCACCTTACCGCTATTCCCCTATGTATTTCCATTGGCCTGTCCTGGAGGCAACAATCTGGCCTGCTTCCTCAGATGCTGTGGAAAATGCTATCCCACCGTGAGAGCTCAAGCAGGATTCAACTGCCACTTGCTTGTTCTTCAACTCAGGCAGCAAAATGCCTTGGGCTAGCCCCAGGAACGATGCAGACCCTCCCACAGGAAGTTAGCTTAAAATGCAGCCACTTTGGGCATCAGCCTGTATCCTTCTCTTGTCCCAGCTAGCATTGAGGTGAAGGTGGTATTAGCATAGATCAGGCTTGTTCAGAACAAGGCTGGTCACAGAATTACAGTGGGCCATAACCAGCCTGTCATAGATGTTGTGTACGTTACAACAATAGACCTATGTTTCTATGATCTATGGCTTTCTCCTCACTGAATCATGGAATGCCTGCTGCATCATTTCAATTGTAATGGGGCTTTAAAAATCATAGATATGCTGCAAGTGTCCCAGAAGTACCAGGACATCCCATTTTTTTTATTGTGAGAGAACAGCGGTGATTTTGGTTGTTGTGATCTTGTGCGATTCCCCCCCAAAAAAGCATTTATTTATTTGGGGGGCTGCGATATTTCGCGGCACCCAAGTCATGCATTTTGGGGTACTATGTCCTAACAGAAGCACTCACGGGGGAACCACAGCACGAAATTGTGTGAGATCGAGGCAACCAAAATGGCTGCCATGATCTTCAGATAAGAAATGGGAAGATGGCATTTGGGAAGATGGCATCTAGCATTTTGGCTTTAAAGTGTTGGAGGGTATGTAGTTGGTGGGATTTCAAAAGAAGAAAGAATTTGTTTCCAAAACTGAACATGATTCAATTATTTAAATGTATAAAACGTTCTCAAATATAGGCAACTCTTTTTATTTTAAGTTACTGAAGTTGTTATCGTCCCATCCGCCCAAGAAAGCTTTTTAAAAATTGTTTAGCTTCATTGCTACTAATAGCTATCCAGGGAGCTACAAAAAATTGTTCTAGCTGTTTTATGGAATTCAGAACGGAAAAGTAACAATTGTTCAGAGTATTTCAATGATCTATTTGTGTCTCGGAAGGGAACTTGTATCCCATCCACTCTCTGTGTCTGGTCCTGGTAATGGATGAGGAAGTATTAGCAATGAAACGCAGCATAAAATAATTTCATGCATTTTCCTCCATTTCCTTCGTGTGCCCCTAGTGCTAATTTATGAAACCACATGATTCTTTGGCAAAAATATGCTGTAAAATCTCAGGCAAAAAAAATGCTCTAATATTTTTAACGAGGAGATATATTTTCTGTTAAATGGCACATTCCATCATGTGACCTCTGTAAATATTTGAGTTCAGTGTTTTGTTTTTTAAAGTTTCTAACTGGTTTAAAATATCAAAGGTATTCTGATTGTCCATAAGGAATTTTCAGTCCCCTGTTCTAAGGCCTCCCCTGCACCATGGCCACTAACTGTTGAAGGCTTGGGCAGATGCCTGAGGCCATCTTTCAGCAACAGTATCAGATTTGCTTATAGGACTGAAGTAAATATTTTCATGGTCTGTCACCTTGGTTTTATTAAAGGTGTTGGGCTACCATACTAACCAGCTTTGGAAAAGTCTCCCTTACTCTTTACGTTGTCCTTGGTATTTATAAAAGCTGTTCACTTTCAGCCTACAGCAAGCTTCCTTGCCATGGTTTATTTGGAGCACTTTTACAATTAAATAAGCTCCCTCAATATGAGGGATTTTGCTTGGTATTCTGGACTGAAAGCTCAACATTTTGCACAGCTGTTAAGCATGGCCCTAAACATGCTTATGCAGAGGTAAATACCATTGAGTTTAATGAGAGCACACTAGTAAGTACATTTAGTGTTATAGGAGTGTAAGTCTGAATGCATTGAAAATGTATTTCTTGTAGTAAAGAACATTTTTTGGGGGGGAAATTGAAAAGTTTCGAGTCACTTTAGAGCTCCTCCAGGCATCCTTTTTATTGTTCATTAATCATGATTAGTACTCATTATGGTTTTGGGGCAGTTAAACACAATCCTACTTTAAATACAGCTTGCATCTGCAAAAGCTTTGGGCTTTGATTCCTGTCACGGCATGCCTTGTAGCTTCTTGTTCAAATCCTTGTGAATTTTCATGCCACAAATGTACTGGGGTTCTTATCCTGCTTTTGTATAGTGCAAGAGCAATAATGTAACATTGGAGAAGCGTTGCAGAACAACTAATAAAAGGAAACGGTGATGTGGACAATTAAGTATAAATCTGCTACTAATGCCACTAGAATTGCATCAGTGACACATTGCAGAATATACCTCCAAATTCTCCACCACCACCAGAGTTGGATCCAAAGGTGCTGTTTAGTTTATGGTGAGGCTTTCATCAGTGAAATGTGGAAGGAAGCCATGTTCAGCTGTCCCACTGCAGTCCCCTATGCGTTCCCAAAATCTGCTCCGGAAGGTCTCCCATTTTTCCGAACAGACTTAGGGGGAAGTGGGCTGCAGGGTGGGAAGGAAGAATCACCAAAAATTGTTCCCTTCCTCATTCTGCTTGTAACAATGGACACAGCTCGCTATTTTTATATATTAAAAAGTTTCTGTATCTTTAATCTGGGCAATTAGTGTGAATTTTTTTACTTCCTGCAAAATCAAAACAATTCACTACAATGGTAGTAGGATGTGAGAGAAAATATTTGACTCTTTCATTGCACTGTTTAAGTGTCTTTCTGGGGGTATTAAGGAACTGAAGAAAGACTCAAGGCTCCGGCACCACCTTCAAAATCATATAGCTGTTAAGGAAGTGTTCAGATTTGGTCTCTCCCGCTCCTTCCCCTTTTCTTCCTACCAATATTGATACACTGCTGAGTTTAAAAACTATAAGCAAAAGTGCCTTAGATACCCATGTAAAGAACTCTGTGCCTGCTGTTTATATAGCAAGGGCAAAGCAAGTGTATGCTACAGGCAAGCTCCACATGCAAGCCAGAAGATTTGTGTGTGGTCTGAATGGAATTTTTTTTTTCATCCTGTTTGGGAACAAATTCAGGATCTGTTTCTGTTGGCAGTTTCCTCCTGTTGTGAATATATTAGTATCGTTCTCAAGGCCTCTGTAGAGCTGCAATGTTAACAATGTGAGCCTGGGGGCTGATAGACAATTGTACTCCATCAGGTCAGATGTTGCTAATGAGATGAAGAAGAAAAGATTACCTCACAAGAAAAGAAAATTCGTGTGGGTCAAACCCAGCTAGTGGGCTCTAATCAAAATCTCTTTTACCATAAAAGTCCAAGAACATCTTATCTTGACACTGAAAACATGATGGGAACAAATCCACCATGTTTTGGGAATACAAAGTAGACCCAAAGGGTGCCCTCTAAACGGAAAAGATTAGCAACCACAACAAAAGTCAAGAGCTCTCCGATGTCCTCTAAAATGTGAAGCGATGGCTCATGAGGCCAAACAGTTTTGTCATTAATCACAAGGCAGGGATACTTTAAGCACTGGAATTTCAGTATTCGTTCAGAGTGTTAGCCAGGCCTGACCCAAAACATTTTCCTGCCTAAAACAAAGGAGAGGATGGTGACAAGAAACCGACCGGACAGTTCCTTCCACACTGCTAAAATTCTTCACGTCAGTTCTTCATTCAAAATGGCAGAGAGGGTGGTTATCGAATCATGACATCCAGTGAAATGTGGATGTGCTTAACAGGGCATGTTCAATGTAGGAGAGGCCCAGTCAGTGCAAAAAGTAACTGAGACAGAAAGCAAGCTGTGTCTTGCACACTGTTTTTCAAGATACTGCAACCTTTAATGGGCACCATTAGCCCATTAGCACCATATTGACAACCCCTGCAACTGTACGTGTATGTACGTGTACGTGTACACACACACACACCCTCCCTCCAACATTTCTACCATGAAAATAGGGACGTCCTATTCCACAATAAGAATGATTTTCTTATTTATACCCTGCCCATCTGACTGGGTTGCCCTAGCCACTCTGGGTAGCTTCCAACATAATACAACATAAAATTTAAAAATAAATAAAATTGTTATACAGGGCTGCCTTCAGATGTCTTCTAAAGGTTGTTTAGAAGTTACTTATCTCCTTGGCTTGGGGGTCGATTAATTCCATACCCTCCAATGAAAATAGGCACATCCTACCATATGCTCCAATATTTATCCGATGAGAATAGGGACATCCTAAGGAAAAGCTAAATGAGCAATGCAAAGAAATAGAGGAAATAGAGGAAAATAACAGAATGGGAAAAACCAGAGATTTATTCAAGAAAATTGGAGATATGAAAGGAACATTTCGTACAAAGATTACCACAATTAAGGACAAAAGTGGAAAGGACCTAACAGAAGCAGAAGACATTAAGAGGAGGTGGCAAGAATACACAGAGGAATTATACCAGAAAGATATGGAGGTCTCATACACCCCAGGTAATGTGGTTGCTGACCTTGAGCCAGACATCCTGGAGAGTGAAGTCAAATGGGCCTTAGAAAGCCTTGCTAACAACAAGGCCAGTGGAAGTGATGATATTCCAGCTGAACTATTTAAAATTTTAAAAGAGGATGCTGTTAAGGTGCTACACTCAATATGCCAGCAAGTTTGGAAAACTCAGCAGTGGCCAGAGGATTGGAGAAGATCAGTCTACATCCCAATCCCAAAGAAGGACAGTGCCAAAGAATGCTCCAACTACCGCACAATTGCACTCATTTCACACGCTAGTAAGGTTATGCTTAAAATTCTACAAGGCAGGCTTAAGCAGTATGTGGACCGAGAACTCCCAGAAGTGCAAGCTGGATTTCAAAGGGGCAGAGGAACCAGAGACCAAATTGCAAACATGTGCTGGATTATGGAGAAAGCCAGAGAGTTCCAGAAAAACATCTACTTCTGCTTCATTGACTATGCAAAAGCATTTGACTGTGTTGACCACAGCAAACTATGGCAAGTTCTTAAAGAAATGGGAGTGCCGGATCACCTCATTTGTCTCCTGAGAAATCTCTATGTGGGACAAGAAGCTACAGTTAGAACTGGATATGGAACAACTGATTGGTTCAAAATTGGGAAAGGAGTACGACAAGGCTGTATATTGTCTCCCTGCTTATTTAACTTATATGCAGAATTCATCATGCGAAAGGCTGGACTGGATGAATCCCCAACCGGAATTAAGATTGCCGGAAAAAATATCAACAACCTCAGATATGCTGATGATACTACCTTGATGGCAGAAAGTGAGGAAGAATTAAAGAACCTTTTAATGAGGGTGAAAGAAGAGAGCGCAAAATATGGTCTGAAGCTCAACATCAAAAAAACTAAGATCATGGCCACTGGTCCCATCACCTCCTGGCAAATAGAAGGGGAAGAAATGGAGGCAGTGAGAGATTTCACTTTCTTGGGTTCCATGATCACTGCAGATGGTGACAGCAGTCACGAAATTAGAAGACGCCTGCTTTTGGGGAGAAAAGCAATGACAAACCTAGACAGCATCTTAAAAAGCAAAGACATCACCTTGCCGACAAAGGCCCGTATAGTTAAAGCTATGGTTTTCCGAGTAGTAATGTACGGAAGTGAGAGCTGGACCATAAAGAAGGCTGATCGCCGAAGAATTGATGCTTTTGAATTATGGTGCTGGAGGAGACTCTTGAGAGTCCCATGGACTGCAAGAAGATCAAACCTATCCATTCTCAAAGAAATCAGCCCTGAGTACTCACTAGAAGGACAGATCCTGAAGTTGAGGCTCCAGTACTTCGGCCACCTCATGAGAAGAGAAGAATCCCTAGAAAAGACCCTGATGTTGGGGAAGATGGAGGGCACAAGGAGAAGGGGACGACAGAGGATGAGATGGTTGGACAGTGTTCTCGAAGCTACTAACATGAGTTTGGCCAAACTGCGAGAGGCAGTGAAGGATAGGCGTGCCTGGCGTGCTCTGGTCCATGGGGTCATGAAGAGTCGGACACGACTGAACGACTGAACAACAACAAGGAAAGCTGGACATTCCAGGATCAAGTCAGAAACCAGGACAGCTTCTGTAACTCCAGGACTGTCCCTGGAAAACAGGGATACTTGGAGGGTCTGCACACACAAATATATATGCAGAGAGAGCAAAACAGAAACAAATTTACCAGCTCACATTCACAGTACAGTGGTACCTCTAGTTACGAACTTAATTCATTCCGGAGGTCCGTTCTTAACCTGAAACTGTTCTTAACTAGAGGCATGCTTTCACTAATGGGGCCTCCAGCTGCTGCTGCGCCGTCAGCACACGATTTCCATTCTCATCCTGGGGCAAAGTTCTCAACTCGAGGTAACTCTTCCAGGTTAGCGGAGTTTGTAACCTGAAGTGTTTGTAACTCGAGGCACCAAAGTACTATGAATATCTTTACAGCCATCTTAATTTACACAATACAGTTTGATATATGCCCTCCAAATATTTGAATAGGTATCATTTTTTGCTGAATAAATGAAGTATTTCTCATAGATAATAATAATAATAATAATATTTATTATTTGTACCCCGCCCATCTGGCTGGATTTCCCCAGCCACTCTGGGCGGCTTCCAACAGAAACCAAATACAAAAATATCAAACATTAAAAACTTCCCTAAAAAGGGCTGCCTTCAGGTTTTTTCTGAATGTCAGGTAGTTGTTTATTTCCCTGACCTGTGATGGGAGGGCGTTCCACAGGGCGGGCGCCACTACCGAGAAGGCCCTCTGCCTGGTTCCCTGTAGTTTTGCTTCTCGCAGTGAGGGAACCGACAGAAGGCCCTCGGCGCTGGATCTCAGTGTCCGGGCTGAATGATGGGGGTGGAGACGCTCCTTCAGGTATACAGGACCGAGGCCATTTAGGGCTTTAAAGGTCAGCACCAACACTTTGAATTGTGCTCGGAAACGTACTGGGAGCCAATGCAGATCTCTCAGGACCGGTGTTATGTGGTCTCGGCGGCCACTCCCAGTCACCAGTCTAGCTGCTGCATTTTGGATTAATTGCAGTTTCCGGGTCACCTTCAAAGGCAGCCCCACATAGAGCGCATTGCAGTAGTCCAAGCGGGAGATAACCAGAGCATGCACCACTTTGGTGAGACAGTCCGCGGGCAGGTAGGGTCTCAGCCTGCGTACCAGGTGGAGCTGGTAGACAGCTGCCCTGGATACAGAATTAACCTGCGCTTCCATGGACAGCTGTGAGTCCAAAATGACTCCCAGGCTGCGCACCTGGTCCTTCAGGGGCACAGTTACCCCATTCAGGACCAGGGAATCCTCCACACCTGCCCTCCTCCTGTCCCCCAAAAACAGTACTTCTGTCTTGTCAGGATTCAACCTCAATCTGTTAGCCGCCATCCATCCTCCAACCGCCTCCAGGCACTCACACAGGACCTTCACGGCCTTCACTGGTTCTGATTTGAAAGAGAGGTAGAGCTGGGTATCATCCGCATACTGATGAACACCCAGCCCAAACCCCCAGATGATCTCTCCCAGCGGCTTCATATAGATATTAAAAAGCATGGGGGAGAGGACAGAACCCTGAGGCACCCCACAAGTGAGAGCCCAGGGGTCTGAACACTCATCCCCCACCACCACTTTCTGAACACGGCCCAGGAGGAAGGAGCGGAACCACTGTATAACAGATTCTAAAGCAATTTCCCATTAGGTTGTATGGTACACTCCTTTCCCAGTCTTCCTTAAATTACTGATCTTCTACTTTACAAGCTTCCAAGAAACATTTATAAACAATAGAAACTGGTTTGATATTTTGTGACAATCCAGGTATTCCTTCTAGCACTTTAGGGAATGCTGAAGCACTGGAAGCCATACATAGACACCAGCACATGTGCCAGGCGAAAACATTCAACCAGGTTTTTGGCTGACAAACATCCTATACAGTGGACGCTTGGGTTGCGAATGTGATCCATGCGGGAGGCACATTCACAACCCGCAGTGCTGTGTCTGCGCACATGCGGGTCGCAGTTCAGTGCTTCTGCGCATGAGCAAAGCGTGATTTAGCGCTTCTGTGCGTGCACAAGTGCCAAAACCCAGAAGTAATCTGTTCTGTTACTTCCGGGTTGGCACTGTGCGCAAACCGAAATCACACAACCTGAAGTGGCCGTAACCCGAGGTGTGACTGTATCCTTTTAAATTTGTTCTTGTTCTTTTTATTATGTATTTTGTGCTTTTATTATGTATTTTTATGCTATGAACCGCCCTGAGGTCTACGGATGAAGGGGTAGTATACAAATTTAATTAATAACAACAACAGCAACAGGTGTTGTAAAACTGGAAATAATGCCATTCAATACTCATTGGTAACCTAGCTTCATTGTGGGTGGGGGGGACATGATCAGAGATTAACAGTGCAGTTCTATGCAAGTTCCATGAGTTTAATAGAAATTACTTCCAAGTAAACATACTGAAGACTCAAAATGATTCATAATAAAGTTGAGGGTGAAATAACTGCATTCAACAGTTTATACTTGAATTCCTGGGTCAAATTCAAGATTTCTACGTCAAATTACTTATCCCCGCTCCTGCCCATCTAGCAGTTCAAAAGCACGTCAAAGTGCAAGTAGATAAATAGGTACCGCTCCGGCGGGAAGGTAAACAGCGTTTCCGTGCAGTGCTCTGGTTCGCCAGAAGCGGCTTAGTCATGCTAGCCACATGACCCAGAAGCTGTCTGTGGACAAATACCGGCTCCCTCGGCCTATAGAGCGAGATTAGCGTGTAACCCCAGAGTTGTCCGCGACTGGACCTAACAGTCAGGGATACATTTACCTTTACCTTTACCTTTACATTGCCCACTACACAGATCATAGAAAGATCTCAGATCCTGCCTAGAGGGAATACAATCTACAACAGAGAATGGATTCCCCCCCCCCTGTGCTTTTTGAAGAATTTTCAATTTGCGATACAATAAAATACAAATTAGAAGAAATGAAAAAGAAATGAAAACACGATTAAAACCAGACAGCATCTAGCACAGTGCATTGCAATTGTTACAACAGGCATAAAAATCATTAAGAGGCCTGTGAAGACTCTAAGCATTGTTCAAGTGGTCCAGGTAAGAAAAGTTTGGGGACCACTGCTCTGCCCCTAATAACAAGGTAGAAACCAGGTGAGTTTCTCTGTGAAAGGAGTTCCACAAACCTGTGAATTTTTTATTTATTTTTTGCCTTAGCATACCATCACTGCTCCCATCAGGATCACTGACCCCATAGCTTTCCAATGCTATATATGTGGCAGCTGATCACCTAATGGAAATATGAAGCCCACAACAAGGGCAATTTCACTGGTGACCAATTTTTGCCCAAGTGGGATCACATTTAATCACACAAAGTTCTTCCTCGGGAGAAATGGTTCAATAGTTATGCAGATGCAACAGCAGCAGTCTGGTTTAATTTTCTGTCAGCTTACAAGGTGTACCTCCCCACACTTTTTTTTAAAAAAGTATTATTTGAAGGTTTCTCTCCCCTTTTGCTAGATTCCCAGATTCAGGACTGAAAATGAAGCGTAAATCTTACTGCCTAATAACCACGTCCGCTACTTCCATAAAATGCTACTTAAAAGTCAATAGGCTGCACATGTTAAATACATTAGAGCTGTTAACAGACCGTTGTAAAGTAAGCAGAATTTTTAATAACCTGCATGGAACTTTCAGAGATGCTGTTTTCAACAGGGACCAGGCTTCAGTTATGCTGCTTCGCAGCTTGCCTAAGAGAAACCCTTCTGGCATTTCGAGTATTAACAGAGGAAGAGAAAACAGGAACAGTGCGTAACATGCAGGAAAAAGGTTAACAAACCATGAGCATGTGAATGCCTCTTGCTCCCCCTTTTTGCACTTCCAATGGGAATTTGCACAAGGCACATCTCGATTTTTTAAAAATGATTTTTATTAAAGATTTTCTTGATTTACAAAGGTAGTGCAATTAATTAGGATAACTTAGACCCCACTTTTCCATTATCAGCTAACTCTCAAGGCAGCTAACAGCATCCAAGTTAAAAATGGAATGAAACAATCATAATTTAAAACTAGAATACTAGACAGATTTTTTAAACACACACACACACACACACACACACACACACACACAAATAATACAAGATTTCATGTCAAATTAATAAGCATTTCTCAATTCTAATTTTTCAAAACTTATTAGCAAATGCTGGTTCATCCTTCACTTGCTTTGTGCTGCTACTTGTTGTCGAGTAAGTGAGCTGACCAGATAATAACACATATCAATAAACAATATTAACACCCAGGTGCTAAACCAAGTTAATTTCAGTGACTTTTTTCCCCAACATAAGTTTAGAATCAGTGGATTAATATGCCTTGTCCAATAATTCAGGCTTTTAAAGTCTTCAGCCCATTAAATGCTCATGAGAATTCATGAGAATTTTGCCCTTGAAGCTCACAAAATTAAGGGCAGTTTAGTATCTGTTTCTTGCCCCCTCCAAATCTTTGCAGCAGCTAAAGATGTAAATGTAACATAAATATTTGGTTGTGTCTTCTATCATCTCTGACCATCTGCCCATACAGTATTTTTTTGAAAATTCGCATCCATATGCCATAATGCTAATGTTGTAATGAGTTGGATATATGGATAGTATACTACTTTCAAGGTGAAGAATTGTGAACATTTAGCTAAATTGTGCCAGAACTGTTTTGAAAGAACAATTCCATCTCCATTAATTCTGATAAGTTTCATAAGACCCTTTATGAAATCATTAGCATAATTTGGACATCATAAAACTGTCTCTGCACAATTTACAGAACTTTGTGTGCCTAGTCATATTTTTTACTTGGCAATTATCTGGACAGTTTTATTCTGCTGTTATAAATTGTAGGGAGGTATGCTAATTTTCCATGATCATAGTTCTCCAGTTTCAGTGGTCTGACAATGTTCCAAGGATAAATTTACTAATTTTTCAAACAATATTACATCTCAATTTATTGTTGCTCTACAAAATCTGCTTCGTTTTATACCTGTAACAAATAATCCACATTAGTCTTCATTATTTAGGCAGCATTTTCAAACTTGTTGGCATTCTCCTTCAAAATAATCATGTCACTGGAAATGCTTCTAATTTAAGGGTTCATAACCTATAATAAGGTGCAAAAGATTAATGTCCCATGCTATTTTACCACTGAGAAAGCAATTATAAATTGTACAGAAAATGGAACCATTTAAAAAAACGGAAAGCACTATATTATTCATACACTTCCCCTCCCACATTTACCTGTTAGTTGGCAAGTAGGAAAATTGTACAAAAATACAAATAGAGGGCTTGCAATAAAACAGTTATCGAAATGTGTAGAATAATCATATATTTTAGATTGTAATTTAAGTAATGCTTATATTCAGCTTTAAATCTGATTGCAACCAGATTCTGCAGTTTCTTTTAATACTATATGTAGTCGCCCTCTATTTTAAAAGATTGCTTACTGCTGTTTCTGAACTAAAATCTCTCTCTCTCCATTAGCTTCTATATTTAGTACAGAATAAAAAATTGCTTGCATGTATCCTGTAATTTGCTACTAGCCTAGCTTTTTTCAATAAGTGTTCTGTAAGTAAACGTTCGTTCCCACTCTGTTTAGTTATAAGTGCTTTACCATTAAGAAGAACTCTGGAACTTTCATGTTTTCTCAGTTTTAACTTTTATCACCACAAATGATTTGCCCACACAGTTCTTAAATCAGTAAGCGCACAGTCTGGCTAGAATACAGCTGTGTCACAAACCCCAAATCCATTTACTATCAATCAGGGAGTCAATTCACACATTGTGATGGCCAAAATGTATTAAATTTATATTCTTCACTTTTTGTTAATTTGGTCTGTTGAAACCCGATAGCAAATGTTAACGCACACACACTTTCATGAATACACAGCCTAGCCTAGAGCAGAGTATATGCTGGTTATCTTACACTGTCAGTGGGATAGCTTGAGGGCAAGTTTGGGGAAAATAACAAGCCTTGAAAACACACAGCTGTTATATCCAGCAGTGCAGAATGGCAAAGGTGTTCGGGAGGAATAGCTGGGCAGGACTCCCATTCCTCTCTGCCCCCCAGCATCAGAGCAAGCCCAATACATTTTGGCACCTGAGGCAGACCCCCAAAACGGTGCCAGAGAAGAAGGGGTGAGGGAATATCTACATCAGGAACAAGAGGGGAAGAAAGATTGACATCGGAATCTGCTGCTCCAGTGGATCGTGGGTCTTGAGGCAGTAACCTCACTGCCTCATGGGTAGACTAGCGCTGCCCAGCAACTGCTTCCTGAGGCAATTACTTCACACTGTCTAACGGTAGAGCTGGCCCCTCTCCAAATCATGCCTTGTCAGCCTGCTGGGGTCAAAGGGCATTTTCACACATAAGGCTAAAAGTAGCTTTCATGCAAGACCTATATTTAAGAATTACATTTTTTTAAAGGCTTCTTTTCTATTTTCTCTTGTGTGTGAGCTATCAGTAGAGGCTCAAAGGCTAGCATTGCAAAGCTTCCACATGTTGAGATCTGCATGTGTGAACATACTAAATGTCTTGCGAAGTAGCTTTTGTGTGAGAGAGAAAGTTATGACAATGTGTTCCTTTGTGTTTCTCATTACCCAAGCCTTTAAAGGGTTCATCTATCCCAATTTCATGGTGGATTATTGTGACTCTCTCCTGTCCACTCTAGTCTGCATGACTCACTGGGCCACCAAACAATCCTTTAAGAGCCAACTAGAATTCTGTGTCCTTAAGGGTGCCTGGTCTAATAGGGACATTGCTTTGTTGCTCTGTAATGTAGTTTAAAAGGCTTAATAAATCTTTTTGCAGCTATTAAGAACAATGAGCTGGCCTCTGAACATAAGCATAATTTTATTTCATTTACTTGTAACTTTCTTGGCATCTGTTCCTTGCTTTCTTTTATACTAAATATGGGATTTATTTATTTTTTTAAAAAGCAACTAAATTTGGGGTTTTGGTTGTTGTTGAGCCAGTGACAATTCCAGGTATCAAACAAGCAGGATTCAGGAGGAAGCCCTTACAAGGGCTTTTTCTGTTAAAATATTCCTTTCTGTTTGTAGCTATTTGGAGGGGAGGGTGAATTGCAAATGATTTTTCAAAAACAATACAAAAGTGGGAAACAATGCATTCTGGGAATGCCCTATTGTCTTTTTAAATAAAATAAAATAAATGAAAGGAGAATCAAATGCACATTCCACTGGGTGTTTTGAAGGAATTCCGAGGGGGATGAATAGCAAGCATGTACATAACCACACACATATGTATGGAGAAATTTACAAGCTACAATATCCAGACATCATGAGGCTCTGCTAATAATTTTCCCAACTTTACCAGACTGTAGCTACATTTATGATCTGTAGATTTATTGATTTTTGTTATTTTATCCTTTCCATAATAGGAAACTACCCTAGGACCGTTGACCTACTCTTGTTATAAATATATTGTCATTTACTTTCATCATGCTGCAGTGCATGTGAACCTGGAGCTCTAGATGTTATTATGAACCGGCGGTATTATGAAGAAGGTGGTTATAACAAGGCTTTAAAATAACCATTTAACCTTTCATACACATATCAAGCATCCTTTTTTACACGTTTGTAACTGCAACACATCTGGGCAACCAAAAGAATTCAAAGCGATGGCCTAAGTGAATGCAAAATATGTTGCAGTCCTCAGAGTGTACAACTTGAGGAATGGATGATGATGAACATAAAGCTCTCATTGTGTTTTTATGCAGCCTATAAGTTGCTGTTATAATTCCCACTTTACTCACTAAACATAAGCTTCTAGCCCTTCTACAGTTCCCAACAAACATGAAAAAATAAGAGGACCAAAATAGCCAGGACTGAAAACATAAAGACATGGTTTAATTAAAAATGGCACAAATTTCCCAACAGAACGTCCCCTTCCCCTACACACATGCCAAACAATGACAAAGCATGTTTTGCTCCTTGCTTACACACACCTTGTACCAGTGGTGGTTTCTCCATCACAGTCAGTAGTTGCTATCTGCTATACAGTATTTAACAGGACAATCCAATGGTCCATGCACCAATGTAAATAAATTCATAGGCACTTACACCAGTGCAAGGGCTATTGGATCAACCTGAAAATTATCTGTTCCTGCTGCCTTATCAAATCTGCACTGACAAAACTTGCGCCTCTCAAACACCAGGCTTCTCCAGTGTTCACCAAGATTGTCCGATAATGACAACTCAGCTGTCGGAATACGTTTCACGGATCCGCCATGGATTCATAATTAATTGGTTATTTTATGGGTTTTTTAAGGTCTACTTTTGGTATAATTGCGCGCAAAAGTGAAAGTGAAAGCATGAATGAATAGTGTGATTCACTTACAAGATTAATCCGCCTTTATTTTGTAGATCCGGTCATGTTCAAAATTGTTAATGAGCGTTAAACTTGCTTCCCGCCCTTTTGGAGGGCAGCAACAGTGATTTTATTGGTTAAAGTACTAATGATGATGTCACGTTTGTTCCCTAATAAAAGGCAGAGGCACCCCGCTTAGGCAGGAGAAGTTCGTTTATGTCTTTTAGTTGGGTTTTAGTTGAAGTCAAGTTTAGTTTAAGGGGCTAGGAGCGGGCTGGACGGTTTGGATGGGTTTTTCTTTAGTCAGAGTTAGATCGCGGAAGATCATTCGGTTTAGCCTTAGTTAGGTTTTCTTTAGGTTTAGCTTAGGGCTAGAATTGCGGAAGATATTTCGGTTTTAGTTTATTTAGTTAGCCTCGCGGAAGATTGGGCGCGCAGGGTCTTTAAGCTTAGGAGAACTTAGCTTAGGGGACGAGCCTACGCGGGTTCTGCCGAAGCCACTAAAGATACAACCGGTGTCTGTCTTCCTTTGGGGTTAAAGGGGGGAGTAAAGTAAAATTTTTATTTCTTTAAACTGGTCCGTCTATTCAGAGTCAGGGTATATATTTTATTTCACGAGGCAACTTTTCTTTAAAGAAGGCAACTAGGAACTCACACACCATCAGAGTCTTCAATTGGCTTACTCATCATCCTTCAGACTGTGAGGCTTGGCCGGCGACCGTGCTCAAAAGCACGCGGAACGCTGGCCGCTTTCCCCGCAACTGGTACCTCGTGCATAACCAGTCCAAGGCCGTGCACGAGGAGCTCCAGCACCCATACCCCGACAAGTGGTGCCCTCTCTGAGGCAAAGCGTAGTCAAAAATCGCTTCCACGAAGACTCCGGTTAAAGGCAACATATCGGAAGTGGCTCGGAAACAGACATTGAGAGGTGAGGTATAACGGCCCGGTTTATCCAGGATTTCGCTGCAGTAGCGCGAATCCACCGCTTACCCAAAGTAGTGTAAATAGAAGTCGCGCGCGTATATTTTGCCCCAAGGGGTACCCGGTTAGAGCGGCAAGGAGTTTAGTGTAAGCCTACGGGCCGAGTAAGGTCTTCCCTAAAGCCTACGGGTGGGAAGGGTTTCTGGCAAAAGCCTACGGGTGCCCAGGGTCGTGGCAAAAAGCCTACTGGTGTCCAGGGTTTTTCGGTCAAAGCCTACGGGTAGGGCCGGGTCTCCCGAAAAAGCCTACGGGTGGGAGGGAAGGTTTTCTGGCTAAAGCCTACGGGTGCCAGGTTTTTCGGTCAAGCCTACGGGTAGGGCCGGTAGCCCCTAGTAGAAGCCCACGGGTGGGGGCGGAGGGTTTTCTGGCTAAAGCCTACGGGTGCCAGGTTTTTTCGGTTAAAGCCTACGGGTAGAACCGGGGTCCCCTAGTAGAAGCCTACGGGTGGGGGAGGAAAAGTTTTGGAAAAAGTGTTTAAAAATGGGCTCCTCACTCTCAACTGCTCAAGTAAAATTTTGTGAAGATTTATTGTACCTTTTGAAAAGAATGGTCCCCTGTCTCTGAATCAGAAGTAGAGCTTTTAGTTAAAACCATTGGGGAAATGTTGTCCCTGGGTCCCTAAGGAGGGAACGAAAGATTTAGCCTCATGGGAAAGGATTCGGGTTTAGATTTATGGCCAACCCGAAAATCGGAATTCCTGTACAATTAGTATGGAGCAAAGTAAGAAACTGCTTTCAACAAATCGCTCCAAGAAATGTTTTGCTTAATGGAACAGTGAATTGGGAAATACTGCTTTTAATAGTGCCCCTGTGCTGCCGCTTGCGGTTGTGCCATTTTCGGCCCCCTCGCAGCAGCCAGTTCAGGCCCCGTTGTCGTACACGCACTCGCCCTTGTCCAATTTGTCATTGCCAGATTCATTGCCGCCTGTGCCGGTGCAGCAGAGACGCCGTCGGCCTTTCAAGCCCCGCCGCGGACTGCCCCACCGCCAGTTCCGCTCAGCAGTCATCGCAGGCCTTTTACCAGCCAGCGATTTCAAGTCAGCAGCAGCCGCGGACCTCGCTCCAAGCAACGGTCCCGCTTCCTTCATCGCAAGCCGCGCTTTTGCCAGCGATCACAGCAGCAGCAGGCAGCAAGCAGCCTTTTTGCCAGCAAACCCTGCTGCCCTGCAGGCCGCGCTCAAGCCAGCAGCTCCAGTTTTGCAGCAAGCTGATTTCCAATCAACAGCAATCCAAGCTTCAATGCAAGCAGCACAACAGCAATTTACCAACCCTTCAGCACCTCCAATGCCAATGCAGATTCCAAGACAAGAGCAAAGCCAAACAATGATGATCCAGATGCCAGGACTTGCAGTACAGAGCCAACAACCTTATGCTCCAACTTCAAGTCAGCCATCTTGTCTTCATCCAACTTCAAGTCAGCCATCTTGTCTTCATCCAACTTCAAGTCAGCCATCTTGTCTTCATCCAACTTCAAGTCAGCCATCTTGTCTTCATAGTCAGCCATCTTCAAGGCATCCAGATGTCAAAGACTCTTTAGCACCATCTAGTGGCTCATCATTGGAAAGCATCAAGAAGATTTAAACTCACTGATGCCACCTACAGACCCTACAGCAATGCAGCCCATCTGCAGAACCCAAGCTTTGGAAGCAGCTTTGGGACAAATAGACTTTAGTGCTGATCCAATGCACATCTTTCCAGTGATTCGTGCTAATGGAGGACAACCTGCAAGATATCAAGCCATTCCTTTTGAAACACTACGTGAACTGCGAAAGCCATACGCGAAAATGGACTCAAGCTCCTTATACTAGAAGTTTACTTGAAGGACTGTCCACTAGTAGACTTCTGCCATCTGATTGGAAGTTGATTCTTCGCACCTTCCTGTCGCCTACAGATGCTCTTCTGTGCCTGCAAGAGTGGAAAGAAGTAGCAGCCAGACGTGCAACGCCACTTGCCACAGAAGATATGCTCACAGGATCAGGACATTACTCCAATCTCAATCAACAGCTAGCCATACCTGATGCTGCCTTGTCACCATAGCAGACATTGTAGTCAAAGCTTGGCGCAGACTACCCAATCGCACAGATGCTAGCTCAGTATCAGGATTCGCTGCAGTTAGGCAAGGTCCAAAAGAACCTTATGGGGACTTCGTGGATCGCCTGATTGTTGCAGTGGAACGCCAGATAGAAGATCGTCATGCCAGAAACATGCTGACAAAACAACTTGCCTTTGAAAATGCCAATGATGACTGCAAGAATGCCCTAACAGCAGTTGCAGCTCGTCCAGATGCCACATTGACTGAGATGCTACGCGTCTGCCAGAATGTCGGTACCCACTCCTACAAAGCACAGCTCTTGGCAGCTGCGGTACAGATGCCACGTCAAGACAGCTCTACGCCAGTCAAGAAGTGCTATGGGTGTGGAGGCGATGGGCAGTTCCGGTCGCAGTGCACAACAACGCCAAGGCCTTCTGCCAAGCCGCCAGAGAGATGTCCCATCTGTCAGAAAGGATTTCATTGGGCGAATGATTGTCGCTTGAATCCACAAAACACATCACCTACCTCATCTCCAGTTCAGGGAAACGGTTCTGCGGGCCGCGCCCCGGCCCCGGTAAAACAATAGGGTGCAAGTTCAAGAACATCATGAAGGTCAACCATCCCAGAAAGGTGAACAACGCTACTCCTTATCCAGGTCATCAGGAAAAAAGAGTGATCCAGAGAGATATCTACTCTTCAGATGTCCAGAGAAAGATGTGACCTCATCAAGCATTCAGGTTCCAGAGGTTTCATCATCTGCCTTACCTATTCAAAGGGTTCCAGTAGAGAACACAGCATTCAGTTCACCTTCTGCTGACCGCCCTTCAGTTCCTGCTGATGTTGATCCTGCTTCACAGCAAGCAATCACAGTCAAGCCTCTGATCGCAGAATTGCCTTCAACGTTGAGAAGACATCCTACTGAGATCAATCTCGCAACTCCTGAGCTTTATTCATCTTCAAATCAAGGTCAATCTGTCATTGAAGGACATTTGCCCTTGATGAAACAGCAGTGTTCAAGTTGCAACCCAGCTGATGATCACTTTCCATGTGGCCAAAGAATGCAAGTGAGTGAGCCAGCTCCCTCTTGTGGAAGCTTAAACATCACTCCAGTTAACAATGTCCACACCTTTGTGTCACCTCCAGCTTTTAAACTCAGCCCGCCACAACCAAACAACTATCAGGAACAACAACTTCTACTGCCTCGTGTCAAAGAAGAAGTTCCATCCTGCCAGTTTGATGCACAACTGACTGAATGCCAACAGGTTCAACAGCATCAGCAATTTTTACCAACAGAGGAACCTCAAGTTTGCCAACTCAACGCCAAGCAGCTTCAGAGTTGCCAACTTCAGCAGTGCAAAAAACCCGAAGCCAAAAAGATATCTTCAAACACTGCCAACGAAGAACAAGAAGAATCTTCTGTCCCAGGTATACCACTCTTCTTAACAGAGGACTGTTACTTTTCAAATCCATGGTTTGCTCAGCAATTGCCAACATCCATTCGTGGTCCATTCCCAGACACCTCAATTTGCCTTATCCTGCCTAGGATGGATCGCCTCCCTGCCACAGTCACACTGACTGCAGGCCTAGTTCGAATCACAGATTCATCGCAGTTGCTGATTCCAGGATTTTCAACTGTTCCTTGTGTCCTAACAAAAGGTTTGGAAATTGCCAGACTCTATTTGCTTACTTCTACGCCTACAGCTCCTGTAGACTCTTTGCCTCCTCAGGCAGCAATGGCGCTAATCAAGATTACAGAAGAACGCCCTCATCTCGTCTTAGAAATGGGTGGACGAAAGATCAAGGGTCTTCTTGATACAGGCGCAGATGTCACAGTGATCGCCAGAAAAGATTGGCCTGACCAGTGGGCAACGACTGTCACCCAGGAAGTCTTCGGAGTCGGAGGTTTCGAACCCGCCCACCAGAGCGTGCATCCGATTACCTTCCAGTCAGACTCAGGCTCCATGGTGCAGCTCCGTCCACTTGTTATGGATGTGCCTATCACCCTTTGGGGTAGAGACTTATTGTCTAAAGCAAGAACTGTTGTCCATACGCATTTTTGATGTGGGCCTTTGCATCAGCGCCAGTACATGCTCTTCCACTCACATGGAAGGAAGGACCCCCTGTATGGGTCGACCAATGGGCGCTGACGTCAGAAAAGCTCGCTGCAGCAGAGGCCCTAATCAAAGAGCTGCTACACCAGGATCGTGTGCAACCCTCTAATAGCCCTTGGAACACTCCAATTTTCGTCATCAAGAAGAAAAGTGGAAAATGGCGTTTGCTTCAAGACCTGAGAAAAATCAACGAAAGAATTGTTCCAATGGGTCCCCTTCAATGTGGACTTCCTAACCCTAACCTCATTCCTAGAAACCATCAGCTTGCAATCATCGATCTTAAAGATTGTTTCTTTACCATTCCACTGGCACCTGCAGATCAAGAAAAGTTCGCTTTCACTCTACCTGTGTTCAATAACACCAGACCAGCTTCCAGATACTCTTGGAAGGTACTCCCTCAAGGAATGGTGAATTCGCCGACTCTCTGCCAGAACTTTGTAGATAAAGCATTACAGCCTTTCAGAGCACAATATCCAGCCTTAGAAGTTTGTCATTACATGGATGACATCTTGATCCATGGAGAAAAGGTCTCAGAGCATCATATTGAGCATCTTACGCGCATCCTGAACTCTTTTGGGCTTTGTATTGCCCCAGAAAAGGTACAGCGCACTGCTCCATTTCATTACTTGGGTCACAGACTGCTTCAAGATACAGCCCTGCCAGAGATGCCGAGCATAGTCATTCCAGAATCCTTTACTTTAACACAATTGCAGCATCTCTTGGGGCAGATAAACTGGGCTCGAAAGTCTCTAGCAGTTCCAACATCTGAACTCTCGCCATTGTTTTCTGCTCTTAAGGGACATACATCTCCTTCAGATGTTATTCCATGCACTTCTGAGATGCGTCTTGCTTTACAAGGGGTAAACACAAAACTGCACCAAATAGCTGTAGATCGTGTGCCAACAGCCAACTGCGCTCTTTCATGTGCTATCTTCACTACACCAAGATTGCCGACAGCAGCCTTATACGTTCCGGATACTTCCTCAAAGGTGGCAATCGTGGAGTGGATTCATCTTTCGCACACGCCTCAAAGGAATGTGTACCCCAGTATGGACGCTGTTGCTGATCTCCTTGTTAAGTGCAGAGGCCGTGCAATTCGCCTGAGTGGAAATGATCTGCTTTCCATCTACCTTCCTTTCTCTCAAGAACAAGTATTAACTTTGATTCAGTTTTCAGATAGTTTCCAAATTGCTATTGCAGATTTTGTCGGTTCATTCTTGTATAATCCTCCTAAGGACAAAAGATTCACTTTGTTGCAACAAGTAAACTATCACCTTTCATCCATGTTGGTGCTTCAGCCTATTCCCACTGCAAAAACTCTGTTCACAGATGGCTCCTCTTCCTATGGTGTCCTTGCATGGAAGGAGGATGGACAATGGAAAACTGTGTTTACAGAGAAACAACTTTCAGCACAAAGATCGGAACTGGCAGCAGTGATTCTCGCTTTTAAAACTTTCACTACAGAAGCATTCAACCTCGTTGTAGATTCTCAGTATGTATATAGACTGTTATCATCGCTTCCAGTTGCTTATCTGTCTCCGTCCATGGACGAAAATCTCTTTAATCTGTTCGCACAGCTTCAAGAACTACTACAGAGACGTTCATTTCCCTTTTTTGCTGCACACTTGCGCTCTCATTCTAACCTTCCAGGATTCCTGGTGGAAGGAAATGCAGTAGCAGACGCTGCCCTCAGGACTCTAGCTTTCTCCTTGTTCGACAATCCTGTGACAAGCCATGAAACTTTCCACCAATCAGCAAAGGTTCTACACAAGACCTTCAACATTCCAATGTCACAAGCAAGGGACATTATTTCATGCTGCCCTTCGTGCTCCAAGTCTCCTATCTGCTTGCCATTTGACGCTGTAAATCCTCGAGGCACGGAGGCGAATCAGCTGTGGCAGATGGATGTGACACATGTCCCAGCCCTTGCTCCAATGTCTAAGTTGCATGTCACAGTGGACACCTTTTCAGGTTTCATTTGGGCTACAGCACTGAAGGGAGAAACTACGAGGCACGTCATACAGCACTGCATGAGAACCTTTTCAGTTATGGGAAAACCTCAAGCCATTAAAACAGATAATGGCCCGGCCTATGCTTCTCAGGCCTTTAATGACTTTTGTGTGCAATGGAATATTTCCCTATCCCACGGGATTCCGTTTAATTCGACAGGCCAAGCTCTCATTGAAAGGACACACCTCACTTTCAAAACTCTGCTCCACAAACAGACCGCAGGACGTCACCTTCCAGCCTCGGAGATCCCTTTGGCAGTTGCAAAGGTGCTGTTCACCTTAAATTTTCTTCTCTTTCCACATAACAAGCCTCATTCCCCAGTGGATCTCCACTTCAAGAAAGAAGAACAGCTTCCTCGACCTTTGGTCTCTTATCGCCTCTTGCCTGACATTGAATGGCGAGGACCAGTTCCACTCATCACTTGGGGTCGTGGGTATGCTGCCGTTGCCCTTGAAGAAAAGGCTGTTTGGGTGCCTGCCAGATGTGTGCGCCCTTGGAGAGCTAAGGAACCAAGTTGAGAATATCCACCTCGTTGTTTGGCTGCACTAGTTTCCAGTGTCAAATGCAGCAATTCTTCAAAAGTGCTCAACTAACAGCACCAGTTGAGTTCTGGGCAGTTTGCCTTACCCTCCTACTGCCTAGGCCTTTTGTTTGCCTCTGGGCGGCCTCTGGTTCCTGGCTGCCTAGATTTGTTCCAGTTATTCCCATACCTGCACTCACTAGCAGATCACCTTGATTTGCTTGCTTAACCTCCTTTCTTCTACAGGTATCGTTGTTTCTTCAGAGCTCGATGTTTCAGTACTTTCCTGAGCTCCATGAACTTTTCCTGAGTTCCAGGACTATTTCTTCTACATGGTCATGTGTAGTCGGAGAAGAAGACGACCGGCAACTCATTCATCGTCTTCATCCTCCTCTCCAACACCATTTTGCAGTTCTAAACCTGTCTTGTACTTTATATTGTACTTGTAAAAATTGCATATTTGCCTTTGTATGCTTCTTGAAATATCCGCCTCGCATATTACATGTGTTTTCCTTATAGCTTGATAATTAATGATATGGATGTCTATATATATGCAAAGCTTTTCTGAAATGGTTTCCATTTAGAGCGTCACAATTTTGATGATATGGAAATGTTTATGTAAGGTCTAAAACATTGTCTTTGTGCAGTTCTAGTCATAGACATATTCATGCATATATGTTTTATTTCAATGATCCTAAATCTCCTCGTTGTGCTTGCAAAAGTTGTAGTTTAAAAATGTGGTAATATTTATATGCCTTATTTGAAATATTTCCTTTGGTCAAAGAATTGGTCATTCTCGGATTTGTTCAAGATATATGTGTCAAGTCTGGTGGCGTCCTACCCTTTTGGTACCCCTATTTTCTTTGAAGAATACCCCTCTATATGCTACCTTTTGGCAGTAAACCAGGTTCCCAGCTTTTCCCTTCACTCTGTTTCCTGCTGTTGATGGGAGACCTTTATGTAGTTGGTTTAATTCCCATCTCGTTTCGCTGGAAACCCTTGCGTAGATGGTTTAAATCCTCATCCTGGCTGGGACACCTTTATGTAGGTAGCTTAAATCCCCTCTTATGGCGAAAACCACTTGTACATAGGTGGCTTAAATCCCCTCTCTGGAATCGGACCCTAGTTCCCCGTTACCTGTGGTCGCTGTGGTAAGTCCAGAATCTAAAGTTCCCTCGATTCTGTAGCCTCAGAGCCACAACCCTTTTATGTTTCCTTATCCATTTCTCTTAGTTTCCAAATAAAAAATTAAAAAAAATGGGGGAGGGGTCTGGGTAGGCCATGTAGCCCCAGCTCTAGTTATACTTTAATTTTGGGTCCCGGATCGGGACCTCTCTTATGTTTGGGCAGTCGTTATCCGTTATTCTTAATTTTGGACCTGTATCAGGTCCTCTCTTGTGTTTGGGGAGTAATTTGTTATTTTACGCTGCACGCGAAAGTATACATGCTTATGAGGTGATTTGTTGTGTTACATTACATATTGAAGTATTTATATATGCCTAGAAGGTTTATAGTGTATCGGATCGATCATTTTTTATGTTCGGCTAGTGGTTTGTTATTTTCATGACTTTATTGCTACATTATTGTACAAGTATTTCCTCCTATGAAAGGGGTGGATGTTGATGGTTTTGCTGGTGTTTATATCACAGTCTTGATGTGGACACTGTCAGCACTGTTGACGCTTTGCCCTTTCATGTCGAGGTTTATATCGAAGCAAATGGTAATGTTTGTGTCAAGATAAATGCTTATGATATCTCTAATTTTTTTTTATATAACTAAATCAAAATTAATTTAATTTAAAACAAAAAAAGAAAGATGATATGTCGGAATACGTTTCACGGATCCGCCATGGATTCATAATTAATTGGTTATTTTATGGGTTTTTTAAGGTCTACTTTTGGTATAATTGCGCGCAAAAGTGAAAGTGAAAGCATGAATGAATAGTGTGATTCACTTACAAGATTAATCCGCCTTTATTTTGTAGATCCGGTCATGTTCAAAATTGTTAATGAGCGTTAAACTTGCTTCCCGCCCTTTTGGAGGGCAGCAACAGTGATTTTATTGGTTAAAGTACTAATGATGATGTCACGTTTGTTCCCTAATAAAAGGCAGAGGCACCCCGCTTAGGCAGGAGAAGTTCGTTTATGTCTTTTAGTTGGGTTTTAGTTGAAGTCAAGTTTAGTTTAAGGGGCTAGGAGCGGGCTGGACGGTTTGGATGGGTTTTTCTTTAGTCAGAGTTAGATCGCGGAAGATCATTCGGTTTAGCCTTAGTTAGGTTTTCTTTAGGTTTAGCTTAGGGCTAGAATTGCGGAAGATATTTCGGTTTTAGTTTATTTAGTTAGCCTCGCGGAAGATTGGGCGCGCAGGGTCTTTAAGCTTAGGAGAACTTAGCTTAGGGGACGAGCCTACGCGGGTTCTGCCGAAGCCACTAAAGATACAACCGGTGTCTGTCTTCCTTTGGGGTTAAAGGGGGGAGTAAAGTAAAATTTTTATTTCTTTAAACTGGTCCGTCTATTCAGAGTCAGGGTATATATTTTATTTCACGAGGCAACTTTTCTTTAAAGAAGGCAACTAGGAACTCACACACCATCAGAGTCTTCAATTGGCTTACTCATCATCCTTCAGACTGTGAGGCTTGGCCGGCGACCGTGCTCAAAAGCACGCGGAACGCTGGCCGCTTTCCCCGCAACTGGTACCTCGTGCATAACCAGTCCAAGGCCGTGCACGAGGAGCTCCAGCACCCATACCCCGACACTCAGCTACGCAGTGGTTTAAACTGGACCATTTTATACAAGAGTCAATAGGGCCTGCAGTGCAAACTTTCAGTACTGACTGCTGTTGGCTCACAGAGGAAACAGGACAAGTTGTGGTACCATATGGTAGTATTGTTAAAAAGTAAAGCAGGATAATACACACACACACACACACACACACACAAACACTAGTTCCTGACTAAAACCTTCCCTTGACTTAGGCTTGCACAGGGGGCTGATGGGCATTCCTAGCATGTTGGCGCATGCCCAATATTGCGTGAGTGGAAGGTAGCTTGTATAATCAATTTCCCCTTCCCTTCCCCCTCCATGTTGTTCAGTCGTTTCCGACTCTTCATGACCCCATGGACCAGAGCACGCCAGGCACACCTATCTTTCACTGCCTCCCACAGTTTGGCCAAACTCATGCTAGTCGCTACGAGAACACTGTCCAACCATCTCATCCTTTGTCGTCCCCTTCTCCTTGTGCCCTCCATCTTTCCCAACATCAGGGTCTTTTCTAGGGAGTCTTCTCTTCTCATGAGGTGGCCAAAGTACTGGAGCCTCAACTTCAGGATCTGTCCTTCCAGGGCTGATTTCTATAAGGATGGATAAGTTTGATCTTTTTGCAGTCCTTGGGACTCTCAAGCACCATAATTCAAAAGCATCAATTCTTCAGAGATCAGTCTTCTTTATGGTCCAGCTCTCACTTCCATACATTACTACTGGGAAAACCATAGCTTTAACTATATGGATCCATACACCTTCTCTATCCCTATTGAACATTGCAGTGAGCATCTTGCAGAAGGGGAAATTACGTACATTGTTCAGGATATGAAGGGACTGTAGCAGGAGGAGTGGAAGAGAAATGTTATTTGCACAAGCTGGCTTCTGCTTGCGTGATGCTGAATACAACTACTTAACTTTTTAGTGCTGATAGCAGGTATCACATTGTGGTCCACAGAGTCACCACAGGAAAATAAGCTCTGTCTTCGGTCCAACTCACAAAAGTTAGTTGTATTGATGCTAATAAATTACATTCTGCTATTTCTTTATTACGGAATGAGTTCACTGAGAACTTTGTTTGAAGAATTAAATCCTTACTTAACATTATTTTGTTGTATCTGCTTGAGATATTCAGGACATGGAATGCTGCTATATGGCACTGTAGTGTTTTCTAGTGATTTTTAGTGCACTTCAGGTTTCTAAAATGGCAACACCAGGGAAATGTGTATGTGTGTGTTTGTCACTCTGAACTGAAAAGTCCCAACACTGTTTAATTATTATTATTTTGATCCCTGCACTTAAACCCATTAAATCCTATTTTGGACATTATTTTTAGACATTCAGAGATTTGGTTTTTCAAATCAGCCTATATTTGGAAATATTATTGTGGCTTCCATATCAAACCTTTGGAATTCCTGTTATGCTATTTTAAACTTATCCGAAGCTTAAAAGATTGACATTTCAATATTAGTTCCTCATCTGTTGGCTCTTATTGAATTTATTTAAGGAAATTGCATTTGACAGGACCAATTACAACATGTCTAATGGCTAAGTTATACTGAAACTGAAAAGTGAAATTTGACAGAGAGAGAGAGAGACCATAAAAGGATATATCACAAGTTTAATTATCATCCCAAGTGAAATTATACAAAATTTTGATAGAATTGTATGCATAATATATTGGTTACTAATCATTTCTATAGAACGCTACGTTACAAAGAAATCCAGGTTCAAATCTCCACTCAGCCCCAAAGCTCTCAGAGTGATTTGTCACTATATCTCAACCTAACCTGCCCACACCTGCTTCTTGTGAAGCATGTATGCTGTCTTGAGCTCTTTAGGGGAAAGGCGGGCTACACATACAGTAAACAACTAAAAGAAGGCTCAGATTTGTATGACTTTATATACATATACCTCTTGTATAAGGGACGCGGGTGGCACTGTGGGTTAAACCACAGAGCCTAGGGCTTGCTGATCAGAAGGTTGGTGGTTCAAATCCCCACGATGGGGTGAGCTTCCGTTGCTCAGTCCCAGCTCCTGCCTACCTAGCAGTTCAAAAGAACATCAAAGTGCAAGTAGATAAATAGGTACCGCTCCAGTGGGAAGGTAAATGGCATTTCTGTGCTCTGCTGTGGTTCGCCAGAAGCGGCTTTGTCATGTTGGCCACATGACCCGGAAGCTGTACGCAAGCTCCCTTGGCCAGTAACGTGAGATGAGCACCGCAACCCCAGAGTCAGACATGACTGGACCTAATGGTCAGGGGTCCCTTTATCTTTTACCTCTTGTATCACATGCTAATGGGTAGTGCTATACTGCACAAGTCTGTTCATGAGCTTTCCATTGATATTTACTTGACATTTAGCCTTTGTTTTGATCCAGCAAGACTTTCTGATATTCGTATATTCTCAAGGGAAGTCCAAATGACTGACAATCCCCTCAGCTCCAATCCAGCATAGAGGGCTGTAGTGGAGTAGATGTATATTGTGCTCTAGGTGGCTTAGTTTGGGTCCCAGGCCTTTTAGACTCTGATCTGAAAGGGGCACATTGGTTGCCAGGTGCAAAAAAAAAAAAAAATTCAGCTTCCTTACCCCACTATTTCCACATTGGATCTTGATGAGACCTTACACACCAAACCCATCTTGTGTGTAGATCATTTCTTTACATCATATTTTCTTCTGTTTTTGTTTTTTTTTAAATAACTATGCACAATTGATCAAACACTTGCTCCTGCACAATCCCCACTGGTTTGTGATTCAATGGGAGTAGAATTTATTGGATCATAAACAGGAAAGGCAAAAAAAAAAGCATTCTGTTACACTCAAACCCATTTATGCCTATAATGTGCAGGGAACTTTCAAATTGCCATGAAACTAAAATTAAATAGCTGGTTACTTTGACCCCAGTATAAAAATTGAATTGCACAGCATTGCAAGCCTTGATGCCTACAATGGGTACACTAATAAGTATGATTTGTCTTTGTAAATCTTTTCTTCTGATGTAATGGGAACAACTGCAGTATTGCATCACCCTATGTCAATGCTAACTAAATATACTTTTGCCAATGACATTCATCGGCAACTCAACGCCATGAATTGAGTTTTCAATTCTCTCTTTTGAGAAAAGGCTTTTGTTGTGTAAAAAGGGTGTTCCTTCTTCTAGAACAGGGTCCCCCAGTAGATCACTGTAAAAACTAAGGGTGAAACAGAATTCTGTAAATTTTAAATTTTGAAGACTTTTTGAAGTTGAGTTCTTAATTCTGAGTTCACAATTGAAGGATACTTTTTAAAATGTAAAGGCTATATTTTGCTAATGAATAGTGTTAGTAATCATATTGCTAAATTCACATAAATGTGCTCTCCCACCTGTCAAGAAAATCCCTAAATTCAATAGTAGCCATAACTCAGGGAGGGAAAATCCAGTTAGGAAATGGACAATCTCCTAATTTTTGCAAGAAAACCCAAGCAAAGCATTTGCTAGAATTAATAATGTTTGTTTGTTTGTTTGTTTGTTTGTTTGTTATTTGCACCCCGCCCATCCAGCTGGGTTTCCCCAGCCACTCTGGGTGGCTTCCAACAGAATATTAAATGCAACAATATATTAAACATTAAACGCTTCCTTAAACCACCAAGTGCAAATAAACAGTGATGTGCAGTCCTTCCTCTTTACCTTAAACCAGAGGTGGGAAACCTGTGGCTCTCAAGGTGTTGCTGGACTACAACTCCCATCACTCCAGACAATTCAGCATGCTAGCTAGGGATGATAGGAGTTAAAGTCTAACAACATCTGGAGAGCTACAGGTTCCCCATCTCTGCCTTAGTTCTGTGCTTGTTAGTACAGCTGAATCAAAGAGCTGCAGCATTTCAATTTACCGTATATACTCGAGTATAAGCAGTGTTTTTCAGCACATTTTTTGTGCTGAAAAAGCCGCCCTCGGCTTATACTCGAGTGAGGTGGGCGGCGGTGGCAAGAAAGGAGCCCTTTTGCGCTGCTGCTCCTGCCACCGCCTGCCTCTCGCAACAGCAGGGATCGGAGCCGCAGTTGGGAGAAGCACTGCGCTGTGCCTCTCACAACCGCAGCTATGACCCCCGCTCTTGTGAGCAGTGGGGGGGGGGAGCAGCCTGAAAGGAGCCCTTTCTGGCTGCTCCTTCCTCCTCCTCCACAGCCGACACACGCAGACCCGGCTTATACTCCAGTCAATAAGCTTACAATAAGTTTTTGTAGTAAAATTAGGTGCCTCGGCTTATATTCGGGTCGGCTTATACTCGAGTACATACGGTACTAGTGTTTCATGTGGCCTCCTCCATAGCGGATGTAATGAGGCAAGGTTGGTGGCAACTAGGGGGAGAAACTCAATACATTTTGCATTTAAAGGCGAGCCCATCTGATGCACACTTCCCAAAATACTACACAAACTGAAACAGCCATCCTTTGACATTTGCATGTCTCTGGGTGTTTTTTATCTAAATAATGTGTATATCTCCTTTGTGGAAAGGAACAGTGGAGCATAATTTAAGACAAAATAAAACACCCCATTTTATTGATTTATTGTCTCTTGGAAGAGGCATCAAGGATGAAAAACACAGGACTGAATCTGTGGAATGAGGCTTTTCCTCCTTCTCCTTTAGCCACCTGCACGCTCCCCAAATCTTATCCAGAGGGACCCCCAACCTTCCAAAAAAAATTGTGGGGGTGCAGGGGGGAAGAAAGGAGTGGGAAGTCCCGTTGTGTGAGCAGAGATTTGCCACTGTCTTGTTGCATTCCACCCAAAATATGGTGTGTGTTTGTGTGTGTGTGTGTTGTGTGTTGTGTGTTGTGTGTGTGTTTGTTTTTGAGCTGGCAACCAAAGCTACAAAAGTGCCATCCCCCACTGAAATTTTATTGATCTGTCAAATTGCTAACTGGTTAGCGCAAGTGAGATTAAACAGGCTATCTACGCAAATATATTAAGAATGTAACCTGATATTTTAGACTTTCAGTTACAGCCTGAACAGATATAGCCTCACAAAGAGCTCCATCTGAAAATATTCCCCCCAGATGTGGTTTCAGCAATGGTCCATCGTACATCGCGTTGATGAGTTACACTAAGGAAGCTAGAAAAGGCCAACATATCGGTTTTAAATTTCATATGAGGTTTTCACTTATGTCCACTTCAGGAAATGAATAGTGCATTCATAAATTGTGTTGGTTTTGTGGCAGTGGGCAGGCAAGGGGAGGGGGAATCCAGGAGATGAACCTTAGCATTTTGATTTAGCCCCAGAGTATTAAATTTCTTTAACACTTTACCACATTAGAATATGTTTTCCATCTGAACAAAGATGATGCAGTATCATGACCTGGGGAGTATGGGGTGGGGAGAGAATTGGCAAGAGTGGTCTTCCATAACAAGCCATAAAAATTTATGATGCGCATAGTCCAATAATGGCACGCAATGAATTGAATATTTCCTTATGGATGCTATTTGAGAAGATATAGCATGTGAGGCTATCACAACACTTCAGTCAGTCTGCAGTTGCTACTTTAAACTGTTTTCCTTTTTTACTGTATACATAACATATTTTTTCGACAGTGTCAAAATTGGTTCTGACTTCATAGGGAGAGGGAAAAGTACATTATTTTCCCACGTGAGTTGTATTTTCCACAGCAGTCCTTCTTACATCTTCTGTCTTGTTTGTTTTTAATTCCTTTTCTCCCCACCTTCTATCTTTTTTGAGAGGGAAGAAATGAAGCTTTTATGGTAGTGAAGTTTCTGCCACCCTTCCAAATTTCAACATTCATTTTTCTTCCATAGGAGCTTTTATAAGGTTAATTGCACTATAATTGGAGGGGATCATTCATGGACCAGGTCCTTTTCCATTCTTCAGATTTTGCAGAACCTCACACCTGTTTTTCTTAGGTTTGGGAGCTACATCAGTCTATAAATCCTTCTTTGTTTCCTGGTATAGTTTCTTGTGAAATAAAACTCCTCCCTCCCCTTCTCTCTCCATTTGCCCAACTGTTTTCAATACTTACAGTCATGCCTGAAGTTGTCAATCAAGGAACAGCTTATCAGTCTGGGCTTTTCCTTTTTAAGCTTAAACTTGGTGACTTTGGAGACCTGTCAACACCCAGTTGCTTTTAGCCCTAACAATAAAGTCACACTCTATCTCCTACCTAGTAGCTTTAGATTAAATTCTGATGCCGTATACGTCATATTTACATAGTTAAAACTCATAACAAAGCAACCCACAGGCAATAGGATGTAATAACCATGCAACAGAGCCATTTCCTCTCTCCTTTTCTCTCTCATACTATGTTTTGTGTAGTTTATTGGATGTGAATGTTTTGAAAATGAAAATCATCTGGGGTGGGGGGGAGTCCTCGCCAGGCGTGAGGTTTCAGAAGAATTCAACTGAAAGAATATATAGAGCTGTAAATGCTCGGCCACCTCTGGTATTATAAAACAAAAAATGGGCTCAATTTTCCCTTTTATTTCCACAAGATGAATAGATTTTATTTTAGAGTGTGGGGGGGGTGGAAGCATGATTATATGCTTTGACAGTCTATTTTTAATATGTTTTATTCTGCTCGCATTAAAGGAGAACAATTAACTTGGAGTCAGAAAGCCTTAAACACCAAAGGTTTTACAGTTTTCGGTTTAAGGCACAAAGGACCTATTACAAATACAGTGCAATGTGAACTTTGCCCAAGGACTATGCTTTAAAGATCAGGTCTCTCTGTAACACTTTTTAAAAACAACCCACTCAAGGGAATCTGACATTTTCTTGTCAGCATTTATAGGGCCAAGGAGCAGAGCCAATGAAAACAGCCATATAAAAAAATGCTGTTACGTACCCCCCCTCCCTCTTAATTAGTAAGCTACACGTTGCATCAAGCCTTGAGTCTCAATCTAGAATCCAATGTATACTTTAATGCGCAGACAGAGTGTGTGTGCATGTACTTACGGGCTTCCCATAGGCTTCTGTTCAGTGTGAACATAATGCTGTACTAAATGCTCTGTAGCCTGATCCAGCAGGGTTCTTAATGTTATTATGTGGGCTGCTGGCCCATTCTCAGAATGAATAAGCCGCCATTGCAGGTCACCCTCTTTCCACTAAAAAGAATGAAGACCTCGAACACAGTGGATCTCAAGATGCAAATCAGAGCTCCCACAAGCAACCAGTGGATGAAGCTAAATGTCAATAAATAAAGATGTATTTAATAAGTAAAGACTTATTTGCTTCAGTGGTGGACTATGGGCTCTCAAATTTCAGCAGCACCCTGTGCAACACTAAAATTTGGTGCCCCCGCCTCTTTTTCACTCTGTTCTACAGCATTGTTGTGGTGCTCTCTGCAGTGTGGCACACAGTGCGGCCCAAGCAGTCCTGCTACTCTAAAACTGCCTCTGTTTGCATGCTTTCTATTATATGTTGAAGGACTGTTGCTCCATGGTACAGCATCTGCTTTGGATGCAGAACATCTGAGATCCAATACTCAGCATCTCCAGGAAGAGCTGGAAGAGACCCGCATCTTCAAAACCTGAACAGCTGCTTTCAGTCAATGTCGCCAATACTGAACTTGATGAACCAATGGCATGATCAGTATGACAGAAAAGGGGCAGCAACATCCACCTGCTTGCACAATGGAGATTTGCTTGCACAATGGGTCTTCCAGGTTTTCTTCTTCCCTGTTGCACAAACTGATGCTCACACTATGTTGGAGCTCACTGCTGGTCCCATATATGACCGAGTGTGAGGATTTTTTTAAAAAAAATTTTTTACTGTGTTTATAAGAGTCCAACTGGTTAATTGTACTAGCCACACTGGATAAGCAGTACTGTTTTTTCTTCTATTTGTGCTAGGTATTTCAGTCTGAATGGATCATAAGATATGACTGCAACAAGGAATCTTCATTCATCCATCCATCCATCCATTCATCTACACAGTGGAATATCTAGAGCTTTGGATTAAAACTAATAGCTGATTAAAGAATGGTGTAACAGAATCCACACCAGTGGAACTGACATAGAAATCAATTGTGCAGTGACTGGGAAAATGAAACTGAAATGCCTCATTTGGTTTCCCTACAAGGTGGAAACAGGAGTGAAGAAGCTCACAAAGTTTCCCCCCACCTAATCACAACTCTCCAGATCTGCCCATTAGAACCCACAGTGGGAATCTCCTCCCTCCCCTTTCCTTGCCTGCCAAATTGCTGAGATGAAGGAGAAGACGACCATAGCAGGCAGCTGGCCTGGAAAGAGAAGGGAAGCCCATTCTGAGTACACAGTTAAGCCTCCTCACAGGGGGAGCTGAGAGGGATTCCTGCTGCTTCGCCCATCCTGATGCAGACCCTGCCAAACTGTGCACTTTAGAAGCACCCCCCCTCTTTTCTTAGATCTTAAACAAAGCCTGGTCTATAAGGTCAATTCCCCACACTGGAGTGTATGGCTCTTCTCCAAGCTTCTCCCTCTGTGTCCCCCTCCCCTCTTTCTTCCCCCTTCCATAATAGTTCATTGTTTTTCTTTTCTAGATGTGAATCCATCCTACATCTGGGTGTTGGGTCTGATCTCTCAAAGTCATTCTTTCATTCATGCCAGGTGGCCTTTTTCTTCCTATGATCCCTGCTGAGCTCGTTATACTGGGGGCTTCCTGGTCACTCACCCTCTGCTCCTCCAGAACCCCTACTTAGTAGCAAGCCTTTACAAGTGCACTTTTTAGGAAATTAAGGCCATCTTAGCCTTCTTCCCTCAGCCTGTTTATGCTTCCCTGGCTACGCAGCCAACGGTTGACTTTGTTAGATTCATTCACTTAACTTCTGGAGTGAATGTTGGTCTCTGTTTCAGGCAGAGAAAGTAAGAAAACCTTGGTATTTTTTAACATATGGGATCATAATGTGTAACGTATGCAGCCGCATGTGTAATGGAAATACATGCATATGTTTGCTATGGTGGTGATTGCCTCAGATCACACCATTATACGCCAGAGCACCATCTGTCTTGTCAATGTTTCCCATTTGATAGTTGGGTTCAGTAATGTTTTCTTCTTCTTCTTCTTCTTCTTCTTCTTCTTCTTCTTCTTCTTCTTCTTCTTCTTCTTCTTCTTCCCCTAGCAATCAGCTAAGTGAAATGCCTTGCTTCATATCAGCAGCATCCCCAAATGTTCCCTTGGGTGCTACTCTGGTCCTGTTTCAGGAGGCTGGATGGGGAGGAGAAAACAACAAGACCCAGGAAGGAACACCTGATTAT
Organism: Lacerta agilis; assembly: GCF_009819535.1. Classification (NCBI taxonomy): domain Eukaryota; kingdom Metazoa; phylum Chordata; class Lepidosauria; order Squamata; family Lacertidae; genus Lacerta; species Lacerta agilis. The sequence goes on along the minus strand of NC_046314.1, from coordinate 39,106,414 downwards.
TCCTCCAAAGGGAATGACACACCCGCAATTCATGGATTCACATTTAATTATCACAAAGCTCTTTTGTTGAATCATTGCATCAGCTGTTGATTGAAGGTGACAGCCCTTGTTAAAGTGAGTCAACACATGTCAGAATACGGCATGGCAGGTCTGGGTTCAGACTTCTTTTGAGGTGATTTCCAGGAGCTGTTTTGTCACTCGCTGTCCCTCTCTCAGCCCATGTTAAAGAAGCAACGACCAAACCACATCTGCAACTAAGGATGGGGATGGGAATTCAATTCAGTTTGCATTTAAAGTTAAAATAAGATCAAATTTGCACTTCTCTGAAACAATATGAGAACGGAAAAACAGCCAACCTTCAAAAGCTGCATGTATCCGAATTTTGTAGTGCAGTTCTCTGGCAAAGCAATGTTTACAAAAATGCATACACTGGGGGAAAGTGTGCATAAAAACAAATATGTTAGTGAAAATAACATGCAGTAATACATTATGTTAGGTTAATGTGCTTGCAAAAATGTGTACATTAAGTCAAAACGGCATGCAGAAATGCGCTTATTATTCACACTAAAATGCTGATGACTCCACAAATTGCAGCAGAAATATGGAGAACTTAATTCAAGATAGGAAAAATGAGAAATTGAGAGAACAGAAACTGACAGAGTCTTCTTTCTCTATCTGCAACCCATGTAGAAAAAGAAAGTAATGCAAACCTCAATTGGCTGAATGTTGATCACATGGATAATTCCTCATGGTTCCACAAAAAATTGTCAAATTCAGTTGGACTTGACCTACCTGAGGCTGTTTTCCCAAAATGTTTGTAGAAAAATTAAACTTTCAATGCTGAGAAAACTATAAAGAATTATATCTGTCTTTAATTATGGCCGATTCAGAAATTACTCTGGGTTTCATTTTGCTATTCATTTCCCAAAATGTTCCTAGTATAGATTTGAGAGCACTGAGGATCATAGAAGATAGTGGGAAATAGGGAGAAAGGGGGCTTTATGGAGCCCTGTGGGGAGGTCTTATTGTGAAAGAATGAGAATGAATAGGGTTCTTTTATTGACCAGCCACCACTTTTCTTGTAATTTCAAAATAAAATATGATGGATAGCAGCTTGATATTCATTGATAGCAGCAGCTTGACATTGTTAGTTGCCTAATGTTCCCCCTCTCCTCAATTTGGGCAAACATTTAACTCTTTCTTTTGAGTATTTTTTAACAGTACAATCTTAAACATGTTTACTCAGAAGTATGTCCTATTGCATTCAGTGGGCGTTACCCCCGGGTAAGTCAGGTTAGGATAGTAACATTAGAAAGCTTTTACAAGTGTTGTTGGGGAGAAATAGTGAGAGGGAAATACTGTTGGACCTATGGACACTGTGGTTACTGAAAACAGACGTGTTGCTTGAGCAGAAGGATAGCCAATTTCAATTTCCCAGCAATTTCCCAGCAATGATTGCTACCAAATGAAATGCTTCCTCTTATAGGCAATCTGTAGATTATGTGTCATTGCCCCTATGGTTTTTATGTGTCATTGCCCCTACTGTACACCACAGCTGAAATACAGCATTCATTTCAGGCATCCAGAATTCCATCTATTTACATCACAGTTCATGATATCAGTGCACTTATAGCATATGTATAGGAACAAAGTGTCTTCAGATAGCTATAACACTAGTCTAATACTTGTCTCCTATTAACAAAATACTTCTGAAAATTGATATAAAACATCAAGGGGGTGGGTGTGCAGTGAAAATGAAACTTACATTCAGGAAGGCAGCCTCCATGGCAATGTTGCCATTTCATTCATTATTTTTGTCAGGTTTCTAATTTGTTTTTTGTGTGTGTGTTTGTGTGTAATATATGTAAAAATTAGATGACGATGAGCAAACTCTATACAGAAGATTAATTTAAAATCTCTTGACTTTCTTCTACACAAACATCTGTTAGGGAGAGTAATATGTTCAGTCAATAAAGGGAAGATAGCAGAGAATCCCATTACAAAATGTATAGATATAGAGTGTCGATTCCAGAGAATATAGGACTGTGAATGAGGCTCTTTGATGTTTTTTATTAGATCATTTTCTTAATGATACACAGGGCAGGTTCCCATTTATGATGGCTCCTACGCAGACACCTCAGGAGGAGCCCATGTGGGCTTCTGCTGAGCTCACAGCTGGGCTCCAGTCACGTGGAGACATCATTTGTGAGGAACAATGCCTCCCTGAGAGGGCTATGGACTTAGCAGCACGTATCACTCCCAAATGGAGGAACCTGTTCTCATAAAACAATACCTCCACATTACCGATAGAGGGTGATATCCAAGATTAGTTCTACTCCAAGCCACTAAAATCAGTGGACCAACTCCGAAGTACAACTCAGTTGGATATAGTACAAATATCCTATTGATAGGAATGGGCAAATCTATTAGTTTCAGTTTTTCTTTTTTAACTGCTTGAGTGCAGCTCTCCACATTTCCATATCAGCTTGCGTTTTTTAAAGTCCTTGTGAAAATTAACTGGCAAATTCCCCCTCCTTTCCATTGGTGAGTGCCAACAGGATTGTAGCCAAAACAGGGCCACTGGGAAATGTGAGAGCTCCAATGTGCATGGAGAACTCCAAACTGTGCAGAAGTATACCATTTAAAAAACAATATTGTTTGTGTTTTAATGAGAACATTCTTGTTCTAATGTGTGAATAGAAACACAGCTATCCTTAGAAATGCCCACTTATTTGAATTTTGCAATGGAGGCAGAAATGGAGGCAGTGAGAGATTTTACTTTCTTGGGCTCTATGATCACTGCAGATGGTGACAGCAGTCACGAAATTAAAGGACGCCTGCTTCTTGGGAGAAAAGGAATGACAAACCTAGACAGCATCTTAAAAAGCAGAGACATCACCTTGCTGACAAAGGTCCGTATAGTTAAAGCTATGGTTTCCCCAGTAGTAATGTATGGAAGTGAGAGCTGGACCATAAAGAAGACTGATCGCCAAAGAACTGATGCTTTTGAATTATGGTGGTGGAGGAGACTCCTGAGCGTCCCATGGACTGCAAAAAGATTAAATTTATCCATCCTTAAAGAAATCAGCCCTGAGTGCTCACTGGAAGGACAGATCCTGAAGTTGAGGCTCCAGTACTTTGGACATCTCATGAGAAGAGAAGACTCCCTAGAAAAGACCCTGATGTTGGGAAAGATGGAGGGCACAAGGAGAAGGGGACAACAGAGGATGAGATGGTTGGACAGTGTTCTTGAAGTGACTAGCATGAGTTTGGCCAAACTGTGGGAGGCAGTGAAAGATAGGCGTGACTGGCATGCTCTGGTCCATGGGGTCACGAAGAGTCGGAGACGACTGAACTACTGAACAACAACAAATGCAGTTCTCCATCAAGGTTATGTGTACAAAAATGCATATACTAGTGCAAATGGTGCATGTAACTGCATATATTAGTAAAAATAGCATGCATAAATGCATTACACTACAGAAAACTGCATGTCAAAATGTGTTTATAGGAAGAAATTCACACAAAAATCCTAATGAATTTTTTTTAGTTGTTTCTTTTTTTAAAAAAACCACAATTCCTGTATAAATATGGAGAAAAATAAACCAAGAGAAGCTGAAATTGAGAGATTTGTCTATCCCTACTTGCCACCTCAGTTTGCTATTACATAGAATGATAATGGTGGTTTTGAAACCAGAGTTAGTCCTGCTATATATTTTGTATAGAGTTTTCATACTTGAGAGCAGCTCTAGCAACAGTTGGTAGGAATGTACTATTATGAATGTTTTCTCCAGAAAACTTCAATCAGTTCTGCTTCCATTTTCAAAAATATTAGTTGAGAAATGAGGAATAAGCAATAGCAAGTATGGTTGTTGGTTTTTTAAATGATGATTTTGTTTATTAGACTTAGAATGCATAGTGTTATTTTTCCCATTCTGAAAACTGAAATTGCTTCTCAGGGAAAGAAGAGATTAAAATGGTCATTGTGAATGCAGGACCTGTTTTCCAACATTGTGCTGAATAAACTAAATTGTACATTGTCGTTGCAACAAATGCCCTTATCCACCCCCTCCCTGTTCACACACTGATCGGTTGAAGACATGTATTATTTATAATATGCCGGAGCAGAAAATGGCAACCTCATTAAGCAAATCTACACCATCACGATCTGGGATCCAAGAAATGATTCCAAACCAAATGATTGTGTGTGTTTTTTTTAAACACACACATACACATGTCTTTCTCAATGCCAGTGGAGCCTCTCCCTTCAGTTGCTAGCTATAAACTGCATGAACTGTATGGGGTCCATTGACATCATATGTAAGGAACGAAGCCAGTGGACGTGGTGCTGAGAAATGTTGTTTGAAGCAGAGGCATTTACATGTGTACGCTGCCTCATCCTCAAACCCATGTCACAATTATTCTCATATGGTCGTATATTCTCTTTTTGAATTGTTTTCTTTTGGTTTTATTGCTTGCTTATGTCACATCACACGAGATTGGTGAATGTCACCCAGTGCTGGGGATTGAATCAGGGTTTGGATTTTCCAGGCAGCGGCTGCCTGCAACATAGATGTTTTCTTTATTTCACAGAATGAGATGTGCAGAAAAGACAGTAGATAAAACTTCTTTCATCTCCGTCTCCAAAGTCATTGTGTACTTCGCAATTGTAGAAATATACAGGACATCTAAAGCACCCTTCCATCGCTTCCCACCCCAGGAAGAACATAAAGTCCAAATTCTCAGGGCTGCTGAAGTAGTTTGTCTATCCCACAAAAATATGTGCATAGGCACATAGTGGTAAAGTACTGCTAAAAAGCTTGCTCTTAGTTCATGTTTTTATCCCACCCATTCTTCAAAAAACTCAGGGAAGCATAAAATGGTCTTGCAGGAAGACAGTGGAGGCCCATCACTTGGTGCAAGTGGGACATTGCCCACCCTAAACTTCCAAACCCTGCCAAAGCTATAGCCCAGTCCCTTCCTTACATTCATATTCAATACATTACATCACATTTAGAGATACTCTTGACTTGTTTCTAACCCCCTCCTGTGCTGACCAAAGATCACTGAACAGCACAGTCTATTACAATCATCCCCATGGCTCTCTATTCTTCAGCAGTGTTTTTTTTAAAAAAGTTTAAAAATAATAAATTCCATTAAGAATGGCTTGTGGAGGCCAGGGCACTATCATTTTGGTTTTATTTCCCTTTGAATAGACTCTAGCCAATCAGGAGTCCCTCAGAAATGCACTGCAAGTCCCATAGCATTAGGGCAGGACCAATCGGATGCCTGCATTTCCATTTGAGCTATCCAGATGCTTGCATTGGCAAGCTGCTTGTTGGTCTTCTCTGAAGCAGAGGTTATTTCAACTCCTTTTGCAGGCACCAGGTTCAGCAGCAGCAAGCACAATCTCTTTCACTTCTTTTCTGTGGCTTGCCAGCCTACCAGTAATGAAATCAGCAATATAACTCTGAGTTCATTGTTCAACTTCTGGGCTTATCACTGCCATCTACACAAACACATATACATTTCAGTTAGAGGAGTAGTTAAAACAATCCCAAAAGCATGTTTGGCTGGTGAGGTGGTGGAGGAATCTGGTTTTCTTCTTTTTTCTTGTCCAGGTAAGAGGAGGGAGAATAGATTCTTGGTGGCTAACTGTTCTCCAAAAATGGACTGAACTTGACTTTTTTATTTTTTTATTAAAAGTGTCTGAAAATTGAATATGGGCTTATGCAACATAATTAACCCCCATTAGGGATAACAGCAAGAACTTATTATAATTATTTTGATTAAAACAAAGCTTAGTAGTAACTATACCAAGGAGGAGATATGATTTAGCTTTGTTTACTAACAATCCTGTTCATTTTACCTAGAAGTCAGCTTTCTTTTTTTCTTTTAACTTGAATTTTTCACATGGTTTATGATTGGCATTGGGGTGAACAGCTCACTTTAGCAACTGTGTGGCAGGCAGAAATTATTATGAAATAAAAAGTGCGTTTGGTTAAAAGGAACTTTCCAAGTACTGGCAGTTACTGACACAATCCTATTAATTATATTCAGGAGTAAATAATTCCCACTGCATTCTATGGGGCTTACTCATGAGAGCAAGCATAGGCTAAAGCCATGGCGGAGTGAGATGATCTTGCTCAGCCTCTACTCCATGTCAGCTGTTTTAGTTTTTTTTTAACAAAAGAGTTGTTGTTGTTGTTGTTCAGTCATTCAGTCGTTTCCGACTCTTCGTGACCCCATGGACCAGAGCACGCCAGGCACCCCTATCCTCCACTGCCTCCCGCAGTTTGGCCAAAAGAGTTACACAGTGCTAAATTACATCACATCAAGATGAGGCCCAAGCCTATCCTTCTCTTCTTACATTTTAGAGTGATTTAGCTTTCTCTTCCTCTCCCCTAATTATTGTTATTTTTGCGGATTCCCTCCATTTTAACATTTCACTTTAAATTTTGGTTGCTGTTGTTGTTTAGTCGTGTCTGACTTCGTAACCCCATGGACCAGAGCATGCCAGGCACTCCTGTCTTCCACTGCCTCCCGCAGTTTGGTCAGACTCATGTTGGTAGCTTCGAGAACACTGTCCAACCATCTCGTCCTCTGTCGTCCCCTTCTCCTTGTGCCCTCCATCTTTCCCAACATCGGGGTCTTTTCCAGGGAGTTTTCTCTTGTCATGAGGTGGCCAAAGTCCTCTGTCGTCCCCTTCTCCTTGTGCCCTCCATCTTTCCCAACATCAGGGTCTTCTCTAGGGAGTCTTCAAGCCACTCCAGTATCCCTGCCAAGAAAACTCCATGGACAAAAACAACAGGCATATAAAAGCTTTTTGGTGCTTGATGTTATTTCTGTCACCAGAAATAACATCAAGTACCAAACATCAAGTAACATCAAGTTGTTGGTAATTTCATTGTGTTGTTTTTATGGTGTATTTTAAAACTTCCTTATATGGTGTTTTGAAGGCCTTCATCTGAAAAGGAGTAAAACAAACAATATTAACACTAACATAAACATAACAGTAGCAAGCAGAGTATGTGGTGATGAGCCTACCTCAGAAAGGAATTCCAAAGAACTGAAGCCACCACTAGGAAGGCCCTACTTCTAACCCCCTCTGATGACACTAGGCAGGGAGTTGGCACCAGAAGTGGGCCTACCCCCGAGTACCCCAGTAGTCAAGAGAAGAACTTCCTTTGCGCCTTATATATACCTATCTTCTGAGCTGCATTGCATTTACCCTTTCTTGGAAAAAGCAAATAAGACTATGGCTATTTATTTGACTCAAGAGAAGCTTACATATGGTTCCCAGGTGGTCACCTATCATTCCAGTCAGCTTACAGGGCCGGATCTGTTTAGCTTCAGCAGAAGAAATGTGTCATGCACCTTCAGACCATTTTCTGCACTTAATTTAAAACATCAGTGCTGACATTGTTACTATTAACATTGCTTCTTTTGTTCCTGGCTCACCAAGACTCAGGCAAGAACCCTTGTTCGTTCCAAGGCTCAGCCCTAGAACATATGAAGCAATTATAAGAATACAAGAGAGTCTCTTGAGCATGTGCAGAATGCCTCTGCTTCACCAAAGGGTGATCAAAACCAGCCCCTACACATCTTAAGATTAGATGGAGGTGTTTCCAGATCAGAAAAGTGATTTTTAAGAACGACTGGCCCCTGGTTGCTTCTCCCGCACCCACCCACAAATGAAATTAAATACTGGCGGGACTGATTTGTTTGTTTCAAGTTGAAATCACTAAAGATAAAATGGAGCAATTAAATTGACTCAGTGTGAAACAGATTCCAAATTCGCTTCCAGACTTTTATTGTTCTATCACCAAAAATCCCTGAAACTTTTCCGCTTTCCTGAAATATTTCATGTATCCTTTGACTGCGAAGGATCCATACCCTCCAACATTTCTCTGATGAAAATAGTGACATCCCATTCCATAATGATAATTTCACTATTTATACCCCACACATCTTACGGGGTTGCCCCAGCCACTCTGAGCAGCTTCCAACCATAGCTGTCAACTTTCCCTTTTTTTGCGGGAAATTCCCTTATTCCAGTGCCGTTTCCCATTCCAAAAAAAGGGAAAGTTGACAGCTATGGCCGTTTCCCAATGCAAAAAAAAAAGGAAGGTTGACAGCTCTGCTTCCAACATACATAAAAATATGATAAGACATTAATGTTGGATAACTCCATGCTCTCCAACATTTCTCCAGTGAAAATAGGGACATCCTAAGAAAAATTGGAACATCCTGGTATCAAATCAGAAACCAGGACAGCTTCTCTAAATCAGGAATGTCCCTAGAAAATAGGGGCACTTGGAGGGTCTGCAGTTCTGATCAAAGCATTTGTTCCTGGGCAAGGAGTTGAAACTGAAACAAGAAAGGTATTTGCATATTGTGCGCTCATCTTGCAAGTTGCCATCACAACCTCTGCATCCCCAATTCCCTACAGGGTTTCAGTTTCGAAATTCACGTGAGCTGCATGGGAAAGCCTAAAGCAAATCACAAGGAGGTGCTGCAGGATCCAATGGGTGTTCTTCCACCTGTAAACTGCCCCAGCTTCATTCACACCGCTTTACCTGCTGCTGCAATCTGAACCCTTCAAAGGCAGGAGGAGACAATGTCCCCATTCTCAGAGCCCTCTCCGTTCTCCAGGCAACGCTATCTCTCTCTCTCTCTCCCTTTCTCTCTCTCTATATATATATAAATAAATTTATATACCACTTGATTGTAGAAAAAGCCTCAAAGCAGTTGGGTGATGGTGATGATGATGATGGTTTATTAATATGCCATACATCTGAGTGGGTTGCCCCAACCACTCTGGGCAGCTCCCAACAAAAAATAATAAAAACGACAGTACAACATCACAGACTAAAAACTTCTTAAAATAAGTTTATTTCACAACATAGCTCAGACTTCTCACCATTTGTCAGCTTGCATAAGAAGCTCAACACCATCTCACAGTAAGTTAGGTACTCTAACGTGTCTGGACCATTAAGTAGAAAACCCAAAGAGATTAAAGTTAGTGTGTGGAACTGCTCTGCCTAATATTTTGAAAACTGCTTTCTTTCTCTCTAGTGTCAGGTGTGGGGAACCTTTGGCCCTCTAGATGTTGCTAAGCTACAACTCCCACCATCCCTGGCTATTGACTGCACTTGCTGGGGCTGATGGGAGTTGTGGTTCAGCAACATCTGGAAGGCCAAAGGTTTTCTATATGTCTTGCATGATAAATTGCAGGCAATCAAGTTTAGCCTGTGTGAGCCCCAGTCAAGGAAGCAGACCAAGTTAGAATAGGATATGTTGGCTTAGTCCATAGAACATATCAATGGAGAACAAAATAAAATCTGTTTACATTTTTTTATTCCACATAAAAGTAAAATACATTTAAAACTCTATATAAAAGTATACATAAAATAACATTTTGTATTTTTTTTTTACTCTAACAAACAAAAATTAAAAATTAAAACAATGGAAAAAAAATAGGGGAGCTGCATGAGGGAATGAATTTAGACCCTTAAAACTCACAATCTCCAGCACAGTTGTCTGGGTGATACTGGAAATTGTTGGAGAGGGAAACACACTTATTTTTAAATTAGCAATATTGGGCCACATTATTTTTCTGGAATCTGATGGAATAGACCTTGGTCCAGTTTACTTGTAAATAGCATTTAAATTCCTACCCAGGGAACTGTGGGGCCCATCTTCTTAAATTAAATAGGTATCTTCTAAATGGAAAAAAAATTAATTTAGGTAATCACTTCTAATTTATAGAGATTACAATAGAATGTGAGTGACTTTAATTTGTTTGGCAACAGCAGAGGCAGCAGTGATTGGGCAGCAGATTGTGATCATTTTGTGGCCACCCATAAAACATGCCATCAAAAAGGGAAGGGAAGAAAATTAAGATGGGATTTAGCGTTGATTAAAATGACATATGGGATGTGGCATTTTAAAAAGACCTTTCAAAGTACAACGTATTTTAAGAACAGACCCTTTTATGACTCATAAACATTGGCAATGGTCCTCCATTTAGTTCTATTTCCCCTTGGTTTCTATAGAATTTACATTGCATAACTGTGTACAGTATTTCAGGAAGTGTTTATAATTGTCACATTCCTGTTTTCTGAAGTCTTTCTTTGCTTAATTAATAACTGACTTGGTAACATTTTTATACATATCCATTGGTGTGGTTGCACAGGATCTAATCACTGCTAAATAATATCAACCAGGGGACAGAATGTATTGTTCCCTTGCAGCAATAAAAATAATTAGGGAGGCAGATACAGGCACTGCACATTTTTAGAGTGCTGGGAGCAGTGTTACATGACTCACCACAGCACATGCATATGTCAGTATTTATTTATTTATTGCCCATGGAAGACTATTCTCACACTGCTCTTGAGGCTTTCAGCAAGCATCACAATACAATCCTATACATGTCTGCTCAGAAGTCCCATTCAATTTAATGGGTCTTACTCCCATTTAAGTTTGTAGAGCCTTGCCAGCACCTATAGGAAGAATAGGGAAAGGTGTACTGGAGGTGCTGTCACTCTGTACGTTAAAGTTAGAAAGCCCCAAAGAGGTGGAATCCCTCACAGAATCGTAGTTGGCAGTGTCATTGGGCCCCAAGAATAATTTGGTACTAGGGAACTGCTATCATCCTAAAGGGTGGTGGTGGTGGTTCATTTTTCATTTACAGGCAAACGTATCTAATTCATTCTTCCCAGAACAATATCTGAATCTCCCATTGCGCTACACAAAAATGTGGATTCTGGCTACTGCAGATAAAATTTATCACAAATTACACATTTCTAAGGGTAAGGGAGGCCTGGAACAGTCTACATTTCTTAAGTGTCAAATTTAGATTTACAAAACTCTTTTCCTCCGTCAAATCACAAAATTTGGCTTTAGATGATAGATAGATAGATAGATAGATAGATAGATAGATAGATAGATAGATAACTTCTTCTTTTTCTGGACCAAGTGTGTTTCCCAGTCACCCAAACATCCCAGTGAATTGCCAAAAATACAACTGCCATTTGCCAAATTGCCAAAATTGCCAAAATACCCAATTGCCAAAAATACAACTGAAAAACCCCAATGAAGAAGGAAGAAATTTAAGCAATGCTATCATGCTAGCTTTTGTCTTACCTAAGTGCAAAACAGTCTTAAATTTTACATTTTAGTTTTGCCGCTGAAAATACAGGAGCATTAATTAATTACTTAATTAAAAGCAATTCTGTTTTCCAACATGTAGTATGAAATGGCCCAGGCCACAGGAAATCTCTGGGCTGGTTCATCGTGACCTTTCACCTCTCACACGTTATAACACTGTTTTCCTCCTCCTCCCTGTCCATCTGCTTTAATCATTAGCGACACTGTTTCTCCCCCCCCCCTTCCTTTCTTTTTTGCAACTGCACTATGAAGTAAAGTCAGCTGTCATCAGAGCATATTTAAACTCTGACTGTTAGATTCCACTGAATCAGCTGTATGCCCACAGGTCTCATTACAGCTAAGGAAGAGCAGAAGTGCCGTTTGCTAAAGACTCTAGGGGAAAATAAGCGTTTCTACATTAAAAAGTGGTCTTGGATCTTTTCTAGGTCTTACAAGTGAGTGGTAAACTAAGGAGCCATGCAACTAATGTAGTAAGTAAGAGACATCAATTCCAGAGAGGTGGGGGGGGGGGGGCAAACAGTCTTCCAGGGCTAGAGAGGCTGGATTAGAAACAGCAGTTGAAGGATTGTGATATCACCAAACAGAGCATCTTGGGAAGCAAAACACACTGTGACTGCCCAGAGTCCAGGGTGGGCAAGCTTCATAGAGTTGCCCCAGCCTCTGGTGTATGCCTACCTGGGGCAACAGGTGTCCCCAATGCTGTCTGCCTGCCCAGGGTCCTGGTCCTTGCAGGACTTTCTGCAGTCTTCTTGAGTGCGGGGAGCTGGCAATCCCACAGCAGCAGCAGCAGCAGCTGCAAATAGTCCTCTCAGTAGGGGAGATGGCAGTCCCTACTTCAGGGCTACAGGTCCAGGAAAATCCTGTCTCCGATGCTGTCTTTGCAGAGTCTTATGATAAAAGTTGCTTTAGAATGATTTCAATTGAAATTAATTAATGGACCAGTTTCTATATACCGTATTGATTGTTTATTGTTGTGAGCGGCCTGAAGACCTTTCTGGCTGTAGGGGAGAATATGTGACAATGATGGTCATGATAACCATGATTACAGCAACATTCCCATATATCCTTCATAGCAACATTCACCAACCTACATTTGCTTATAGCAAATAATGTGCATTGATTGACAGCTCCCATCATCCTTGGCCATTGGCCATACCGGCTGGAGCTCATGGGAGTTGGAGTCCAACAAACTAGTTATGCATCCCTGTAAAATTAGAACCAATTTTAAGGTGATCAAGTGAAATGATTCAAGCAAAAAGCTTCTCTCAGTGTTTTAAGTCACCAGCAAACATCCTTCTTTCTAATCTAGTATCTGAGAAGCGAAAATTAACATCAAATCAACTGCTTAGGAATTATATATATTAAGAGGTATAATATTAAATAAATAGTATGACTCACTGGATAATGAAAGTATCAAAGGAGCTACATTCTAGGGGAGATCCCTGATTTGCAGTTGTTTAAAGGTAGGACAAGCTCATTTTGTGACTGGTAAACTGATCCAAGGAATTTAGGCAGTAAATAATGCCTGTTAAGTCTTAGACATGAATCAACTATCTAATAGTTATTTTTAGTTGTGGACAGAAGTCTGTCTTTTGAAAGGCAATTAGCAATTGTGGCCAAAAGCAGCCTTCTCTGTTCTTTTTTTTTTTTAAGTCATTCGCCAAAAGTTACTTATTTACATAAATTCAATGTACACTGGCTATCTTTATGCCTTCTACTTGTTTATAGGACTGCTCGCTAGGTGACATCCCACAGGGAAGCTGGTTCTTCTTCTGCAGAAGCAGAGAGATTTGTTCCAACCTTCCATCCTAACCACAGATTTTGGCAAGTTTACATAACCATATAATACTCAGAAGGGAGATCCTACAGCTCTGGGCTTTAGTATCCTTTCAGCAGAAAACCATCGTTTTTTATTTCTTTATTTAGAAAAAAAAAAAGATAGGCTGCTTACCGTAATTACAAAGATCTCCAAATGATAAGCATAATAAAATCCATAAAACTGTTTTTTAAAAACACAGATAAAATATAGTTATCTATATTTATCTTGAAATAAATTGTATGATGGCTTCTTGCCCACTCTCTTTGGTTTCTCTTCCCTCCCTATATACTACTTTACACCCAAACATGCTACAGGTTGTTGTCTGGCACAAAGTGATGGAGGACAATTATTTTCTGAATTTTGCATTTTTAAGTTGAACTGACCTTAATTCACACCTTCCAGATTAATATGCCTATCACAACATAATTGCCCTTTGGGTTTTGTACTGCTCTGAATTTTGCTGCACACTTCCTGGCTCAAAAATCATACCAAAAATGAGTAAAAGGAGACATATTTTAGGGTTAAAACACATTGAGAAATGCATTCGTTGAAACAAAATATGTATTTGAATAGGTATTTTACGATGAAATATATATTTGAACACATATTTAAATATAATTTTTCATGTTGATTTTAAAGAATTTATGCATATATGTGTGTGTGCGTCCCCAGGCCTCATGGAATCTGGCTATGCCAGGACATCGTCAATGGCTTGTCTTTCTCACCCTCAAGTGGGGGAAATGACAGAACTCCCTTTGGAATTCCTTTGTATACTTAGACCTGGAAATGGAATCCTCACAAAAGGCTCCGCTGGCACCATGAACCAAACAAGAGCCCAAAGAGCCAAGGTTCAGCCCTGTAGCCCAAACACAACTTATCATAATCCCTTGCTGCCTTCTGTGCTTGTATAATACAGGCCTTCTTGAGTTACAAGACACTTTGAAGATCTCACCTTCTCCCATTACTTGTCTTTTACATAAAATATCTGCAGATGTGAGCCTGCTAGCCTGTCGGAGCGCTGGAGTTCATAATTTATATAAGCCAAGACTTCCATTGTCTTTATGTGCCTCGAGACTTATCACGCGGGGAAGCGGCTGAGGGAGGCAGGCAATCCTGCTGCAGGAGCACCCCCTGCTGACATTGCTCTGAAGACCGATGTTAATAGCCATGCTGCAGCTGAGATCTCGTGGGGATGATGAGGTGTGAAAATTAGCAGCTCAGCTTGGTCTCTGCCCAAAGCTGCTGGTGAATGGGGAAGGCTTTCAACGGGCATTCTGGGAAATGGAAGGGATAGGGCAAATTGACAACTCCAAGTGATTACGTTGCCTTAGCTGAGAAGAAACATGGCTGTATCAAAAGAAAGGATTTCTAGCTGCTCAAAAGTATTGCATTCTAGGGCAATAGTAAACCTGTTGCTGAAGGATAATTGAAGGGAATGTAACAGACCTGTTGTACACCAAGAGTGAGGAGCCAGGGGCAAAAGTGGGTGGAGCAAAGAATGTGATTATTATTATTATTATTATTATTATTATTATTATTATTATTATTACTTTGTACAATAGGCCACTTTCTACACACCAGAAGCCAGAACCCTTATCCAAGCGGAAGGACACATTCCAGCCAGACAAAAACACTCAAGGAGGGTGCAAAGGAGGGCCAGTGAGGGGGGGGTTGCCTGGGGAAAGTCCCAAGGGCCTGGAATCGTACAATTAGTGAATGTACATGCAAGGAAGCACAGTGATTATGAGTTGTGTGCCAGTAGCGAATGTGAAGAAATTCAATTTGCATTTAAAGGCAAACCTACCTAATTCAAACATTCTGAAAGCATATGTGAAGCAGATCTATGGTTCAAAATTCATACTTCTCTGAAGTTTGCAATGTGATGCAATTTTCCAACCAAATATACTAGGAGAAAATGTGTATATAAAGCATATGTAAGTGAAAATGATATACAAAGATGCATTATACTATGGGAAATTGCTGTACAGCAATGTGAATATTAGGCAACATTGCATACAAAATGTGAATACTAGGGAAATTCACACATAAATGCTTATGAGTATTCATGTCTTCTTCTTTGGTGATTACTCATAGCCGAATAAGATTGTCTTCCATGAACATGGTCTTAACAGTGAGTCTGTAAGTGACTGTGGAGGCTAATTCTGGATCCACATGTCCCTCCACAGTGGGGACACAGGTTTCTGGGCAGGAGTTGATCATGGTGAAGGTTTGCCAAACGTGCCTTCTTTTTAGCTCATTTCTCCCTTTCATCCTGAGTTTGAGCGTCTTCAAAGTCCATGGCACCTTTGGTAAAGGTTGTTCTCCAATTGGAGCACTTGCAGTCCACTGTTTCCCAATTGTCATGTTTATACTACATTTTTTAGATGTGAATCAATGCCTTGAGAGAGTCTTTAAACCTCTTTTGTTGACCACCAGCATTACATATTCCATTTCTAAGTTCGGAATAGAGTAGTTGCTTTGGAAGATGATAATCAGGCATCCGCACAACATGACCAGTCCAACAAAGTTGATGTTGAAAAATCATTGCTTCATTGTGATCTTTGCTTCTTCCAGTACATTAGGCATTAGTTCACCTGTCTTCCCAAGTCATATGTAGAATTTTTCAAAGACACCATTGATGGAATTTTCTGAGGAGTTGAAGATGGTGTTTATAAGTGATCCATGCTTCACAAGCATACAGTCAGATTGGTAGTACAATAGCTTTGTAACAAGCATTTTGGTTTCCCTGCAAATATCCCAGTCTTCAAACACTCTGCTCTTCAATTGGGAGAAAACTGCACTCACCGAGCTCAGGAGATGCTGGATTTCAGCATCAATTTCAGCCCTTGTGGAAAGGTAACTGTCCAGGTAGGAGAAGTGATTGACACTTTCCAACATTACACCATTAAATTGGATTTATGGCACTGCAAAGGGGTTGTTTTGTGCTTGTTGGTGCAGCACTTTGGTTTTTTGGATGTTGAGTGATAGGCCAAGCTTTTTGTAGGCTTCTGCAAATATATTTAGGATCCTCTGAGTGTGCGCACACTACATTGTCCTCAGCATACTGAAGCTCTATGACAGAAGTTATGGTAACCTTACTCTTTGCTTTCAGCCTACTCAGATTAAAGAGCTTTCCATCTGTTCGATATATAATTTCTACTATGGTGGGTAGTTTTCCTCTGACAATGTGTAGGACCATGGCAATGAAAATAATAAATAGAGTTGGGGTGATAACACAACCCTGTTTAACACCTGATCCCACTGTGAATGGTTCACTTTGAGAGCCATTGTTATCTGCAGTTGTTGCAGTCATGTTATCATGGAGGAGCTGAAGGCAGCCAATTTCAGGGTATTGCGATTTACAGAGTCAAAGGGCTTAGTCAGGTCGATAAACGCCATATACAGGGGTTGGTTTTGCTCTCCGCATTATTATTATTTTTTGATGCTGTCAAGCAGTGAAAATCATGTCCACCATCCCCCAGAAGGTCAAAACCATTTTGGGATTCAGGAAGAATAGCCTTGGATGTACATAGGAGACGGTTTGCTAAGATCCTTGCAATAATTTTCCAGCCATGGCTAATAAAGAGATGCCTTGATGGTTTCCGCAGTCCATTCTGCCAGTGTGGTGTAGTGGTTAAGACTGGTAGACTCGTAATCTGGGGAACCGGGTTTGTGTCTCCGCTCCTCCACATGCAGCTGCTGGGTCTCTGAAGTCTCTCAGCCCCACTCACCTCACAAGAGTGTTTGTTGTGGGGGAGGAAGGGAAAGGAGAATGTTAGCCGCTTTGAGACTCCTTCGGGTAGTGAAAAAGCGGGATATCAAATCCAAACTCCTCCTCCTCCTCTTCTTCTTCTTCTTCTTCTTCTTCTTCTTCTTCTATCACCTTTTTTTAAAAAGGTTGATAATTTTGGCATCTGCTAGGATCTCCTCTTTCTCTCACAGAAATTTTCGATGAGCTTGTGAAGTTGTTGTATAAGTTCAATTCCACCCACTCTGAAGACTTTGGCAGGTATCCCATCAGGTTTGCTGGCTTTGTTGTTTTTCCTTTGGTTGATAGCTGTACAGAACTCTCCCAGATTTGGAGATACTATAAATATTCAGAAACTGAATATTCATGATACACAAATATGTATCACATGTGGAAATGTGGAGGAATTCAACTTCAGACTGGAAAGAATGAGAAACTGAAAATGCCAGATCGATCCATCCTTAGCCACCACTCACTAGCCACATACAATATCAGGTGGGCATGTACATATCCTCTGCAGAGAAATCAGGGCAGCAGAAGTAAAGCATGGTACAAAATACTGCAGTTTGATGCTGTGGGGTGGGTGGGGGTGGGTGGGTGTGTTCTTCCAATAGCACCATAGCTTTGGTGGAAGATATATCACACCTGTGCGCAAACATGAAAAATATTCACTTACTGACTAAAAGGTGGATCACGGCAAAAGTCTTTAAAAAGCCATGTAAAGCAAATCTGAAGACGTCACTGCCTTATATTTTCCAGCAGTTACTCGAAAGAGACTCTTGAGCCCTGGTCTTAAGGAAATGATCTGGACAGCTGTGCCTTAAATATGTGTCATTTCATAAGCTGCTATTTGCAACAGGACTGTACCATCACTCAGAAAATTACCTCTTAGTGACGCTCACCTCTGAATAGATGTAGCTGGATGTTCTTCTCTGCATTTGCTAATAGTATTAAGGTGCTGTGTTCATGCTTCCTTAGCCTCTCTAGGAAGCAACTCAGCACTCACCAATTTTTGCCCAGCACTGCATAATAGGTTTGCTGTAGTAGATGGTTCTGAGAAGTATGACTTACACTCTTTTTTTTAAATCTCACATACCTCTTGTTGGAATATGAAGGGCACACACAGTCAAATGCGGCTCATGAACCTTTAAAATCTTTGAAAGGGACAGCATGGAAAGTATCAGGCCCTTGGTTCTAAATATTTGAAAGTGTTGTGCGCCCCAGTTTCCACAAAACACACCCTTCACATCTACTGAAAGGCTCATATAAAACTAAAGATGTGTGCAACTTTGAAGGTAACAAAGTTTGCAGCCAACATAACAGACCCAATAAATTGGCAGCATCGGTGCTAGCATGCATTTTAAAGACACTGAGGACACTTGGGGTGCATTGGTACTAAAACAACCACTATTGCAAAAGATGGCATTGCCTCTGGAACTGAATTCAATGACCTTAATATTTGTTATGCCCTGCCCATCAACGTACTGGGGAAGAGGAAGGACCTATGGCACTCTGGGTTTCTTTGAGCTGAAATTTCAGGACTTTCATTCACAATGCAGCCATGAGTTGTTTTTTATTTATTTTGCAATTGAGAGAAAATGGTGGTCTCGTCTTTCAGCATAGGTGTAATATGTAGCAGGACACATTTAAGGCAATTGGTAGGTGTCAAAGAGAGAATTATCAATAGAAATGGCATGAGGTATTTATGATAACAGGCACCAGTTCCCAGTTGGTGTGAAGGGTGTGGCTGCTTATGCAGTGCTGGAAAAGGGCATGGTTGCTTCTAAAGGAACTTGCTGTATTTGCATTCACAGCATGTGGTGGCAAGGCGCCCCATGTGCTAGCTTCTGCAAGCTATGGGTGGCTGGATTCCCAGTTTTTTAAACTATGTGATATCTGTGTGTTCAGGAATGGAGTGAATTCAGGCATCTCTCCACTCACGCACCAATTCACATGTATTACCATCCCTGAACAAAAGCATTTTCTTGATACTTTTGAGCTATTTTCACATATCCCATTGTGAGCAGAAGTGAAGAAGGTTGAACTTTCTACAATGAAGTGTCTAAGTATTTGTACTTCCTGATTTGTATCCACAGAGAATAAGGTTTATGCTTAAACCCTTTAACTACTTACAGCAGCCAGCAAGAGGATAGATTTTCAAGTCCTTTCATGTGAGAGAAAGGGTGGGGGGGGGAGCTTAGAAGTGCCAATATTTTTCTTCGGCATCAAAACCTCTGTGCATTTTTTACCCCTTTAGATCATGAAGTATGTGGTAAAGGAACTACATCCTGAACTTGCCCAGGCACTGGAAATCAAAACAGATATTTTATATTCCATAAATGCATCATTTTTGAAAAGTAATCTCTTTGTGCCTGTCTTGATTTGGAGAATGAACTTGAATGACCTAAAATTGGTCTGTGATTTCCACCACCCGCCTTCCACATCTTCCTCCCCCCAAGAAGACACAGTTTTCTCTGTGAAATACATTATAAATCAGCTAGAAGAAAACATACTGTGTGTCTTCTCCTTCCTCCTCCTCCATCACTACCACAGCCAGACTATCCTCTATTTTCAAAGTTCAGATGATGATTGGTTATAACAGAGAGACAATGGAGTCATAAAGGCACAATGAATAATGGTTTTCAGAATGAAGTGTATGCCCAGACGTAAGCTCCCATTTCCAGATGGCTGACAAAAATAGTGGGGTGGAGACTTGATTTCAAATAAACGTGAGCATGTTTTTTGTGCAGCTTAGAAAATGAAGGATAGGACTACTTCAGAGTCATTATTTTAAGCAGAGTAACTTGTGCTGAGCTTACAGATCTGGTATGAATAAGATTTTTGTCTTACTTGAATAAAAATCATATGTGATTCCAGGCAATGGCCTGGACCATTTGCTAATACTAATTGTTGTTGGTTAAAAGTAGAGTAGAAGATTGTTAAAGCCTTCCCCGGCAGTAACTTGATCTGTGGAAATGTACTTTGCAGGAACTGTGATGCTTTTTGCAGCTGTCGGGCATTTAAGACAGCCATGCTCATGTGACTCTACATCTCCTGTTTAGTAGTTCAATAATAGCTTATAAGAATGGCACCCATTTGCTAGTTAAATGATTGCACATTCAACCTCTTTCATTCTTATCTTCCCACCCCTGCTGTGCCCTGTGCAGTGAAATCAACAGAAAACACACATCTGCCAACATTTTACTTCAGAAAAATAGATAACTAGATGATGTGGCTCTTTGAAAATAAGGATATGAGATTAAAAAAGTATTTTATAATGCAGCTAGCACATTAGGAAATGACTGAATCAGAAGTCGGAAAAGTTTGTTGTTGCGTTTTAACCAAGCTCATCAGCAGCACATTGAAAACATGGCCCTAGCGCAATGAGAAAACCAAATCTTACCAGACTCTTCCAGGTGATCCCTACTAGTGATTCAATATGCCAGCAATTCCTTTGTTCACTGATAGTTTGAAGGCCATTCAGGCTCAATCTATCCTATACCTGGCAATACAGAGTTGTATACAAGCATGCCATCATCTGTCCAAACCTTTACCTTTACCTAGGTATTAAACCTAAGTCTGGAGTCTCTTCATAATCTTGCAGTACAATAACAATTTAGCCAGTTTAGTCCTTTTTGAGTCCCACTGATTTCCATCTGAGAATTAGACTATGTAAGTCTGTTTGCCCAGTAGCAACATGTGCAGTGAGGCAGAGCTTCTCTGCCAAAATCAGTGTCACTGCTGTTTACCTGGAAGGGGCATGGTGGGGCAAGGTACAGTAAGGTCAGGACTGCATGAATGCACTGGAAGAAACACCATTTTGAATATGGTGCTTCTGTTGGTGTACCAGATGTACGAAAGCGTTGATTTCTGTTCTGACCAGTGTTTGTCACTTGCAGCACCGCTTCCATTCCACTGCAGATTGGCCTCCAACCAAAAGTATGTTGTTTGTCTCAAAACCTGCACTAATTAGTCATGCTATCATGTAATATTTCAGGTAAATCTCTCTAACCAGTCTGTGATTTAATTGGAGATGGAGCTAAATGGGTAGTTGATTGGTGGTGTTTATATAGGGATAGGAAGTAGAACAAGTACATATATAAACCTCTTTAAATGCAACGCCATTAAAGGAAATGGAGCGTCTTTAAAACAATAGTAATATGAATAAGCAATTATCAAACTAAGTATTATTGCATAATCAACATATTCTTTATTATAGTATGCTTTCAAAAATTATTACATTTGGCTTTCAGTCCCTTATCTCCTGGTCTGTCTGTCCCACGCCTATACCCAGCTACTGCATGTAATTGAAAAAAGGCATACAAAAAGTATTATTATTTTGTTTGAATCCAACAGGACAACAAAAGCAGACACTACTACATTAATATAGTGTACGTGGCAGGGATTGTGCATAAAATAATTCAGTGCTGGAAATAGTGAACTACAACAGAACCTTTGTGCCAAGATTGGTGGCAGCTGGTTGGATATGAAAACACTGGGGCTGCACCCTCCACATCTTTGGGAGAGTGCCCTGTGTGAATACTATTGAAGGGATTGATATCATTGATTGTACCACTTAGCTTTACACTAGTACAGATCTACTAATTCATATAGTTATTGATAGGAGCTAGCAAAGCAAAGTTGAGGAAGAAGAAGAAGAAATAAGCTTCTAGCTTCCATTTGGTAGATCAAATATTGTTTGAATTGCATATTCAAACCATTTTATCCATAATTTACATGCTGTTTGATGGTGGCAGGAGTGGGGGTTATTTTCCTGTTATTTGCATCAACTCACATCTGCTTTTAACCATTCCCATACAATTGTCTTACAGCATGCCTCTTCCTTACATGATCTGACTGTTGTGGAAAACAGTTTATTTACAGATCAGGACACCGCTCAGTAAATCCTGACTCAAATAAATTACATTAAGGAATACTTTCTTTAGCTAGCAGCACATTGAGCTAAACTACTTTGGGTAAGTGCCTAATGAAAATTTGAAATGGCTTTCCATTACATGAAGCATACCTCAAGATGGAGATATTTAAACAAGGAAAGGTCTTGCCATATACCTTCAAGAAAGTAACAAGGCTACTAGCCAGTGGGGATAGTGGAGGGAAGCCCTCTCCACCCATCCAGGTGCCCCACCCTACAACTCTGCTATCAGTTGTTTCAGTCATATTAACCTACTCCTGAAATTGGGTGCCCAGTGATGGCTTTTTGTCAAACTTTCTGTTGGATGAAGTATCTCTTAATTCACTCATGGAACAGAGCACACACACTTACTTTAAAAAAAAAAGTGTGATGTGTGCAGTGCAGATGAAGAAAATGATATCTATGGGTGTTTCTTACATTCCTTCACATTGTAGAGGCAATGCCACGTTGCAGTAGTCTGGTAGGTGTTTTGCTTTTGCATTCTTGCATTCTCTCTCTCATTCTCTTTCTGTGTTGCTATGCCACTTGGTCCATTCAGATGTAAAAATCATAGTCCAAGGAATCATGATTAGGGAAACCAAGAAGAATTATGTCCAAGCACTATCATGCCCATAGTCCTGGGGTCCCACCATGCTCAGAAGAAGATTTGGATGAGGATGAAGTTCAGGTCACTTCCCTGAGGGGAGAATCTTCTCCTCTGCCTTCCTGGCCAAAGAATGTGGCCCTACCACCATCTGTGGACTCAAAGGAGCTCCTTCATCTCCTAGACATCACAGAAGCTAAGGGATGAGGGCCCTTTAAGAACACAGCTGCCACCTTGAAGGAGGTGGGGTCTAATATAAAACAGGCCTTGTCTGCCTTTATAAGACTGCAGGTGCTTCAGCTCTCTGTTGATGGAGCATTGTTGCATGAAGGGCCACTGAGAACTGTCCAGGGTCCTGATTACTGACTTGACTAGAATTTTTGTTCCACATTGCCTGACTGAATTGATTGGACTTGGCCCTGTCCGGCTTGTCTTGCCAGAAGGAACTCGGTCTGATTGTGTCCACTTCTCCTGCTACATTTTAAAACAACTAAAATTTCTGGCCAGTCTTCAAAAACAACTCTACATCACATTCCAGAGAAGTTACAGCTGTTCTGGAGGGGTAGGATCAACTGATGGATGCTGCTTCATGCCATGGATTCAATTTGAGTATCCAAAGATTGGGCTGGTTAGTAGCCTACATTGGGCATTACCTTCCAAAAAAGTTGTGTCTTAAGCCCTGATCTATCAGGATCATTTACACACACACACACACACACGTGCAGGGAACTATTTTAATATCCTCAGTGAGCAGCCATTTTTCCATGCTATGTCAAAAGCTGTCTTTGCAACCTGTGGTGTTGTTCAAAATGAGTTTTCCCTGTGTCTGTGGCTCTTCTTCCCCCATATTTACCTGGATTTTGAGGAAAGCAGGACTCCTATATAACATTTCCACAATTGGCTAACATTTAGCATGTGGGTATTCACCCCCAACAGGGTTGCCACACATCCTGGCCTTACAACCAAAGCAGGCGTACATATATCAAAAACACTTTTCACCACACGTCCTCTTCCTGTACCTCAAAGCAGTCAAACACAAATAGACCTGCCAAGTTTCTGCAGTCTCTTCTTTATAACCCTAAAGAAATGTGAAGTGCATTCTGAAAGATTATCTAGGAGTCCATGCATGACCCTTGTGTGTGAGATTACCATTCTGCTGGAACTTGAGAGGGCTCTAGTTATGAGGTAAATTTGACAGCAGAAATTTCCCTTCATAGATGAGCTGATTAGTCTAGAATGCAGGTGCAGGCTCCTGAGATTAAGAAGGAAAGAGGATTATGCTCCTTTTCATATCTAGAATAATATTTCTCAAAATGAATTACTTTCAAAAGCTCATTAACACCAACCCTGGCCCAAAGCAAATTATGTGGAATGATCACCCCCGAGAAATGATCCTGGCACCATTATTAACAGCTTTTAGGTGTGAAGCTAAGACCTTTTAATTCACTTAGGCTGTTGGTAACTAAGCTGGTCTCTGTGGTGGTTGCTTTTAGTGGACTGGGTAGGACTTGCCCTTATTGTTATGCTATTGTATGAATATTTTAGATGTTTTTATTATACATTGTTTTAAAATTTATGGGTTTCATTGTTTTTATCTGTTGCACGTTATCGTGTTATGTCACCTTTCGATATATATTTTTTGTAAAAATCAACACATGGGAGGAGGAGGAGGAGGAGGAGGAGGAGGAGGAGGAGGAGGAGGAGAATTGAAATAACTGGATGAGCTGTACTAAGGGCATGCTAAAAGACAGCTAATGGAATTCTTCCATCACCCTTTTAGGATGTGTGTGTTTAAGGAGATGTTGTAACCATATGAGCCAGTGCCACATTCCCTTCCGGGACATACGAACGGCATTAACTTGGTTCTATCTTCAAAATTCCAACACCCCATAGAAGTTAGTTGCTGACATCCCTAAGTAAATCAATAAGGCTGAGACTTGAAGTTTTATCCATGAAATGCGTTGGCTCTGTGAACTTCTTCCCTCCAGGATTATGTCAAACTCCCAATTACTTATCTTAGTGCTCCTGCAGGCCCCCATCTTCGCAGCACACGCTACGGAAAACTCATGTTTCAGAGGGCATTGCATTCTCTATGAAAGCCATTCTAATCTGGAATTTCCACACATTACTACTCAGTCACAGCTCATACTGATTTCAACCAACAGGCTCATAATCTTCAAGGCATGTTACCGTCTCATTCTCCCACCCATCCATTTCCATTCTATCTTATCCTCAGCATGTACAGATATTACCTCATCCACCCTAGTGCTGGCTCAAGAGATTAACCCCAAAGTGATATGATAAATGCCTCATTCAACAACAACAACAACACAATCCCCTGACACTGATTTCTGAGTTTTGTTTTAAGCCTCACTGAAGAGTGTGACATTGCTACTAGATACTAGTTTACTTTCCCCCCCCACTCCCATTCCCAGAGGCTAGAGCCAATAAGATTTCGTAAATCATATAGACTCATGTCTTGCTTAAGATTTGGATGTGGAGATTTATCCTACACTTTTGATAACAATGCTGCAAGGACACAAAAGTAAATATGTCTTCCCAGAAATCCAGCGTAACACTGGATATGTGGTGCTGTTGTTTTTAGAAAAGCTTTCCTGTGCGGAATTCCATATGGCAAACTTTTAAATCAGACCAGTATCCTCTACATGAACAGCATTAGCATACCAGCGATCTATGGTTCAGTTGGATGCTGTGTTGGTATGCTACTACTGCATTTAAAAGGAGCAGCCCCTCAATTTTAAGAAGACTGCAAATACCCTCAAAGTATAGATATATTACCTACAATCCATAATATTCAGTTCACAGATTGACACAAATCCAAAAACAAAAACAAAAACAACCCTAGTCAATAGCCTTGTTCGTTCCCATTTGTAGTAAATAATAAGTACAAGTTGTGTCTTCACTACTTCAGCGTCTTCAAAATTAAATAAATAATGTCATTGCTGCTGCTTTTTATTTCAATGTCAGTTTCAAGTAGTTACCCCCCTCCCACTAGCAATCACAAGTGGGGAGAGTGCTATTGCACTCCTGCTTGCAGACTTCCCATCAGCTTCTGGCCAGTGTGAGAATAGTATGCTGAACTAGATGGGTCTTTGGCCTGATGCAGCAGGGGAAAAGTCTCAGCACTGTAGCAGAGCACCATTTTTGAATGGAGGAAGAGTCTCAGTTCCAATCTCTGGCATCTGCAGAGAAGAAAGGGAATGTTCCTCAACTGAAATCCTAGAAAGCTGCTGGTCATCATTGTAGACAATACTGAGCTTGATGGACTCGGTATACAGGCAGCTTCCTGTGTTATTTTGTTCTACTTGATTCTGTGTTCCCTGAGAGACCCAGTAAAAACTGACTTGAAAAGGATTATTTCTGCATCAAAGTAGATACTTGTCTGCTCCATAACTGCATGGATGAGATACAAAATGCCCACACCCTCTGTGCCATTTTGGGGGGAAGCCTTTGCATGCACACACAAGCTGAAAGCTTGCCTGTTTGTTTTCAGCCCTTTAAAGTGGGTTTCTCTAACTTTTGTGTTTTTCATTTTATGCGTGTTTGTGTGTAGAGATGGACTGATCTGTTAATTTTGGTTTCTCTGTTTGTTGTATGAGTCTTTGTACAGTTTTTATTGAAATGTGGGGGGTTTTTTTCTTGTTTTGTGCCGTAGGTTTTTTGTTTTGGGGTGGGCTTTTTCCCTTCTTTGCTTTTATGTAATGCTTTTTATGTTTTAAAGATTCCTTAGTTGCTTAGAATCTGTTTATGAAATTATATATATATATATATATATATATATATATATATATATATATATATATATATATAATGGATCACCTCTGTAATGAAATAGGAGCTGCTGCCCCCCATATTCCAGTTGTCTTGCTGCACGTGTACTTTTAAATCACAGGTTGTACAAACATTTGATTTAAAAAAGAAAGGTGGAAAAATACCCAACCATTAATTCATCAGATGAGTAAGCATGAAACAGTCGGCATCTGTGGAGGCCAAAGTCCCCAAAAGAAGACAATGAAAGCTACCATAGGACATTTGTCACCAAGAAAGGGTTGCTGTAGACTCAGAAAACAGTCCTTCGTCACTGGTCAAAAGGAGCAAAAGGCAAACAGGTTCTGGTTTATATGCAGCCGTCCTTTGTTTGTTTTCATTAAACACCCTTACTGATCTTAACCATCTGTATTTGTTAAACTTGTTTCGTTCCTCCGTACTTTGGAGTACAAACAATACCATATGTGTGCTCCCTCACTGCTGGCATTTTGGCTCATCACACTGACATGTGTCTGAAAGTTTGCCGTTGTTGTCCCAGAAGTGGATGTGATCCACTGTGAAATTTGAAATATTCAAGGTATCTCTTTGTTTACTTTTTTGCATGAGAAAACATAAAAGGGTGCCTAAATGGGTAATATTAATCTCTACTAAAACTTGAATAGTGACACACATTTAAATATCCCACAACTGGAGATCTTCAAGAAGAATGTGTATTTGTGTAGCTCACCAATGGGATAAATGTATTCTGTTTTTTGTCCATTTTAGAAATACTATCCATTTTAGAAATACTGTGCAGACAATGTGGTGAACACTGCGGAGAGAACATGTATGTGCACTGAAATATGCACATGCAAAATATGAAAAGGCACATTCAATGCTATTTTAATAATGAGTTGTTGATAGACATCAACACACTTTTTTTCCTCAGCGTAGGCAAGGTGGGAGCTCATAAGGGGTCTCTGGTCAATCAGAAACTCACAGCCAAAAACTTTATATGAAACTCACAGCCAAAAAGCTGAGATGTCCCTTGGATGGAATAAGGGTGTGTTTACAATAAAGATGGCTAGGATTCTGGGCACTCAATCCATGTACAGATGCTACTGCACAAAAATGTCTTGCTTTCTCTATGCTTTCGCCAAAAGCCAAACCAAAACCATATTCAAAGACATGTGCAGAGTTCCACCTGAACCAAATTTCTCAGTAATAGAGGGACTGGCCAACATGCTCAGTGGTCCACTGAAAGTTCCTCACCGTGGCAAGGGTGAACTGACCACAGCAGTGCCACCTATAATATGGTTACCAAAAAAATTTCAATGAATGCGGGGACACTTTTTTTTTTATAAGCTGAGTAGCAACAGGGAGTCAGTAGTGGGGATGGTGAGGAAAAATACCCTGAGCCCAAGCACACATGCATATTGTACAAAGGTGCAAAGCCCTTCTTCCGCACCCTGTGAAACATAAATGCGTGTTTTTTAAAAACAAAACAAAACTGAGCAACGGCTGCCTGCCCATGACTCCTGAGCCTCCCCCAATCAGTCAAAACAAAGGGGGAAGGGGGCAGGAGATCTGTACCGCCGGACATCCCTGGTTCCCCTTTGGCAGTGGCGGTGGCAGCGGCAGTCAGCAGCCCGGAGCCAGCCTGGTAGTGCTGTTGGTGCTGGTTGGCTTCAGGAACTGCTCGCTGCCATGGCGCCTGCCATTTTTCCTTGCCAGAAGTCCTCATATGATATGTTGCGCACAAGACACATCATATGGGGACTTCCAGCAAGGAAAAATGGCAGGCGCCATGGCAGCGAGCAGCGAGCAGCTCCTGAAGCCAACCAGCGCCAACTGCACTACCAGGCTGGCTCCAGGCTGCTGAGGCTGCCGCTGCCATGTTTCCCGGGGACAGATTTGCAAATCTGGGGAATGTCCCTGGGAACTGGGGATGTCTGCTAACCCTAACCTACAATGATGATGTACTGCCATTTTCTTCCGCCGCAGTCACTGTTCTTGTGTGGCATGACCAAGGGGGGCTGTGTGCAATTTGGCTTCTTTGCATCCAATTCAATAGGGTCGGATTGTGGCCTTAAACAGATTTTAATCTGTTTTAATTGACATTCCTCCTTTCACTCAGGAAAATGTAGTTTGGGAAAGAGCTAACACTATGCCTAGTGATCCCTTTCACAGGAACACAGGAAATTGTGCCAGTTAAACTGTTTTACAGTCAAAGAATGAAAAGTATTCGAGAGTCTGTTGGAATTCTAAACTCAGGATTATAACGGACAACCCTTTTTCATTTTTGTTATATTTCCCTCCATTTTCTTTTTATTCCCCAGCTAACTTTGTAGGGCATAATAGAATATATTATACCTTTGTTAACTATTGACTATTCAGGTGTGTGTGCTTTATTTTTTTGACTTGTAAATTTAACATAATTTTAAAAACCCACTATTTTATATTTATAGTGCAAGCATGTCCTAAATGTACCAAAAAAATACCTGGTTCTAAGCTAGAGTAGCAGACTAGGCCTGGGTCAATTCCTTTCAGCCTAACCTACAGGGTTGTTCTGAGGATAAATATGAGGGAGAACACGCACACCATCTTGAGTTCCTTGGCAGGGAAGGGACATATAAAAGTAATTTTAAAAAATAAAATGAATGAATGTCGCTAACCCTCACATCTGAGGGCCTTTCTTAGCAGCGCAAAGAAAACTTTGTGTAAATAAGAATCAGGCCTGTAAGTGTTTTAAAACCACATCACACGTTGGGGGCAGAAGCAGAGTTGGCTTTTCATTGTAAATTATGCCTGCTATTGTAATCTATCTATCTGGATCAAACATTCTTTGGAATTGCTTTCCGAAGATCCGGTTGCAGCGACTTTGTCGGCATTAAGTGAAATCAAACATGGCTTGTGAACAGAGGTTTAGTGATGAATAAATCATCCCGGAGAGCTGGAGAGAGAAACAAATCCTCAAACATGCCAGTGTTACGGTCCTTGCCTTTATTTCTCCTGCAGCTTTCCCCGTTAAATTTCATTTGCAGCGTTGGGTTGACATGTGTTTTGCCTTATTCAGCCATTTGGAATACAGGTGTACTGCTGTGTTTTTTGATGGAGTGTTGCTATTCTGGAGTGCTCTGTCCAAAACACAATCCCACACATGCAATCCAAACCACCAAGGATGAGTCAGACATCATGTCATTGCCACGATAATTATTGTACACGTTTTCATGCAAAGCTGCAGAGCATTTTTCATTAGTCAACAGTCTCAGCGCCAAAAGCTACACCCCTAAAGCTTCGAGGCTGTGTTTTCCTTAACCTTGAGGAATTTGCGATTTACAAAGGCATATATTGTGCAACCTATACCTAAGCCAAATCAAATAGCAAAGTGCAGAAAAACCCCTCCAAACCTTATTTTTATTTTTTTTAAAACCCCATCCTGAATTATAATGCATGTTTTATAAAAGTACAAAAATGTGTATGTTTTTGTATATATCTCAATGAAAAACATTTGCTCAAAAAGTTTTAGAAGTCTGATAAATTGATCATCTGTTCCCGGAGGGGTGGGGGAGGGGAATGAGGGATTTATTCACTGTGTTTACATTAACAATTTTGCATTTTACTTGTTTGTTTGGACTTGCTCCTAAAAATTACAGGTGTGGTCCTTGTAAGAATGCAAAATGAGCACCCCTGCCCCTGTTTAAGAGGCAAAATGGATACTGAGCATAATAGTTCAAGAAAAATTCTTGTTTAAAAAAAAAGTTTGGATAAAAAAGAGAATTGGAATGAACTCTGTGTTCAGCATATTTCCATAACATTTGCTGTGTTATGACTGTTTTTTTAAAAAAATCTTTTTCGAAATGCCAGGCAACTAGAAAACCATTTGGTATCATTTATAACAGACATGAAATCAGGAAAACTAGAATCCCAACCATGTACTTTCCTGGGAAATAAATGACTATGTGCTTTCCATTATCTGGAGGGGACAGGGAGTGTTGGTGAGAATCAAGCATAGGAGTGGTGCAGATCCTGGCCTACCTGTCAGTCGGCTGACATTACTCATGAATTCAACAGTGTCACCTAAGTGGCCTACATGGTTGCAGAATATCAGTCTGAACAGGGATAGGCTGGCTTTGGTTGTCTATATTCTGGTTAGACTATTGCAATGTGCTGTGCATGTGGCTGACTTGCCCCCCACATTGAGGGGGTGCATCCATGTGATGTGTCACGTGACACTACCCGGTGTGTGCTGGGCGGGGGGAGAACGCACAGAGGGCAATCTTTGCGCTTACTCGTTGCAGCCCCTGCCTGGCTGCAAGGCTACTGGGCTGCCAGGCGGAGGCTGGGATGAGCAAAGGCGAAGATCGCCCGAGCTCCTGGGCTCTCAGGGCTGCCTGGTGTAGGCTGTGGCTAGTGTGCGTGAAGGGCGCCCGGCGTCGGTGGGGTGTGGCACAGCAACTGGTGGAGGAAGAGGAGTGGGGGGAGCGCACCGCCCCCAGCAGCACGATCCCAGTGGGGTGCCATTGCAGCTGCCCCCGCCCGTGCTGGGCACCACACCCCCAGGACACACACCACGCCCCTGCGGGCAGTGCGCCACACCCCACAGGCGGTGTGCCACACCCCTAGGATGCTAGGATGTACGCCACGCCACCGCAGACGGCGCGCCATGCCCCTGGGACACGCACCAGCCCTGCCCCCGGCTGCTCTCCACCACCACCCGGTGCCAGAGCATGAAGCTCCGCCACTGGGCGCAGTCCCTTGTGCCCCAGATACCTGGCATGCCTGCTACCTTTGAAGACAGTTCAGAAACTACAGCTAGTGAACACAATGGCAGGTAGCCTTGGACAAGAAAGTGTTGCACTGGCTGTCAGTTTGTTACAGGACCTGATTCAAAGTGCCGTTTTTAACCTTTTATGGCTCAGGACCTGTACACCATAAGAGACTGCCTTTTGCCATATGAATCTGCCCAGACCCTAAGATCATCACCTGAGGCTCTTCTCTGTGTGCCACCTCCAAAGAAGGTCTAGAGTGTGATGAAGAGAGAACAAGCCTTTTCTGTAGCACCTCCCTTCTATGGAATTCTATCCCCTGGGATGCCCACCTGGTGCCAACTTTGTCAGGCAAAGATATTTTTGTTTTCCCAGGGGATTTGGGCAGAATGTTTGCCTTGTGAGTATGTATTTAACATGCTTATTTATTTTTAATTGTTTTCTCTACATTGACCAGCTGCAGTTTCCAGGAGTTCCCTCCCAGTTTCACACACGGTTCTCTCCCAGCCCCCTCTGGAAATGCCAGGGGTTCAACCTGTGACTTTCTGCATTCAGATCAAATGTTCTGCCACTGAGCAACAACCCTATGGATATTCTGAGGTAAGAAATACCATTGCACATACTTTTGTAAATCAAGATATCTTTAATTAAAAAAAACAAACTTCAAAAAAAAAAAGAAATACCCAATATGTTCTATATAGATTGAACAATGATATTCTTTAGTAATGAAAATTCTCTTAAACAAAAGGTTAACTCTCAAAACATGAGAATACATGGCAATAATACTGCTCCAGCATAGATTTAATCTAAAATGAATAAATTTACAGTTTGCAATCTGAGGTGATTTACACATAATCTTGATTCTTAAGTTCTGATCCCATAACAAATGTGATTGCTATGGGGTTCTTTTGTTTTGAAGACTTCTTGCTGAAGCACTCTTTTTGGGGTGGGGGGGGGAGGCTGATGAAGATCCCCTCCCTAGGATTCTCAGAAGAAACACCCATTCATGTACTGTTTATTATACTTTAAAAGTAAAAAAGAAAAGAAAAAAAGTGAATGTGAATGTGAAGAATTCTTTTTTTAAAATTCAGGCTGAAGAGTGACCTCAAGATGTGGGAAAGTTGTCTATTGCTTATGTTATTTTTACACCCACTTTTGAGTGCTTTGAGGCTACATTTCCCCTGAGTTATGACAGATATTGCCACCCACCTCAGTTCTTCCTGCCTCTGCCCTAACAGAACCTCTTTGTTGTTTTATCTAATCAAATTCAGAGCTTCTGCTATAGTTGGCTCTCTAGGCTGTTCAAAGTGGTTATATTTCTGATTTCCCAGGCTTCAGAAGGACTAAAAATAACCAAAGAAGAATCCGAAATGGAAGGCTGAAATCTCTGCCAGCATTTTGAAGTGACCTACTTAGAATTCAGAAACAATTGCCTACAACAGACGAGGCCCAAAGCTTAGGTTCTGTATTGACATATTGGATAAGACCATGGTAGGGAGTTGCATTGGACCATAGGAAATGATCTTGTACTGAATCAGATAATTGGCCCATCCAGCTCAGTCTACCCTGACTGGCAGAGCTATCCAGCATTTCAAACAGGATACACTTCCAGCCTTACCTGGAGACAGGGAGAGGAATCAACTCACTTTGCATTTAAAGGCAAAACTAGTTAATTCACAGTTTATGAAACAATATGAGAACCGAAACAAACTTATCTGAATTTTGTATACAGTTCTTCAACCAGCCAATGTTTACCAAAATACATATATTAGGGAGAGATGTGCGTAAAATTAATATATTAGTGAAAATAACATTTAAGAAATGCATTATATTAGGGATAGTGGTTAGAAAAATATGTACTTCAGTCACAGCTGCATACAATTCACAAATTGCTGCAGAAATATGGAGAACTCAAGATTGTAAAAATTAGAAACTGAGAACAGAAATTGACAGATCTGTCCATGCCTACTTGGAGATGTAAAAAACAAAACAAAAACCCAAGCCTTTGATGTTCTGCAGTGTGTGTGAGAGAGAATATGAAGCTATATCATGCTTCTGTAGAGCAGTGCAATTAGCTGGAAACTGTCTTGAAACAGATGGATTGGGTTTTATGGACTGGGATCTGAAGTGTTCTGCACATGCCATAGGGCTTCAGCTCCCTTTGCATTCCTTAAGTTTCACAAAGTAGGTAGGGGTGCCCCATGAGGTATGGGGCAGCTACGGTCAGAAGGAAATCTCACCAGTTACGTTCTTTGGGCTTTAACATTTCAGCAGTGCCCCCTTGCCTTCTGTTGTTTGTCATTGTTGTGACGGCCCCTGCAATCCTCTCTCAGCTTGGTGCCCAGTGAAGGCGAACTGGTCATGCTCCCCTAACTCCACCTCTGATCTCACCCATCCCCATCATATGCCTATGGAAGCATTTTCCACTTGCACATGAGGGTGTCTGGACTCCAGCACATGAGACTATTGTATAATTTACTGCCCGTAGACTGAAACCTTTTTTGAAGCATATTTGGAAGGAATCATTAATAATAATAGTAAATATTGTTTAGCAGATACAACTAAGCTTTGCTCAAAAATAAATATAAACAGGTGGTCTTGCTCATAGCCTTACAATCTGAATATCAGATTTATTTAATTTTTGTCCCTTTTTTAAATGCAGTCACGATTTTCCAGGAATCAGAAATGGTCAAAGCCACACATCATTTGTAATTTTGGAATGATGAGCAAATGATGTTGAAATATTTTTTTTTTCTGAACTCAAGAACCTCACTCCACTCCAGCCATCTCATAGCCACATACTATTACATACGAGTGCTTGTGGCTATTCTCTGGCTGCTTTCCTTATAGTTTCAAAACTCAAGGTTGGAAATATAACCAGAAGCAACCATTACACCAGGCAGAGACTTATTCTGGGTGAAGCAGTCTACTACTTTTATTGCTTGCTTCATATATTGAAGAGGGGAGAATCAATTCACACAAACATGTCCTGGGGAGTGCCATGAGAGCCAGTGTTATGATGTGCAAATAACATCTACTGATTTTACAGGTTATCTTTCATTGTTACAAAAAGGAACGCCTCCCGGGAAGCTAATGGTAATTCTGAGTGCTATATGGCTTGTATGTGTGCGGTAAGCCCTTTTGTTATTTTTGGTTGCAGATGCTGTGTGTTATTTTTATTGCATAGTCATGTAAGGAAGTAGCAGCAGTGGCCACAAACAGAGAACACAGTTTAAGGAAAATTCTCCATTTACTGCTGTTTGTTTGCTTTTCATCTCGTATGAAACTTCTAACCTTTTATTTTTTTAAAAAAAACAACAACCCATGGCTTTGAAAATGGCCTAAGATTTATTATCATAATATCTGATTTCACATATTTTCAAGTTCAGTCCTGAAATACTATCTAATCAGATGCCTCAGCCAAGCTCAGCAGCTTCCCCAAATTTCTCTTTTTAAAAGCTTCATCACCACTTGGGGATATTTCTGTTTTGGAAATAAAACATACAGTGTGTGTGTTCACACACACACACACACTATACATTACTGCTGCAGTGTTATATCATAAAATATATTGTTTAACGAATTCTGAAGAAAATACCCAAGAGTGATCTCACTTTGGGGTACTTTTTTTCCTTTTTCCTTAAAAAAAAGAAAAGAAACTTTATTATTATGATGGTCATTTCTCATACAGAATGGTCATTGATTGACATAAGCACATACAAAATGCAGTAAGAATAATGAATGTAAAAAATTAGACAAATAAAATTAGAATACAGAGGAGAGGGGGAAACTGGGAGACAACTGAGACTTCAATGCCGCATACAATTATCACATGTACAATTATCACATATCACAAACTTAGTTGGTCTCTAAGGTGCTACTGGAAGGAATTTTTTTAATTTTTATTTTGTTTTGACTATGGCAGACCAACACGGCTACCTACCTGTAACCACATACAGTATAAGAAGAAAAGGGTGAGTCAAATCAGTTCTCGATAAAGCCTCTCCACATATTTATCTGGTTTTGTTGCAACATTAGCTACAGATATCTGAATCTATGGCATGTACAGCAAGGTTTGAGATAATTCTTTATTGGGATGAACAAATAGAAAGACCTCTCAGTTTTCTATACTTGGAAGTGCAGCCTGCTGTGAACTGAACAACAAAGCCCAAGTCTTGAATTTTCACTCCTGCTGCTCAATTGTAGCCTTAGGCTTCAAGTAACCTAGCCACAAATTTGTGAGAGGACCACCAGCCCAGTCTCTACTGAACAAAGCAGAGACAGATGGGACCATGTTGAGCAGTGACACTGAAAATCCTTTCCAAAACAACACATTGTTTTACAGTTCTGAAATGTTGCCAACTCTGCTTTTTTCATGCTGTTGCCAATGTAACACCCTTATTTAAGATTACTTGTTTTGGTAAACCACTCTAGCATCTTGGCTTCACCATAGATTATCTTAGACTAGCTGACCTGGCCATGCGTTGCTGTGGCTGCTTTAGTGTAATGGGAAAGGAAGATGCAGTATAAAAGAGAAATTGATGTCTTACCATAGGTCTTTGCGTTGAAGTTGAGGTTGTTTTGTTTTTCTTTTCTTCCTCGTTATTGTTTATGTGTATATAACTAATTATTAGTATTGTTGTATTTTCTGATTTTTTTTAATTGTTTGTATGCCTTGGTTTGATGTTGTTGATGTGGATTGGAAGGTAGTATATTTGTTTGTACAATATCAGGTTAGGCCGTCCGAACCCAGAAATGGTGGACGGAACATTTGCAGCTGGCCTGACTGTGCTGTTGCGTCGCTGTGTACCTGCTGCTTCTATCAGCAGGCTATCTCGGTGTTAGATGGCGGCTTAGCTTTCCTACCGATCTGTCCGCCCTGCCAAAAGGTGGACGGGACGTTTCCAGGCGGTGTGGCTATGGCGCGGCTTCTCTCTATAGCTGCTGCAGGCGGCATCTAAAAGCCACCACGGCCAAAATCCGTCTTTTCGTGCAGGCTGCCTTTTACGGGTGGCGTGCCTGTTAATTGGATGGTGGCAGTGACGTTGGGGGGGAGGAGAAGGGATCGGCAACAGGTGTTGTGTGCTGTGCTATTTAACGTTCACTGGAGGGTGCTTTTTTGCACAAATTCAGATTTACCTGGGAAAGGTGTGATATTTTTTACAATCTAGGTACCTAAGATCCTTCCCATACAGCCAAGGCATGTTGTGTCCAAATCTGACACCAATCGGTCAAGCGGTTACGGAGAAAGGCGAAAACAAACAAACATGCAGCTTGAAGGATTTTATATATATAGATTGTAAAGCAGAGAAGAAACAACCTATGGCCATCCTGCTGTTGTTGGACTCCAACTCCCATCAGCTCCAGTCAGTGCAGCCAATGATTAGGGAGGATGGGAGTGGAGTTCAATAATATCTGGAGGGCCACAGGTTGTTGTGAAGTGTGTGCAGCTGTACGCAAGAGGCCTGGGCTGTGATCCTGAACACTACTGGGGAACAAGTCCTATTGAATATAAGAGGACTTACTTCCATGTATGAATACATAGGATAGTGTGGTTTCTGGCTATCCCCACTTGCTGCTTTGCTGC
Source organism: Lacerta agilis (assembly GCF_009819535.1). Classification (NCBI taxonomy): domain Eukaryota; kingdom Metazoa; phylum Chordata; class Lepidosauria; order Squamata; family Lacertidae; genus Lacerta; species Lacerta agilis. The sequence goes on along the minus strand of NC_046314.1, from coordinate 39,070,032 downwards.
TTGAGGAAAACATCTCTGTATCTTCCTCTGACTTTTACTTTCTTTCCATTAACAGTTTGCCTACAGTTTCAGAGTGTGATTGCTAGAAAGCAAATCTCTCTTCATTCAGAGCAGTGTAGAGGTGAGTGAACATGCAAACAGGGGGCAGGATCATGATGGCAGGCCCCCCTCTAATCTACACACATTCAGTTTGTTATCTACTGATGTACACGCAACCTCTCTCATGGACTTCAACACCGAAATGCTGCACACATATGCCATCTCACACTGAAGCACTCCACAGAAACTTCCCACGCACACACCTCACACCCCGTACCTTCCCCCCATTGAACACCCCACACCCTGCCCCACAAATAAATCTAATGAAAAGTGTGGGTGCATGAATGGCAAGTTATAAGCAAGCAGTTTGTGAATTGCAGAACATGCATGTTGATTACAAGACACATTTGTTAAGGCATTGTCCTTAGTTTCCCAGCTTTGTGAAAATTGAGCCAACACTAGATAGTATTAACTCTGTACTCTGATGTTAAACTGGCAGGTCTTTTTTATCACAATATTTTATCATAAGATTTACACCAAAGCCTATGCACACTTCCTTAAAAGGAAGCCCCACTTAGTTCAAAGGAAAATTTCTCCCAAATTTAATCCTGGATCTGGCATTTCACAAGCAGGCTGCCACCATATTGTCTATGTTACTATCACCACAACTATTTTTATTTAGCCTTCCAGTACTTCCTTTGCAGCGGTGTGATTTTCACTGAACCCCCTCTGGAAGCCTGAGGGGGATGCATTCCTGGTATGTGTTGTGGGGGGAGCCTTTCACCCTCCAGATGTTGCTAAGCTGCATCTCCCAACATCCTTGGCCACTGGCTATGTTTGCTAGGCACGGTCATCTTCAGTGCTAAACGCTTCGATGATAGCAAAACATAAACAGAATTATCAAGAAAATGTGACACAAGGAGATTCAAAGTCTGCAGAATGCTTTTGCGGTGCTGATGTTATCGACATGGCCAGTAGCAAGCTGTCTTGAGAAGTTGAAAGCGAGCCAAATTCTCAGTTTCCTTTTGCTCACCTATGTCCATCTCCAGCCGCCGCCCCACACCCAGTTATCCCCGTGCATTTTTCTCCATCCTTCCGTTAGGCGGCTCCTGGCTTTCCTAAGCGCTGCATTGGCGATGCTTCCATTCAGCCGCTAACCCGCAGCCCCCGTCCCTCCAAAGCGATGTGCTTCTTTCCTTTGACCTAAGACACAGGGCCGGTTCCTGGCTTCAGGCGACGACTTCCTTTTTCTCTCTCCCCAGAGCTGAAGAGCTGCCCATAGAAATCAATGCAGAAATTCCGAGATGTTACCATGATGGCTGCGACTGAGCATCAGCGCGCCCTGCCTCAAGCAAAAGGTGGCAGCAGAGATCAAGCCTTACTACCTGGGTGTGCAAAACGGTATTTATTTATTTAGGTTTTAAACATATGAAAGTGCAGCGTTTTGCTCTCCCCTCCTTCATCCCCTCCAGCAAGTGGGATCACGCGCTGAGATAAAACGGGTCCGGGTTTGTTTGTTTCTTAATTCGCGCGCGGGCTGCGAGAGGAGAGGAACCGCTTGTACCACGTGACGGCGAGAGGCCGGTCTCTTCCCTTTCCCCCCTCCTCATGTAGATTTCCCTCCCCAATCGGCGCTGCCTCACATGACCATCGCGTAGCCCGTAGCTCTACGGTGGCCCGGCGAGTTCCGCTCGTTTCCTAGGAAACCGCGGCTGACGCCTGGCCCGGATAGGGCCGAGTCTCTAGCCGCGGACCCTCGTCGTCCCATGGAGTGTTCCGCCTCGGCAGGTGAAGTCCCGTGAGGGGATTTAGAAGGGAGCCGTCGCCTTCTCGGGGTCGGGGGTGAGAAAGAAACGGGCCACCTATGACGAGGCCTTTCAGCCTTGCCGGAGCGGGGACGGGACTGGCCCCTGGTCGCTGCTGGGAGCCTGAAGAGGGAATAAGCAGATGCAAAAAGTCTAGAGCTGTCAACAGGTGTAGCAGATCAGGTGCCATGAGCCTTTTTCTCCCTGTGAATCAGGTGTAAAGCCCACCCCTCCCCACGTGCTGCATTTCCTACATTAAGCGCCCTCCCTCGCTTGCCAGCGTTGGAAACAGAATGCTGGGCACTTAAAATTGTCCTCGGCCTCATCAAGCAACGCAAATCCATATCGCTCATAGCTCAAGCGGCTCAGATCCATCTATATGTATATGCAAGTCTGCGTAAGGTTGGGCCATGCAGGTGAAACTGATCTCTCTGATTTTCAGTAGGGCTAATTACGTTTAGCAGGACAGGTGGGTGAGTTCAGGCTGGCAGCTCAGGATATCCATGAAGTGGGAGTCCCATGCATGTTTTCCTGGGAGTAAGCACCATTGCACTCAAAGGGCTGAGTTAAAACAGGTATAGGATTATAATGTAAGCTTCCCTTAGACACTTTGTTAAATTTCTTTGATGATAAATGCAGATAAATTTAGGCACTGCAGATGAAGGAATAGGATTTTTAGTTTTTACAAAAGGCCGTAATATTTTCTTTATTTCTTTCTTAGTTGTGCAATATTATTTCTTGTGCCTTTTCTTTTCTTTTCTTTTTAAAAAGCAGATTAGATTATGTGTCATGAGAGGTGGCATTTGTAATCTTCTTACCGTGTTTTCTGAGACTTTTTCCATGTGCTTACATAACAATGCCTTATTTAATTGAATTCTCTGCAGTCATCCGTGTTGTTTTATATTGTACTGCGATGTAGGTTTCAGAAGAACAATGAGCAAGATGTGGAAAATGTGCTTTGTGATAAACTTCCCAAATTGGGATTTGTTTTTGATATTTTGTGTAACCACTTGTCACATCTAGAGAACTTTAAAATGTCCTACTAGAGACCAATCAAGACACTTCTCATTTACTTTTAATATATAGTACATATTCCTGGATCATGAATTACTTGAAGAAGGTTTAAAGGCCTGTTGTTCACCTGTATTGGCTCAGGAAGGGATTTTCTTTTAGAGGTAAGTTTGCTTGTATTCATAATGACAATTGCTTTATATAAATTTTGAGAAGTGTTTATATTATTTAGTTATCTGAACAAAAATATTTGAGATCTATGACTAGAACATAGCTAAGGAGATATCCAAGTTGCACAACATGGTACATCTAACTATTTCAATCTCAGGATCATTTCTGTTGTGTAGGTTGAATGGAGTGAGTGGCTTATTGGAATTAATTGTTTTGTTTGCTTGTTGTTTATTTATATGGGGCCACCAGCATTCAATGTGTTTTATAGAGTAATGTAACAAAAGAGGGGTTTTGACTTACAAGATAAGATTCAGTTTAATGGAATTACATACCCTCCAACATTTCTCCAGTGAAAATAGTGATGTCCTATTCCATAATGATAATTTTACTATTTATACCACACACATCTTACTGGGTTGCCCCAGCCACTCTGGTCGGCTTCCAACATATATAAAAACATAATAAAACATTAAGCATTTTTTTTATATAAAAAAACCTTCCCCATACAGGACTGCCTTCAGATGGCTCGGGGAGTCAGATAATTCCATATCCTCCACCATTTCTCCAGTGAAAATAGAGACATCCTAAGAAAAAGCGAGACATTCCAGGATCAAATAAAAAACTGGGACGGCTTCTCTAAGTCAGGGACGTCCCTGGAAAATAGGGACACTTGGAGGATCTGTAATTAATTTATGGAAGACATGGCTTTCAGTCTCTCTTGTGAGAAATGACAAAATTCCGACAAGCTTACAATCTTCCACAGATAGAACCTTATGTAAGAAGAGCTTTCATTTTAAGGCTCTGGTATTTACATAAGAGTGTAGAAGTACATGGCTTTCAGAGCATGACTTTAAAGAGTATTAGAGTTTTGTTGGGTCAGACCAAGGACCTATCTACTCCAGCATGAATGGTTTGTTAAAGGTTGTCAAACAGGTATGCTAAGAGCAGACTGGAAGGTTGTACATTAAAAATTCAAATACTTGGCGGCAATAATTTAATTTGTGCTTTATTCTGTTTTGTTTTGTTTTTTGTTCATGCCTTTTCTTTTATTATCTACTTAGTAATTTCAGTGATTTGCAAGTTTAAATACAGTTGCTGATTATGGCTCACCGGTTTTCAAAAGAAGACTTAGATGAACAGTTTGAAGAGTTTTTGAAAGAGGTATTGTTACATTTTATTTTTCCTTTACTGTATTCTTTCAGAGACATACCTGCAGTTTGGCTAAACTTACCGTATTAGCATCTATGATTGACTTAGTAGAGATGAATTCAGATTTGTGGAATTAACTTTTGAAAGACAGAGCTTTCATTTTCTTTTGTGAGAAATGGCAAAATATACACCTCTCTTTAGCTCGTTCCTAATTTTTACAGAGCTTGGTGTAAACAAACAGATCATGTTCTTTATTTGTGCGTTTGACTGTTAAGTATTTCCTGTAAATGAAAGGTTCTTTAGCTAGTCTCTGTGAGATCTGTGACAGTGGGTGATCCATCAGTGAGACTCTTGGTTATCGTTCTTTATTGGATGCCGTATCAGGGATCCTGTTGCTTCCTTTCTAATGAGAGGAGAAGCAACTACAGTGTGCACATCATAACTATTGCAATATATATGTTAGGGTAATGTAAGTTCAGCAGTTAATGCACATAGCAGCCAGCCATTCTGCACATTCACCAGGCCTCATTGAGAATTTGCACATAATCTGTCCAGTGTTTTGCACTCTGGATTCAACAATGGAATGGATTCAACTAACTGGTCCTGCTAGTTCCAGTTACAGGCAGGTAGCCGTGTTGGTCTGCCATAGTAAAAATAAAAATAAAAATAAATCCTTCCAGTTCCTTCCTGCTAGTGAAAGCCTGATAAAGGACTTCCGCTAGTGTAATGGAACTTCCCCCCACCCTTCCCTGCCCAGCCCCCAAATCAGCCCTGCAGAGAACTCCAGAACAGTGCACAGCAGGAGGAGAGGAGAGATTGTTTCATCGGACAAGCAGAAATGCTTCCGCAGTTGGAATGTTTGTAACAGCATGATGTTGAATTCCTCCTTTTATACATAGAGCAGTAGTCAATGCTAGTCCTACTCAGAGTAGACCTATTGAAGTTGATGCATATGACTAACTTAAGTTTATTAATTTTTCGTGGGTCTGCTCTAAGTAGGACTTGGTTGACTACAACAGGCCTTGGACACTGTGCATATCTCAACTGCATTTTGTACATTCTCTGGAATCTTGAGGAATGTGTTTATCTGTATTTTAGTACTGCCTCCCATGCTGCTATTAAGCATAGTCCTATATGGCATGTCCACAAGCACATTGTGTGTGTGTGTGTGTGTGTGTGTGTGTGTAGCCACACACTTCTAACCCACACATTGTGTGGATAGTCAGAGTTGTATCCAACAAAGTGATACGATAGACCCACTGAAATAAACAAAGTTAAGTTAGTCATGTCCATTAATTTCACTGTGTCTACTCTAAGTATTACTTAGTTGGATGCAACTCTCATCTTTTGTAAAATGCTTAATGGTGCATGTCAGTAATGAGGCAACCTGATTTAATTACACTGTATGCTAGTTTTTCAATGCTACTATCATGCTACATTTGGCTTTCCAATAAGAACCATTGTTATTTAGATCTAAATCTCACTGCCGACTCTATGTAACTGCTTTGTATAGTCCATGATTTTGCACGGACATACAGAGGTTTTTTTGTCTGTCAAACCAGAGCTTGGAAGGTGCAGCTAAAAAGGCCTGGATAATTCCTTTCTTTTTCAGTCTTTCTCATTATGGTCATGTTCATGCAATTTATGTATCGAGGACCTGTAATGCCATTTTTTTCCGTAAGTGTTTTGTTTCCCAGCTGTTACTCTACTATTTTTGAAGTTGACAAGATGGCTAGACATAGAAGGTTTCCAGATCTCTGTTGAAACATCTGGGGAGATTTCAGTTTCTTCAGTTACAATGCTCTGAGGAGTATCGGCATCATCCTAGTTCCACTTGCTGAGCAGAGGATGCAGTTAGTCGCAAAAGAAATAGCAAGTGATAACAGAACTTGCATCAAGCACCTGTCAGTAGCTCCCAATGCAGTTGTTTTGTGGCTTCAGTGTTGCATTTGAACTTGTGCTCTGCCTTAAAAAACAGAACTTAACTTTGACTTTGTTATTTATATGCTATGCATTAAAATTATATTAAAAACATAAATCTGTTTTCTCTGGATAGCTCAATAGCTTGGAAAAGTAGAAATAAATGCTGTTATTTTGTCTTTACCACTTACTCAAGGGCTGCTTCGTATGCTATGTTTCAAGACGTGAAATGTCTAGAAAAAGTCTATAACTACTATGTACATTTCTGTGGGTTGGTTCAGATGTAAGACCAAACAATGGTTTGTGTTTAGACTTAAAAAAAAAACACCTTTAAAATGTATCTAATTAAAACCATTTCTAAACTACTTGATACTTGAAAAAATTCTAAGCAGCTCACACACAGTACAGATCAACATAAAAGCAGTGAAACAATCTCATAATAAATAAAAGATAAAACAGAATACCTATAGTTCAGTGTTCAATCTTATGGATCAGGGAAAGCCTGCACAAACAGATACATCTTTACAAGAATTCTGAAGCAAATAATTAATGTTGTGTCACATACAGCAGAAGAAAAGACATTCCAAAGTGTAGGGAAAACCTTGGAAAATGATGATTTTTTGGTCACCACCCTATGATAGTCTGTAGTGTGCAGTGCCACAAGTAAAAATTTCTCCAGATCATCTAAGTGATCTTAGAAGTGTATGCAAGCAATCCTTTGGGTAATTGTTGTGTTCTGCGCATTGTTGTACAGAAAGTACTTGGCATATGTCTGCAGGTTCTGCTACAAGTACATAAGCGTCTTTCTTTCCCTTCCCAGGAATGACAGTGATGGGAAATACTGGGGAGTAGTCAGAGATTAATTTGTCAGCTAAAACAGAAGAAGAGAGGCTAGAAACTGCACAAATATCACACTTTGCCATAGAATATCAATACTCTAGTCCTCCAGTAAACTATCATGGAATTGATCATCAAAATTAGTTAAGACCCATTGAATTGCTGCCATATGCTTAACTCTCCTTGAGATCAGTGGGTCTTTAAAAAGCTTAACATTGAACAGGTCTCAATCTCATGTCCTATTTTATGGAGACCCAAGAAAATAAACCGTAACAGCACAAGTGATTCTTGCTTCTGATTCAGTCTCTTTCAGATGATTCACTTGGAAATGAGCCAAAGAAAAAATCCAGCATTCATGACACTATTGGGCAGGCCACAGATAAAGAACTGAAGAAGAATCCTGTGCCGTGGTGGATATCTGAGGGTGATTCCGATAATGGTAGTGAATTCTGTTTGGATTTTGTGTAATGTTTTTACTATTTGTGACCACAAGATGGCAATCAAGGCCTTTTGTGTGCATAGTTTTTATGGTTAATTTTTTACAAATAGAATTGTTGCAGTTCCTGTGTTAGATAAAGTAATTTTCAGTTTTAAAGATGTTCTTAAAATACAGACTACTCAAGCATGCCATTGTGGAACCTGTGTGTCAAAGTACGTGAGTGATGCAGCGTCAGTATGCAAAACATTTTCTCTGAATCCTGTTTGATTTTACTTATGCAAAGTTCTTATACAAACATCTTGTTTTAAGAAAATGGCTGTTCTGCATATTGGGCGCTTCTTTCCAGGTCACATATTGGTTCCAGAAGCACAAATTAGGTAGGCTCATGTTTAATTGTGAATCAGTTTCTCCCTTATCCCTAGTCAAGTGCAGTAGTGCCTGGGGAGTGAATTCACATTCTTTTGGGCCTCATATTTGGGGAAGGATTTGCAAGGTTACCCGAGGACAAAAGTGTTGCATGGAGAGTGCAGTCAGGAATGTATGCCAGCTGATTGAGATAGTGTACTTTGATTCCTTTGGTCTTCAGCCAAGGTTGCATTGGCCAGTGGTGGCTGTTTCCAGTCATGGACTTCTATACTTGGCATGCTAAGACATTGATGCTGTCTCAAAGGTGCTTGCCCCTGCCATTTATTAAATCCTTTTTTGGACTTAACTTGCTTGTTTGCTTTTTGGTAACCTCTCCAGAAAACAAAATTTGACATGATGTCCTTCTTGGCTTTCTACATATGTTGTTTTTCTCTCATTTCCCAAGTTTCTAAGACAAACAGATTTATCAAACAAGAAAATGAGAAGAAACTCATTGGGGCAAAAGATGAAATGATTGAAGATAGTGAAAACAAATCACCACTTTCAAATAACGAGTCTGGTACTAGATTTAGTTACCTCTTTTGAGAGATCAGCTTTGCAATAGTTGTGCTATATTGCAAGCCAAAATCAATTATTTCCCAGAAATAATGGTTTTCCTTTGTTTGATACCAGTTCTGATCAAACAAATATTGGCTTTAATTATGTGTGCTATCGCCAACAGTATTTGGTAAACGCAACTTTGACTTGGGTAAAAAACCTCATGCTTATTTAGGCAACCTACAAAAGTACGTAAATATGGTATGAATTAATTATGTAATCATGAGCTATGTGTAGAGATGATGCATGGTGCAGTGCTCAGCCAGGGATTAGGATTGTCCACATTCAATCTGAATATTAGACCAGTTATTATAATCACATCCTTTATTCATTTTTACAGTTAAGTTTCATTGTAAAGTGCTTGAGCAAACCAGTTTTGTGCAATATTTCTTGTAAAGCATTAAATAGATAGTTTGGTGTATACTTCAAGGAAGCGTAATTTAGCCAAAGAACTGTGTGGTGTTGTTTTAGAGGAGTTGTCTAATTGTGGTGCAGTTCTAGCTGCAGTGTGAAAATAGCTACATATTGAGTCATTTTTTTCAGCTTGGTAACAAAATTTACCCTTCTTCTTTGGTCCCTAACCCATTACCTGTACACTTGTGACTGTTTGTGTGTAGTTAAAGTAGTTGCTCCTAAACCTTTTTCAAGTGCATCCCGCAGCAAGGCACTGGCTAAGTACAAAACACTGGAAAAATCCCTTAAGGCAAAGAAAAGTGTGTGTTCTAACAAAGAAGAAATCTCTGCTAACAACAACCATGACCATACTAAGGGTAACAAGCCTAAACTGGTTTTTCAGTGTGATTTTAAAAATTATTTAAAAGAACTATTCACACATATAGCCTTTTCATTAAGAAGTGCCACTGAATGTAGTCTGTTCTTTTTTACAGCTATAAATTGTTGTGTTTTTAACTTTTTATTACTTTTATTGCATGTTTTATTTATTATTGATGCAAACTGCTTTGATGTTTTTCTTTTTATAGTACAGCAGAATATAAATATTTTTAATAGATAAATCAATATGCCACTGAATGGGCTTCATTAAGTAAGCAGGGCTCTGTTTCCTGGCCTACGTTTGAATCTAGTTATTCATTTTGCAACTTATGAAATATCCTAGGTTTTTTTTAAAAAAAAAAATCAATGATTTATTAATAGAACTTCCAACCTTGTTATCAGATATAACGTAGGAGCAGTGGTGTAGGAGTTAACGTGAGTGAACGTCTGTTATTTTTATCAACAATCTAGAAAATGAAGTTGCCAGGATATTGCACTTTGTGAAATAGAGTTGTGAAAACAAAGAACCATGGTTGGAATCTAGAGAGTCCTGTGCACTGGCAGAATGTGCTTCCATGTGGGCCTTGGGGACATATTGATTATCTTTTCCAGTTGCAGCCCTCAAGAAGCTTTTAGACAATATGTAAACTGTACGGACCAATGAAGGGATCTTTGACACCTTAGTAATGCAGTGCACATTTATTTCTCCTCCAAAATAAAGATTGCTTTCTCCCACGTGCACCTCCCCAAATCTTGAGATCCTCTTCAGAGACACTGCTACTAGGGAGGGGACTTTTCAGTAGTTGAGCTGCAGCTATGTAACCACCTCCCTGGTGAGACTTGCCTGGCATTTTGTTTTTGCTTATTTCGGTGCCTGATAACACCTTTTTGATTTTTTTTTCAGGCCTGAAAAATGTGTGATTTTTTATAATTGTAAACCACTGTTTACATGTTGTGCATTGTTCAGCCTTACAGTGAAACCGGTTTATCTCTTATCCCTGCTGACGTGTTGTTTTTAAAGCTACAATTTTTTTTATGGTATCTATTTTATGTTTGCAAGGCATCCAAAGATCCGTGTTGTGGGGCAACCTATATAAATTCCAAAAATAAAACTGTGTTCCAGCATGGATTTTTATGTCAGCCTTTTCTTCCCCCTCCTCCTTTTTTTTAAGGAATACGCAGCGCAAGTAGTAGTTTTCTGAAGTCACGAAGACTTTCTCATGCTATCATGGAAGTAGACGAAGATCATGCAGGAAGCATTCAGCTCCAGCAACCTAGTGCGGTTTCGGTTTCTTTAAGCAAAGATAGCCTGGAAACTAACGGTAAAACTGCTTCAGACCTCAAACGTCCGTCCCCCCAAGCCCCCCTCAGCTTTATTTGGCTGAATAAATAACTGTTAAATTATATGTGTGTTATAGTGTGTTTTTAAACAGGTAGATAGATACATTGAATATGAACTGACCCCCTTAAAATAATATGACACTTATTTTTACACTGGCACTAAAACTTAGAGATGCTGCAATCAATTGCTTTTGTATAGTGCTGTTCAGTCCTTTAGTGTAATGAGAATTGCTCTCATTACAAATTACTTAAGTCCCTCAGGCTGTTCCAGCCATAGGAGCTCTGGTGTACACATGCAGCTCTCCTACTCAGAACATCTTCTCTATTGGTTTCCATGAGGACACAGCTACAACCATGAGGACACAACTACACCAGAGTTTTATGAACACTCAATAAATGTATAATGCTCATGAAACTGTGGTATCTTTAGAATAGGCTTGTTTAAGTTTTGGCATTATCTCTGCATTTTCTTGATTTCTCACTTAAGGCAGTGCCTAGACGTTATTAGACAATTTCCCCCTGCAATTACAGTACCTTCTTACGAAAATGGATATTAATTTACTGTACTTTTAAATTTAGATTCAGTTGTGGCTTCAGGGCCTCATGAGATCTTTTTGGGAGCCGGACTGGATACTTTAGAAGAACAAGAGGAAAAGGAGAAGTTCTTTGCTGATCTTGAGAAAGGAGCATCATCTACGATAGACTATTCTCGATTGAATAAGGAGCTGGATTCCAATGATTCTGAAGGATTAAGAGCATTTCTGCGGTAAAGTTAAAATAAAAATCAACAGTTCTAGTAATATTCAGAACTCTAAACATTCTTGTGATATTTTCAGTAATAGTTTCTTAAGCAGGGCATAATAATATCCAGTTTTTCTAATGATGAAACCGCAGTTCTGTGCTTTGGAGTAAACTGTGCAACTTAAATCTTCATGTTATGGCTCACCCTATTCAGGATTCTGATTGAATTTGTGGCTAATTTGTAGGCACCCAGCTGTTGCTGGACTGCAACTACCATCTACCCCGGTCAATGTGGCCAGTAGTTGGGGTTGATGGGAGTTGTAGTACAACATCTGAAGGACCACAGGTTCTTCATCCCTGTTTTAAAATGTGGCTTAATTGTGAGTGTACTCCTCGCCATCTCTTATGACTCCCCATTCCATACTCTGCACACAGCAGACTAGCCAGTGTGGCTTGTCATGTCATGTGGACTCAGATAATGGTTTGTTTGTTTCAAACAAGCAGTAAGTCAAAAATAATAATGCTAATAATAATACTATAGCCTATTTGTGCTGCACATGGAAGCAGGAGGGCTGGGAGGCATATTTGCCATTAAGCCAACGTTTAAAACAGACCAGGGCTTAGTGTCGAGAGTTCTGTACTACTTGCAAAGTTGTCTATTTTGCATAGTTTAGATTTTTTTTAATTTTTAGAAGGATATGCTGTTAACTACCAGAACAGCAGAGCAGTCTGAACTATGAGCATGAAAACAAATTCGTTCTAATACTGCTTTTTCTAGAAGTAATACTGTCCTATTTTGCAGAAATCAATCTGAAGCCAAACAGGTAGATGAAGGAAATGAAGATGAACTGAAGAACCATGAAAAATCTGGTAACTGTACTTCAGTGTTTTCATATCATTTGCTTTATAGACAGCATTTTACGGACAATAATTTGACTTATGGAGTGAATGATCCATGTTGTTTAAAACTGAGTAATTCTAATAAATCCATGCAGGTCAGATCACGATAGCCTAAAGTGGTGTGCCCATATTCAGAGCCAATAAAGCCGTAGTTACCAGAGACAAATGAAAGCATATTGCTGTCCGCCATGGGTAACAGAGTGCTGAAACAGATATATGGGAGGGGGGGGGGACTTTCTCAGCCTCAGGGCCTCATTGTCTTGTGAACAACTTTCTAGGGGCCTCATGCCAGTGGTGGGTGGAGCCAGAGACAAAAGCGAGTGGAGATACATGACTTGTACCCTTGAGCCATAGGATACATTCCTACACACACCTCTCTTAATCCAGATAAGCAAAAGGCATTATCACAGTTCAGGGATACACTCCAGCCATGCAAAAGCACTCAAGGAGAGGATGGAGCAGAACTGGTGTGGGGTTGGGTCTGGGAAGAACAGGGTGTGTCCTGGAGAGGGGTATGGCCTAGGAAAAAAATTCCAAGGTCTAGCCGGAAGGACCTGGAAGGTGCCTCTCAGGCTTGATGTCTTCCAACCCAATATAAAAGTTTTAGTCTTATCAAAGAATATTTTTCTTACGATCTAGCAGTACATGTGGGAAATATTACAGAACTGGTGGATGCTGAAGAACATTTTTCAGTGCTTACTGCAGAATATCAGTTTTTTGCAGAGCAGAGTGTGCACTTTGCAAGGGGCTCCATTCCAAATGAACAAGGGTTTAAGTATTGGGTTTTTTCATGCCATCTAGGTTGTTTCTGCTAGATGAAGGATCGAGAGATTATCCCTACCCCCAGGACATTTGTCTAATACTTGAATTTGTGCAGTTCAGTCTGCTGAAGGAGGGGGTTGAGCTGCTTACTCATGAATAAATTGCTAATAAAAGGGTTCCAGTCTGTTTCTTGTATCCATCTTTTCCTGGCCCTTTGATATGATCCAAGGAAGACCTATATAGAGATGTAGGGGGATAGGATGGCTGGTCCTATTTTCTTACAAAGAATTAACCATATGCCTTGTGTCACACACATTCCAGGTGATTATAGTGAAGATTTTGAAGAAGGTTCAGAATCTAATGAAGAAAATAAAGCTGAGCAAGTTCTTGTGACAGAAGCTAAAGTAAGCATTTTGGAAAAGCAGATTTTAGTGTCGCTTATACCCAACGAAGAACTTACCAGACATCTACAGTGCAATCCTATTCAGACACACTAAAGGTCCATTAGGTTCTTTGGTAGCAGGGTAGCAGATGATGATGATGGTGCATCCAATCCAGACGTAATGGATGCTATTTAGTTGATAGGCTTGCTATTTAGGGTAGGGGTGGACTCTGTAATATTTAATAGCTAGCCATTCAATCCCATTTGTAACTCTCAGGGTGGTTTTACAATCCAGGAATAAAACAAAGGTCAATAATAAATGTGTCAAAGAACAATGTAAACTGAAAACTGCAGCGGGGGGTGGGGCTGGATCAGTAGCAGTACGGATGCAGAAAAAGATTAGGAAATAAAAGGCATGTTGCCAAAAAGACATTAACAGTGCCCAGGCATCACTCTCAGTCACAAAATAGAATTGATAAAAGTTTGTGATTTGCAGGATATGGATGTGATAGGAAGAGAGGTGGAAATCCATGTGTACATATGTGCCTTATTATTTTAATAAAGGCGGGATGAATGTCCCTGCACTGTAGTTGTATAGCAGTGATATGCTCACCATCTAAAGCATTCAAAATAATCAAAATATGTATATTTCACATCATGCATATTCATATATATTCTTTAACTTTTTAGGAAGAAAAGACTGGCATGCTGGCTAAAGGTACCAAAAAAATCACAAGATGTGAAAACGTCTTGAAAAAAACAGCACAGGGCTCGAATGTGTGATTGGCTTTGCTGTACCCAATTTTGGATGAAAAGTAGTCAGAAATTATCCGTACTTTTTAAATGGACCTCAGTGCTAGCTCTGATTGTGCTGGCGACCTTTGCTTTAGAGATGCTTTGCAGATATCTGTAGAAGTAAATGGTATTACTTTTATTCCAAACGGATGCCTACTATTGGCTTCCTTTTGGAATCGGGGGGTTAGCTCTAGAACTGAATATCTCCTTCCATTTGTAAAAGGAACTGAAATCCAGTAGAAGGAAGGAGAAGTCAAATGTTCACCAATCTCCCTCTCCCTCGGCCAGTAAAGCGAGATGAGCGCTGCAACCCCAGAGTCGTCCGCGACTGGACCTAACGGTCAGGGGTCCCTTTACCTTTACCTTTAACCCTCATATTATCTGGTATAGGAGATACAATTGTGTTGGACGACAGTGTTCTCTAACTTACCTGTTTTCTTTTTAGTTGTCCTTCTCGATTCCCAAGACTCAACCCTGGAGATGCAAAAGATCAGTGAGCAGCAGGATGCAGCTGTGACAGAACACGCTCTACCACAAGAAACCGCTGCCAATGAAATGAATGGAACAGGTAAACCCTCTTTATTATTGACTACTTCTTTCCACATCTGTTAGCCATGCTGAAAACAGAAGTAAGGCAAGAGCAGTCTGTCTTGGTCAATTCTAGCTCTCTCTGCTTCACAATTACCCTTTGATCATGTAAACATTTAGAGCCTTATTCAGCCAAAGCTAAGCTCTTTGAAGTCATATTGATTTCAACAGGAAAGAATCAAGCATTTCAAATTGAAGAGACTTAGAAGTGCATAACTATAGCTATGTCTTCATTGCTTAACGTTTTCTCAAGGTAAAAGATTATGTAGGCAATTCCTAAGTTCTGAATTGGATAAGGGAAATAAATAAACATTTAGGAGTGATTTGCTTTGCTTTTTTCTTACTAGTTACTGAGTTTTAATAGCTAAGGATGTAATTTATATTTTTGTCATTGCTGGCAACCAATATTTAATTATTGTGAACTTCAGCCTAACACTGCCATCCTAAACTTGGGTCCTTGGAAGTCGGTCCTACTGAACTCTTGGGGAAGTGTGCATAGGATTGTACCCTAATGCCACAATCCCTTATCCATTACTAGAGAGTAAGGCTCACTGAACTCAGTAGAACATGTTTCTCAGTGGACATGATTGTACTGTTAGTATCTTAGGTAATCGTTGCTATTGCTTTATTGACATTTCAGCTCACTCAGTCTTGGTTGACTTTTTCACCTCTCCCTCCTCAGGTATTTCTGGTGCACAAACTAATAGTGATATTGAAGCTTTGCATCAGGCCTACTTCCATATTGAACAGTCTTTAGGAGATTCTGATGAGCAAAGAATTCATGGTGGTAAAATAGAAGAGAACTTGGCTAAAGATGTTTCACCGAACACAGAAGGCTGTCCCAAAAATACCTCCACTACTGATTCTGGTGAATATTGAAAATTCCAAATACAACTTTATTTTGGCATATGCACATAAAAGATTCCTGATTTATCATTGCTTCCAGCACAAGCTTATGCGAACACTGGCGGCTTGGGGATGGAGTCCTTGAATTCTCTTGGAATCATGTTATTTTACCTTTCCTCTCGAGACACTATTTTCCCATCTCCAGCAGTCAATCCTTCTGTTTAGTAGGCTGCAGTTGCACTAGCACCAAACCACAGTTTAGTTAAAGATTGGCTGCACACTGTTGCAAAGGCAAGCATAATTGTTAATGCAGTCTGTCTTCTAGTGTACACATGGCTTCAAGAGCACTTTCTGAGCCAGACTGAGGGGCAAAGTCCTTATTTTTTTATTTTTTTTAAAAAAGCCCTTTTAATCCCATGATGACTCATCCTGCTGTCTGCTGCATCGGAACCTGCACTTGCTTAGATGTTTATGAGGTCTTCCTCAGCTTTGAGGATAGTGTTTTGGTTTCCAAGGAGATCCTTCATGGCTGATTCTTTTGTTTACAATAGCTTCCTTTCCCTTTATTTATTGATTGATAATATTTATTACCTGCCCTCCAGCATAAGGTCCCAGAGCAGGTTGTAGCAAGATAATAAACAGTTATAAAAACAAGTAAATCCATTACAGTCATAAAAGCACATTAAAATGTTCCAAATGGAACAAATTCAGCAAAAGAAGTGTGCAACATAAAACAATATCTTAATGGTCTCAAAGGCCAAGGTAAAGAGGAGCATCTTCCACATACAGTCTTCATAAGTGGCTGTTAGCCCCATTGACCCTCAGCAGCTTGCTGTGGAAGCTGCCTCCCAGTGAATTATTATTCATCTGTGTCTTTGCTACCTGCTCAGATACTAGCACAGCATGACAGTAAATTTTGAAGCACTGACGATTTAGTTGCACATTTTTAGAGTGGTAGGTCGTTAATCAGATGCCGTTTGAGTGTCTTCATTTAGTAATGTGAAAGTTGACCCAGGACTGGAATCATACAAACTGTTGACTCACTAGAAAAGATCACATATACAGGAGACCTGACCAAAATTGTAAGACAGTTACTAAACACATACGTAAAAGTGAAGATTAATTGGTTTGTAAATAGTCTGGGGAGGTTATGAATTAGATCTCAAAAGGATTGGTGTCGTTACAAAAGGAATGTTGTGCCATAGACAGGAGAGATCAGACTACACATAACAGGAGACTACCTATAGCCAAAGACATAATGGATGTGCACATGCATGTACAGTACATGAACACAGAATCAGTGGATGAGTTTCATTTGTGTAAGTATTTTGTTACCATTTGTTGATCTAGAATGTTGTCGTTTCATCTACTTAGATCTCCCCACCATAGAAGAACTGATGAAACCTATCAGAGCAAATTCAGATTTTACCAGGGATCCTGCAAGGTATTCATTCTAGAAAATACACAGTTTATGCCAATTAATGTCCTTTCTTTCTTGTTCTTTGCCCCCTCCCCCTTCTTCAACCTCTGTCCAAAGGATTTGGGAGTTTGCCTTAGCTTGCAGTTTGTGCTTTGCAGTTGAGACAGATCAGTCCTTAAAACCTAATCCTGAGATTAGTTCCCTACTGCCAGTGCTCACTTAATACAGTTATTGGCTTAACTTTGAAGCTGGCATGCTGTTGTGCACCTGAAATAGCTTTTAATGGTTCAGTCCTGCAGAATGCTAAACTAAGAGAACAGGTACTGCGACTGGGCACAGTTTCCAGCATAAGTGAACAGCCCTTCTCTTTGCACCAGCTGTAGGAGCCAACCCTAGTCTTTTCTAACATAGAAAGCTGTCTTATGTTAAGTCAGGCCATTGGTCCATCTACCTCAGTATTGTCTTGTCTACATTCATTGGCTACGTCTGTCAAGGGTTTCAGGCAGGGACATTCCCAGCCCTATCTGCAAATGCTGTTAAAGAAAACTGGGAATATCAAGCTGTGGCTTTTCCACTCATCCTCATATAAGGTGCTGCTTTTTAGCTCCTGCAACACCCACGGTTTCTTCCATGACTGCTTAAAGCCCGTCCTGCAGATCAGGCCATATGTCTTAATGTATCCCATTAACAGTCACGTAACAATAATGTGTACACTAAAACCTAATGCATATAATCTTTGGATTGTGCTTTCTTCACTCTTTTTCTGTAGTCCTGTGAAAGCAACACACAACAGCACTGATGAATTAATGAGCCATTTAATGCTGAAAGAGCAGCAGAATGATACTGCTCAGGAAAAGCAAAACATTGGCTATTCATTGGAGCAGCATAGTGGACAAGAGGATGCTTTTGTTCAAGCTGTTGCAAAGGAAGATAGTGAACTGATTCCTCATCAAAGGACTGGCAAGGACAAACGGGTTGATAAACTTAAACATGATGTGTTGAGGCAAAATAATCTCCCAAGTTCTTCAGTATTGCATCAAGACAAAACGACTAACCAGGTAAACAGCATCTCAATGTCTTAAAGAGATTTATGCAAGTATAAAGATCAGCTATGCACATAATATCATATTTGTTTGTTTGTTTAATAAGCAGATTGTACATAATATTCACTAGTTAGGCCCTTGGGTGCTACAAGGATTAATTGATTGATTATTTCTTCCTTAATATTTTTATCTCACTTTCCTTCACCAAGCACAACAATAATATAGTTGCAATAAAAGGATGGTGATAAACATAGTGATTATCAGAAACAGATAAAATAAACAAAATCAGATAAAAGCTGCAGCCAACTGAAACCAACAATAGGCAGCAGAAACACAAATAAACTCCCAGGCCAAAGACCAGTCTAGATAAGCCTTTGCCTAAATTAGCCGCCCTAGAAAGAAGTCCAAGACACTGGGCTCAGCCAATAAAGATCTCTGTTGTTGAATCCCTGGTATTTCCCCCCCCCCATTGTTTCCCTCTAACCATTTTACTGTTGCAGTTTCCACCTAGACCTCTTCCTGACTCACCTGTCTTGATGCTCTTGGCTAACCACCTCTGATTATGCAGCTTTGAAGACAGAAGGTGCCTTGACTTCTGTGTCTTAAGCAGTTGAGGGCTAGGCAGCCGAGTACCGAAGAAGTCTTAGTAGACCTTTAAAATATTATCAGCATTTGTGAACAATTCCTGTTAAATCAGACTTCTTTCCATCCCACTCTTACCCATGTTTACTCGGGTAAGCTAGATAAATTTCAGTGGGACTTACTTCCAGGCAAATGGTTTTAAGCATGCAGCCTTCACCTCTCTCAGTAGCGGTGAGGCAGAGCCACTCTTCTGACAGCAGTGTTGCTGCACTTTACCTGGATAGAGAGGGCAATGGAAGGTCAGGGCTGCTTAGGTATACCAGCAGTAATGCTGGATTGGCCAACAGAGCTCTGACCCCAGCCCCATCCAGGTAAGCTGCAGTGATGGCAGTGCCAGGAAGGCTGCTCCACCCTGCCACAGAAGCTGGTACCTCCCCATGGGCACCCAAATTTGTTT
Source organism: Lacerta agilis (assembly GCF_009819535.1). NCBI lineage: Eukaryota > Metazoa > Chordata > Lepidosauria > Squamata > Lacertidae > Lacerta > Lacerta agilis. The sequence goes on along the minus strand of NC_046314.1, from coordinate 39,051,070 downwards.
CCTGGTTATTCTTATTTTCCAGATTTTGGGAGCTAATAGGAAATTTTACACATGAGCTGAATAGCACAACACATTGAAATGTAATCTGGTATATATCATTGGTGTGGAACCTCTATTCCCTTGAGTCTCATTAGACCTGCTAGGCCTCAGAGGTTTGCTCACCAGGTTGTTTTGGGCACACCATGCCCTACTTTGCCTGGCCTGATGACCAAGGAAAGTTCCAACTGTAGCTAACAGGAAGAAGTGTGCTCCCAATTCTTCCTTTGCATTCTGGCTTGAATTCAAGCAGATTCTTTCCTTTGAAGTTCTGTCACCTCGTGCCTGATGATTAACAGGTGGGCACCCTGTATAAGACTTCTTGTGTTAACCTCATTGTAAACACTTGACTTTATTTTACATTCAAAACCAAGCTGGTTGATTTAATAATATTTAATGTTGTCTCCAGTCTCGTCTGTCCAACACTTGGACTAAAGAAGGTCTAAATTCGGTGATGAACAAACAAGTAACATTCAGAAATACCAAAAATACAGCTGCTGTACATAGAAAGAAATCTCTAAGTGGACCCCATAGCTCTGTTAGGAGTTCTGGATATGGAAGATCCAGTTCTCCATTAAAGCACTTTTCCACAATTAATGAGAAGAAGACATTAAAGGAAAGCATCAAAAAGCCAGTTTTAAAAACAAAATCTCCTCCAAGACAAAAAGGTAATGGATTTTTAGTGTGTCTTTAATGCAGATGTGTTTGGTTTAATGTAGGGAAAATGTCAAGTGTAGGATTCCTCAAGATTAAATGTTACTGCATACTGCTTCTTGCAAGATAATAATACTGTTTAAAAACATGGAACGTTTAGATACATTCAAACATAGGTTTTGACCTAAATGTTTTTGTTGGTAGATTTACCAGTGCTCAACATAGCAACGTGATTTGTGCAAAGCATTTCAACTTCTTTAAAGCAAGATGTAGTGAGTTAAGTGCGCTTCCAGTATGTCCAAATATATTCAGCAAACTGTTTGAGACTGCAGAGTATCTTTGACCTCGAGTTCCAGAGGCAAAGCCACTGTGGCCTGAGACTATTTGTAGGGCAGCAGATAAACAGTTGGGCATGAAGGAGTCCCAAAGGGAAAAGATCACCCTGTGCTTGCTTTTCCCTCAACTTCTCATTACAAAGAGCTCCTGTGCATCTTCTCTAAACTGCTTTTTGAAGATGGGATAGATTATCGAGTTTGATGATTCAAGGAAGCAAGTCAGAATTCAGAACAAAAAATTGAGGACTTATTTGTTAGTGTCCTTAGGTTTGGTGAACATGGTGCTGTGTTTAAGATACTCTGAAAAATATAGAACTTTCTCCTAATTTGTTTACAGTCCAAATCTAGATGAGGCGGAGGAGGAGTTGACAAAGTGAAGGGAGGCTGAGGCTGGGATAACAAGTTGTAAATGCATTCCTTTGCATACTTAGCATGCGGTCAATCTGTATAGGATTTGGCTGCACAACATTAAGTGAAAGAATTTGTGCAAAGGATGTATTTTAGAGAAGGATTTGATGTTATACCCACCATGTCAGTGTCCTGGGAAAGAATTCTAGATATAAAAAGTAGCAGAGGGATTTGTTTAGAACAGGATACCTTTCAGTAGGTAAGGTTGTTAAAGCAGGAAGGAAATATTTTAGATGGTGATATGTTTACAATATAAAAGCACAGAAATAAGGTGAGGGGTGAAGTTGTAAAATGACTTCCCAGGCACAAGTGCCTTGTTTTAACATGCATGTTCCCTACAGGATTGATCCTTGTTTAAAGTGGATTTCTTCCCCCCCCCCCCTTGAGAATTGTAAGAGATGATTATATGTCATTTTAAATAGTGGGTAATGGGATATACAGGTGAAACTCGAAAAATTAGAATATCGTGGGAAAGTCCATTATGTAAGCAATTGTTTTCATTAGCTACTGGAGTTTAATATATGAGATAGACTCGTGACATGCAAAGCGAGATATGTCAAGCCTTTGTTTGTTATAATTGTGATGATTATGGCGTACAGCTAATGAAAACCCCGAAGTTGAAATTGTTAATTTGGGGTTCTCATCAGCTGTACGCCATAATCATCACAATTATAACAAATAAAGGCTTGCCGTATCTTGCTTTGCATGTCATGAGTCTATCTCATATATTAGTTTCACCTTTTAAGTTGAATTACTGAAAGAAATGAACCTTTCCACGATATTCTAATTTTTCGAGTTTCACCTGTATAATGAAGAATAGTGAACTGTGGAAAGTGGTTTGGAATTATGGCAGCAGTATTTGGTTGTTCTGTAATTTTAAAGTAGGAAGACAGCGGCAGTGGGCAACATTTAATGTCACATGAGTGCCCTGCACTTCCTCTGGAAGTTCCCCCAACACAGCAGAGAGGAAGAAAGGAAGGGGAAGTTATTTTATGGAAGCAGAAGTCTATTCTACTACTGGACAGGCATCATGGAATTTCGCCCAATAATATTAGCTTTTCCTCTTGTACATTGCATGATCTGTTCAAAGAAATATTATGTCTCCATATAAATAGCTAGGGCCCACTATTTTTTTTTCTCATCAAAGAAACATTTTCTGGAACTATGACAATACAGGCAGCAAACAATCCAGTTTCTACAAAGAGAAATTACTGTGCTACACCTGCACAGTCATCTGCAAACAGTCTTCAACTGCCAACTAAAGAAAGTGACTCTTGCCTACAGATGCACAATGTAAGTCATTGCTCGTAAATTGATTTTTTTTTAAGGGGGCTTGCAAGGGAATAACAATACTGCAGCAGATATAAACTTTTTGTAGAATCCTAGGAATCCCTGCTGTCCTGGAATGTCCCAGTGTGGTGTAGTGGTTAAGAGTGGTATACTCGTAATCTGGTGAACCGGGTTCGTGTGTCTCCACTCCTCCACATGCAGCTGCTGGGTGACCTTGGGCTAGTCACACTTCTTTGAAGTCTCTCAGCCCCACTCACCTCACAGTGTTTGTTGTGGGGGAGGAAGGGAAAGGAGAATGTGAGCCGCTTTGAGACTCCTTCGGGTAGTGAAAAGCGGGATATCAAATCCAAACTCTTCTTCTTCTTCAGTATCACCCAGGTTGTCTACCCTTACAAATGTGAGAAGAGAATACACATGTAATTTGATGCACTCTTATCTGTTCTATCTGTGGCCTGATTTACACCGCACTTATAATGTAACTCCAAATCATTGCACAAAAAGTGCGTGCAGCATTAGAGATCCTGTTTGGGTTACAAATGTGTGTTGCCTTCTCTTTGAATTCAATAGAGTAAGTGTCCACTGAAGGCAGGACAGCTGTCATTTAAAATTGCATAGGGTTGGATGCAGAGGTCCATAAATGAGACTGTAGGAAGAGGCAACTTCTACCCCTGCTCATTCACTGAATCATAGCCTCTTATGTAAGCACAAGGAGCCCTTTCCCTTTTCCATTTGTGAAAAGACTGAATTGAACCCAAACCATAGTAAATAATATTTATTTCACTTCATATCCAGTGGTTCTCCATCTGTTAATTTAATCACATCCATATCTATGCTACAGCACAGGGTGCTCCCAAACAACCGACTGCATTTTTAATGCATGAAGTTTTTCTACCTCACACTTGAAACGAGCTGATCCTGAAGCTGACATCTTGTTACATGGAAAACTTACTTGGCGTTGTTGTTGTTTTCCTCTCTCAATTTAAAATACTAAATGGTTCTCATAAAATTCAGTCTTTGAAAATTTTGAAACTTGCAATTTGTACTACAGAACTAAAAGAAAATGATCCATAAATCTTGGTTCTGTGATGAGCTGTCAGAATAGTATACTTTTTCCCCACAGCAGGTTGCCTCATATTCTCCATCCCAAAATAGTGGGAGGGAGCTTTATTTACTAAAAAGAGTTCAGGAAGCAGAGGAAAAATTGGCCGCAGCCCATGATTTGATTCAGAATCTAAAAGCTGCATCTTTGCAAAAGGAGAAGGAAATGGAGACTAAGATCCTAGAAATGAAAATGCAACAAGATAAAGACCTTTTTCAGCTAAACCAAGAAAACTACATTCTTCAAACACAGGTACTGTACCTAGTTATATCCTTTCCCTGTTCAATTTTTTTAAAAAAACCCTTTTAATACAGTTCACTAAAAACAGCATTTACTGTATCTTTCGTTTTAGTTCTGATAAAATCAAATTGGGAATCATGGCAAGCCGTGGATAAAATGTTGTCTCTCATAGCTAGCTAAAACACCTTGCAGGAAGTGACCTTTTGCTTTTAGGAGAAGGCTAATTCAGCTGGTAGCCAAGCAAGCTGCTCCCCACCCCATATTGCAAGGAGACAGGCATAGGATACAAATATGATCACTAAAGAGAACAGTCTGTTAAATGTACAGGAATCTGTTAATAAGGACTTTTTCTTCCTAGCGATTTTATAAGGTATACTTTATTCATAGTTCATGTTTTCTCAGCTAAATAATAGAGAAGACCCGAACAAAGGAACTAAGTGGTCAAATGCTTTGGAAAGAATTCCTGATGGTGGAGAAATGCTGAAAGAAATCCAAAAAGAAGTCCAGAATCAGGAGACTCTCCTTCAAGGGTATCAACAGGTAGAGATACTTAATACTGTGGCTTCACTGGGTAAAACTTACAGATTATTTACATAGTCAGTTTTTAAAGCTGTATCCAGGTTGAGAACTATGGTGCATTGTATAAAAATAAAAGGAGGTTGTGAATTGACCAGATTCTTGAAGGTCAAAGGCAATGGCCTTCACACCTAGGTATGAAAAGACATTGGTATCTGAAATTGGTAGATAGAAGACTGATAATGAAGGTAGAGCAGCTGGACAATTGCTGGGACATGCATGAAAATGGTAGTCCACTCATAAGCAAGGAACATTGTGAATTGATTAGTTCAATGAGGTACTTATTTATATGGAAATGAAAGAAAAGGCTACTCTGTAAAGAAATGAAAGAAAAGGCTACTTTGTAAAGAGTAATTTCTAAGAAGTGTCTTTCACATGAATACATAATAATTAAGTGAATTAATCCTTGATATTTTAATGAAGGAAAATGAAAGATTATATAAGCAAGTGAAAGAGCTGCAGCTAAATAACAAGAAAAATGAAGAAAACATGTTTAAAGAGAACCAGCGCTTGATGGCTGAGTTGGTGTCTTTACGGTGAGTTTATTTGAAGATCTAATAAAAAATGTAGATGACTTCAAGCAGGTATTAATGCGAATGTAAAGAGGAAGCTGCCCACATACTTCTGATTAAGCCCCAATGAACACTATAGGTCTCTTTTCCAAGTAAGCATACATAGGATTGAAGTGCATGTCCCATTTTTTGTGTGGAAGGGAGTTAAACTTAATTCTTCCATTGAAGTCAGCTTAATCATGCTTAGGATCACAAATACCATCTTACTTATTTATTTAAAAAAAATTATGTACCATTTGAATGTAGCAGCAGCTATGTATCAAAGCTAGCAAAGAGTTTGGGTGTCTTCTTTTCATTATTAGATCATGAATGAGCATGGTCTTATTCTGTACAGACCTGGCATTTAGCAATAGCACCACCAAGCTATTGGGCACAGTGGAAGAGCATCCAGCAGTATTCTGGGGCTGTTTGGAGGCAGATATAGGCATCAGATGTGAGCATCTTTTGTTCCATTTCCACCACTAGCTGTGCCTATTATTTCCTTCTGTCACCAAGTTGCATGATCCCCTTTGGGCAACTCCCTGAAACACACGCTGCATGCAGTTTACCAACCATTCACATCAGCCCCCAATGCATCATAGCAGTCAACAATACAGTGTCCATCCCACCATCACATAAAGAGAGAATACCCATGCAGCAGGGAAGGAAGGGGGAAGGGGAGGCAGAAGACACAATAAATCGCAAGAGAGAGGGAAAGAGAAAGTCTCAGGCGGCCTATCCCAAAGCTCACCTGGGGTACTTTAACATTCACCCACTCCTACTTCTTACCTATGGGTGCTGACTCCCACTAGATTCACTCTGACAGTACTAGGGAAAATAAACATTCACCAGTATTTCTCACCAGAGAGAGTAAAACAGTCTTCCAACAATCAGCACCAAACTATACCGTGATGTGACATGTGAATCAGGCCAGCATGATTTAACAAGGACTGGATATTTTAAAAATTATTCTGATTTAATTGCAGGAATTGTGTTTAGATAGAACTACTTCAACAAACCATGAACTGTTTAAAATTAATAATTCTCTCTTTTCCCCCAAAATGAAACTAGAGAGCAACAGGATAAAAATAACCTTTTATCATGTGGAGTGCAGAATGATGAATCAGCTGGGAATCAGAGTTTCACTGACCTGATTTTAGAACTTCGGGCTGCCAAGGCAAGTACTTATGCTTTTTCTTTTGACTAGTTTGCTAAAATAGTCACCACTTAAAACATTATACATTTTGCCAACAAGTTGCTATTATTATTATTATTATTATTATTATTATTATTATTATTATTATTTGAAATAATGAAACAAATTGGACATTTAAGATAAATTGATGTGGCCAAGCTGCATGGAGACCTCTAAACAAGACACTATAATTTGCATTACATTGACTCTGCTGGGACAAGGGGAAATAACAAGTCTGCTCCCCTCTGCTGTGCAGGTGAGGCTCTTTTCCCCCATGCTGTGGCCCCAGTACAGCAGATCTATGCCTGGAAATCTCTCACTTTATCCAGGCATCTGTGATGATGATCAGTTCAGTTCAATGGTTAGAAGAGGTGGTATCCTCTTGGCATGTTTTCTGTATCTGTCTTTTGTTTTCCTGGGGTTGGGGTGAAGACTATAGAAAACAATTTGCTTGAAGAGAGAAAGCGTCTAAAGCAAGACAAGCAAGCCCTTGAAGTAGATTTGGTGCAAGTGAAGAAGGAACGAGATTTAGCAAGAGCCCAGATCACTTCCACTTCAGGTAAAGCACTGCTTTTGAACAGGTTAATCCTCAGTTTAATAAGATCTTTTACTTCACTGAATATAAAATCTTTGTTTCCATTAATACTGTGTATTAAGCTTTTGCGATAAGGTGTCTTGCATTAACACACCAGGGAAGAGATAGGCAATCAAAGGAGATGGGTGGGGGCAGTAGGTGGATTATATGTATATTGGCAGTTGCCCTCCATCTTCTACCTGCCCCTCCAGAAACACGTGAGCAGGTGGGTACTGCACAATGCTTGTTTCTGTGAGTTGTCTACCAGGGAGTGGGCCTGTGTGATGAAAATCACACAAATGAAACAATTTATCATCATAAAAGCATAGGAAGCTGCCTAATACAAGGTCCTTTTGCAAAGTGTCAGATCTTCTCCGCCACCTGATCTTGCTCCTTTCTGGAGATGCTAGAGATTGAACCTAGGACTCTTTGCATGCAAAGGACACTGCTCACATATGAATTGGGGACAGGCAACAAGAGCAGTTCCGAGAGAGAAAGTGTGCATCAAGAACTGGGAGCAGTGGAAGAAATTTTCCTAAATTCCTTTTGATGGCAACTTGGGAGGGGGGGATGTTGATTCCAAGCCACTTGTTCTTTGCATATCAGTAGTAGTCTGGTCTTCCTATGTGTATTATTAGAATGGAAAGGAAGGAATAGCAGCTCTGCAAAAAGGTCTCCACCACCGCCACAAATCATCAGACTTTAAAACAATGATTTATAGCTTTTTTTTACCACAAAGAGGAAATCTAAATATGTTACAGCTTTTGTAGAAAGCCTTAAGATATTTAAAATTAATTATGTCTTGCTGGTCTTTGACCGTATTAAAGATTTATTACTACAGTGGTGCCCCGCTAGACGAAAAACTCGCTAGACCAAAGGCATTCGCTAGCGGAAGGCTGCCCCGCAAGACGAAAAAGTCAATGGGCTTGCCTCGCAAGACGGGGGGGAATTTTTTTTCGCGAAAACAGCTATTCTGCCTTGGTGCTTCGCAAGACGAAAAATTCGCTATACAAAGACACAGAACAAATTATTTTCGTCTTGCAAGGCACCACTGTATTACTAAAATTAATTTGCCTCTATTTTTTCCCCAATGCCCAAAATAAGCTTAGTCTTGAGTCGGATATGCCTTGTCACACATTTTTAATTGGAACATTTTCTTCCTAGCTGAAAAATCATATGAGATGAAGATTGTAGAAGAATCGTACAAAGACGAAATTGGTCGCTTGCAGAAAAGACTCCAGTGGTATGCAGAAAATCAGGAACTCTTGGATAGAGATGCAGCTCGCCTTCGAGGAGCTAAAGAAGAAATTGATAAACTGCAGCACGAGGTGATTGCAGGGTCAGACTTCTCTCCAGTACCGTTTGAGGCGGTAGCAAGGCAAAGGCCGCCTGAGACCCGCCAGCAAAATCTTACTTTTTCACAGAGATAAGAGAAAAGGCTAGGTAGGGTACCATGCAGCCTGAACTTCGGGAATTTTACTTTGGGAATTGTTGCTGCAATTCCCTTTTGGCCAGACACTTGGGCTGAATCCCATCTAATGTCCTTCAGGTTTCCAGCTGTCAGGGGCTCAAGCAGTTCTGCTTGCACATTTATGATTATAGATTTATGTCATAAAGTTCCCAAAGGCATGACTTTCAGTCACAGGCTGCCAAGCAAGCTTCCCCATCTCAGCCTATGGTCTCCCTTTCTTTAGTGTCATGGTAGGTCAGGGTTTGTCAGTGTCTAGGCTGTAATTCAGTTTCCACTCCAGCATATGTGGTTAGAACATTCTGCGCATGTCGTTTGGCACTAACTAAACTGGGATAAAATGACCCATTCATTTACCATGCTGGTACTGATTTCCCCTGCTGCTTAAATTACAAGTTTTGTAAATAAGATTGAGGGGATCATTTCCTATGCACCGTGGTTACCAATTTCTGTGTTTATAGTTCTTGTTCGTACACATGCAAGTCTTTAATGGTTTTAAAGAAGAGGTCGTGCTAATGATAAAATGAATGGATTGCTTACATCACTCATCTGTGTGCCTTTCTGTGTACTGTGTAGGTGGATCAGCTTAGAAGTGAAGCTGGGAATCAGTCTGCACAACAAAAGAAACGGCTGAAGGACAGGGCGGCAGATGCCAAACGAATTCAAGACCTTGAGCGGCAGGCACGTAGTACAACCATTCCTCTTAACAGTTAAGGGAAGAAGGATAGTCTCGGCTGGTAATTTAGTGTGGCGAGCCATACTCTGGCCTCTATTCTTATGAATCCAGTTTTGAGATGTATGGTAGCATTGGAGACGTGTTTAGGCACTTGTAGGGCTGATCTTAATAATTAAGATTGTACCAGTTCTAATGGTGCACAACTGGGAAAGGGGTGAGCTGGGTGCAACATCTGTCACCCCACTGATCACCAGGGTTGATTCGGCTGATAAAATTAGGTAAATGGGAGTGTTGTAGGACAGAGATGGGGACACTGTGGCCTTTCAGATGTTTGTGGACTCTGGCTGCCTTTGCTTGGCCTTGGCCAGCATGATTAGTGGTCAAGAATGGAGCTGTTGTCCCAGCAACATCTGGAGGGCTACCGCTTTCCCCATTTATGCTTTAGGAGAGAATGGTGGCAAATCGTCAGCACAACGAAACACTGCTTCCCATATATCAACTATATATTGCAATGTTTCAAATAGCATTGTATCCAAAGGTAGGGAACCAAATTCCAGGTAGGTGAGGAGCATCGAGTATCAGAGAAGAAACTGCAATCCAGACTTCAGCTATGGGATAAATAATATGTAATGAACTTTTTGCTACAGGTGTTTATGAAAAAAATAAAGATTTTTTTAATTATATGGTCTATAGATATTGATGTCAGAGATAATTTTGTGGTTTTAATAGTTGATTCATGTAATTTGGTGATGCCTTTTAAAGCTATTACTTCCTTATATTCTCATTTCCTGTATGTATATGTTTATGGCATATGGGAAAGAATCATACAACTAGTTCCAGATCCTCAAGGGAACTTTGGGTGTTATCATCCTAGGATCATATACAGTAACAGGCAGTGATTCTCCAGGGTCTCTGCCAAGGGTCTTTTTCATCACCTGCTACCTAATTTATTTTAAGTGGTGATGCCCAGGATTGGTGCTGTTATCATCTGCATGCAAATTTCTCTTGAGTGAGCTATGGTCCCTTCTCTGTTCTCAGTCGACACCAGTGTTCATCTTCCTAGCATAGCAAACCATTTTTGCAAGGGAGGAGAATTATGAGTGGCTGGGGAAACCCAGCCAGATGGGCGGGGTATAAATAAATTATTATTATTATTATTATTATTAGGCGCTGGGTCTGTTCAGTTTTAAAAAAAAGTTGTAAAAACCTCTGTGTGTACCCAAGCTCTTAGGCACAACTTGCTGTGTGACTTTCTTTTGGATCTCAGCCATGTCTCATAAATGATAGTGCTTCAAAATTTAAAATTCTGTTTCTAAAACATTTGCAGTGCAAAGTGTGTACACAGGATTGCATCCATGATCTTAATTACTGGCAGTATATTCTCTGTCATTGGGAAAATGCAGCTCATGTGATTCTTTTCAGCTTAGTTAAAACACAGTAACTAATAGTTGTTGTGCTAATTTTTGAAAGGTTAAAGAAATGGAAGGGATACTGAAACGAAGGCACCCAAATTCTTTGCCAGCTTTGATATATGCCGCTGCCACGGCCACTGCTTCTGAAGGGGAAGGCAATCCATCAGCAAAAATGAATACAGTGGATTTTCTTGAGAGAAGAGTTAAGAAGCTGGAAGCTGAACTTGAGGGTAAAGATGATGAAGCGAAGAAAAGTCTCCGTGCCATGGAGCAGCAGTTTCAAAAGATAAAGGTGATTTAGACTCCACTGTGCTTTTAAGCAGCAGTATTGTTTTGGTGTGGTTGCATAGTTTTTTGTTTTTCCTGATGAGAAGCTTGAGCTGCTCCTAGGCACTCCCAAGTGTTGACTGAGTCCTACAGTAAAAAACCAAGGAGTGGGAATTAGATCATAGTTACCTTTTATATATTCTTTTAAAACTCTTCGTATTCTAGCACCAGAAATTTCAACACCTTTAATATTATAGACATGCTCCAATGCAGGCATATTCATGGACAATAAGCCTGCTTGCTTCTGTGCGGATTCAGATGCATATTCATAACAAAAGATGCCTACAGCAAGTTCACTTAGGCTCAGATGAGCATACCAGTGGGGATGTGGGTCTAGGTGCCTATCTGCTTACATATGCAGAATTTGCTGGATTAGGGTCTCCTTTATCTGAGCCCTTTTATCCTTTCCTTAAGCTGCACAGGGCGCTTAAGGGTGAGGGAGTCACAAAACCTGCCTCTTCCCTTTGCACCCATGGAAGCATCTCACGAGCAGAGCCGCATTCACAGTTAGTCTGAATATAGCTCATTGCGATAAATCATAGAATTGTAGAGCTGGAAAAGACCCTTCAGATTATCTGGTCCAAACCCCTGCAATGCAGGAATATACATACCCCCATAGGGAGATCGAACCTGCAACCTTGGCATTATCAACACCATGCTCTAACCAACTGGGCTGTCCTGGCTGTATGTATGATGCAAATCAGTTTTACCTAGGAAGTGTCACTTCATGGGGTCTTGTCTTTGCAGATTCAGTACGAGAAGAGAATTGGGGAGCTTGAGCAGCTGCTGGAATTTAAGCTGCTGAATGAGCCGCAGAAGCTTCCGGACAAGGCCGTCACCCTTGCAGCTCATGAAAGAGAACTTTGTAGTATAAATGAAGCCCACCAGATCACAGTGCAAAACCTTCAGGCTGAAATAAACTCTCTCAGAAACCAGTTAGGTCAGCTAGAGCTGCAGAAGAAAGCAAAAGATGATGCTGACCTCCAGTCGCTAGAATACCAGGTGGAGCAGGCTCACTCTAAAGCAAAGCTGGTAAGACTAAATCAAGAAATGATTGCCAAAAACAGAGAGATACAAGACCTCACAAAAACTGTAGAAAGGCTTCAGAAAGAGAGGAGGATTATGCTCTCATCTGGCAAAGCAGATGCTAAAGAAAAGCCTTCAGGAATCCTGAAAAAGGATATTGTCAAACCTAGTCAACTGAACCCCAGAAATGAAGAGTTCTTCCCCGGCACTCTTGATGAGAAAATATATCAGCCCAACGCGTTTGCTGATTGTCACATTTCAGAAGTTCTGCAAGAAAACAGCCGTCTGAAGGATGATGTAGAAAAGTTGACTCTAGAATTAAGCCAGGAAAGGATAAAAGCTCAAGCAGCCGTGGTAAATTCTGAAAGTCTTGTAAGAAGGTAATTCATTCATCACTGAGCAGTTTTTAAAATCCTGGCTTGGGACAGGAGTGGGGAACCTGGCAGCATCCAGATGTTTTTGACTACAACTCACGTCTTCTATAGCCATTAATGGGGCTGGGGCTGATGGAGTTGGAATCCACCAGCATCTGCATGACTCCAGGTTTCCTACTCCTGCTTGTAGGTACACTGTTCTAATAACCCCCACCACCAACTCTGGGCACAGATAAACCATACCCTGCCATTTCTGTAAATTGTGTAAATTAAGCCAACATGAGAGATTTTTTTGTAGTGTATTGTGCTTCTGACATGGGAAGAGTCAATGAGTTATGCATGACCTTGCTCACTGAACAATGGAAACCTTATCATGCTGGGTAACAGTGACTTCCTTTTTTTAATTGTAATGCAGCTGCAAAAGGCTGCCATTCCATTTGGGCAGTGGTAGCTTGGAGCAGCAGGAGAATGTGCTTTAAGACTGTGGTTGTTAACATCTTTGTGACATGTACATTTTTATTTATGTATTCCATCTTCATGTGAGCTCAGCCCAGCTGTAAATCTAGACATGTAAATGTCACCCCAAATAATTTCACTGATACTACAGTGTACAGGGAGGAGCTTTAAAAATCAAGCCCCCGCATAGCTATTTTCTAGAAAAATCCCCACACACAAACACACACCATACATTTAATGTGATCATGTTTTGAATATAAATGTGCAGTTTGGTTCTAAGGCAGCTGTCCCCATCAGTGACTAAGGCCAAGCTAGGCATGACCTTCTTCATATCTTTAACCTTGTGCTTGTATTTTCAAAATGTAGTAGGCGCAGGAGGCTCTGAGTTGGATTGGGGCCATGACAAGAGGAGCTTTAAACTCCTTTCCCTGACTGCATACCTCAGGGACATCCAGCTCCCAAGAGACTGTGATCTACTCAAAGAATAAAAAAGTGGCAGTGATCTACCCAGTTTTTTAGGGGTGCAGGTCAAAGTTGTTGAGGTTTTTTTTAGGGAGGCAACTCAAAATTGATCTGCCACTTTGGGGGGGGGGGGGCTGCGACATAAATCACGCCACCGGAATGTCTTCTGTTCTTTAAATCATGTACTGATAAAGGAAAGAGGGAGGTGGCGGGGGCGAATGCTCCTCCCCCCCTACAAATGAAAATGAGCCTGCGATCGACTTCTGTCGGATATCCCTGGCAAACCTGATTCTATTTCCCCTGACGCCTGCTATTTGCAATTGGATAAATTCTTCCGTTGGCACCATTTTCTCCCATGGTTAGCACTGGGTGGTGGGAATGGCATTTCCATTTGGGACCATGGTTGGGGGACAAAGGCTTCAAAGCCCCTTTCCTGTGTCACAGTACCTATCCAACTGGGAAGACCACATGCCAAATATTTGTGTTTTTAAAGGGCATGCAGACTTAAGGTTAATTCCAGGTTCATTTGGGGGCAAACCCAACATTTCTTTAGCATTCTTATCCCTTGTCCTCCTTTTGTACATGAGCTAAGAAATATGGTACAGGAAGTATTCTAGGCAGAAAAGGATACTGTTACAGGAACATCACAGGCATAAATGCACATACCAATCTAAAATAACACAGCGTTTTCACGAGAAACAACACATGTTATTTTCTGACGTTTCCAACAAACTTCTACATACTATTTTATTTTATTTTGCAACATTTACAGGGCAAAGGAAAATTTGGAAGAATACACTACAGCACTTAAAGCATCACATCAAAAGGAGCTGGAGAAGATTCTTTGTCAGTATGCTATGGAGCATTCAACTTCCAAAGCAGCCGAGTTAAATAGCAAAATTTCAGCACAGGAGGTAAGGAAGACCAGTCCTCTGTCTCACTGCTTCAAAAAACTGACAGCATTTCCTGTTTCTCAATGTTTCGTACTGTAATCTTGCCTCTGAAATCATTTAAGGTGAAGTTCACAATTCTCCTTCATTACAGTGTCTTTTTGTGTTCTTACGTGCATAGTCAGAGGTAAATTCAAGTGATCTTAATACAGCTTTAGTCAACAAAAGTTCAAGTTCAAGTTGTTAAACCAAAGCTCCACTTACCTGCTTGTAATAGGATTCAAGAGATACTTCCATTGAAAATTTCTAATAATTGAGAATCTTTCCATAGGTCTTTATTAAACATCTTCAGCAACAAGTTCGTGAGTTACAAAGAGATCAAGAAGCACTTGCAGTTTCACAAAAGCGAGAGGAAATTCTTCAAAAAGAGGTAATTCAGAGTATTAGAAATTTGATTCTTTAAAACGACAGTATGAGCAGGAACAACGTGGTGCCCAGACTCTGCCCCTCTTCCCCCTTTCTGTAATTTATGTATTGGCTTTGGTGCTTTGTTCATTGAGACTTTAAGCCATATTTTTCCATTGCATTTTAAATGGGAAACAGATGCAGTATTGTACTGCAGACTGAGATATAAAATCAAAAATTAAAGCTAATTTTTAGATGTGACTGAATGTGCACACATACACATATACAGTCGTACCTTGGTTTTAAAACAGCCTAGTTTTCAAACAATCAAAACCCGGAAGCGGCTGTTCTGGTTTTCGAGCGTTCTTTTGGAAGCCGAACGTCTGACAGGGCTTCTGCAGCTTTCCATTGGCTGCAGGAGCTCTCTCTAGCAAGTGTACTTGGGATTCTAGCCTTGCCGCTAAGCTAATGCAATCCATATGACTTCTATCCTCTTTATTAAAATATCCCTAATATTTCTTATATAAACAAGTGCACTTATTAGATTCCAGTGTGTTGCATCCCATACCGAATCAATGGGGATGGTGTGCTTACTGAATTCCTTTTGGGGAAACTCCTATCCCCAGAAATGTTTTGAGTGGGTGTAGGAGCATCTGTTGCTGTCAATGCGGTTGAGCATACACAGGAAAACAAAACAGGTAATTTCATGTTCTCAAATTTTAGATGGCAAAACTGTTAGAAGAACTTGGAGAGGCTAGAGAGAGCCAGACCCCAGAGATGAAACGATTTGTGTGTCTAGAAAGGAAGATCAAACACTTGGAGGCCAGATATGAACAAAGAGAACAAGAACTTCAGCAGGTAAATAAAACAGGGAATTCTTCTCTTTAAAAAAGTCAATGTTTCAAATGTTTAAAGTTTCAAATGTTTGAGTGCAAATGCCCTTCAAAATGCTTAATGTAACAAGTACTTACATTATGGAGTCTCAAGCCACATCTAAAAAATATGATAGACCTACAATCTGATTTAGTCAGTATTTAGATGTGTTGATTTGTAGAGCCCCTTCCAAAGAATTTTTAAAACAAGTATAAATGAAAGGTTTTCTAAATGCTCTGATAATGAAACAGTCGGGCTTAGAAATTATGCTGCCATCTTTCATCAGTGAAATTGTTTACCACCCAGGTAATACAGCAAACACAGCATATTGCGGAAGTTGAACAAATCCAGGAGACTGAGAAATGGCGGAAGCTGGCACTGTTGAAAAATCAAGAGCTTGAGAAATTTCGCATTGAACTGGATTCAATTTTGGACGTTCTACGGCAGCTGCAGAAACAGGGTGTTATCATTCCACCAGGTGGCCCAAGCATGCTGGAAAATGACTGGAAGACTAGAAAGCTCCTCATTTAATCAGTGAAACAGCTTCAATAGAGAGAAAAGATGAAAGCCTTGCCACAAAAGGTGATTAGTTTTTAACTTCATAGTTGTGCCCAGGTTTCTCTTGTATACATTTATCCTGATCCTTGCTGACTTATTTTTATTCTGTATATTAAATAATACTACTTGCAAATTTGAAGTGCTGAACTTTTTCCCCCCTTCACAAAAAAGAATCTCCGCACTTTATTGAATGCGTTAGAAGATTTGTCTACCAAAGTAAACTATGCTCCTGTTCCTACTGCTTGGATTATAAGACCAGACCAAAAGCAATTGGTGACCAAGCAGCAATATCCATAAGCAGAGTACGATGTCAACTTTCATCAGGTCTTTCTCCTTGGGGGTGCAAGGGTGTCAGCAAACTTCTATTTTCATTCCTCCTCCTAAACCTGTATAAATAAAGGAGCTTCTTTCCACTCTGGAAGCAACTACTTCAGCAAAGCTTTAAAGTATGGATTTCTCTCTCTTGAAAAGGTATGAATAAAGGCTCTTAAAAGGTAAGGTGTATATATAATTATAGATCTCTGTTTTAAAAAAAAGCAGGTAACACAATAAAGGCAAAAAGGTGGTTTTTAGGTATTAGAGGCAACTGTTAAACCATTATCAGGTTAACAGCTTTTTAATTCCTTGGAAGGGACAGAATGAACATTTGCAAATGGCATCCATTCTCATCCTTTTGCATGTCAGTTAATGCTGAAAAAGTGCTAGTTTAGATATCCTAGCATGGAAAGATTTCATTATAGATAAGTGATGCTGTGAAATTGGTGCTAGCGATCTTGAGCAAAAACAGGACCATTGGCCATTAAGGCCACTTTCAGACATCAAAGCCAGCTAAAAATTAGTCAGCTACATGAAAAGCACTGGGCCTCAAGTCAGTGTGAAAGTCGCACCATCTGCCCTAGAGGCTGTTGCCTCTGATCCCATGTCAAGGGGGCTGATTTGTATCTACTCTGCTTTGAGATTCCCCAAAGTGAGAACACTAACAGTATCATTTCCCATAAATGATGTGCCACTCTAGTTGGCCATGGAAATACTACCCACTCTAGTATTGATACCAAAATGCTACAATATAGAGATGCCTAAGCTTTTCGCTATCCATAGATTGGTGGAGCCCTAACATTGCAAGGGATCAAATAGTATGCATCGTTTAAAAAGGCCTTTGTGATATCAACATAGTGCCACATTACTTCACATGATCTCCACCTTCCCTAGAGATTAAATGAGGTCATAGAAAGTGGGGGAAGGGGGCAGAGCAGAGCAAGCTCACAAAGGCGCAACTACTTTAACCTCCAGATGAGGTCCATCTTTAAAAAACAAACAAACCAGTGTGTCCCTACACAGACTAGATACCCGTTCACCCACCTTCCATTTTTATTAAAGAAAGAAATAACACCTAGCAAAGTAATATACAAAATCATCATTTCTGGCTATAAACCTGCCATTACAGACATGGTGTTGTGATCCAGCTTCTTGTTCTTTTAATTACAAAGGTTAAAAGATAAAGTACCCCTGAATGGTTAAGTCCAGTCAAAGGCAACTATGGGGTTGTGGCACTCATCTCACTTTCAGGCCAAGGGAGCTGGCGTTTGTCCACAGACAGCTTTCCGGGTCATGTGGCCAGCATGTAAACCACATCTGGCACAACGGAACACCGTGAAGGAAACCAGACTGCACAGAAACGCCATTTACCTTCCTGCCACAGCGGTCCCTATTTATCTATTTGCACTGGCATGCTTTCAAACTGCTAGGTTGGCAGGAGCTGGGACAGGACAACGGGAGCTCACCTCATTGTGGGGATTTGAACCACTGACCTTCCGATTGGCAAGCCCAAGAGGCTCAGTGGTTTGGACCACAGCGCCACCTGTTCCCTTATGCAACTACTACTCCCTAATACAACTCCTTTACTAGCAGATATACTGTGGTACCTCGGGTTACATATGCTTCAGGTTACATACTCTGCTAACCCAGAAATAACGCTTCAGGTTAATAACTTAGCTTCAGGATAAGAACAGAAATCGTGCTCTGGCAGCGGGAGGCCCCATTAGCTAAAGTGGTGCTTCAGGTTAAGCTTCAGGTCCTCCTTGGACTCATTCAGACTTAACACTAGAAGCAAGGTTTTGAGATGTAGAAAGCTGTTCATTGAGCGAAGGATGTTCAAAACAAAAATGGGCAAATTTGAATTTCAAATTATTTATACCAAACAATAGGAACAATAAGGAGATAATTGTTCCAGCAAAGCAAATTAACATAATATGTTATATAAATCCTCAGAAAAGGCAGTAGCAAACAAACTAAAAACCACAGGAAAAGTCAACAAGATTCCATCCCACCATCAGAGAACCCTTGTAAAACAAAGAAAATATAAAGCAGAAAGGGACTTACATTGCCACGGCTGGAAACATTTCCCAGGCACGCTGTATGCCGATGATGGTATTTGCAAAGTGGTCGGGGCATTTGGTGTCAACAGTGAGGACTCGTAATGGTTAGAATCCTTATGATGCTGTCATCTAGATGCCACCATCTTCCTTCTGATGGAGGCACATTCCTTTTTCATAATGTCTAGATATGGTATCTTCTTTAGAGTCTTCATGAGCAAGCCAAAGTCCCCTCCCCCACATCCCAGAGAGGTGGGGCAGGCATATATATTTGGTCCAATAACAGCAATGGGGCCATTTGGGGGCTTTCTACTGGTTGATGTCAACAAGGATCCCATCAGTGGCCCATCCATCTGCCTACAGGCAAAAGGGGAAGCACTACTGCAGCAGAAAACTGACACTGGCTTCAATCCATGTCTCTGTTTGTAAGTTTGTTTCCCTAGTGCTATGTGCAATGCAATTCAGAAGCTCACTTAAGACTAGATATTGCATGGCACAATGAAAGTATGGCAGTTCACAGAAGGTGGCAGGCTTTATTTTTAATATAAAAATCAACAACCCAGTTTATTTCAAGCAATAGTACTGGAGAAATAATATATATCAAGAAGTTACACTCCTGGATCAAGCATGAAGAAAAGCAAAACAAAACATGCTATTCACACTGACACCAATTAAGAGCATCTCTTTTCTATAGGAATTTTTCTATAGGAAAAACACGACTATGGGAACATAAGGGAGTGAGCATGATGTATACCTACAGGGCTTTTTGTAAATATGCAAGAAGCATGCTAGACAATTGGTCCCAGTAAGTATATGCAGTATACATATGATTGAACACACAAGAATAGTTCTTGCACATTATGAGGATTATAAAGCACACATACAGCATAGATGTATGCACACTCATTCCTGCAACACAGGATATGGCCTAAGGCTTTCGCCACAGAATGCCCAACTACTTCTGAATGATGTAGAACTATGTCTCACTGTAAAGCCATTGACCCCCTAGTGCTAAAGTCTATTGATCACAACAGGACTTAGATAAATTGTGGCAATCCCATTTATTTCAACACTTAGGTACAATTGACTTCCTCTGAATTGAGTTTTTTGAGGGTTGTGTTAATGGTCAGGGGTCCCTTTATGAAGTCTAGTCAAAGACAACTCTGAGCTTGCGGTGCTCATCTCGCTTTACTGGCCAAGGGAGCCGGCGTTTGTCTGCAGACAGCTTCCAGGTCATGTGGCCAGCATGACTAAGCCGCTTCTGGTGAACCAGAGCAGCGCACAGAAACGCCATTTCTTAGCCTGCTTAAATGCAAGGCTTAAGAGTTTTGTGACTTTCAAACGCACTCAGGGGCTTCACATGTACACAATCCAACAACTCTCACATCCCATCATATTCCAGCATGGATAACTTCCTTATTAAACAGCTCTGCTGTACTTCTGGAAATAAAATGAAATAAAACGATAAGCAGTGTAAAAAGCTCTGGCTTCATCAAACACTTAAAAAGACTACATAGAACTATCCCATGCTGGTTACCAGAGAGTATTCAACTGTAGTCCTGTACTCACCAATGAAAGATAGGATAGAAAGTAAAGGAGAAATGTGTTCTGTTTTAATGTAAGAAATACCTTGCTCAATATTCTTCAGTCAGTAATCTGGTGGGAGGCTGGACTCAGTGTTTGCTCTCTAAAATAATAGGCGGCTCTGAAATCAGTAGGTCGTCTTCACCCAGGGAAGAATTCTGGTCAGTGTTCACAAAGTTGGGGATGTTGAATTTTGCATGGCTATTCAGCTGCTCCTCCAGTCTCTCGTTGCTTTCAATTACTTCCTGAAAATGGATGTTACTGTCCATAACTGGCACTCTCTGGCATTGCTTTGCCCTGTCCATGTTCTCATATTCATTGATGTAGCAGTGAAAAAGCAGCCTGGATTCCTCAGCAGCCTGCTGAGAAATGATCCTATCAGAATCGAGAGGCCTTCCAAAGTCTGCCACAAAGTTGTTCATGCAGAGCCTTTTCTCAGAAGAGTCTGCAGTGCTAGGAAGCAAGGACAGAGGAGCGGTGCGTGAGAAATTGAGCACAATTTCGTTTAGGAACACAGTATGAAAGATCAGGTGCCAAAAAAACTCTCTGGAAACAGACGGGGCTGAGACAGGATGGCAAAAAATATGTCCTCCCCATTCCAGAATCTCTTGAGTCAATGGCTTGCCCTTATCCTACAATATACAACTGATTACATGCCTATCTGAACCAACTCTAAGTGCTGCAAATTCTGTAGAGTTCATTGCAAGGACTGTCCTCCCTGCCCCACGACAAACCATACATTTCTGATAAACAGTAAAGCCAAACACCTGTGAAAACACAAACTTAACATAGCAACTGAATGGAAATACTTGTCCTCTCCAGATATTCTTCTTAAAAGAAGAAGCTTGACATGCAGTTCTAATTTTGTGTTTTCAACGGTTAAAAAAAAAATATATCCCAAGGAATTTTGAATGTTTTCCACATAATTGTAATTTTAATTTAAAAAAAAAACCCAGTTATAAACAAAACCTAAGTCATCCAGATTTAAATAAAATCACTAAACTTATTTTCAGGGGAGCGCCCTTACACTCAGAGAATGGATAAAATTGTGTTGGAATCCATCTGCCAGAAAAGGTTTGCAATAGATGGGCTCTGCCTCCTGCAAGCCAGCTAAACCCTACAGCTGGACATTCTGTATTCCCAACAGTTATGAACTGGGATGGGGAACCTGTGGCTCTCAGATGTCGATGGTTTACACTTCCCATTACTCCCAACCATTGGCAATGCCAGCTGAGGCTGATGGGAACTGGAGTCCAGCTCCATCAAGAGGGCTAGTTCTCTATCCCCTCATCTCGAATATTCATTAGGCTATCTGATTTATTTCCAGACATCCTGGTTTGGGGTTGCAGGAGAAAGGAGGCTGATGGGGCTCTGCCCTTTCCATCTTTCTCCTAGCTCCCAAGCCTTGGCTGATTACCTGCCGTAAACCATCATCTTGTCTCCTTTTCTTCATTAAAGTAACTGGCATGCCTTCATTGACAAGATCAAGGGGACATCCATCTTTTCAGAACGGACAAGTTACATAGAATTGTACAGTGGCTAAAACATAAGCTGTGTTGGGTCTACTCTATTTCTGAGCAAATTCCAAAGAGCTATGGCAACAGAGGTGCTGCTGGGTCCTGGGCCTTAGACGTCTGTTTGGTGGTACTTACTCTTGGTGTGGTGCTCCCGCCTTGGTCAGCAAGGTCAGTACAAAGAACATAAAAATGACGAAGACAACAAGGCCAACCCAAAACCCAATCACAATCGAATCTGTAAGAGAAGCAGAGGAGGAGGGAGATTAATCGGCTGACGTGGGTGCAATAGATTTCCATTAATACAAAAATGAAAAATGAACCAGCTGTTGCCCAATCCTTGGCTGATTATGCTTTGTGTACATTTTGTCAAGCCCTGATTTGGTGAGGTTCATCTCTGCACAGAAATGTACCGGTATTTGTGCGTACTACTGCCCCAGGTGTATGTACAATCCACATACAATCCACTGTCTGTGTCAGCTGTTCACAGTGCGGATCACTTTGTGAGCAGCCTGGGGTGCCTAAATGCCCCTCCCTACCTTTCTCTCTAACTTTTGACAGGTGAACAGTGATGTTAGAACTTGCACTGCCAGTCATGTAAAGATCTCTGGATTGGGGCCAGAGTCTTGTCTTGTTAATATACGCTGTCAGTTAAATCAGGCAAAGAATTTTGTTTTACTGCTTTGCAGGGGCAGAGGAAGGGGGTGCAGTGGGGGTGGGATGCCCCGGGTGTCACCACTGAGAGGGGTGACAAAATGCCAGGCGGCACTCACCGCAGGGCCTGCAGTGCACCCGAGCAACACATCTCTCCTGGAAGTGACGTGGTGGCTTGAGTGCCCACAGGCTCCGTGCTGCCCCAAACAGTCCACCCGCTGCCTTCCCCTCAGCTGTAGAGCAGCTGAGTGGAAGGAGAGAGGCAGACTCCTCAGAGGCCCCATGGAGTGTTCTGCCCCACAGGTGGCTGGCCCCATCCATGGGCGCAGGGCATCCCCCTGGGCGTAGGGCACACGTGCCGCCCCAAGCGCCCAATTGGCTTTCTCCATCGCTGCTGCTTCGCAAAGATTCCTCTAGCACACGTATAGCATGGGAAACAACCCGTTATGGTCTGTGCGCATACACACAAACACACACATTGTAGCATTTCCTTCCCAATATTCCAGGGGATTGAATTTAAAACCAGCAAAGAAGGCAAACTCAAATGACAGCAAGAACACAAAAGTAAGATACTAAAAGCTATTTTTTCCTTAGCTATATAATTTTCAAACAATAAAAGGAACGATTACAGCATGGCAGAGTAAAGCAGCTTATAATTAAGGCTGACTGCAGCTTCATTATGCTCTGTTCTGCACACAACTCTGGCAAATTCCATTTGGAAAGATGAGCCTCCTTTCATAAAGGACTATGTAGTGCTCATCACAACAGTCTTGGCTGTGTCTTCCAAAGAGCAGCTCAGATCACAGGAACAAATTGAGGCTATGCGATTATTACCAAGGCCATGAAACATAGGATGAGCAGAGACGATCTAAAAAGAAGCTCGCCGTGCACCCCTGAGGCATGGAGTGATCCTGAAATGACTGGTCCTCATAAAAGAAAAAAAAATCCTTGCTCGGAAGTCAGGGTTGCCCCCTTCCCTATCTGTAAAGCCCGTGCTCTCAAACTGCGGGTACGAATATTTAAGAAAATTACAAGGGATATGTCAATGGTGCTATCAAATTGACTTAAGTGTGGGTATGTATGCCCAATTCCAAAAAATGCATTTTCTTGACATTCAAGTTGAGAATGAAGAGTTTTGGTAATTGAAACAAGCAAGACAGAGAGCTTCCAGATTAAGACTTACATTTATGAGCCTTGAGGCCTTCAAAGGAAACTGGCCCATATTCATAATATTCATATTCCCAAGTATAATCAGAATTCGATAGTAAAGAGTGGTGGGATGTTCTGTTGGAAATAAATCTGGGTCCAGCCATCTCCAACCTGCATCAATACAGAAATGCAAAGACAACAAGCTTTAGCAGAAAAAACCCCAAAACTCTCAGCTTTCCAGCCACGACCCCTCATTCCAATCTATAGCAGTTCTCTTCTCTTACAAATGCCAACCTTCACATTCCCCCTCCGCCGTCTGTTGATGGATGGCTAAAATCAGCAGTGAAGCAGCTGAACACATGGTGATTCCAGGGCTGATGTTAGGTTATATATAGCCTTTCCTCCATGGAGCTCAAGCTGGCATACAGTGGTGCCTCGGGTTAAGAACTTAAGTCGTTCCAGAGGTCCATTCTTAACTGAAACTGTTCTTAACCTGAGGTACCACTTTAGCTAATGGGGCCTCCCGCTGCCGCCGCACGGCCGGAGCATGATTTCTGTTCTCATCCTGAAGCAAAGTTCTTAACCAGAGGTACTATTTCTGGGTTAGCGGAGTCTGTAACCTGAAGCGTCTGTAACCCGAGGTGACACTGAGAGACAGTGACAGACACAAGGTCACCCAGTGAGCTTCATGGCTAAGTGGGAACTTGAACTCTGCCCTCCCAGGCCCTAGTCCAAAACTCTAACCTCTACACCACACTGACTCTCTGGGGCTCATAGATTTTATGCTAAAAGTGAGGTGCTGTAGACACATAAAAGGAACATAATGCTGTGCTGACATCCATTCAGAGACAGCTTGCAATTATTACAAACCCTCATTTTACGTTTGCCTAGTTTACAAATGTATGCTTATATGTGTAGCACAATGCCACAATCAGGCGCCTTCAGTGTAGTTTAAAGGACATTACCGGTAATAGTTGAAGCCTCACAACCATTTCCACTTTAGAGGAAAGAGAACTCTGAAAAATGTGTGCACATATATTAAGACCGTACAGGCTATTTGGTATTCTCACGCCATCCAAGCATACCTGTCACAGAGGGATTTTTGAAAACCCTCCGCAGGCTTAGTGTTTTAAAAATAGCTGGGCTCTTAATTGTGATAGGCAGTTCGTAATAAATTCTGCACAGTTTTGAAAAAAGTGCACACTCTAGTCAGCCTCAGGAGGTAATCTGTTAATTCTAAAACTAACTACTAGCATTTTTTAAAAAAAAGAAAATGTGATAGTCATTTATTTATTTCCATTCTTCAGACTCTAGACAAAAGCATGTGCTCCACATTCAGTTTCTTGCCAGGGCCCTTTCACTTTTAAGTACAGCCACTGTCCAACTGGCTCTCAGTGTCTAATCATCACCTCATATCAAACAACTCTGAGGCATGATGTCGTTTTCCAGTTGTCTGCTCAGTGGGTGCATACAAACACTTATTCATTGCAGTGAAAGCATTAGTCAACATAAACCCATTTTTAGCATTTACCACATTTATCATGCCAACTTCACAAAGCAGACAAAATGTAGGATTGCTAGCATACCCAGTCAATGCACTTCATGGGATGAAACCCAACATTCATTCTGTCCTGTACTCCTGAGTGTCGCAGGGAAACTAGGGCAAGGGTGCGGGAGATAATTTTTTGTAACCATTCACATTTGATCGTTTTCTCCTCCTCCCCGCCCCACCACTTTCCTTCTCATGCTCCCTGCTCATATTTCAGCTTGTCATCTTTCAGAATCAGTGTATGCTACCAACTGAAGTGCTAACATAGTATTCTTTCATAACAAATGAATGACTAGCTAACAGGTGCTCCGACTCCGGAAAGATATTGTGGGGGGTTACGTCGTGCGCAACGTCATGGCAATGCAATGTCGTGACACTGGGCACAGTGCCTGGCGAGACGGCGCCACGTGCAATGTCCAGGCATTGAGCGGCAGCTCAGCTTCCATGGCCGGGGTTCCTCCATCTCCTGCTGCTGCCGCCATGGGTTGGAGGCTGCTTCCCCTGCACAGCAGCAGGCGGGGGGAGCCACGTTCCTGGCTCACACAACCACTTCAAATGCCCCCCTCATAACAAGTGTCTGAATTTGACTCCCCCTTTGAGCTTGAGGTCAAATGTTGCTCCAGTCCCTCCACGCCACCCCTGACACATCAGCCCTGATACCTTGCAGTCACTGCGGTGAAGTGTACATCCTTATGAAGCTTTTAACATCCTTAAGAAAACTTTTAACGAAGGAACAGATCCATGATCTGGCAATGGCATCGATACAGCCATTTGATCCCCTAAGGGCTAGATCAGCACTTTATTCATTTCTTAAATTTGTATACCACCCAATACCCGCAGGTCTCAGGGCGGTTCACAAAATAAAATCACGATATCAAAACACAGAATACATAATCAAAATATGACCTGACCAGGAAAAGGAAGTGGATCCCTCACCCTTTCTGGCTCCTTAACAACGATCTGATATTCAGAAATCAGCAGCTGATGCTTTTATTAGCATGAACATAAGCATAAGAAATAGGTACACCAGCCAGAGAGACTTCAAATGCCTGGATCCCTTTGCAACAAGTGCGGGAGGACTGCCCAATCATTGGATGGTTTTATTTTTAAAGATGGGCCACCAATGATGGCTGTTCTGTGCTTAGAGATGGGTAGGCCTGGGGGGGGGGGCGGGAAAACTGGGGGGGGGGAATAGGCACTTTTTCCAAAGCCCCTTTTTCTGGGGGAAAATGAAAAAAAACCAGTTTGACATAGTTTGAATATTCCACACACTTCTTTTCAATTTTTCTGGGGGGTTTTCCCCAGGCCTTCCCATCTCTATCTGTGCTTCTGAGATATTTATCCATTAACAAGTAAAAGCAAAAGATCCACTTGAAGGGACTTTTATGGAAACTGTATTTATAACCCCAAGGAAAAGCTTTCCTTGCAGGCAGGGGAAAGAGGCATCGTTGTATTGATGTTTTCTCCCTTCAGTTACTTGGTGTAGAGGTACATGATTTTGTCTTTTGCCAGGGGGAGTTTGGAAGGCAACAGACACAGCATCAAACAGCATCTTTTAAAGGCAGAATCCACATTCTCTACCTGCCCCAAGCAAAAGGCATCATTAAAACACCCAGCAGCACCTTCAATTCTCACCATAGTGAGTCTCTGCATGACATCAATTTAAATTCAAGAGCTCCAGGCAAATGTTTAGTCAGAGAACTGACAGGCCAGGAAAGCTGTTGGAAAATTGCATTTGCAAATAATGGTAGTAGGTGAAGTGATGATAACAACAACAGGTTTCTAGTAGAAATTGATGATTCAGCGGATTGTTTTACGTGTTCCCTTACTCCTTATATCTCAAATAAATTTGGCAACAAAGTGTACCTCATAGGTCATCCAAGGAGTCCCCTGATGGCTTCTACAAACTAGAAGACAAATTTCTCTCTTTTAAATAAATAATAATAATAATAATAATACTCTACACTAAATCTGTAACATGAAAGCCCCGGGTGACAAACCTGCCACATTGTTGCAAAATCCTATATACGCCAGCAACCATTTATAAACAACAACAGGCTGTCAGATGGCACAGCTCATACCTGTGGAAGCACATGTTCAGCACTGGCTCCTGAACTTCAGAGTATACCCCAAGATGTTTTTCTACCACACAGGATGGGCCAGAGACATAATGGCGTTTGAGGTGGAACATCTAAAATGGCAGTCTCCTCACCAAGCAGTGTGGCAGTGGCACATTCCAGTGGAAAGTTCCCCTGCTCAAGCCACATTGAAATAAACAGGAATGCTTAATGAGATTATGGCCTTAGCTCAGTATACACTGAGCTCTTCTGCTGCTCCTGCCCATTACAGGGAGCTTTGCACAGATAACTTCCTGGTGGGTTATGCTCAATAGATCATGTCTCTCCCCATTCTATTCTGCTACATTTAATGGCACCCACAAAGTGCCTTTCTCCTGCATGCACACACTTGTGGGTGTATACACACACCCTGAAACCATCAAGATGATGCCTCCTGTCATGGCAATCTGAGAGAGAGAGAGAGAGAGAGAGAGAGAACACACACACATACACATGCACCATGTGCATTCCAGGATGTAAAAGCTTAGCACAACACTCCACAAGGAAACAAGTCAATCTGAGAGATTTTATGCCCATGAAGCCATCTTCCATAGGTTCCTGCAACTGATAAATCAGGCTGATGAAATGAGGCATCACCAAAAAGCAAAGTAAGGAAATTTAGGAAGAACCATGAAGATTACTCATCTACATTAATGAGCTCCAAGACAGCTAATGCAGCAACCCAGAAAGCAAAGTAGCTTTGATAAATGCTCATTAACAACGGTTGCTGCTGTTCTTAGCACAGAACTACAATTAGCTACAGAAGAGATGGCCCCCTATTGATTCCCTCCTCCATCTCCCTCTCCCCTCTTTTCATTCTCGCTATCACTGCTTCCCATAGAGCAAGGAGGTTCTGGTCCAAGGCTCATACTGTCTCCACTGTTGGTGTGCATCTGAGTATCAGTTGCGGGTTATCACAAGTTTCGAGAGTGGTGTTGTGCTCAGGTCCTGCTTGCGGGCTTCCTGTGGGCATCTGGTCAGCCACTGTGAGAACAGATGCAGGACTCGACAGATGCAGGGTCCTTCTTGTGTTCTCCTGGAAACAGTGGTGGTCCTCAGTCCCTGTGCCCAACTTTCCTTTGTTGCATGGGGGAAACAGTATACAAGGACCAGTCAAACAGATTCCCTTTGGCCCCAAGAGCCAAGCATCAGTAAGGATTGACATGACTCTGTCAAGGCTATGTGAAGCTTTCTATCTTATTATAAATGGCCAATAACACCTAAGGCAGAAGAAGAGCCTAACATGAAAGCAGGAATATGCCAGAGGAAGAGAAGAAAATGATAGTGGCAGAAAGGGAAATGCGAGAAGGAACATATTAAGGAAGGAGAATAAAGGAAAAGGAGTGTCTTTGTTGACACATCTATCCATTGCAAGGCAACACTTGTCATTCAAAAGCAAGCTCACATAGAAGTATTTAAGTATAGTGTGTATACTTTATCATTAGAGTCTTGATACTTTAGAAACATGGAACAATACAATGATTAAAAAGCAACAGAAAGTCAATGTCTAATATTAGCACAACTAAGAAAGGAATGCAATATAAGATGAAGTAGTCCTTTCTACCTCCAGTGACCAGTGTGAAGGGCTTTACCAGGCAGAGGGCCTTCTTGGTGGTGGCGCCCGCCCTGTGGAACACCCATCAGAAGTCAAGGAAATAAACAACTATCTGACTTTTAGAAGACATCTGAAGGCAGCCCTGTTTAGGGAAGTTTTTAATGTTTGATGTTTGATTGTGTTTTTAATATTCTGTTGGGAGCCGCCCAGAGTGGCTGGGGAAACCCAGTCAGATGGGCAGGGAATGAATGAATGAATAAATAATATGCACAGAGATATAATTTACTATTTATCCAATATAGGAAAACAGAATGCTGAACTAGATAGGCCTTTTGTCTGATTCAGTAGGGCTCTTCTTGTCTATCAAGGGCAGAAATTGCTTCATTAGAAATACCCTGACCTCATCTCCCTGGCCCCACCTGAATGAACCACAAGAGTGATAACAGCTCCCCCGGGACTTAGTTTGCCTACCCACAATGTAGAGAGTGCCTGGCATTCGCTTCTCCTCAAAATAATACAGTACAGTATGGCTAGGAAGAAAGACACAAAGGGAAATAATTGGGTTGCTTGACTGTAGCAATTACTGTAACACCACAAAGGAGGGTTAGAAGGAGAAAGAAAATAAAAATGACCTTCCGAAAGAGCTACCTCAAATTACAACCAAAGCTCCAGCCGTACAGCTTACATATTTTTATCTTATAAAAAGATTTTATACAAAGACCCATGATCCTCTTGGTACCCAGTCACAAAGGGCTGGAGAAGCTTTGCTTCAGTGATCCAAACTACTCCAGTGTTGATTTGTAGCACGAACAGCTATGCAAACCTGTTACGGGTGTAGAGCTCAAGGTTTAAGCATGATTGTGCAAAACAGGTGGATAATTTCTTGCTAGAAAGACAGGAAGTGGCTCTCGGCACTGGGTGACAACAGTATGCTAGATTTCCAGCAGGTGGGTTGTAGATGTGTGGGGAGTATTGCATTTTTCTGTTACTATTATTGCATTATTCTTTTTTGTGTAAACCACCCTGTGGACTCTTGATGAAAGGCAGTACAGTGGTTACCTTGGGTTACGTACTTAATTCGTTCCAGAGGTCCGTTCTTAACCTGAAGCACCACTTTAGCTCATGGGGCCTCCTTCTGCCGCTGCGCCGCCAGAGCACGATTTCTATCCTTATCCTGAAGCAAAGTTCTTAACCTGAAGTGTTATTTCTGGGTTAGTGGAGTCTGTAACCTGAAGCATATGTAACCTGAAGCTTATGTAACCTGAGGTACCACTGTATATAAATTTAACAAATCATCGTCCTAATCATTTTGGACATATTAGGCTTTATATTCTTATTAAAAGTCTAACTGAAGGGGGGAGGAAGGAGGAAGCTATGTTTCTCTTGGATCTATTTCCCAAAATCATACCCACCCTCTCATCTGCTTCCTTGACATATCCAGTTTCACAAACTGGAAAGCCATTTTGCTCTGAGCTGAAGGACAAGGGAGAGCAAGTGTTGAAGTAACCCCTGCTGCCTGAGGCCATAACAGAGAAGCAACTGAAGGTGTACTTTATTACAGAAACAAAAACAACCACGTTTATTTCCTCCATAAAACGTTCTGCGTGGTTACTAAATGGCTGCTTCACTATTAGCGTTGGCCAAGACCACGTGGAAGAAAACGACTTCTAATAAAGAGAGAGAAATGCTGTTTTCGTTTTGTTTAACACTGGAGGAGAAGCATTTTAGTAATGTCCCAATCATATTTTCCACATCATTAGCAGATGGGGAAACTAAATTGCAACTAAGTTGGCCCCTTCCTCAACGTTAGAGAAACTCAAAGCCATTTAATAAATCAAGCTTGCTTTTAAGCTTCAGCCTAGACCTCCAGCTATTTTTTTTCTCTTTCAGTTTCTTTTTTTTAAATTTGCTTTTTATTAGTTTTCTTATTTGATGAACAAACAGAGACAATAAAATAACCAAAATAGTAAAATGACAACAACAAAGGGGAAAAGGAAAAAAACATACAAAAAGCATACATACAGCTATAAATCCATAAGTTCTTACATATGGACTTATGTCACTATATTCTTTAATCCAGATTCCTTTTCTTCTCTAATAGGCTTCAATCCTCCTCAATGCGGGTCTATTTTGCCTATTTTTTAAACTGTTCCTTTTATCCTTTCTTCATTTCTACTGTTTTCCGCATACTATACTCGTAATCCATGTTGTGTTTTGCAAAAATAAATCAAAGCAAATCCAGGTTTTGACTTGGGGACAGGTTTTTTTTAAAAAAAATCTCTGTAAATTTCCCATTCCTTTTGGAATTTTTGGTTAGACTTCATTTCAGTTTCCCAGATGGTAGACAGTTTAATTCCATCCATTCAAGTTATGGTGGAACAAGTTTGTATTGGCTGGACCATTACATTAGCCCAGTTATAGCAGCTCTTACATGTCCTCCCTTTCACTGACTGGGGCCCCTGCCCACAACACCACCTGCCCCAGAAAACTTCATTATAGAAGCATAAGATTGAGATCTGACATAAAGTCGACTGCTCATCTTCTTTGAGGCTTCTGCCCACCCTTTGCATTGCTATCTCCATCTTTGTTTCTCCCACTGGGTAGCACAAACATTCAGGCAAATGTCTCCCTCTGTCCAACCTATTTGGCAAATACGGGTGGGCCAATACAGTTCCTAAGGGCGTTCCAAAGCTAGGTATGGCAGAGATAAATTAACAACAACAGATCTTGCCGGTAAGCCTTCAAATCTACTCGTCTTTACTAAAAATTTCACTGGAGATGACTTGGTCAAGTTATTTATGCTTGGGGACATAATATGATCTGCTAGCTAGGAACTATCAATAAATCATCTTTGCCTTACAGCAGTCAGCATTACCATATATTTGGAAAGAGGGACACGGGTGGCGCTGTGGTCTAAACCACTGAGCCTCTTGGGCTTGCCGATCGGAAGGTCGGCAGTTCGAATCCCCACAATGGGGTGAGCTCCCGTTGCTGTGTCCCAGCTCCTGCCAACCTAGCAGTTCGAAAGCATGCCAGTGGCGGGAAGGTAAATGGTGTTTCCGTGTGCTCTGGCACTCGCCACGGTCCTCCGTGCGCCAGTAGCAGTTTAGTCATGCTGGCCACATGACCTGGAAAACTTTCTGTGGACAAATGCCGGCTCCCTCGGCCTGAAAGTGAAATGAGCACCGCTACCCCATAGTCGCCTTTGACTGGACTTAACCGTCCAGGGGTCCTTCACCTTTTACCTTATATTTGGAAAGTGTTGAAGGAATGGGTGATGCCAAAGGTTGTAGTCTGAATAGATGGTAAGGCTGCAATATGTAGTCTTTTGCTTCTGTTCCCGTATTCCTACAGACTCTTGAACAACCCTGAAGCTTCAACCCCCTTCTTCCTCCTCTTTCTTTGTCTTGTACTTATTTAGCCCTTACCCCCTCTCATACTGAAAGTCTCAAGAAAATCAGTGGGGTGTAAGCAAACTGAGTGCTGAACTGAGACTGAGGAGACCTGGGTTCAAATTACTACAAAGATTATGTGGTGACAGTCTCAACAGCCTACCTCTGAGTCAGAGCTATAGGGAGAATGTATTAATATAAACCCTTTACTGCCAACCCTGAACGCATTGGTTGAAGTAAGGGATAGGAACACAGTCAACTCTAGTAAATGTTCAGTGAATTTAACACAGAAAGTTGCAGGAACCAGTGGTGACCTTCTGCCATTCATCACTAGTGCAACCATATTTGATCCTGCTATCACCTCTGTCCTTTCCTCTGGCTGACAGGATCAGAAGTCTAGGGAGAGGCTTTCTTTTAATTAGTAAAGTGCCAGAATTTAACAAGGAAAGATTGGAAGCACCAATCGGCCTGGTATGGTGTTCTCTTCTGCAATACAGAATTGCTATAATCCCAACAGCCAGAAACACAGAGAACTGCAACAAATGCTTCTCTTGCAAGCTTTCCCAAAAGCTCTCCATCTCCCCTTCAGCACTGACTCAATTCAGCCAAATTCATGTCTATCAAGGAACATACTGTTCTCACAGACTTGGTCCATCTTTTCTCTCTGCAATCCAATTTTAAATTCAGACCACAATTATCACCCTCACAATGGATCCTGTCATAACAACCCTGCTCTAGGCATATTCTCCCTCCCTCCCTCCCTCCCTCCCCTGTCTGTGAGTGTTTCATTCTGGTTACAGGTGGGTAGCCGTGTTGGTCTGCCATAGTCGAAACAAAATAGAAAATTCTTTCCAGTAGCACCTTAGAGACCAACTGAGTTTGTTCTTGGTATGAGCTTTCGTGCACACGAAAGCTCATAACAAGAACAAACTCAGTTGGTCTCTAAGGTGCTACTGGAAAGAATTTTCTATTTTGTTTCATTCTGGTATCTGGATTAACTCCAGAATAAATTCCCCCAATTCACTTCTATACACCTGCATCAGTGACATATCAGAGTAACCCTACTGTGATCCCAGCCACCTTCTCAAGACCATTTGCTGTGCAGTACTTATTGATTCATATTTCAGCCACCATTTCCCCACAGAACTGGCTGAAAAACAAACAGCAAAGAAGATTGGCATATTTAGCTTTTGGAAGTGTGCTCCTGGAAGAGTCTTCACAATCAGCTACTTTTGTCCCACAGTACAGTTCAGTTAATCTGCAGTATTCTCATAATGTCCAGCTATTCTTTGGGAGATGGGAGTGGTGCAGACAATTAATTAAGGAGGAAGAAACAACCCCAAATATGACATTTTATTTTCTAGTTGTCTCCAATCAAGTTATTTTTTATGGTTACCCAAAGAGGCACTAAACAGCACAGCATGAGATTGTCTTTAAAAAGAAGACCACAGGGTTTGCTTACATTACCAAGTATCATGTGATAACAACTCCTGAATGAAGTTCTACCCAGGTTATTCATAGAATTATAGGATTGTGCAGTTGGAAGGGACCCAGTTATTTGTCTCCCATTTTTCAGCCTAGAATGCACACACACTAAAATGCCTTTACAATTTAACAAAGCCTGGAACTATATAGTTCTAAATAGGAATGCAGGGATCTGTATGGAAGTCTTGTAGTCTCTGCTACCTAATGATGGGGAGAGCAATCCTTTGTAGGATGGGGGAGTAGGAATGATGGGCAGGTGATCATCTGTCACTTCCAGACCCTTGCCAGCTCACGCGACCAGAATAGGAGTAGAGCGCTGCTTTCCATTCTTCTCACCTAACAGATCTTTGCCTTTCAATTTCCTTCCCCCGCGACTGAAACCAACAGGGAAAATAATTAATTGTGACAGCTCCAGGCTGGTAAAGGTAGCAGGCCCAACTTTGGGGGCTGTCACAGATGCAGGGGCGGAGGAATGGGGTGTGGTGGGGGCGTTCTGTCCCAGGTGTCATCACTGAGGGGTGACATTTGGCGTGCCTGCCGCCCGCCCGTGACTCCCAAGCCGTATGGGGAAGGGGCAGAGCTGTGCCGCCTTGCCGGTGGCCTTCTCCCCTTACCCCTTCATTTTGACAGCTTGGGGAAGGCTTGGGAGCCATGGGCAGGCAACCACAGATATTTAGGTGGAATTGCACATCGTACATTGTTTCTGTCCTTCCCCATCCAGCTTCAGCATGTTTTCAGAACCATTTCAATTATGTTTCCATTCTAATGTCTGTTGAAGCAATTCAACAAGGGGGGGGGGATAAATCTCACTCTGTGGTTCTGCCAGAGTAGACAACTCAAAGCTATTATTCACTCACTGATGAAAAACTGTTTAAGTTCTTCGTGAAAACATGACAGTAATTGATCATTTGTCCTCGCCCACATTCGTAATGCATTGTACCGTTCCTCACTGTAACACAGTTTCTACATATAACTGGCAGTGTCTCCAACCAGCTTCAATTTTTTTTCTAACAGATTCACACAAAATAGTTCACATATAACTCTAATTCTGAAATATGCTCATGAGGATGGGCTACAAGAAGAGAAGGAGATGAAACATCTGGGTTGGAGTGAAGAGTACTGCCCATACCCCACATCCCCAGAGAGAATATAATAGACAGACAGAACAGATAGAGAAAAGCAAATACAAGAGGATTTCCATCTCTCTACCTCCCTCCCTTTGGAGCAAAATTGCTGGCCATCAGCTAAACAGAACATGTGTAGCTTCTCACAGAAACAGGGCAGGTCCATATAGTACATTTAAAGCAGTGTTAGAAAGCTAGGCACCAAATTGGCACCTTAAACCTGGGTTACGGTCGCCATAATGTAATGTCTATTCACCAGGGGGTTGGACTGGATGACCCTGGGGTTCCCTTCCAACACTACAATTCTACAACACTACAACCTCAACCACATTGCTTGACCATAGCTTGCTCTAACATCAGTTCACATGTCCCAGTATGGAAGAAGGAGAAACACACACAGTGGAAATGGAAATGGTATTAACTATGGACTAAAGCAGAGGTTTTAAACTGTGGTTGCCAACCTGGAGCTCAGAAATCTCTACTGAGTCATGATAGGACCTGTGCAAGGAGCAAAACATGCCTAGTGCCTGGGGCATTTTGAACACTGATTTAAAGCACATAATTTCCCCTAAAGAATCCTGAGAGCTGTGGTTTCCCCATTCATAGAGCTATATTTCCCAGTACACTACCTTCAACAAACTGCAGTTCCTAAAATTCTTTGGGGGAAGTCAAAGAAATTTTATAACACGCTATAATTGTGTGTTGCTTGCACTTTAAATATATTATATAAATTTATTATATAAATATAAATATATTAAATATATTATGTGAAACTTCCCATAAGTCAGCTGCATCAATCCACAAATAAAAATAAATGGAAAAAATCAGAGCATAAAAAACCCGCCCCAAACACTTTGTGCTTTCAGCTCCTTTTTAAATGCCATTTTGCTTTTACAACTTTTTATGTCTGACAGAACAAAAATGGGGAAACAGGAGCTGCTCTCTCAAGAAAGAGCTGCAAAAGGAAAATGCCATTGAAAAGTGTTGGTGTACACAAAAGGCACGATATCATACAGTATGAGGTTTGAAGCAAGATATAAATCTCAGAAATAACTGAAGCAAGCAGAACAAGTCATGGATCAGGCCACTTCATAAAAATGCAGCACATCTTCTACAGAGCCTCTGGTTATTTTCCCAGTTGTTTTTGCTAAACATTTCATATTCTTGACATTAGTTTCAAGGAACACCTTACCTTCAATAGTTCAATCAGCAATGAAAATGCTAAAAACAGTCTCAGTGGTGACTTTCTGTACTACAAAAAATCCCAAGAGTGAAATAACACACACAAAGATCCAACAATATATTTTGCAGCCAATTCTGGAACTAGCAGTAAACTGAATGAGGAACAACAAACTAAAGCAAAGTCCAGACAAGACAGAGATACTGTACTGCAAGTGGGCCGGATTGCACCCTGCCTACATAATCTAGTAGCACCTCAGGTGCTACTAGAAAGAATTTTCGATTTTGTTTTGACTATGGCAGACCAACACGGCTACCCACCTGTACATAATCTAGCTTTTATTTTGACGGGAGCTATTTGATCCAGCCATATTGTTGGGTGCTCAAATTACACCTGGGACACAACACATTTTCCACCAGCTATGGCTGGCGAACCAGTTACAGCAGGCTTCCTCAAACTCGTCCCTCCAGATGTTTTGGGACTACAACTCCCATCACCCCTGACCAGTGGTCGTGCTAGCTAGGGATCATGGGAGTTGTAGGCCAAAAACATCTGGAGGGACGAGTTTTAGGAAGCCTGAGTTACAGACTGTCCTGGACAGAGATAGCCAGGTGGCAGTTATCCATGCTCTAATAACTTCCTGTCTGCACTACTATAATACAAGATACATGGGGCTGCCCTTGGTGCAGTGTGTGTGTGTGTGTGTGTGTGTGTGTGTGTGTGTGAGTGAAAGTAACATTCCTCACCAATCTTAAAGCAACCGCATTGGCTTCCATTTTGTAACCTAAATGACTAGGAGACCCAGTTATCTGCACAAACCTGCTCATGTATTAAGATCTTCCTCCAAGCTCCATGTCTGTGTTTCCCTTCCTTCCTTCACAGGTAAGTTGGCATCAGTGATGTTCTCTCTAAGGAAGCTCACCTGGTGCCGATTCTGATGTCTTTCTTGTGCCTGATGGAGACCTTTTTATCTGCTTGAGTTTTTAAAAAGCATTTAAAACCTCCCCCCCCCCAAAAAAACTCTTATCTTTTGTTCCCCTTCCCATTTTAGTAAAAAAAAAGCTGCTGTTCTTCCAATTTGTCTTTATTTTTATCATGTTTCACTCTCTCTTTAAGGACTGAAAAGCACAGTCTGCGAAAGGTTCTATAGCTAAATAAATACCCTTTCTACCAGCTGCCTCGACTAGAGAGATTTGAGATCAGCAGCCACAGCGGGTCATCAGCAAAAGACTGGCTGTAAAGCAATCGCGGCGGTGATACCAGAGCGGGGAGGAAGGCAGAGAGAACGACCCCCCACCTCCATTACCCATTCCCAGCTGAGTACTGATTCTCCCAGCCACAGCTGCATTACCCGCTTCCAGGCAAACCGGACTCTTAATCTCACAGTCGTGGGTTCGAGCCCCGCCTTAGCAAAAAGATTCCTGCATTGCAGGGGATGGACTAGATGACGCTTGTGGTCCCTCCTAACTCTACGATACTAGTACGGTCCCGATTCCAGACGGCATCTCCACCCCTGTCACGTCTTTCTACGGAGATACGGAGCCATTGGTCAGCTCCACACGGTCCCTTTACAATAAGCGGACGGAGCGATTCAACGCTTCGCGGCTGAGACACGCGCGCAGCGGTGAAATCGATCCGCCAACAAGGCTTGCTTCGGAGTAAAAACGTGGTTATGGTGCGGTTAAAGAGTAAGGAGAGCAGGGGGTCCCCTCCGAATTAAATAGTCTTCTGAGCCCACCTGCAGCCACCCCATCAAAACATACACTCCCTTGAGTTTGCTAGGAGAGGAAGTCGCGGGAGAAACGCCCGAAGCGCGTCGTGTCCCGTGTCCCGTGTCCCGCCCCCCACTTCATAAATCCCCTTACCCGTCCGGGGCTCCTTCCTCCGCTCCAGACGAGCGGGCAATCCGCTTTCATTCATAAGAAGAAGCACGCCGCAGTGAAGCAAAGGCAGGAAAGCTCCTCCCCCTCAACCAGCCTCTTGAATGAATGAGCTCAAGCTCCTCCCACGTCGAGGGGGGCGGGAAAGGCTCTGGTCACGTGGCATCGAGTTCCGAAAAGGGTAGGAGCCATTGGAGGGGAAGCAGAGCGGCTAGTAGCCTATTGGATTTTACCACTGCAAACTGTGGGTGGCGATTATATTGCAAACTATTTATTTTAATCAAACCTGCCTCTAGAAAGCTAGTGCATCAGGGAGATAAGGTTCAATACCCCTCATTTGTTCTTGTTTATTTTATTCATTTGTTTATGCAGACCACTTTTTGCCTGCCCTTCACCTCAAAGGATCCAGAGTGGTACAAACTGAAATTAATGCATGCAATTGCATAAATAAAAATAGCATCTGCATTCTATCAGCTTCCCTGGCTTCCAGTGTATTTTCAGGCCCAATTCAAAGTGCTGGTGTTAATTTTCAAAGCCCTAATCAGGCCTGAGCTACTAGATGAGCCACTTGCACTCATACTATGATGCCCACGCACTATGATCTGTCTGAGCTTTGCCGTGTGTCCAACTCCTAGATCTTTGAGAGACAGGACCTTTTCTGTGGTAGCTCCATACCTTTGGAACTCCTTCTTTGTAGAACTGCATGTGGTTGCACTTCCAAGTTTTCAGAAGGTTAAAGACATTTCAATTGGCCTTCTTTGAGCAAATCTTATCTCACACACTGCCTGGAGGCTGAAATATCATGTGCTTCTGAAACAATTGTTTTCTCTGTGCCAATGTTTATTAAAAAGCGTAGGTCAACTTATAATGCATCTGATGAAGGAGATGCCAGTCCCCAGAACCCTTTAAGATCCCACAAGATTCCATAGCAACCAGATGCAAGGGATCTGGATGTACCTGTTGTGCGCTGATTGATGTGAATGGGTCTGTCTCCATGGTTTTACCTGGAAGCAATAATTTGAGAAAAGAAACTAAGCCCCTTTAATGGTTGTGGATGCTCCCTGAATGCTCAATTCACATTTAGGTTGGAGTGTCCTGGGCCTGTACTCTGCAGTGCGTGTTGTGTGCAAAAGAGGCAGATTAAAGATCATTGGATAAAAGTTCAGTTATCCTTTGGGATCAACTAAACCACGATGTCCTTATTTCTTTTCAAAACTCGATGCCAAAGTTCCCTTTCAATTCCCAGCAGCAGTTTTTAGAGGGCCTTTAAGTACAGGGGGGCTATTGGGTTTCCTCACTACCATTACCTGGTTGCTTGCTAGGAAGGGAGGCTACTGGTGGGTAAGTGATCTAGCTGAGAGTGTCTGCCATCCTTTGCCTCCTCTTGGCCAGAGGAAAAAGGCAGGCAAGCAAGCTGTTGGCAAGGAGGAGGAGGAGGAGAAGGAACAATGGAGAAAAAGGAAGCCACCCAAACCATAGATCAATCAACCTCAGTAGAGTACAAAACATTCCAAAGGGACCATTTTACAACTAACCTGTGGCAGCAAAAGTTATGAGGTTGTTGTTTTTCATATTATTAAAACTATTCGCATTGCTAAAGATACCAAACTACAAAAGAATACAGAAAGAGCTTTAAGACATTACAAAAGTGTTCTAAAGAGATGATAAAAGGCATATTGAAAAACACACATGCAAAACAAAATAAAATAAAAAATTCCTTCCAGTAGCACCTTAGAGACCAACTACCCGGTAAGTTTGTTCTTGGTATGAGCTTTCGTGTGCACGCACACTTCTTCAAGTACACACATTAAACAAACACAAATGATGTTCTATTATAGAGGGATTCATAGAGAGGCCCATCAATGATGGTTTGGGTTTGGATTTATTTGTTAGCAGCCATAAGATTCTTCACAGAGCTCCGTCCTGAATGTAGCTGCTCAAAATCCAACTAGTCGTCGTCGTTGTCGTGGTTTTTCTAAAATATAAGTATATAATGAATATATAATAATTACAAAGCAATAAATTTCTTAGCTGGCAAACAGTATTACAACACAAGACTCAAACTGCAAGAGAACAGACTATAGGGGTCTCTTCCACCCATTTCCCCCCAAATCTAAGCTTTATACCAAGCCACATGAAGTGATTAGTCACGGCTTGCCAAGATTTCAAAGCCCTTCCATGTATGTGAGAACAAAAGTTTTGGAAGAGCTAACGTGTCTAACACAATTACCCTGTGTAATCATGTAAGACTTAATTTCTCCATTGTTGGAACTCTCTTTTTTCAATTACCGTCAGATGATTAAGCATCACTAGACCAGCAGTATTAAAAGTGAGATTGACGCTCAAAACGCTCCCAAGTGTCTCAAATCCAGTTATAAGAAAAACCATCAGAAATAACCTAAAATTGAACACGTCTAGCTATCATTTCTGATTTGCTGCAATCAATCCTCAGTCATACATCAAACCAATTTGTTCTTTTTCTTTTTTGTATCTCTGGAACCGAAAACTCAGAAACAAATCATCCAAGACAGTGTCATCAGAAAAAAAAAGTCCCTGTTTGTGCTGGATGTTACCTGTGTTAAGAACACTTAATGGGTTATTATTACATGCTGCTTCAGTGAAGTGTTCGGTCAAAAGTGCAAAATGGGGTGGTGAATGTAGACAGCCCTGAGGGGGATCTTTGCTGCCAGGCCCTAAAAAGTCTTGGTGTCAGCTGGTGAGAAAGTGCTGGCTGCTTAAGTGACCATGTCCCGGCCTGCAGTGCTTCCCTGGCTGTTTTGGACTATGGAGCACCTGCTTCTGACACCTGAACCTAGAATCTAGCTACTTGGAGCCCATTCGTTGCTGAGGCCTAAAGATGTACAGTACAAAGGCAGCAAACCCAGCTTCGTGGAAGCTGTGTGTACATTTTGGATTGGTGCATTGTTCACTAAGGGATGTCTTTGAAGACTTCACGTGTGTTTCAGCTGGTACAAAATGCTGCCACTAGACTGGGCTCAACATTTTAAATCAGTTTTGTCAGTTTTGAAGTAAGTCCATTGGCAACCAGTCCACTACTAAACACAATTTGAAGTGCTCTCCCCCCCCCCAGCCCT
The DNA here is from genome assembly GCF_009819535.1 of Lacerta agilis. Taxonomy (NCBI): domain Eukaryota; kingdom Metazoa; phylum Chordata; class Lepidosauria; order Squamata; family Lacertidae; genus Lacerta; species Lacerta agilis. The sequence continues at coordinate 39,010,535 of NC_046314.1, read as the reverse complement.
GAGTGGGTCAAGACCAAATAACTCAAAGCACCGTTGACTCCGCTTCAGTCTCTTGGATTGCCTGTGGGTAGCCTTCTTCAGCCGCTCCGTTGTTGAGATGAGAAAAGCCAAGGCAGATTTTTCTTAGTAGTGGGACCATGTTTCCAGAATGCACTCCATAGAGATGTTTGCTTTGATGTTGACTTCATATTTTCAGCACTCAGTAAAGATATTTGCATTTTTACAGCGATGGGATGGAGAACCTGTGGCCCTTGAGATATTGCTTAACCACAGCTCCCATAGTCCTTTAGCATAATAGGCCATTCTGGCTAGGGCTGACTTGAGTTGCAGTTCAACATTTGGAGAGACACACGTTCCTTCTCTCTGGCTCTGGGTATTTTCATTTTAATGTCTGGTGTATTGTGTGTTCTTTATATTCTGCTAGAAGTGTCTGGAGCGACCCAGTCAGATGAGCAGGGTACTAGAAATTAACAACAACAATAATAATATTCCTGCTGTTTGTTTCTAGTCATACACGATTCTAAATCTACCCGTTATCTTCTGCTGTTTTTAATATTTTATTATGGATTGACTGTTTTTAGGCTATTACTTTCCATTGTTAGCTGCTCTGATAACCCTTCGTGACTGAAGGGAAATATAAACAGGGTAGGTCTGTAGAACACATTTTGCATGCAGAACACCCCCCAACTTCGAACCCTGGCGTCTCCAGGTAGGACTCCAACCTGAAACCCCGATAGCCATTAGAAGCCACTTGAAAAACAGGAGTGGGTTGTCGGAAGCTACAGGAATAGCCTCCTGGCAGCTGCCTCAGTGCTGCTGGTGATGAGAGTGAAGGGAGAGGGAGAGGTGATGGCAACGTCTGAACTCTTTTATCTCACTGGTAAAGAAACTCTGGCATTATCACCAGTGGGCCCACCCAGTCCTGACCTCCCCACCCCTCATCCTCCCAATGCTGCTGCTGGGATGCTGTTAAATATATACATTAAGTAAAGCAAGGTATTGGAGGCTGCGTCTCTGGATTTCTGTTCAGGTACAGCACGTTAAAGCTTGCTAGGCACGTTCATCCTCCCAAGTGATTTTGAGGTAGCCACCCCCATCCCCACATGAATGACAATCGTTCAATGCTGATTCTTCTGAAAAGCCAGTCCTATGCACCTAGAATTTTATTATCAGGCCCATGAAGCAAATAAATGCTACTCCGGCTGTCTGAAGTCTTTGTCCATGCCTAGGCATCTCCTCCATTTCATACTGTGCAGGAATTATTCACGAGCAGAACTCAGCTGCTTGTGCAAGCAGAAAAGTTCCCGAATATTAAAACACACCAGTAACCATTTCAAAAGAGAAATTGTCTTAGTCCATCAAAACCAAATCCAAAAACTGCGACATTTCCCCCCAAAGAGCCCAACAACTCTTTGCACCAGACACAATCCAATTTAATTCTACACAACTCCTTCTCCACTTCATCACAAGACTCTTCTCACCTGCTGCAAACAGGGATTTTTTTATGATCCCTCACCTGTTTGTTTTGCGTAATATCCAGTATGATCTCGAGTTCCAATTTTCTTAAAAGCATGCACGTTGCGTTCTGATGCTTTATTAGTTGATTCTAATAAAGGCAGAATGCTCCTGTTCCCCATTGAAAGAGGAACACTTCTTGCAGAGGGTAACTGTATATGAGTGGAAAACAACAATGGCCTTTCCTTCATAGGTGCTTTTAAGGTTTTTTACATTTTTAGAGAAGAGACACACTTGGAAACTGAGAAGATTATGCTCTAAGGCTGAACTGTCTTGGTAAAAAGGACATGCCCTCCCCAGAGGCGTAGGAAGGTCAGGTGGTACCCGGTGTGGAAAATTTATTGTCACACACACCCCACATTGATTTTTATTTTTTTGCCTGCAAAAATGGTTTTACGTTATTTCATATTTTCTTACAAAGGAATGTGGATTCTCAGCCTCTGATAACAAGTTGGCAACTATGGATAGATACTTAAATCTACAGGATGGATTGTGTTTTGGCTTGTGTTATTTTATTTATATTTATTTAATAAAATCTATTTAAAAAAACAACAACAACCTGCAAAGTGGTTTACCAAAACAAAAAACACCACAGCAGTAAAATCAAGAAAAATTAACAATCCTACTGTAAAACATACAAAAGCTAAAATATTAAGATTAAAATTACTTCAACTTCCTAAGCATCTAGGTATGCTTGCCTAAAGAAGAATGCTTTTAGCAGGGGCTCGAAAAACGTCTAGCAAAGGCACGTGCTTTGTTGAAATTTCAGCCTTCACGACATAGGAAAACTGCCAAATAAATAGCTATTTTCGTGGAGGAGGGTCAATATATTAACTGATATACATGAAATTTCATATATAGCTATATAATCCCTAGTGTGGTAAGATAAAATCTTTGGAGCAGGATTTTTTTTTTAAAAAAAGTTTTTTTTTATGAACCGCCCTAGTAGGGCAGTAATTGTTCCTTGGTAATTTGTCACCCCCTCCATGATGGCACCTGGGGCGAACCACACCCCTTTCCTACGCCCCTGGCCCTCCCAGCCACTAATAAACAAATCAATGCACTGAACACAGAGGGGCTTTCTTACTAGTAGGATTGGGCTTCGCTTTAGCTAGCTAAGCAGGCATACAGCTATTAAAAGACAACAGAAAATGATATTATGCCCTGACCTAGCTCTACATGTCCTTCTATTTTTTATTATTTTGCAAGCATTCATCCTCAAGCCTTTTAAAGTATAAAGAAAAAAAATCATAGGGGGGAGAGAATGAAGACCGACTTCCGTGAACTGCGGAGGAAGGTTTACAGATTTTGTACATCACCACAAATTACAAATGCCATTTCGCTAACCTTCCCATGGCATTTATTATGCTGTTAAGATCACTTGCTTCCAGACAGCAACAGAAATAGGACCTGCCTTTGTTCAGGTTTTATTAAAGCTAGCGCAGCCCTCCAAAATTGCATGTGGTTTGGTCCCTACAATTAATAATAATTTGCTTGAAGCATGTTGCCCTGGGCATTAGAGCTTGGGAGGTGGGGAGAGGACCTGTTCTGTCCTAGATGCCAAAACCAAGCATTTCTTCCTACAGGAGACTCACTAGGAACAGATCCGCTTCCCTCACCATACCAGCGATGGAAAGGAGCACCAACGGCAACAGAGGAAGCCTTATGGCAGCAGCAGAGTAGGATCTGTTCAGGTTGCTTAACTTAGAGCTGGCATTCGGAGGGGGCTCAGATGGTCCCACTAGGACAACATTTGTAGCGCTGCACTGGGGATAATGGACATAAATCTGATATCAGGAATCACAGGACAGAGAAACCAGTAGGAGAACACTTCAGTCTCCCAGGACATTCTATACAAGATCTCAAAGTAGCTGTCTTACTACAAAGGAATTTCAGAAATAGACTGGAAAGAGAAGTTGCTGAATTGCAACTACCAGTAATAATTGTTGTTGTTGTTCAGTCGTTCAGTCGTGTCCAACTCTTCGTGACCCCATGGACCAGCGCATGCCAGGCACGCCTATCTTTCACTGCCTCCTGCAGTTTGGCCAAACTCATGTTAGTAGCTTCGAGAACACTGTACAACCATCTCATTACCAAACTTAAAACCATGGAGAGACCTGGTCTGAACAAAGACATTGGATTATTATCTCATTATACATGACAAAGCCATCTCACCCCTTGCTTTTTCCTGTAAAACCAATTGCAGTCATTAACAGTCAACAGGTTTTCCACACCTATCCGTCAATCGCCCATTCCCACCACCTTTCTGAGTAATACCCCTCCCCACTCTCTCACTATATATAAGGGTCTGGTGACTTCTGTTTCAGTGTATCTGAAGAAGTGTGCATGCACACGAAAGCTCATATGAAGAACAAACTTAGTTGGTCTCTAAGGTGCTACTAGAAGGAATTTAAAAAAAAAATTATTTTGTTTTGACTATGGCAGACCAACACGGCTACCTACCTGTTACTCTTTACTAGAGTTCTCTCTGCCAATTTTCTCCAACCTTTCTCTCCCAATTTTATTTAAAAAATAAATGTTTCTTGTGTTCACACTTCTAATAGGAGGTTTCACCAGGGGAAACTTCTAAACCAGTCAATAAATTATGAACTTTCTACTAACATTTTCTGGTCTGTTGGTTCCATATCATGCAATTTTAAAAGACCCTCAAATTCCCTCTTGCAGGAACAGAAAACCCCTTTAAAATGCTCTCTCAATTATTCAAGAGGGGGGGAAAACAAATATCATCTTGGAAGCTGCTGGCATCTAAAAAATAAATGTTTTAGCATATTGCCTGTTTCTGACACGGCACTGTGAACAAGTCTATTCTGATTCTGTTCTAAGCGATGCTCTCACATGAACATCAACCTGGTGTTGCTTCATTCAGTGCCGTAATCTGCTTTTGCCTGTTCCAGTGAAGAGGAAGTTCTGATCAACCTTGTTTTCCAAGTGCAGAACAAAATAAGAGAACAGAACAGAACACGATTATTTTCCTGCAGTTTGCTTTCCCTAGGTTTAAGTGTGCCCATGTTACTATGGCAACACTCTTAACAGGGGACTACACAGCTAGATGTTTTGCTTGTAGTAATTACACACACACACACACACACACACACACACACACAGAGAGAGAGAGAGAGCATGATTCAGGATTTGGGACTGTCAGACATCGAGGATGGTAAGAAGAGATGTACTGGATAAGACAAAAGACCCATTCAGTGGCCAGGGAGATGCCTTCAGCAATCCCACAAGCAAAGCAAGCAGGCCCTTCTTAATCCTCTGTCTGTTTCTCAGCATTTGCTATTCAATGGTAGACTGCCTCTCACCCTGAAGGTTTCCTTTAGCTGTTCATTGCTGACAGCCCTTGCCAAAAACCTGTTGTTGTCCAGTCGTTCAGTCATGTCCGACTCTTCGTGACCCCATGGACCAGAGCACGCCAGGCACGCCTATCTTTCACTGCCTCCCGCAGTTTGGCCAAACTGCCTCCTATTCCCCATTAATTTACCTACCGGTAATTCCCTGTTAAAGACATTTAAACCAGTGTTCTCCCCCTACTGTATAGGAGCAAACTTCACAGGTTCATTACACAGGCAAAGATAAACCCATCTTAAGCACTGAGCTCAGAAAGGAAAAGTTGAAAGCAGATCACGTACTTTCTACAATTCCTACATTATATACAGAAATTGATATTAGGCATAGTAAGGCTGAGTATCCAAGATTTCACTTTAAAAACAAACAAAACCAAGTTTATTACCTTTATGACAAGATGGAAAGCATGTAGGTAATGCCTGATGAAATGTCACAGATGGGTGGCAAAAGTTTAGCAAGATTTCTAATGCTTAGGAAGCTGGGCTCTAAATAGCTCCTTTTGCCTGCACCTTGATTGTTAGCATAATTAAGCAAAATTCCTGGTGGGGAAAGTAATGGTATGTATTCCTCCTTGGGGCCGATAGGGCTGCCACTTCTGATCATCATACAATCCCAACAAGAGATATTTTTTCCTCTGCATTTACTCCCATCCAGGTATTATTATCAGAATTGAATCAGTATCTGTGATGATCCCTGGACTATCTGCTTTTTGTATCACTACAGCTAATCTGCTTATGTAGTTTACCAAAAGAAAAAGCTGTGATCATTTATTCTCTTTACATAAGCAGAGCTTCGTTCCAAGTGATCCAGGATTATACATGCAGGTTTAATCAAGCAAGTCTCTTATGGGCTAACATACCTTCCACCAGAGGTAAATCATCACTGCACACACACACACACACACACCCCTTTAAAAGACAAAAGTGAGCTAACCTTCCTTTGATTTTCTATTATATGTGGCATGCTGTGACGTGTCTCTATATTTAGGGTACAATTTCTTTAGCTCTAAAGCCAGATGCCATCACTGGAGGCATTTTACCTTGGTGATTTTCAAGGTAGTGTCTTTAAGTGATTGTTGCTTGTCTGAAAAGCAGAAAGAAGTTAATCTTGCAGACCTATGTTGAAAATTGCATATTGTATTAATACAGGTTGAGGCAGCAGTGTGATGTGGCAGCAAAAAAGAGCTAATGCTATTCTGGGCTGCATCAACTGAAGTATAATGTCCAGATCAAGGGAAGTAATAGTACTGCTCAATTCTGCCTTGGTCAAGACCACACATGCAGTACTGTGTCCAGTTGTGGGCACCACAGTTTATGGAGGATATTGACAAGCTGAGATGTGTGCAGAGGGGGGTGACCAAGATGATCAGGGTCGGGAAACCAAGCCTTATGAGGAACAGTTAAGGGAGTTGGATGCTTACCCTGGATAAGAGGGTGTTGCGAGGAGATACAATAGCCATCTTCAAATATCTGAAGAGCTGTCACATGAAAGATGGAGCAAGCTTGGTTTCCCCTGCTCTGCAGGGTAGGATCCAAACCAATGGCTTCAAGTGACAAGAAAGGAGATTCCAACTAAACAGCAGGAAGAACTTTTTGATGCTAAGAGCTCAAAAGTGGAAGGGACTTCTTCAAGAGGTTGTGGACTCTCCTTCATTGGAGGCTTTTAAGCAAAGGCTGGGTGGCAATCTGTCATGGATGCTTTAGTTGAGATTCCTGCATTGCAGGAGGTTGGGACTACAGGGCCCCTTCCAACTCTACAATTCTACGCTTCTAGGTCAGGCATAGGCCAGATGTTTTGGGACTGCAACTCCCATCATCCCTAGCTAACAGGACCAGTGGTCAGGGATGATGGGAGTTGTAGTCCCAAAACATCTGGAGGGCCGAGTTTGACTATGCCTGTTCTAGGTTAATAGTAGATATGAGCATGGATAGCCACTTGAACTATGTGCTAATTACATTAAACTACCTGGGGAATGGGTGGGTCAGTGGATGCTGGTGGGGAGGAGGCTAATGTTTTTGAGTTCTGCCCCTTTTTTTGGTTGTTCTGAAATGCAATAAAATTATATTAAAAATAATAATGAACAAACATGTATTTAAACGCAACCATCTTGTTTTTATTATCCTGATACAAAAAGTGATTTAGTATATAAAACCAATATTTTGCATATAAATTATAAGAACACTGGTTATTTACAATACTACAGCGTTATGACACCTGTAAGATTGTTTTCCTGAGTTAACTGTGTAACATATAACTTCATACTATATTGCTGAGACTTTGGAAAGTGGTGAAGTTATAATTTAAAATAAGGTCTCTAGTGCCTACATAGACATAGTAACCAGTGCAAAGGGATGCTACTAAATTGTACTTGATGGGGGACAAAGTTCTTATCTGTGCAATACATACACATGCTAGTTTACTTACCCCTTAAAATATTCTGGTGAAGTTTGATACAGTAACAAAAATAAATACAATTTCAAAACAGCAGAATATAAAAGAACCCACCCTCACCTAAATATGACAAGAGTTCAAGTAATCACATTAAAAAGAACAAGATATTCATGCATAATACAGTATTTTTTTGGATTTTTTAAAAAAACCAATGTTTTTGAAGTGCAAAATCTAGGGTCTTAATGCTGCATATTTAAGCTGTAAAACAGTGTATTTCTTTAGAGGAGTACCCAAGATCTTGCAGAAACCTGGAATGAAACAAACACATATACACAAAATAATGTACAGAGGGAAAGCAAGAATAAAGTAGCAGTACATTTTTTTAAAAAAAAAATAGAGTATTCCTATTATAAAACTGGGGTTTGTGGACTATATGGAGCTTGCTGAACTGACCGGTATCCAATTTTAGCCAGGGCAGAGCCACTGAAAACAATGGATTACTCTACCCTAGGTGACTCTCACCAAGTTTCCCACAAATGTAAATTCTTTACTGCTTTATATTCGAATTTTTTTAAATAAAATATCAATTATAAAAATTAGGGGGGGGCACATGAAGTATACAACATGTGACAGATCAATATTTCCTCTTTTACTTACTGTATTCCTTGCTCCATGAAAGGTGGTGGACCACAGATACATATGAGCACATTAGAATCACATTTACTTCTTTTTACAAATTGGGAAAGAAGAGAGGAAGAAATTTTTCCTTCTTTGCCTTTCCAGCCTTTCTTTGGCTCCGAGAGAACAAACTGAACCTCAAATCTGAAAGACAGAATGATTCAGTCAGAGAACATGCACAATTTATTCAGCCATAGAACAAACTGGAACTAGCAAAAAATAAATAAAATTGGATAATTATTTGTATGTCAGCATATCAGGTCTTGTATGGTTTTGCAACAAGGAGTTTGATCTAGAGTGAGGGCTAAAATCTGTTCCCTTCTGGTCTTCATTGCATTTGGGAAGTATGAAAATTACAGTGCCTTCAGGATTTCTCCTACTCTTGTTTTAACAGTTATGCTTTCTAGCTGCCCTCTTTTATTGCATATTCATTAACAATGATTTAATGTTCTGATCAAATTGCTATTGTGTATTTTAATTGTGTATGTATTTTATCATTGATTTCATAGCCATTTGGAAACCATTTTGGCATAAGTGGCATGCAATAATGATAATAATTGTTCTGGAATTTAGGGGACAAAAATATTATGAACTACAGCAGCAGCTCTGAACAATGAAAGGCATATTGAGATGATGGGAAATCACCACTATAGGCAGAAACAAGATTTCTATATTTTCCATCAAAATCAAAGTGAAAAACAATTTCCTTGTGATTTTTTCCCATTAAAATAATAAAGGAAGCCGCTTTCCCCTACAGTGTGTAACTAACGTGGCAGATAAACAACTGAAGAAAAGCTTTTTACATAGCCCCTTCTGTAACAAACATAGTGAATGGTTTGGATATCAAGCAGTGATCTGATGTTGGTCCTGCACTTTGCTTTAAACAAGAGGAATAATTATTCAACACAGCCACAGCCACTGCCCAAAGCACTTCATTAATATTTCAAAAAGTAATTTGGAAGACTAACAAATGAATGCCTTGTACGCTACACTACTGCAAATTCAAACCAAGCTTAAAATGCAAGACAAAGGGTGCAAACAATGAATTATGTAAACAGGGGATATGAGTAACAGGAGTTTTGTGAACTTTGGACATTATGATCATCACCACATTAAATTCCTTTCTGTGCACCTATCCCTACATAGGATATATATTGTTCAAAGCTAACCTGTACTGCCCAATAAAGCTGCCTTTCTATGTATTTTGTGCTTGCAGGAGTAACATACTTCTCTTGGGTGACATCTACATTGCTAGAACTGAGCAGGCACCTATTGCAAGGGAAGGTGGGGGGAGGGGAGTCTCCATCCTCCTCAACAACAATAAAGTTACCATCTTTCCCCCCAATTACCCAGTTCCAGGGTCTCCCCAGCTACCTTGCATCATTCAGGGCTAGTTGCTCCAGCTGATTTCTCCAAAGTATGTCATCTTCCGTCTTGTTGAAGAACATAAATTTCACTGCCCTTAAAAAGAAATTAGGGCTTCAATATTTAAAATCACAGCTGTTAGAAATATTGTACCCATGCAGGAGACACTGAATAATGCAACAACTTAATACCCAAGTACTCCTCAGTAAGAATACCCAAGTATTCCTCAGTAAGAACTCCCAACAGCTTTTAACAATGCTACTTTGTGTAATTTAATAGCAGTGAAAGACTCATGTAAGTTTATTTATGCATAGTAGGGTTGGGGGGGAGGAGATTCTGGCCCCTCTGTAGCCCTAATTTGCTTTGCCCTCCCTATCAAACTCACTCCAAGTACGCCATAGCTGTACTAAGACCACTGCTCATCTGTACTAAGACCACTGCTCATCTTTGTATTTCCATAACATATCTGCCCTTTGTCTGGATGGGTTAGAACAAGAAATACAACAATCAAATATTATATTGCCACCCAGCTCTGTTTTTGGTGAGCATACTTTGGCATCCCTGAATGAAGGAGTGCAAAAATTCGGTGCCAGCCCTAAAAAAATCTCAACAACTTTAAGCTCCCCCCCATGGGTAGATCACTGCCAATTTTTTTCCTGGGAGCAGATCACAGTCTCTTGGGAGTTGGACGTCCCTGTTATATACAAGAGGTGTGACCAAAAAAATGCTCATTTTTAGTTGGTGTTGTAAAGCAGGCCTACCCTAGGGCCACCTATCATTTTGAGATTGCCCAGTATCTCTTTTTCTCCATTGTCTTAGTGGAGAAATCACTGTAGTGCAGAAATCAATGATCCTCAATACACAAATTAAAGAAGAGGTCTAGAAGGGTGATGGAAAAATTGGGACCCCCCCTCTAAAAATACAATTTTTCTCCATAGCTGGGGAATCCCTCGATTATACAGAAACTCCTACATTCTATGAGGGTGCTCTCATTTCAATGACATACAGGTAGTCACAGGAAATCCGTGGTAGAAATGGAATCAGCTAGACCCCTGGCAGTTTAATTACATGCCTACTCAAAATTAAGTCTGATTTCAATATGGATTACTCCAGGGACAGTGGTTGTAAAACTGCAGCCGCCGACATTCCTAAAACAAGGTAGTAAGAAATATTGCAACACAAACATTATGAGCAATTTGTTTTGTTTTGTCAAAACCTTCCTTCAAAGCAAAAGACTGTTTTGTTTCTATCAACAAAGAATATCTGTGCAGTGTTTTGAAACAATCTTGCTGCTAAACACATATCCAGAGCAAGAACTACTTAAAATGCCTTTTCTTGTTGTTTATAATGCTTGCATTATGACACATTCAAACGGGAGCTCCTAGTCATAAGCAGAGAGAGATACCTGAGACTCTTGCTACTGGTCAGAGCGTAGCTGAGCAGCTTAACCATTGGGGTGAATCCTGTGCCACCTGCCAATAAAAACAGATCCTCTACATCTTCCATTTGCGATTTCATGAAGTTACCTTCAGGATTACTCACAGAAATATAATCCCCTGTAGAAGAAGAAAAAAAAAACCACACAGTGCAATGAATCTTGGAGAGAAGGAAATAAGGGTGCTCTCAACATCCACCGATTAAAAGAAACCTAAGGGTGCATTAGCTCACATTTTATACAGTTATAAAAACAGTGGGCAGGATCCAATTTATGAGTCCTGTCCATGGAAGCCCTACACAAAGACCTCTGTTTGCACAACAGGGTTTGACTCAGGGCAGTTCAGAATCTCTGTAACAGCACATTTGGGGGGTAGGAGAGGAAAGAGGGGGTTGTTTTGTTTGGTAAGCCAAAATGCTTGCCCTGATGGAAGGATTGCCTTAGTGAGGCGTTGAATTCCTTCCAGTATAAACAATCATTCTTCAGGAAAAGATTGAAAAACAAAACACTTAAAAATAAATAAATTATATTTTTATTAATTTTTCAAGAAAACAAACTATATTTTTGAAATGAATGGTTTGCAGCCAGATTTTTGGATAGACCACCCTACAACGCTTAACAGCTTTCCCCATTTTTTCCATTTTCTATTAACTATATTTTCATATCATTAAAAAAAATAATTTAAGGGAAACTTTCACAAGATTTATAGCAACGACCACTGTTTTAGAATATCCCGAAAGAGCGCGAGAAAAAGAAAGATAGCAAACACTTACCTATTCGTAGGGCATCAAGCACTGGTGTGAATAGTCCACTTGGGTAAATTTTGATTATGAAAAATATATGCAACTGATCATCATGACAGGGGTTTTTGAATGTAGACACCAAGAAAGATGGCACTGGTGTATATGGCTTCACTATCTCTGTGCCTGAGGAAAAGAAATAGAAGAAAATTCAACATTTAGTATTCACAGAAACAATCCCTTTTAGTAGAGTCAACCATCAATGTCAAATCACATATTCTTATAAATAATGCGATTACTTCCTGCTAAGTGTGGAAGTCATATGGGCCAGAAGCCCTTACCCCTTTTCTAGATAAACTGAATGTTCAACATACCTGACCATGTGTGTATGAATGGGAGTTTTGAATACCATCTCAGTGACTTTTTAAAAAGAAAAAGCAGCTTACTGGCGTTTGTGAATAGAAGTCATGCTGTCAGCTGACTTAAATAATTACGAGCTGATGGGCTGAGTTTCAGCAGTGATGTATTTTATCCTGGTACTTGTAACAAATGCAGCTTTTAAGGTTGGCTATTGTCTATTCTTTTAGATTGTGAAAAGTCTAAAAAAAAAGTCTAATGAAAATGGAATATCACCTTTCTTCCAGTTCAGAACTGCTTGCCATTTTCTCCTTGTAGCTTCTCCACTCGCACACTTCAATCCAGCGGGAGCCACTGATAACAGAGTTGGGGGAGCTATTTTTGTTGATTCCCCCTTCCCGCAGCAATCCCTCCTGAACACCTCAAATGCATTCTGGAGGGTTGGGGGACCCTCTCAAATAGTGTGGTAGGTGGCATGGGGGGGGGATGTCTATAGGAGAAACAAGGAATTTGCAAAAATGGCTTCTTCCCCTCTTCTGCTTAATAAAGCTATCTATGAGCAGAGGAACACAACTGGGTATTATCCTATTTTATGCAAGATTAATTGGCTGAACATTGCAAGTTCTTTCTAGTGAGGCGTAAAGTAGTGGACATCTTCATACACAAAACACTGCTAAAGGAACCTTTAAAAATAGAGTTTTAATTCCACAGTATATGGTTCCCTTTCAACATCTGAGACATCTGAGCATTACCTATTTAATTAGGGTGGAACGTGTTTTTCATTTAAGAAGTTAAGTGATAAACTTGTGTGGTCATTTCTGTGCATTTCCTTTAAAAAAAAAACAGAATTAGAATATATTCTACGAAATAACAAAGGATCTTTCATTACGTTACCTGTAATAGTTTGTCTGAGGTAAACGTGGTGTCCAACAGGGACCAGGAGATGAGTTCCCAGTGGTAATGCCAAACAGAAGAGTTGGGTGTCATGACTGACATTTGTCTTTGACAGCAATCTGCATTTTCTGTAATACAGACCTTAAAAATACAGAAACTGTAATTAATTCAATTCAGGCCACTAAAATGTTCACATTCCATGAATCTAAAAAGATACTTCTGTGTGCATAACTCTTCTTCCATGATTGGAACAAAATCCTCAGATCCAAACCAAAGTCATGCAAAATGTCTACTCATGCCTTTATCACTTGAAAAGTCAACAACTTATGCTTCAACCATTAGTGGTCTTAAAATTAGTTATTAATACAGCAACAACAGATTCCTACTAATATGAAATTTTCAGCTATCATATCTGGTCCTATGTAAAGGCTATGGCATTTTTGAATCATTGCATTTTTTGTTTCCAAATACATTATTTAAGAATCTGAAACATAATTGAGATACTTTGCACTCTGCATAAAATTTTTAGGCAGCTGAGGAGAAGAGGGGATATAGAGAGGTTTTAGTATCATGGACAGTACATTTTGCAGTTACAATGAAAACACAAAGCCATCATATTATACCAAGCTATACACAACGCTTTTGCTAAAACTATAATACATCCTTAAACATAGTCATTCAGACTATGCTGCAGACCTTGAACAGCAATATGATTTTGTCTCCTAACGTTTGGGTGTGCTGAAAATCAGTTATGAGTATGGCAGCAAAAGTAATTACCTCTCTCTGTGTGTTTGACAAAGGAGTTATGACTTTCCAATGGCTGTCCAAGTTTTTCCCAAGACAGAATTTCTTTCTTCTTCAGGACAAATTCCACCTTTCCCACTTTTTCAGAGACCTGTACTAAAAATACACAGAGTGTTGTTCTATACTAATATATACATGTCATTTTGTACAAAAAAATGTAATTACAGCATTCACAACCTGCCTCTGTTCAATTTATTAAAGAGAGAGGGAGGGTATAAAGCCCTTGGGAGACCCACTGAAAGAATGGTCATTCATTTCAATGGGTCTTCTCCGCGTATTAGTTGGATATTCTCCAGAGACTTAATAAAATTGCAAGGCAGCAGCTGAAAGAACGAAACACAGCTGCTTTGCTGAAATTAAACAGATTTGGTCTAGTCAGTGCCTGAACTCCTTATGTACCAATATTGCCATGAGCTGCTTGATACAGAGAGATGGAATAGAAATGTAAGCAATAATAGTCAGAATGTGAAAAGCAGTTGATTAAATAACACACTTTGCGATTTTTATTTGAATGAGAGGAGAGCAGATGCATGCTCAACAAGACATTTTTACATATGGCAAATAAATAAATGACAAATTATATTCAAAGGACAACAGATCATTGTTATGGGACAGTAGCCTGAATCAAAAAGAACAGCAATATGAGGAAGCTTTTGGCCAGTTCCTTTTTAACAGCAGCCCTCATGCAGAATGACAGACTGTTTCTAAAGCAAAGTGAATATCAAAAGTAGCTTGCAATATGGCACAGGATTCTTTAATGCGGCATTAAAGGGTTTTTTATTTTTTAAAAAAATAAACAGAAAACACTTGTATGAGCTGAAAAGCATTTCTTTCAAACTGTTCATCGGTAAAGAAAACTCTCAAGAGACTCAAAAGACATTAAGATACAGTCATTCCAGAATCTTGACAGCTATGAATGCATTACAATGAATAAGATAACTAACATAAAATGTAAGCTTTGCAAAGAAGCTGATGCAAGATGATACTGTCAGTTCTTAAGTTAACATGCTGCTACAGTAAGCTAAACCAGTTTAACTTCAATGGTGCACCATGTGCATCTAACCTTGTTTTCATATAGGCATGCATCAATGTGTGGTGAACCATGCACAGCACACTAATCATATGAATTGCTATGCCAACAAATACTTGCTAAGGCTCTGCAGTCTTGATTAGCAAAAGAGTTAACATGATGTTAGAACAGGGAAAGTATTACACATGGGGGCACTCTACTATAGATTAGCCTTATTTAAGTTTCTCAAACAGTCATCTGGAAGGTACAGGCAACTCTCAACTTATGCTTGGGTAATGTTCTGGGGATCGCACTTAAACCCAAAAATTGCAAACACACTGGGTTCAACAGCAGGTGGGATTCCAGATGCCTACCCCCTTTTTGCCCCCTTTTTAATTTTTTGGCCATGAGCAAAAAGCTGAATGTGCACAAGTTAAATGTGTGCGAGTTACCTGTACTTAATATACAGCACAATAAATACATTTTTAAAAATGTTACATTCCTTGCATTATGTAAGATTTTGGAAACAGCACTGAGTAGTAATATTACAGGAAAAAGTGATCAGATACTGAATATACTAACAAGTCAGAGCAAAAAAAGCACAAATGTTTTGACCATAAGAGGATGTACTTGCTTACCTATCATATCCTCATGAACTGCGTAACTCAGTTCTAAAACAGAAGTATATATTTTGATTTAATAAAAAACCAAGTGTCCCCTTACATTGATTATTATGAGTAGCAATAACCATTAAATGTACAGGTGTCAGGAAAATGCAAAGCTTTGGAGCTTTGGATTTCATCACTTAAATAAAGTTATGAGGTTCTATACAATGGAAAACCCAAATAATTAGCTATACCACAAAGTTCCATTAAATTAATATATAGGCATGGCTTGGCAGTACATATTCAAGTCCTGGATGTGCATGCTCCCTTCTCCCCCTTTCCTTGGCAGGCAGCAATTCCCTCCCTTTGAACTAAACATAGTTTGCCTCGAAACTGGAATTGAAAATATTTTGGTTTGGTGGCAAACAGGAAGTGAGGGAAGAAACTGCAGCACCAGAGGGAAGGAGGAATTGCGCATTCAAACTAAAGGCTGTTTTCATGTAGTGCCAAATTATTGCTTGCTGTTATACTTCAACTGAGCCTCACATTGCAACCGGTTTACTAATCACCTTATAAACCACCGTCTCAGGGTGATTTACACATAAATTAAAAACAGATACATTTAAAACAAAACTAAAACTTTTAGAAATGGAGACTCGTGATAAAAACTAGTCATAAATCTAGGATCCATGTATCTGGTGTGCGCACATAGCTGGAGCTTCATTCTATTAAGAGGAAAGGTCAAAGCTCAGTGGTAGAAAGTGTGCATTACATGCACAGTGTCTCCAACATTTCCAGTAGAGGATGGGGGAAAGCTCCTGTTGGAAAGCTTGGAAAGCCTCTATCACTCAGCAGAGACTATTCCGAGCTAGATGGAGCATCCTGCACTTGCACTCACGTCGCTCTGTTTTACTAAGTTCAATAATTTAAGTTCAACAATTTAATGGTGCCCTTTAATGATGCCCAAAGTCTATCACTTGAATTTTCTCTTCACTTTCCGTTGGAGAGGAAAGATGCTTTTAAAAATGAACACCAGCTACTCTTAAGGAACAGAACAACTGCATGCAGGAATGAAACCCCAACTGAACGCACAAGTCTCTCCCTCAACATATTTCACATCTTTGTAGTCTAGCCTTAACACAGAGATCTTGTTCCCCTAAATATGGCATGCCAGCCTTTCCCAACCCTGTGCTCTCCAGGCACTGTTGGACTACAACTCCCATCAACCCTGACCTCCGGCTATGCCTTCCAAGTACAAAGCATTCATGGGATACCATGGCTTGAGTACAATACACATTCCACTATTATCACTGTGGGATCTTAATGCAGCTGAACTGCATTTATGTATGAGTGTGTATGTGCATACATTACATGTATATCATCACATGCACACCTCTGCAATAACAATTTTGCCAGTAAAGTCCTTACCAAGATGTAAAAGATACGAGTAGTCTTTCACAATCAGCTCTCCTCTCAGTTTACGTTCTTGAAGATCAGCTATCACCAATTCACTGTTCATATCCTTACAGAGGAAGGAAAATGAAGGCTTTTCAAAGTGGTTGTTAAAATTGAAGGGTTTTTTATTATAATAGTGCGCCATCAATGCGCGCAGCACTTTACAAAGTAACAAGAGTTCCCTACTGTGGAGAGTTTTCAATCTGAACCTATCAAGAGGAGCCAAGAAAGAAGACAGGAAGGAGGAGGTGAGGGTAAATGGATGAAGATGCTTCATTTCCACATACTTAAGCTTGGTTTTGGTACAGAAGGAGGACAGAGAGAGAGAGAAGTGACACCACACATGTATTCTTGGAGGCAGTTTCAAGCATATGGAGAAGCAAGAAACAACTCTGGACAGCTGTTAGTGAGGGAGCTGGAGGAGCAAAGGCCAAGGTGACCTGAGTTCAAATTCCCAGACAGCCACGAAACTTACAGGGTGGCATTGATCTAGTCAGTCTATCCTACCTCACAGGGTTGTTATGAGGATGGAATGTGGGGGGGGGGAGAACCAAGTATGCTGCTTTGAGCTCTTTGGGGCAAAGGTTGGATACAAATGGAGCTACTAAATGATATATTGGAAAAACAAGCATATAGTTTTCAAAATTCTTTAATATAAAAAGCAATTCTCTACCTTTTGTTTAGTGTATATGACCACGGTGATGGAACCATCTGTCTGGAACCAATCATAACTGAAATATTGGAAAAAAACACCTATTAATCTTTTTGAAACAATGCATGTATATATCTGCCTCCATACAAACCTGTCTTCATTTGTTTCCTGAAGAAATATGCCTAAAAGCACTTGAAAACATTCCACTAAGTAACGAGGCTTGTGAGCCAAACTCTGGCTATCGCGTCAAAAGATTGATATTACCTTAGTTTACTTTAATCTGAAAGGCACCATCACAAAGAACAAATGTTGAGTTACTTGGTTTTGTTTATAATTTGAAATCAGTTGAATTTAGCTGCCCATTTCCCACTCCACCCCAGCCTGATTTATACTACCAAGAATCCTAGCCCCCTGAATTGTTATTCATGACATTAAAATAGTGTAACAATGGCCACCGTACTGCAGCTATTTCATGGGACTGTCTGGGGGGGGGGGGTCACCAAATTGCTGCTAGTTGTTACTGAAGTTTATGTAAAATAAAGCTTTACAAAGATTTTTTTTAATGATAAAGCTGTATTAGAATAGTACCTGGGAACTACTTCTTTGGAATAATTATCTGGGACTTTCTTTTTAGAAAACAGACCTGCAAAAAAAAAAAAAAAGAGAGAGAGAGAGAGAGAGAGAGAGAGAGAGAGAGAGAGAGAGAGAGAGAGATAATATGCATATATAGGGACCTAAAAAGCAAATGTTTATTATTAGGTAAACAAATTGACTTGGATCCAGTTCCCATGGGCAGAACTCCACTCATAGGCTGAGTGGGGGCCTGGGGAGAGCAGACAATAACTGCTTCCCTTCCTCCTTCTACAATGGCAGCCTTCACTAGATCAGTCCCTTTAGAAAGTGAAAGGAGTTTGTAGAAGGGATAATCTGCATCCACCCCAAAGTATGCAGATATAACCTTAGTTTCATGCCATTTTATTAGCATGAGACATGTATCAGCCCAACCTACCTCTCAGTAGGTTACAATAATATATGAGGAGAACACGCATGTTGATCTGAGCTTCTTGGACAAAGGGCAATATAAATACATAGTAATACTAACTTTTTCAAATAAAGCACACAGTCTACCTGGGACATATCAGGCACCTGCTGAAATTAGTTCAAAACGTTCACAGTTCAGAGTTGATCTTCCTTAGGTACCTGGAAGCACTCTTAAGTTCAGGATACATGGTTCATGCCTCCACAAGTTAATAATAATAATAATAATAATAATAATAATAATAATAATAATAATTTATACCCCGCCCATCTGGCCGGGTCTCCCCAGCCACTCTGGGCGGCCTCCAACAAATACCAAAATACATTACAGAGTCACAAATTTTTAAATTGTCTGAGGCACAGAAACACTCCAATCCAAGAGAAGGGAGGAAAAGAAGGCAACCACATATCACTTGTCAAAGAGCAAAACATAACAGATGGGATCCTGGGTTTTAATTCATTTGTTCTGAGCTCAGATGAGGTTTCTGTCAGCATGCCTATCATGCTAGTGTGATACAATTTTAAAACGTATAAACAGTTTTAGTAAATACAGCACACACACAAAACTTGTATCAAAACCACAGAGAAACCAGCTACCATATAAGACTGCGGAAGAGTTCCACAGTTGCTAGCAGCTGCACATACCTTTGAACATATCCTGAACATGACATTGCTCAAGAGCAACTTTCGCAACGTTAAATTCTGCAGAACAGTATTTGGATGTGTTTCCGCTGTTTGCTACAAATTCATTTTTTAAAGAATATTTATATACGGCTTCATATTTTAAAGTATCTAAAGCTGATTATGCCACATAATTAGAGCCATTATCCATCTGATCACACAAGGGCCCTGCCTTGAGTCTGCTGCATGGGAAAGCAAAACGAATCTAGACTGCTCTCAACTAAGTACAATTCAGAGTACTGTGAAAACTGCCTTTGAGTCTGTTTTTTGGTGGTGTGGGTGGGGGGAAAGTGTCATGCAAAGCACTCAGCTTCACCCCATAGCCAGCAGCTTGTTGTTAAAAGCATCTCACCTCACTTCCAGAACACCTGCTGCCTTTGGGCCTGCCCCAGTTGCCAGCTAGGAGAGCACTACTTTCCCTTTCATCCGCACAAGACACTGCAGCAAAAGACTATGCATAAAACTAGAGTAATACGTACTTTAACAAAACTTTATTTGGAAGTAGTGGGTGGATAACTCCCTCTCCCTCCAGTCCAATGACTGCAATTTAAAAATGGAAAACCATGACGGACACATGCCTGACTGTGGCCAAAGTGGTCTCTGAATGTGCAACTGCTGTTGCATGCATGCACTTTACTCACCACAAACTCTTGTTTCAAAACACACACACATAAATTGTTAATCCAGGAATGCATCATCCACAAACTGCAACTCCCAGCACTAGGCTAACCTCTCCTCTTAGCCCAGCATGAAGATGGGAGAGATTTCCAGCTCAGAGAACGGACTATTTCCATCCAAAGCACAGGAGTCTTCTACTCTTGGTGGAAGTGGGCCACATTTAAAGGCTTGGCAAGTCAGATCCAACTCAAAGGTTGTAGGGTTCACCACTCCCAGTGTAAAGGATCAAAATGAGTGCTGGATCCACTGCACATAGTTATATGATGCAGGAGACGGTAATATTCCCAGCCATAAGAGTTTTGCAATGTTCTGAGAACCAACGAAAGAACAGAGACAACTAGTAACTCAAATCCAAAGAAAGTCACACTAAAAGTCCATTGAAATGAATGGGACATACATTTATGTCAATGTCCTGTTGCTTTTCATGGGTCTTCTCAGATTTCCCAAGGGAATGTATTCCAAAAGATTGGGAAACTCTCAAATAGTGTGTGAGTTGGGGAGACATGGGGCATTTCAGAGAGGAGGGAAATTGATGAGCATCTGCTAGTGGAAGCTGCCACTAGATGGAACACGCTTCTGTGAACAGAATGGACATGTAGGATTTAAGTCAAATACCGTTAAAAAGGGGGGGATAAAGGACCCAGGTAGCCAGATGAAAATCCACACACCCCAATACCACTAGGCATTCTGTCTAAATTCTACCATCTAAATATAGCTCTTGTTATTTGAAAAGATGTCCTTCACTTGGTAATGGAAATGTCATTCAAGAATGCTGTCCTTGAGGTTCCCAGGTGTCTAATACAAGTCTGAACAGAAAATGAGTCAAACAAAGCCAATACCAGAAAGAAAGAAAGAAAGAAAGAAAGAAAGAAAGAAAGAAAGAACTGGAACACTGCTGATGATTTCAAACAGTGAAAGTATACCTGTTCCACTATGTAGTAGCAGTTTCTAAACCTTACCAATAACTATAATAAAATATTAAATGGTTAAAACTGGAATATTTTCCATTAACCATTTCTTCAGGATGAGAAAACTCGGTATTATTCAAGACCTAAGACCCAAACTAAGTAGGATCAAAGTTTGCTATACCTATAGAAACACAACAGAAAAACAAAATCTGCTCTCTTAATGAATTGTCAATAATACACCAAGAAGACTTCCTAGGGGAAGGGATTTTAGAATGCCCTTTAGATACTCTCTGTAAACAATGCTTAGCATTTCTTTTATTGATTAAAACTGATCTCTTCCTGCTTGCCTACAGAAAATATATTTAGAATTATACTATTATACTATAACTATCTTACAGGGTTGCTGTAGATTTTTAGTAATTCCTTCATTCATTTTTTTCTCCTATACTTACACTTTGTAGTATTCTAAGAGTTCAGGAATATCATATTGCTTACGGGGACCACATATACTGAAACTGTCACTATTGGAAATTCACAATATTAAAGTTAACAACAACCAGAAAAACAATCCAGTTTAATGCAGCAAGACTGAGTTTTCAAGCCTTGACAATTTATTTCCCAACTTCCTAAATGCTGCAAGTGACCTTTATATTAAAGTCTAAACTAGATTCAACACAGGAAACATGGGACACAATAGAAAACTCATTGAAAATATCAACTGTCTGCTATAGCACAGGGGGGAAAGTACTGTGTGACCACATTCTAATTGCATCTGAAAGATCATGTTTCCACTTAATAGGCCTAAGCCAAGGTACGATCAAGCATTTTGCCCAAGCCTTTCCCCTCTTATCTGGAAAAAGAAGACAATAGGTGGCATCCAACTAACATGTCCTGTCAGCGCAATGATTTCCTATAGTGCAACAGAAAATCCCACCCACCAGAGGAGATTTGGGGAAAATCCCACCCACCAGAGCAGATAAGGCTCCTCCTCTCCATGGTCTATCCAAAGCAGTCGTAGACTGCATCTGCATACAACCACTTTCTGCTCTTCCCTTTTCATTTCTCTAGGAGAAATGGGTTCTAGGAGACCAGGAGAGAGGGCAGCTGGTTAAAGCAGGAGGGGGAGACTCCTTGGATTTTCGCCAGTCTGCCTCATCACTGCCCCTTGGATCCTCCCTTCTTTTCCAGCCCCTGCTTCTCCCACAAAGTTTGAACTGCTCTCTGCCACAGCCTCTTCCTGCTCACTAAACCCTGTTACGTCTTTTGCCTCCGACTGCTCCTCCTTCTCCCTCTAACCACTAATCGTCACCCCACCACCAACCCCCTGGCTCTCAGCCTTCTTCCCCTGGGGGTTCCCTGGACGATTCTCCAGCTAGTGCCTCCCACCACTCCTCTGCCTCCAGCCAGTCCATGACAGTCACACATTCTGACCCCATTGGCACAACTGCCTTGGCCCTCTACTTTTACATCTCAATACAGTGGTACCTTGGGTTACAAACACCTCGGGTTACAAACACTTCGGATTACAGGCTCCACTAACCTGGAAGTAGTACCTCGGGTTAAGAACTTTACCTCAGGATGAGAACAGAAATCGCGCAGCGGCGGCAGTGGCAGGAGTTCCCATTAGCTAAAGTGGTACCTCAGGTTAAGAACAGTTTCAGGTTAAGAACGAACCTCTGGAAACGAATTAAGCTCGTAACCAGAGGTACTACTATACAGTATATACAACACAGAATATTATGCTCGATAATCTTCCTATCACAATAAAGCTTTCCCCACAGTTTCATCATAAACCTACACTGCCCTTTAGTGTTGCAATATTAGATTATTTCTTACATCCACCCCTACAAGGCAAATTCTCAACATTTCGCTTTCACAGATGGAGAGCACAGCCTGGGGAAAACTGATTTGCCCAAAATCCCATAATAAAAAAAACTGTTCCAAGTCTAATGCAATATACAGGGAAAGATTTGGCCCTTGTGGATTTCTCTGCATACCAATTCTTCTCCGCTTCTGCCACTATGCTAATGAACTCAATGAACGGTGGCAACAGAAAATTGGTTTCATGGCAGGCTTTTTAATTATAGTTTTTTCCTGTTCTATTCATAAATTACAAGCAGAGAATATACCGGCTTTTAAGATGAAGGCATGGTAGATTATCTTTATAAAGAAAGACAGATGAGGGGGAGTTGAGTCAGAGGGCTTATTTACACAAGGTAGATGACTCAGTGTTGTTTTGCTGCTCTCACCCATATCTGCCCACGCTTATTTGCAATGAATTTCTGATTCAGTCCATTTTTACATTCCCAATACAGTGACTCTAGTATTGTTCAGATATATTTATCGGCTAATGAAGCATATTATTGAAGCATCCTTTGATGGTGACTTATTCAGCTCAGTCACCCATTAACCCTTTCAAACAAAAAACAAATGTGTTACTCCATGATAGCTACTGATAATATGCTATTTTTTTTTTTAGCCAAATGTAATTGCCGGTGCATATGTTCTACAGGTTCTCCAAAGCAACAATTTAACAGCCTTTCCTCCTTATTCTCAGCAGATACAATAAGCTGTTATTCCTTACTATAGCTCAATGGATCGCTTTATATGATCAGTGTTATGCTGATACAGGAAGTGGTGGGGAGTAAGAGAGGAGAGAAGAACCAGTTCATTGCCTTTTTAATTCTTCTCCACAATACTCTAAAAACTAGAATCCATATTTTGGAAGAAGCATTTTACTCTTAACAACAAGAAGTGACATGATTTGTGGCGGGGCTATCACTGTAGAGCCTCATTGGGTGGGAGAGTGGGAAAACTTCATTTCTAATTTTGCTTCTTAAATGTATTTTGCTCAAAATTGCAGACATCCTTTTGTTAGCAGCAGTCAACCCTGTGGAAAGCAAACCTAAAAACAGACTTAAAGAATAAAGAAATCTAAATTCTAGTTTCAGCCAGCAAACTCACTGCACAGTTAAGTAGCTGGCTTCTGATTAGGACATAAGCAACAGCATTAGAAACACAGAAACTTTTTCATGATCTCTTCAGAACCATCTTTTAAATTGTTTGGCATGTGTCAAATCTAGATCAATCAACTGTAGCAAGAAGCAATGGGTAGGTGTTGTGTGTTCCCTCTCCACTCCCTTCCTTTGGTGCAGCCACAAGATTAGAAGCTTGTGTTTCTGTTTCCAATTAACAGCAGTCTGTTGCTATGTCCATCCTCCGAGAAACAGTGATCAGTCCTTAGTATGGTTTAAACCAGGCATAGGCAAACTCGGCCCTCCAGATGTTTTGGGACTACAACTCCCATTACCCTTAGCAAACAGGACCAGTGGTCAGGGATGGTGGGAATTGTAGTCCCAAAACACCTGGAGGGCCGAATTTGAGGATGTCTGATCTAAGCCATAGGAAAGACTAATAACATTTTGAATTCAGACATAACACACTACAGTTAGTTGAAAACTGAAAATAAAGCTTCCAACACGCACCTCATGACGCTGTAAGAACAAATGCATTAGCACAATGCTTAAGCACAATGGTTTAATGTAACATCTCAACTCAGCCAAAAAACTTCTGCAATCACAATGTCTTCTCCAACAATCCACTATGAAAAATTTGACCTGGTGTCAAATCTTTTTGACACTGTCACATCCGTGCATATAAGCACCACATATGTGCATATCAATTAGCTCCAACCTGTTCTTCCTGAAACTCCTGCCACCATCTTTGAGCAGGCTTCAATATAAGACAGTAATATGAAAGCAGAAAACAAGAAGGGAACTCAAGACCTGTGCCGTTAATAAGGGCACACAGGAACAGAGATTTCATCAAGCTCCTGCAAGTTTTCCAACAACAAAAACTCCTGAACTATTATTGGCAATAGATCCGAGCAGCATTTTTCTTCCCCTACAGCAATCTTTCTCAAGTAGCCCAATGCTCTATCTTCTCTACTTCATTTTCTATTGTGCCATCTTATTTCTACCAGTAGCACATGACAGTACAGGCAACTTAGAAAGAGAGTTGTTGGAGTGAAAGTGGGGTGGTCTTTCGTTTTGTCAGAAAAAGTTATCTATATGAAGTTCCACCAGTGAACTGTATGTCTCTGATTTGTGTGTCTCTGTGTTGTTGTTTTTAAAATGCATGCGATACTGTTTGCACAAATACTTACCATTTAAGATTCTGTTTTCTTCAGATACAATGGGGCAAGATTCTGCAAGTATGCAAGAAGAATGCTGTGATCATGAGAGCAAAAAACTCCCACAAGTTATGCTACAATATGCAATCATTCTGGACAAACAAACAAAAAAACTGAGGCAAAATAAAGAAGGCTCATCAAAGCTGAAGAGAAGAAAAATAAAGCATGCAAAAGAATAAAAAGCAGTAAACTGAAGAGAAGAATATATCCAATTGTAAATAAATGGGTTTCAAAAGCAGTGGTGAGTGGCAGGATCTGATTTTTTCAAGAAGCACCAAAAGTCCCATGGGATGCATATGTAAGCCCCAGAGATTGCCTAATGAAGGACCTCTGGAGATTGTATCCAAAATTCCCCCCTTAAGATCATTGCTCCCTGTCTGTTGTCGTTAGTGTTTGTTCTTAGAGCTAGGAAAGACGAACAGCTGAAAAAATGTACAATGAACTATCTTAAGTAGAAGAAATATTGTAACTATTAATTTAGCTTTGTATATGAAGCTGACTTTTGAAAGGCTGTATTGGGAAGCGATACTCAATATCATTTAAAAGTGACAAATAAAATGAAAGGATATTGATCTATGTCTACTATATTTAAAAGGAAATTTTCGTAATTCTCCTTTGTAAGACATTCTAAAGAGCCTCCATTTCCTCGCTGAACCCAGGAGTTCAAGATCATTATAGAGTGTGCAACAGAAATTAGAGGAAGAAAACAAGCTTTCAGCATCACACAAGTCAGCAAGAAATCATGAAGAAGCTACTACCCTGGAGCCAACAGAAGATGTAGAGCAAAGCTGGCACAGCTTATGGGAGGCGGGGAGGAGGGAGATAACGATCATTCACAACCTCAAAATTGCCTAGGATACCCAGTTCTTTAATGCTATTTTAACCACATAAACCTGCACCAAGACCATTTGTTTTAAAACCCTGTTCTTGTACTAAAAGATGTCTTAGCCAATCTGTATTCTACAGATTCTGCTCAACTAGAAGACTACTCTTAGTTACATTTATACACAGCAGCACCCTAGTATAACTCACAGTGTCAGCTACATAGCAACAATAAAACCCAGTCTCCTGAGCTCTCTGTTGTGTTGACATGGCAAGCAAATTAAAACAAGAGGCTAGAACATTGCCTTTTAAAGCTGATCCAACACTTGGCAAGCATTAAAAATAAATTTTAACAAAACTGTGCTATGTATGTATTGAGGGAAGGGAACCACGGCTCTGCAGAAGTAACACAATGAACTAGCTTTGCACATCCAAGAATTCAATCTAGCAAACGCTGCTATCATAAGCAAGCCTCAGTTAAATGAATGGGTCTGTGACAGCAGGTAGATCATGAGCAGACTAATTTGCCTATGGATTATCATTGCATCCAAACTCAGGTGCTTAACTGGACAATGCTAAGGGCCTCAACAAAAGACAACTTAGCTGTGCACATACAATGTAAAGTGTAATTCAGCAATGTGTTTGAAAACTCAGGTATCACAGAGGAAGCCAGATTTGGCTGCGTCTCTCTGTCAAGTTACACTAGCAAGGGAAATTGACTTCGGTATGGAATGTGTCAATGAACCTTACTCCAATTTAAATGGGATTAGGATTGCAGGGAAAGATTTTTTAAAAACTTATTAAACAAATTATTAAATACACACAGTGTATACCTTTCAAAGCAGCAAAAGGTTTGAGAGCCATTCTTCCAACCATACACTCTTTCAGCATTGATTCATAATTAACCCAGCGATGAACCTACATGTAGAAGAAACCAGGACTATTTTAGAGGATTTGAGCACTTACAGTAATGGTTGCTCCTAAGCAACTGTAAAGGTATAGTAAAATAAATTAAAACTTGTTATGTAGAAATTCTGAATGAAAACAAACCCGGTAAGTCCTAATTCATCATGGGGACAGAGGTAGTAAGGTAGCATAATATGCTTTTCCTTTTTAAGTAATGTAAACTCAAAATAGGAACAATGCAATTAACACAACAGAGTAGCACTTAAGCTTCTGATTTAGCTATTTAAGAGGGCACCTTGCTGAATTTGTACCCAATTCCTCAACAAGTGAAGGATATTAATTTTCAGTTTCTTTTTGGAGTGGACTTATGAACTCCTCTCTTTCCTTTCCTTTCCTTTCCTTTCCTCTCCTCTCCTCTCACCTGACCAGGAGGAACACAATGGAAGCTTTTACTTCAAAACAACACATCTTACAACTCAAAACATCAAAAAGTTGTTGTTTAACATGACACACACATTATACACAATTAATTTTAAAATATAGTAAATGACAAAATAGTGGCTTCTTCAGGCAGCAGAATACTTTAGTGTGCAGCTTTTGGATTAAGTTTGGATGAACTGAATACAACCTGTACTCTGTTTACCTGATCAAATAGCTCTGTGCCGTCAGCTCCTGCTGCTTTCATCAACTCATCTTCGCCACCAGGGTGATATTCCATATACGGTGTGATATTATACACGAGACCTACAAATTTTGTAAAATAAAAATAAAAAATCCAATTACGGTGAAACATGCAGCATGCCCTCTATGAAAAAAAATATTAAATATATATGCATTGGTCCTTTAATTGGCTACACTGAAACAGGAAATTGTACAATCAAAGTGGTTATATTCACAAAGAGATAGGAATGCCATGCTAGGTAAATCTAAGGCACAATATTAAAGCACATGTGAGAGCTTATGTTCTGGTGACTAGGCATCTGAGAGTCCAGAATCCAGAGTCACATCTATCCTTGCTTCAGAGGAAGTGATAGAGCCAAGCATACATCCCTTCCTATGTGCATGGTTACCATTTCCCCTAATCAATGGAGATGGGAAGAGTTCTGTGCATGCACTGCAGTATGCAAGAAACCAGGAAAATACATATATTTACTTTTGCAACCCACTGGTTAAACCACAGAGCCTAGGGCTTGCTGATCAGAAGGTGGGCGGGGTGAACTCCCATTGTTCAGTCCCTGCTCCTGCCCACCTAGCAGTTCAAAAGCACAATGAATAGGTATCGCTCTGTCGGGAAGGCAAACGGCATTTCCGTGCGCTGCTCTGGTTCGCCAGAAGCGGCTTTGTCATGCTGGCCACATGACCTGGAAGCTGTACGCAGGCTCCCTCGGCCAGTAACACGAGATGAGCGCCCCAACCCCAGAGTCGGACACGACTGGACCTAATGGGTCCCTTTACCGTTACTGAATTGGAATGATCATAGGTAAAATATGGGACCCAGGTGGCGCTGTGGGTTGAACCACAGAGTCTAGGGCTTGCTGATCAGAAGGTTGGCGGTTTGAATCCCTGCCACGGGGTGAGCTCCCGTTGCTCGGTCCCAGCTCCTGCCCACCTAGCAGTTCAAAAGCACGTCAAAGTGCAAGAAGATAAATAGGGACCGCTCCAGCGGGAAGGTAAACGGCGTTTCCGTGTGCTGCTCTGGTTCGCCAGAAGCGGCTTTGTCATGCTAGCCACATGACCCGGAAGCTGTCTGCGGACAAACGCCGGCTCCCTCGGCCTATAGAGCGAGATGAGCGCCGCAACCCCAGAGTCGGACACCTTTACCTTTACCTAAAATATTATATCCAGTGCTGTAAACTGTTCTACGTTTGTAGATGTTATAAGAATTTTAAGGTCTTATATACAAAAAAATAAATCTTCATAAATGTATAAACCACATGTCTAAAACCCCACAGAAAAAAGTCCTGAAACCTTTTTGTCTCTCCCAAATGACCTCAAATATTTCTCTGCAAGGTTGAAGGAAATGGGGAGCCTCCCCATTGTCTCTTTGCTCACAAACCCTGTCTCAAGGGCACATTTAAGATATGAATGGGGTGAGCTTGTGACCTGTGACCTGTATTCAGGGATTGAGTAGTTATCATAACAAAAGAGTGGCCAGGATGCCCAGGTAATCCAATCAGGTAACCTGGCAGGCAGGATAAAAACAACTCACTCAGATTTCTGTTCCAGTCCGCCCCTTCTCTGATGTACGTATGATGTATTTGGGGGGTGGTCTTGGGCTACATGGCCTGTCATGCTCCGGTCCATGGGGTCACGAAGAGTTGGACACAACTAAATGACTAAACAACAACAACTTGGGCTACACCCCTTCTGTGATGCATGTATGATGTATGGAGTGGTGGTCTTGAGCTACAGGATGGACAGTTCAAAAATCTATAGAAGAGCTTGCACATTTGTCCTGGGTCCTCCTCCACTCTAAGGGATCTAGACAAGGGATCCACTCTAAGAAAATTATTTGCTGATAAATGGGTTAATCAGAACTGTGGGGTTCTCTCTCATTACAGACTTGCAAACTTGCAAAGCTAGAAAGCTAGTATTATCATAAGCTTAAAGATAAAGGGACCCCTGACCATTAGGTCCAGACGCGGACGACTCTGGGGTTGCGCACTCATCTCGCTCTATAGGCCGAGGGAGCTGGTGTTTGTCCGCAGACGGTTTCTGGGTCATGTGGCCAGCATGACTAAGCCACTTCTGGCGAACCAGAGCAGCACACGGAAACGCCGTTTACCTTCCCGACAGAGTGGTACCTATTCATCTACTTGCACTTTGATGTGCTTTTGAACTGCTAGGTGGGCAGGAGCTGGGACCGAACAACAGGAGCTATCCCCTCCATGGGGATTCAAACTGCTGACCTTCTGATCGGCAAGCCCTAGGCTCTGTGGTTTAACCCACAGCGCCAAGCTTACGCAACAACAAATCTACTACCGTATTTTCCGGCGTATAAGACGACTGGGCGTATAAGACGACCCCCAACTTTTCCAGTTAAAATATAGAGTTTGAGATATACTCGACCGCAGATTCTCCACCCGGCGTATAAGACGACCCCCGACTTTTGAGAAGATTTTCCTGGATTAAAAAGTAGTCTTATACGCCAGAATATACAGTAGGTTTCAAAAATGCCCCAAGACTGTGCAGTAGCACAAGATACAGAGAACAATGCTTTAGGGACTCATGGACCACTTGTCCAAATATCTTAGCTCAATACAGATGTCACATAACAAAGCCTTTTATCCAAAATGCACTCAGAATGCCATCTAGTGTAAAGTGCTGAGCACTGCATATCAGAAAAGGTATGTTAACTCTGAAAGCAGATTCAGTCACTTTTTTGTTCATAGGTATCTTTGCAGAGTGTCCTGGGCAGACAGGTGAATTTATATCATCACTGCTAAAAAAAACCAGAAGCAGGTATTTCACCACTCAGAATGGTGGGAGTGCCATTTTAAGTGATGTCATACAAAGGAGCCTAATTTGTTCATAATACATGGAAACGCTTTTCTTTCTCAAATCATGTGACCCACAAAAATGTAGGTTGATGCCAGCAAGTCAATACATACAAATTTATATAAGGTGTCCTTCCCACTATCACTTACACAAGATTTTAAGACTTTTTTGGGAGGGAAGCATGTCAGTTGTACAGTGGCATTTAACAGGTGTGTGTAAATATATATATTACTGCAATTAATGGTACTCTTCATAGTCAGGCAACTCAGTGATTATTTTGGTATATTAGATTCCTTATTCATGTACCAACCAAGAACTACAACAAGCAATTCTGCCTTTACATTTAGTGCTTTCCTAAAGCACAAAGCAATTATAGCTATTACCATGCATTACATCTGTGCCGCTTGGCAAAATACAATCTACTATAGATAAATGTTTCATATTTTCTGGAGCATTAAAACTACAGCTGAGAGAGGAATGAGTTCCAAGCTGGCCAATGCCAACAATATACTCCACCTTGGGGTATTTTTATAATGAAAAGCAGCATTCAAGAGCACAAAAATACCGTATTTTTCGCTCCATAAGATGCACTTTTTTCCTCCTAAAAAGTAAGGGGAAATATCTGTGCGTCTTATGGAGTGAATGGTGGACCCTGGAGCTGAATTGCCCGGGGGCCAAAAGCAGATTGTGCTTTTTATTTTACAAAGAGAAAAGGGGGTGTTGAAAGGACCCCGATCAGCAGCTGATCAGCAAGAGATCGGGAGAGAGATAAGCGTCCCGGCTCCCTTTTGCCCTGCCCCCTTGTCCAGGCCTCCTTTGTTGAATGTGCTGCAGAGGAAGGCAGCTTCAGGAAGGCAGCATGAAGGCTAGTGTGTGCAAAATTTTGGCCTTGCTCCCCCATGCAACAAGGCATTGTGCAGCCCACAGGCTATGTCTCAAAGTACTCTTGTGGTCCACTTGGGTGGCCCTGCATGGCATAGCTCATAGCTTCCCTGAGTTATTCAAGCCCCTTCAAAACGACATGAGAAGAGAAGACTCCCTGGAAAAGACCCTGATGTTGGGAAAGATGGAGGGCACAAGGAGAAGGGGACGACAGAGGACGAGATGGTTGGACAGTGTTCTCGAAGCGACTGGCATGAGTTTGGCCAAACTGCGGGAGGCAGTGGAGGATAGGGGTGCCTGGCGTGCTCTGGTCCATGGGGTCACGAAGAGTCGGACACGACTGAACGACTGAACAACAACAATTATTATTATTATTATTATTATTATTATTTAAAACCTTTTGGGGGAAATAAGAAGCAATAGCACATTCATAAAATGTCAACAAAGCAGCCTACCTCTTATGCATATCCAACAGTCAGTCCTCTTATTATGTTTGGCAAGCTCTTCTTCAGTCACCTCTATTAATCTTCCTTTTAGACCAGTTAGATCTTTCCCACTTTTAGTTAATCGAATCCAGTCCATAAGACTTCGGCCTGGTTTCAAAGGTACCTAGAAATGAAGATAAGTTTGTGGAGGAAGATAAGTTTATTAAATAATTAGCAACAAAAAGTAGAAGTAGATTGGTTTCTTGCCATCCTTTATGGTGAACAGCAAAAATCCTCTTGTTTAAATTCTGGCACACAAAGGCAAAGCAGAAGAAAATAACAGCAGAAGAAAATAACCTTCAAGCAGAGCCATAGCAGACAATGGTGAGGAAATTTAGCATGCAGGACTGCTTCTGAGGTAAATACGAATATATAATCTAATAATCAGAAGAATTGGGGGAGGGAAGGGAAGTTCAATTTATTCCAGCCAAGTTCCGCTATCCAAACGCATTTCCCTGAACAGACTCTTGGAATGGGGTATAGTTTAAGGTTTTTTCAGGCTGTGTGTGTTGCTGTTATTAATATTCACTTTCTGCATCTTTATTTTAGATCTTATTATGATTTATGTGGAAATTGTTTAACTTGGTTGTGTACTTTTGATATTTTAGTTATTATGGCTATTTTAGTTATGTTTGCAATTAGGTATTTTTTTCCATGTTGTTAACTGCCTTGAACATGGCTTGAACTATGGAAATGCGACATAAAAATAAAAGTATGTATGTAACCAAGCCCCATGAACACCATTATAGCTAATGGTCTATCCAGGCTCTTGAATTAAAATTTTTTTATCACAGTTTCATATCCTGGCTTGTCTGTAAGCCAGTAACTATAGTTTCCTGGTTTTGATGTAGTGGGAAGTTACGGTTAACTGTCGCTTTGTGCCATATTTCACTGCTCATGGGAAGGGAAGAGTAAAGTAACTACTTAATAGGCCAATATTTTATAATGTAAATGCAGTCATTGTGCATTTAAGTGCTCTAAGGGCACAATTTAGGCTTGGTCTTTACTTCTATATGAAATTAAATCAGAGACAACATTGGGCCAGGCAGTGGGAGGAAAGAGAGAAGATATACAAACTAGAAAGACAAGCATACAGCTTACAGAAAATCTCTTGGTCAAGGAGACTATGCTTTAAATGCAATTGAGAACATGTAATATAGCAGATTCTGAGGGAGGCTATCATTTCCCCAACAGAATTTCTATCTCTCTACAGTAGGGAGATACTTATGCTGGAAAATAAGCAACTTGTGTATGCATGAGGAACACAACACTGCATCAGTTTCTGCTTTTCCTGCTTCTTTAGTCACTCTAAATTTCTATTAAACTTCTCCTTAGATCTTCACTCCAATTATTACTGTTATTTGTGTCACACTTAACAGCTGGGTGATTTTTAAAGTGTACATTCTTCTCTAAAGCTCAAGCAGCACTGCCTGCAAAAGAGCTGTACCATGAAAAATTAATTGACTCTACTTGTTGAGGACTCTACAATTTCCGCAGCCCATCACATTACTCAACAGGAATCAGCTGACATACCAACACTGTTGCCACATGGCTTCAGCCTTATACTACCACATGATAGCCCACTAGTTTCATAATCACAGCAATCAGCTTGAAGACATTTCGAAACCAATCTTCCTTTATGCAAATGTTCCCCATACCCTGCCACTATCATAGTTTTAACTAAACACCGCACTGGACTTAAGTTGAGTCCCAAACACATGAAAGGAATAGGATGCACCGAAGCATCTAGTCTTTCCACAGCCCTAAAGAACAAGAAAGTCAGACACTGCCCCGTCAGCGATTAGGGCTTCCGGGATTATGGGCGTATTCTGAAAGCAAGCTTGAACCCTTGAGCTCCCTTCTCTTTTAGAAACTACGTGCCCCATAATTACACAACGGTCCTCAGAAAAGAGGAAACAGCCAGATGCATCTGTGTTGCCTGCAAAACAACCACACACACAAAACACAAGGAAAGGCAGCACGAACTGCTCTTAACCTCTGAACGTCATTCCCTTAAGGACTGACACCACCCTCTCGCCGGGCAGAACTTTAGGAGCTGCGTAACAGACAGAAACCAAACAGGTACAGCTTTTCACACTTCCTACATCTCCGGGCCAGGAAAGGCTTCACCTGCTGAGTTTCCGCCTGTAACACCCATCTGGGTTCAAGATCTCTACCCTCAACGAGGAAATGAAGCGTTAACCCCCATTCCACCTATGCAGGTGCCAATGCGCAAGGCGACCCTTCTCACACCGCCAGCTTGCCCTGCGGCGCAGTGGCAAGGAGTACCGCAGACCCCCGGCCCCAACTCCCGCCGCACCTTGTTGCGCCCTCCCACGGCCACCCGCTGCTGGGAGCCTGGGGCAGGGAAAGCCTGAGAGGGGACGTTGAGCATCCTGCCGGCCGCAGGACAGCCACCTCCTCTTCTTCAGAAACTGCAAGCGGACGGAAAGAGCCGCTTCCGGGTCCGGCTCGGCGCCGAAGCAGCCAGTAGCGTAGCTGAAAGGCAGGCGGAGATTTAAAAGGCCGTACTGCGCAGGCGTGAGATTGAACCGGGGTGGGGCGGGTGGTTGGAGCTCTCCCCACCGACGAGAGCGCGTGCCTAGGCCCCACCCACCAGAGTTGACTGACGGCGGGACTACAAAAACCTACGGCGGGGGCGGGATCTTCCGTCCACGTGGTCCAGAGACGCTCCTAGCTTGACCCGCGCGCTCACTTAGCTTTACCGCTTGCCTGACTTTTTTTGCGCGCTCGCTGTGCAGGGATTTATTCCTTTAAAATGCTCGCATAACTGCTTTTCGAGTGGCGCTTGCTCCAAGTGGCGGCAGAGGATCGTACAACCATAACATCAATAATAATAATAATAATAATAATAATAATAATAGGAAGTATTATTATTATTATTATTATTACTAATAATAGTAATGCGAAGTATTAAAATAGACGTCAGTTTAGCATGCCTGGGTATTCCTACCTCAACAAAAAAGTATTCAGTACAGTAAAGGTCGCCTGCCTAATCTCTCAGGCTAACCTACCTCACAGGGTTGTTGTGAGGTTGGAAATGGAAAGACCCACTTACACCACCTCACCCGTCCCAACCCCATTCCTGCATTAAGCAGGAAGGTCTGATGGGGGCTTATACACGTGTATGGCACCCCTACTCATGTTTGCATTGCCTATAAAGGAATAACGCCTGAATACAGTTACTGTGGATCTCCATGAGCGTAGCCAGGATTTTTGTTGGAGGGGTGCAGAACCTCAGTTTGCTATGTATGCTACTATGCCCATATTGACCTCACTATTTGATAAGAGTACAGTTCTGAAGCGTTTAGCCCACAGCAGTCCCTTCGAAGCCAATAGAGTTACTGCAGTGGATGAGTAAGCAATGTATGGCGTAGAAAAGTGCTCAGAATTCAGTTCATATATATGCTCTTTAGAAAATCTATGTGCACCAATGATTTAGGACTTTTTAATAATACCTACTTTTCTTATCTGGAAAGTGTCTCTGTATGGAGATGATACCATGCAACAACATGTTAGGCTACTACTGCCTGTAAATACACTATTTATTTTGTAGATTTATATTCCACTTTTCAGAGAAACTTTCTTACATCTAATAATGTATAAAAACAATCATAACAAAATGAAAAAATACAAAAAGAAAGCCTAACTTCAAAAATTGTTTTCACACATCAGGATACAAAATAAACTAATAAGAAGTGTTCCTAAAAATGTCTTCAGAGTTTACTTAAAGGAGAGAGATTTCCATTACTAAAGCTGAAATTCTCTGCAGCTTACCGTATATACCCGAGTATAAGCCGACCCGAATATAAACCGAGGCACCTAATTTTCCCACAAAAACCTGGGAAAGCTTATTGACTCGAGTATAAGCCGGTTCACCTTTGCCGCTGTGGAGAAGGAGGAGGAACGAGCAGCCCAAAAGCAGCCCTTTGGGCTGCTCCTTCCTCTTCCTCCTTTGCCAAGTTTGCATTTATGCGAGCAGTTCAGGAATGGAACAAGCTGCCTGGGGAGAGTAAAGAACCGCCGTTCTTGTACACTTCTTAAGGAATGGTTGACTGGGGAGAGCGGGTGGCGGCACGAGCGGAGAGAAAGGGCTTATTTCTCGCCACCCCCACCACCCGCCTCACTCGAGTATAAGCCGAGGGCAGCTTTTTCAGCACAAAAAATGTGCTGAAAAACTAGGCTTATACTCAAGTATATATGGTACTACAATCACACAAGAGCAGTATATGTGCTTGTGTTATTTTCATATACAATGTCCTACATACGGATTTCACGTTGTTTCCCTATAGGAGCAATTTCTATATATGAACTACTGTATATTCTGAGTTGTTCCAGTTTCACACACATGGAACATTGTTTGAGTTTATGAAGTGTAAATCAGCATTGAGTTAATCCAGTTTATCAAGTCAGGTACATTTTGTACTCCAGTTGAGTCTGGTTTTAACTCTTCATGGAGATTTCAGTGTACTGTAATAAAAAGGCAGTGTTTACTCAAAAGCAAGCCCCATTGTATTCAATGAAGCATGATATCAGATAGGATAACTAGATGCGAAAGAGGACAGGGGTTTCCCTACCTTTAATAGTTGTGCAGAATAGGAAATTTCAGCAGGAGGTGCACCTTGCATGACAAGCTACATCTGAAATTCTCTATTCTACACAACTATTAAAGGTGATGGAGCTCCATCCAAGTAAATGTACATAGGATTACAGCCCTACAGTGCAATCCTACACTTGTCTATTCAGAAGTAAGTCTCACTGAGTTCAATGGGACTTCCAGGTTAGTGTAGGATTGCAGGCTTAGATCCTTTCTTGACTTAAGAATGGGTTAATTTAAGAATGAGTTGCTTCTTTCATTTTCTAAGGGCAGCTTCCAGAATGACAGTATTTTCATATGTGATTTGCAACATAGGAAACGCAAATTCACATTTCTCCCTCATACTGGTTTGTATGCTTCACATCTTTAACTTTGAAAAACAATACAAAGCTGAAATTCTTACATGAACATCAGTTCCACTGAAATCAATAGGGCTTCTTCTGAATGAGCATGTTCAGAATCAGGGTATAGGGCATAATTTTTTTTTAAAAAGTTTCTTTTTAAGGGATATATATCTGGATATATATCCAGATTCCAGTATGCAAGCTCACCCCTCCTTACTTCTGTCCCCTGCCACAATGCATCCAACCACCTCTGCAGCTGTAATTCTAATTGATTCTGCGGCCCTATGGTACTACCAGCATCGAAGAGTTGCTGTTATCAGAGGAACAGAGGAGTGTAGCAGGCATAAAATGAAGCAAAACTCAATACTGTTTCTATAAAAATGTAAAATGCTTGATTTTAATGAAAAATAACTTAATATAAATTAACTTAAAATACTATGATAGTATGCTGATATCAATATTAAATTAAGGAATGAATATGAACAGTGGTATTAACATTCATTATAATTAAGAATCCAATTCTGCTGCAGAATCATGTTCCGAGTCATCACTATCTTCCTCATTCTCTGAATCTTCATAGAAGGAAATTGTGGCTTGGACAGGAAAGTTCTTCAGAAGTGCTTCAGCTTCTTGATACAAGTAGTCAAAGCACCTGGATTTGGGCCAGAATAACCTAAAAACACACAGAGAGACAACATGTTCGGATAATTTAATATTTAAGGGATTCATTTCAGTCTAGTTGACCTAGGGTTAATGTGAAATAACTTTCGCTGAAAATTACTTCTTTAGGTTTTAGAGTACATGCATAAGAGGTAATTGGTGGAAATTGGATACTTCACCTTAAGCAAATGGAACTTCTTTCAGCTTACATAGTGGGTACCATTGGATGCAAACCAGAGTTAGGAGCTATAATATGTGGCTGCACTCTGATACTCATTTACTAGAGCTACAAAAGTCCAGCAGGAAATGGAAGTTTAATGAGAAAACAGGCCCTACTTATGCCTAAATGTAATTAGGGGCATTTCACACCTATAGTTTCCCTACAATTAAATATTAAATGATGCTGCAAACCTTTCTGAATGGTTTGGTACTGGTAATAGCTCTGCTCTTATACTGCAAAAGGCGTAAATGTACTACATTCTTAGAGATGACACAGAACTTTGGTTCCGCAGCAGCTGCTTAGTGCAGCTTCCGTCTGAAGACTAGTCCCCCACCCTTGTGGAAAAAAAATTGTCCTTGGCCAGAATAATTAAACATGCATTCTGCACAACTCGATAATTAGTAAAACAGAAGCTATGTAAGCCCTCAAATACAATTATTGTTGTACAAGGTCAAACAGATACCTCTGGCAACTGAAACACCAGATATGGTTGGATAGCATCTGATGGGAAATTTAACGATGCAGGTCTGAATTGCTCCTGGGCACATACAGTGAGTAGGACATACACACATACAAGAAAGGTTAGCTTTGCACTGGAAACTTTGCCATAATGCTTGTTACTGACATCTCTGCATAGTACATTTTCCCATTCCCCTAGGTGAAAAGGCCAGAAACTGTTATACAACTGGGGGGGGGGGTGTTACAATGTGGTACAGAGTTTTTCAAACTTGTCTCATCCTGCCACACAAACTATGTAGTCCACAGTTCTCTGTTGCAGCAAATGAACTCACCCAGGACTGCAGTGTTGGGAGAGAGAAGAACATGTGGAATTGTCATGGGCCAACATAATATACACCATAGGAATCATGGTCTTCAATAGGTGGGCCACGTGCTATTCTATGACCACCAGGAGAGGCAGGTGTGCAATACAGGCAGCAGCCCATAAAGCCTTGTGGGTCAGAGGGACAGTGCAATGATGTAACTGCTGCCTGAAATTAACAAAAAGTGCCCACTGTTCTGCACCACAACCATGTCCACCTGTTGGTATTCTTCCCACTAGGAAGCTGTTAATGATGCAGAAGCCCTGCTAGGAATAAATAGTGAAGATGACCCTAACAGAGACTATAAAGAATAATATTAATGCTTACACCTTACCTAACTGGATGTACATACTGTGTGAGTTTTGCTGAGTCTGTCTCTGAAGAGCTGCACAACTAGGAGTAATAAACAGGAGACACAGATCAAAGACAGAATGATGAACAGTATCTAGAAAGGGCAGTTTCAAAAGTAATATAAAAACTATTCCTGAGCATGGAAAATTTGTGGAACATAAGGAAGCTGATTTTGTTTTAGCCATCTGTGGTCCACCAGATGCTGCTGAGCTACAGCTCCCATCA
This sequence comes from Lacerta agilis, assembly GCF_009819535.1. NCBI lineage: Eukaryota > Metazoa > Chordata > Lepidosauria > Squamata > Lacertidae > Lacerta > Lacerta agilis. Next base: position 38,971,937 of record NC_046314.1, on the reverse strand, counting down.
TCCCTAACCATTGGCCAGGGCCGGCTAGCTGAGGGCTGATGAGAGTTGGGATTCCAACATCTGAAAGGACCACAGGTTCCCCAGCCCTGCCTGACAGGCAGGACATGCATGTTCGGGCATCACTTGTGAAAGGAACATAAAGCAACATTCCAGATATCAAAGAAGAGTGCCATCCTGTTCAATTATTGACTCGGCGTTTTCAAATGACCAAAGCTTTATAATGCACTTATAATGGATTCTTAACTTTATTTGTATTACTTGGTTGTATTTGCTGTATTTCGATTTTACAGTTTCTGTAACCTGCTTAGGGATTTTTATTTTTGCCAGAAACGTATATAACTTTTCTAATTAGTTAATTAAAGCCTGCCATCAAAATAAGCATGACGTTGCCCTCACTATTGCCAACTTGGGCTCTTTGGGGAGGAAAGGTGGGATATAAATTGAAACAGCAGCAGCAGCAGCAGCAACAAATACATAAAAATAATGTCAAATCCCAATTCGACTTCCTTGGAGGTTTTTAAGCAGAGGTTGGCTGGCCATCTGTCATGGATGCGTTGGCTGAGATTCCTGCATTGGAGGGGGTTGGACTAGATGGCCCTCGGGATCCCTTCCGACTCTACAAATCTTTGTTTTTCCCCGAATTGTGTTTAACTGACAGCCTAAAAAGGAAACCATGACTTTCCCATTCTCGCTCCTGCACACCCACAAAGTCAGGAGAACACACAACTCCACACTCCATCCACCCCACGTGGGATTGTTGCCGCTTTAGTCAGAATGGACACACTCACCGCCCTGTAGTTTCGCCTGCGCTGCCTTTCTGCATCTTTAGGGGTGGGAATCCAGGGTCTCCAGAATCCTCCGGACCTGGAGAATCAACAGAACGGAATACAGCTTTGCGTTAGCTGGGCGACACAAAAAAGACCGAGCGCGAAAGCGGTTGGTTGTTGGAAAGGAGGGCGGAGGAAAGAAAAGAAAAACACTCGAAGCCTATGATTTCTGGAGCTGGCTGGCCGGCTAGCGGGTCTGGAGGAAAGCGCGGGTTACCGGTACCTTGCTTGTCCTGTGCAGCAGATCCGGGCGTTGAGCGTGCCAGGTGGAGAAGCACAGAGGCACAGCCGAGAGCTGTCCATGCTGCGTCGCTGGCAGCAGTCGAGGCAGCCCAAGGTGGCGCAGACGCCGCTGGCGCACCGCTTCCTCTTCCTCCTCCTGCTCTGCTTGTCGTTGTGTCTCCCCTTCGGGGTTTAGCCTGGCCTGCGTTCTGGTGCGGCTGCCGCCCGAGGGGTTTTTATAGCTCTCGCTGAGCAGTGTCCCAGTCACTTTCTCTCATTTGCCGGAGAGGTAAACAAAAAGGCTGCGCGTGAAAGGCGCGTCAGGGTAAACAAGGAGCGTGGACGCGTGCGAGCTCCAAATGGCCCAGGGAAAGGTTTGGCGAGGGAGTGTGAATCGCACTTGAGCAGACACATGGCTGTGTTGTCCTTAAGAGGGGAGAGCCCACGCTTGGGCTCGGGCTGCGAAGTGTCCAGCGTGAGAAAGCCAGCGTGTGTGTATCTGTGTCTGAGTGTGCTCAGTTTTGCTGGGAGAAATGCCGCTTCCCATGTTGGAAAATTCCAGCAACTGTATTTTTAGTTCATTCGAATATTCATTTCTCCCTTTTCCAAAAGTCGCGTCCAAAACAGCTTGTAATGATGAAACAATCAGATCCAACGCAGGGGGGAAAAACAATAGAATTGACCAATAAAAACAAATATATAAATTTCATTCTCTCTCTCTCTCTCTCTCTCTCACACACACACACACACACATATATACATGGGCGTAGCCAGGATTTTTGGGGGGGGCAGGACTTTTGTTAGGGGGCAGAACCAATGCAATTTGTCAGTTAAGTATTTCTATTTTTTTACTTGGGGGGGGGGCAGCTGCCCCTCCCTGCCCCCCTTGGCTACACACAGACACATATATGTATATAACAATTTTATATACAAATATAAAATTTAAATACAACAGCAAGAACAATGAGCTGAAACA